>NC_086445.1:249071815-249696815 GCF_028390025.1 Pseudophryne corroboree
AGAGACGTCACTTCCGCCCGGCGTCATGGAGGACAAAAGTACGACATGTGACACTGTGGGGAATCTTTCGGCGGTGACGCGCAGTCTTTCGCGTCACTGATGTTGTACAGAGAGTTCAGGGTTCATGTCGGTGACACGCATGTTACTTCCGCTAGAGCTGGAACGCACAGCCATCTTCCATCTGATTGATTCAGTAATATCTTGCTGGTATTTTCGTCGTGGAACGCACGACCATTTTAGCTCTAGCTTAACAGAGACTCAGTATTATACAGATATATATATATATATATTCTTCTTATTATCCTCAACACCTTTGGTATGAGAGGAAGAGGAGGAAATACATAGACTGACCGGAACACCCACAGTGTCACTAGGGTGTCTACCGCTACTGCCTGAGGGTCTCTGGACCTGGCGCAATACCTCTGTAGCTTTTTGTTGAGGCGGGACGCCATCATGTCTATCTGTGGCAGTTCCCACCGACTCACAATCTGTGCGAAGACTTCTGGATGAAGTCCCCACTCTCCCGGGTGTAGGTCGTGTCTGCTGAGGAAGTCTGCTTCCCAGTTGTCCACTCCCGGAATGAACACTGCTGACAGTGCGCTTACATGATTCTCCGCCCAGCGAAGAATTCTGGTGGCTTCCGCCATTGCCACTCTGCTCCTTGTGCCGCCTTGGCGGTTTACATGAGCTACTGCGGTGATGTTGTCTGACTGGATCAGAACTGGTTGGTCGCGAAGTAAGGTCTCCGCTTGACGTAGGGCGTTGTATATGGCCCTTAGCTCCAGGATGTTGATGTGAAGACAAGTCTCTTGACTTGACCAAAGACCCTGGAAATTTCTTCCCTGTGTGACTGCTCCCCAACCTCGGAGGCTTGCGTCCGTGGTCACCAGGATCCAGTCCTGAATGCCGAATCTGCGGCCCTCGAGAAGGTGAGCACTCTGCAGCCACCACAGTAGTGACACCCTGGCCCTGGGGGACAGGGTGATCAACTGATGCATCTGAAGATGTGACCCGTACCACATGTCCAGTAGGTCCCATTGGAAAGTCCTCGCATGGAACCTGCCGAAAGGAATGGCCTCGTATGACGCCACCATCTTTCCCAGGACTCGAGTGCAATGATGCACTGACACCTGTTTTGGTTTCAATAGGTTCTTGACCAGAGTCGTGAGTTCCTGGGCCTTCTCTATCGGGAGATAAACCCTCTTCTGGTCCGTGTCCAGAATCATGCCCAAGAAGGGCAGGAACCAACTGCGACTTTGGAATATTGAGAATCCAGCCGTCTTGCTGCAACACTTTCAGTGAAAGAGATACGCTGTTCAGCAACTGCTCTCTTGATCTCGCTTTTATGAGGAGATCGTCCAAGTACGGGATAATTGTGACACCTTGCTTCAGCAGGAGCACCATCATTTCCGCCATTACCTTGGTAAAAATCCTCGAGGCCGTGGAGAGACCAAACGGCAACGTCTGAAATTGGTAATGACAATCCTGTACCGCAAATCTTAGGTACGCCTGATGAGGTGGATAAATGGGGACATGAAGGTACGCATCCTTTATGTCCAGTGACACCATAAAAATAAGAATTTACTCACCAGTAATTCTATTTCTCGTAGTCCGTAGTGGATGCTGGGGACTCCGTAAGGACCATGGGGAATAGACGGGCTCCGCAGGAGACTGGGCACTCTATAAGAAAGATTTGGTACTATCTGGTGTGCACTGGCTCCTCCCTCTATGCCCCTCCTCCAGACCTCAGTTAGGATACTGTGCCCGGAAGAGCTGACACAATAAGGAAGGATTTTGAATCCCGGGTAAGACTCATACCAGCCACACCAATCACACCGTATAACTCGTGATACTATACCCAGTTAACAGTATGAAATATAACTGAGCCTCTCAACAGATGGCTCAACAATAACCCTTTAGTTAGGCAATAACTATATACAAGTATTGCAGACAATCCGCACTTGGGATGGGCGCCCAGCATCCACTACGGACTACGAGAAATAGAATTACCGGTGAGTAAATTCTTATTTTCTCTGACGTCCTAGTGAATGCTGGGGACTCCATAAGGAACATGGGGATTATACCAAAGCTCCCAAACGGGCGGGAGAGTGCGGATGACTCTGCAGCACCGAATGAGAGAACTCAAGGTCCTCCTCAGCCAGGGTATCAAATTTGTAAAATTTAGCAAACGTGTTTGCCCCTGACCAAGTTGCAGCTCGGCAAAGTTGTAAAGCCGAGACCCCTCGGGCAGCCGCCCAAGATGAGCCCACCTTCCTCGTGGAATGGGCTTTCACTGATTTAGGATGCGGCAATCCAGCCGCAGAATGCGCCAGCTGAATTGTGCTACAATTCCAGCGAGCAATAGTCTGCTTAGAAGCAGGAGCACCTATTTTGTTGGGTGCATAAAGGATAAAAAGCGAGTCAGTTTTCCTGACTCCAGCCGTCCTGGAAACATAAATTTTCAAGGCCCTGACTACGTCCAGTAACTTGGAATCCTCCAAGTCCCTAGTAGCCGCAGGCACCACAATAGGTTGGTTCAAGTGAAAAGCTGATACCACCTTAGGGAGAAACTGGGGACGAGTACTCAATTCTGCCCTATCCATATGGAAAATCAGATAAGGGCTTTTACATGACAAAGCCGCCAATTCTGACACACGCCTGGCCGAAGCCAAGGCCAATTACATGACCACTTTCCACGTGAGATATTTCAGATCCACAGTTTTAAGTGGCTCAAACCAATGTGATTTTAGGAAACTCAACACCACATTGAGATCCCAAGGTGCCACAGAAGGCACAAAAGGGGGCTGAATATGAAGCACTCCCTTTACAAAAATCTGAACTTCAGGCAGTGAAGCCAGTTCTTTCTGGAAGAAAATCGACAGAACCGAAATCTGGACCTTAATGGAACCCAATTTTAGGCCCATAGTCACTCCCGACTGTAGGAAGTGCAGAAAACGACCCAGCTGAAATTCCTCTGTTGGGGCCTTCCTGGCCTCACACCACGCAACATATTTTCGCCAAATACGGTGATAATGGTTTACGGTTACTTCTTTCCTGGCTTTTATCAGCGTAGGAATGACTTCCTCCGGAATGCCCTTTTCCTTTAGGATCCGGAATTCAACCGTCATGCCGTCAAACGCAGCCGCGGTAAGTCTTGGAACAGACAGGGCCCCTGCTGTAGCAGATGGTGTCTGAGCGGTAGAGGCCATGGGTCCTCTGATATCATTTCTTGAAGTTCTGGGTACCAAGCTCTTCTTGGGCAATCCGGAACCACGAGTATCGTTCTTACTCCTCGCCTTCTTATTATTCTCAGTACCTTTGGTATGAGAGGCAGAGGAGGGAACACATAAACCGACTGGTACACCCACGGTGTCACTAGAGCGTCCACAGCTATCGCCTGAGGGTCCCTTGACCTGGCGCAATATCTCTTTAGCTTTTTGTTGAGGCGGGACGCCATCATGTCCACCTGTGGCCTTTCCCAACGGTTTACCAACAGTAGGAAGACTTCTGGATGAAGTCCCCACTCTCCCGGGTGTAGGTCGTGTCTGCTGAGGAAGTCTGCTTCCCAGTTGTCCACTCCCGGAATGAACACTGCTGACAGTGTTAGTACGTGATTTTCCGCCCAGCGGAGAATCCTTGTGGCTTCTGCCATCGCCATCCTGCTTCTTGTGCCGCCCTGTCGGTTTACATGGGCGACTGCCGTGATGTTGTCTGATTGGATCAGAACCGGCTGGTTTTGAAGCAGGGGCCTTGCCTGACTTAGGGCATTGTAAATGGCCCTCAGTTCCAGAATATTTATGTGTAGGGACGACTCCTGACTTGACCAAAGTCCCTGGAAATTTCTTCCCTGTGTGACTGCGCCCCAGCCTCGAAGGCTGGCATCCGTGGTCACCAGGACCCAGTCCTGTATGCCGAATCTGCGGCCCTCTAGAAGATGAGCACTCTGCAGCCACCACAGTAGAGACACCCTGGTCCTTGGAGACAGGGTTATCAGTTGATGCATCTGAAGATGCGATCCCGACCACTTGTCCAAGAGGTCCCACTGGAAAGTCCTTGCATGGAACCTGCCGAATGGAATTGCTTCGTATGAAGCCACCATTTTTCCCAGGACTCGTGTGCAGTGATGCACCGATACCCGTTTTGGTTTTAGGAGGTCTCTGACTAGAGATGACAGCTCCTTGGCTTTCTCCTGCGGGAGAAACACTTTTTTCTGTTCGGTGTCCAAAATCGTCCCCAGGAACAGTAAGCGTGTGGAAGGAACCAGTTGTGACTTTGGAATGTTTAGAATCCAGCCATGCTGTTGTAGCACTTCCCGAGATAGTGCTACTCCGACCAGTAACTGCTCCCTGGACCTCGCCTTTATAAGGAGATCGTCCAAGTACGGGATAATTAAAACTCCCTTTTTTCGAAGGAGTATCATCATTTCTGCCATTACCTTGGTAAACACCCTCGGTGCCGTGGACAGTCCAAACGGTAGTGTCTGGACTTGGTAATGGCAATCCTGTACCACAAATCTGAGGTACTCCTGGTGAGGAAGGTAAATGGGGACATGCAGGCAAGCATCCTTGATGTCCAGGGATACCATGTAATCCCCCTCGTCCAGGCTTGCAATAACCGCCCTGAGCGATTCCATCTTGAACTTGAATCTTTTTATGTATGTGTTCAAGGATTTCAAATTTAAAATGGGTCTCACCGAACCGTCCGGTTTCGGTACCACAAACAGTGTGGAATAGTAACCCCGTCCTTGTTGAAGTAGGGGTACCTTGACTATCACCTGCTGGGAATACAGCTTGTGAATTGCCTCTAGCACAGCCTCCCTGCCCGAGGGAGTTGTCGGTAAGGCCGATTTGAGGAAACGGCGGGGGGGAGGCGCCTCGAATTCCAGCTTGTACCCCTGAGATACTACTTGAAGGATCCAGGGATCCACCCGTGAGCGAACCCACTGATCGCTGAAATTTTTGAGGCGGCCCCCCACCGTACCTGGCTCCGCCTGTGGAGCCCCACCGTCATGCGGCGGATTTGGAAGAAGCGGGGGAGTACTTTTGTTCCTGGGAACCTGCTGTGTGTTGCAGCTTTTTTCCCCGTCCTCTGCCTCTAGACAGAAAGGACCCGCCTTTTCCCCGCCTGTTTTTCTGGGGTCGAAAGGACTGTACCTGATAATACGGCGCTTTCTTAGGCTGTGAGGGGACATGGGGCAAAAATGCTGACTTCCCAGCTGTTGCTGTGGAAACAAGGTCTGAGAGACCATCCCCGAATAACTCCTCACCCTTATAAGGCAAAACTTCCATGTGCCTTTTAGAATCTGCATCCCCTGTCCACTGCCGAGTCCATAAGCCTCTCCTAGCAGAAATGGACAATGCACTTATTCTAGATGCCAGCCGGCAGATCTCCCTCTGTGCATCTCTCATGTATAAGACTGAGTCTTTTATATGCTCTACGGTTAGCAATATAGTGTCCCTGTCTAGGGTGTCAATATTTTCCGACAGGGAATCTGACCAAGCAGCAGCAGCCCTGCACATCCACGCTGAAGCAATAGCTGGTCTCAGTATAACACCAGTGTGTGTATATATAGACTTTAGGATAGCCTCCTGCTTTCTATCAGCAGGTTCCTTTAGGGCGGCCGTATCCGGAGACGGTAGTGCCACCTTTTTAGACAAACGTGTGAGCGCTTTATCCCCCCTAGGGGGAGTTTCCCAACGTGACCTATCCTCTGGCGAGAAAGGGAACGCCATTAGTAATTTTTTTGAAATCACCAATTTTTTATCGGGGAAAGCCCACGCTTCTTCACACACTTCATTTAATTCTTCAGATGGGGGAAAAACTATTGGTAGTTTTTTCTCCCCAAACATAATACCCTTTTTTGAGGTACCTGGGTTTATATCAGAAATGTGTAATACCTCTTTCATTGCCTCAATCATGCAACGAATGGCCCTAGTGGACATTAAATTTGACTCATCGTCGTCGACACTGGTATCAGTATCCGTGTCGACATCTGTGTCTGCCATCTGAGGTAGTGGGCGTTTCAGAGCCCCTGATGGCCTTTGAATTGTCTGGGCAGGCACGAGCTGAGAAGCCGGCTGTCCCGCATTTGGCATGTCGTCAAATTTTTTATGTAAGGAGTCGACACTTGCACGTAATTCCTTCCATAAGTCCATCCACTCCGGTGTCTGCCCCGCAGGGGGTGACATCACATTTATAGGCATCTGCTCCGCCTCCACATAAGCCTCCTCATCAAACATGTCGACACAGCCGTACCGACACACCGCACACACACAGGTAATGCTCTTAAAAGGAGACAGGACCCCACAAAAGCCCTTTGGGGAGACAGAGAGAGAGTATGCCAGCACACACCAGAGCGCTATATAATGCAGGGACTAACTGAATTATGTCCCCTTATAGCTGCTATAAGTTATACTGCGCCTAAATTTAGTGCCCCCCCTCTCTTTTTTACCCTTTCTGTAGTGTAGACTGCAGGGGAGAGTCAGGGAGCTTCCTTCCAGCGGAACTGTGAGGGAGATGGCTCCGCCCCTTTTTCGGCAGACTTTTCTCACGCTTTTTTCTGTATTCTGGCAGGGGTAATTACCACATATATAGCCTCTGGGGCTATATATTGTGGTTATTTTGCCAGCCAAGGTGTTTTTATTGCTGCTCAGGGCGCCCCCCCCCCCAGCGCCCTGCACCCTCAGTGACCGGAGTGTGAAGTGTGTATGAGGAGCAATGGCGCACAGCTGCAGTGCTGTGCGCTAACTTGGTGGAGACTGAAGTCTTCTGCCGCCGATTTTCCGGACCATCTTCATGCTTCTGGCTCTGTAAGGGGGACGGCGGCGCGGCTCCGGGAACGAACACCAAGGACGGGTCCTGCGGTCGATCCCTCTGGAGCTAATGGTGTCCAGTAGCCTAAGAAGCCCAAGCGAGCTGCAAGCAGGTAGGTTCGCTTCTTCTCCCCTTAGTCCCTCGTTGCAGTGAGCCTGTTGCCAGCAGGTCTCACTGTAAAATAAAAAACCTAACATATACTTTCTTTCTAGGAGCTCAGGAGAGCCCCTAGTGTGCATCCAGCTCGGCCGGGCACAGAAATCTAACTGAGGTCTGGAGGAGGGGCATAGAGGGAGGAGCCAGTGCACACCAGATAGTACCAAATCTTTCTTATAGAGTGCCCAGTCTCCTGCGGAGCCCGTCTATTCCCCATGGTCCTTACGGAGTCCCCAGCATCCACTAGGACGTCAGAGAAAATGGATTTCGCAGAGGCCGGTGAGGTCTTCTGTTCCTGGGAACTAGCTGTGTTGTGCAGCTTCTTTCCTCTGCCCCTACCTCTGGCAAGAAAGGACGCACATCGGACTTTCTTGTTGCTTTGTGAACGAAAGGACTGCATTTGATAATGCGGTGCTCTCTTAGGCTGTGAGGGAACATAAGGCAAAAAATTTGACTTTCCAGCTGTAGCTGTGGAGACCAGGTCCAAGAGACCTTCCCCGAACAATTCCTCACCCCTGTAAGGTAAAACCTCCATATGCCTTTTTGAGTCGGCATCACCAGTCCATTGCCGAGTCCACAGGACCCTTCTGGCAGAATTCGACATAGCGTTTATTCTAGAACCCAGTAGACTAATGTCTCTTTGAGCATCTCTCATATATAGGACAGCGTCTTTTATATGCCCCAGGGTCAATAATACAGTATCCTTATCTAGGGTATCCAATTCCTCAGATAAGGTATCCGTCCATGCCGCTACAGCACTACACACCCAGGCCGACGCAATTGCCGGTCTTAGTAAGGTACCTGAATGTGTATAAATGGACTTCAGGGTAACCTCCTGTTTGCGGTCAGCAGCATCTTTGAGGGTAGCCGTATCCTGGGACGGCAGGGCTACCTTTTTGGATAAGCGTGTTAAAGCTTTGTCCACCCTAGGGGAGGATTCCCATCGTAGCCTATACGTTGCCGGGAAAGGATACGCCATAAGAATCCGTTTGTAAATCTGCATTTTCTTATCTGGAGATTCCCAAGCTTTTTCACATAACTCATTCAGTTCGTGTGAGGGGGGAAAAGTTACCTCAGGCTTCTTTCCCTTATACATATACACCCTCGTGTCAGGGACAGGGGTTTCCTCTGTGATGTGCAAAACATCCTTTATTGCTATAATCATATATCGAAGGGATTTAGCCAATTTTGGCTGTAACTTTGCATCATCGTAATCGACACTGGAGTCAGAATCCATGTCGGTATCTGTGTCAACAATTTGGGATAGTGGGCGCTTATGAGACCCTGACGGTCCCTGCGCCAGAGGGTCAGGCACGGGTTGGAACCCTGACTGTCCCAATGCATCAGCCTTGTCAAATATTTTATGCAAGGAATTAACATTATCATTTAAAACCTTCCACATATCCATCCAATCAGGTGTCGGCGCCGTCGGCGGAGACACCACATTAATTTGCTCCCGCTCCTCTCCCACATAGCCTTCCTCATCAGACATGTCGACACAAGCGTACCGACACACCACACACACACAGGGAATGTCCTTTCTGAAGACAGTTCCCCCACAAGGCCCTTTGGAGAGACAGAGAGAGAGTATGCCAGCACACACCCTTGCGCTATAATATCCCAGGAATAACACAGTAACTTAATGTTAACCCAGTAGCTGCTGTATGTATAGTTTTTGCGCCTAATTATGTGCCCCTCCTCTCTTTCAACCCTCTTCTACCGTGTATCAGCAGGGGAGAGTCCGGGGAGCTTCCTCTCAGCGGAGCTGTGGAGAAAAAATGGCGCTGGTGAGTGCTGAGGGAGAAGCCCCGCCCCCTCGACGGCGGGCTTCTGTCCCGCTTATACAGTAATTTTGGCGGGGGCTCATACATATATACAGTGCCCAGCTGTATATATGTGTACTTTTGCCAACATGAGGTCCCAAATGCTGCCCAGGGCGCCCCCCCCTGCGCCCTGCACCTTTACAGTGACCGGAGTATGTGAGGTGTGTGGATCAATGACGCACAGCTGCAGTGCTGTGCGTTACCTCTAGTGAAGATCATGAAGTCTTCTGCCGCCTGTGAAGTCTTCTTTTCTTCTCATACTCACCCGGCTTCTATCTTCCGGCTCTGCGAGGGGGATGGCGGCGCGGCTCTGGGACGGACGGCGAGGGTGAGATCCTGCGTACCAATCCCTCTGGAGCTAATGGTGTCCAGTAGCCTAAGAAGCAGGACCTAGCTTCAGAGAGTAGGGCTGCTTCTCTCCCCTCAGTCCCTCGATGCAGGGAGTCTGTTGCCAGCAGAGCTCCCTGAAAATAAAAAACCTAACAAAATACTTTCTATCAGTAAACTCAGGAGAGCTCACTGAAAAGCACCCAGCTCCTCTGGGCACAGTATCAAACTGAGGTCTGGAGGAGGGGCATAGAGGGAGGAGCCAGTGCACACCAGGAACTAAATTAATTCTTAAAGTGCCCATGTCTCCTGAGGAGCCCGTCTATCCCCATGGTCCTTACGGAGTCCCCAGCATCCTCTAGGACATTAGAGAAATAGTGAATTTCATGAATGCCAGCCAGTTGTCAGACTTGCAGCATCGCCATCTGCAACCAAAATGTGAATGTAGGCACTCATGGGTAATTTGGTCAGACATTAAACAAGTGAGTGGTGACCCAGAGATATGTTTTAATATGCTGTGCTTTTTCCAACACTGGAGGAGTCTAATTTTGATACACAAAACATAGGATAAATAAAACAGTATCCATTAAGCTACATTAGCAAGAATGTATAGGAAAAATTCTACCCGAATACATCTGTATTCCCGGAGGACGGGATGACAGCTGTCACTATCCCAACAGCGGCATTCCGCCTGCCATTATGCCGGCAACAGGATGAGCGCTACGGGCTTGGTGGCACACCGCAGGATCTATTCCCACACTATGGGTGCCGTGTAACCCCATGAGTGGGAATAGACCCTGTGCACCGGTATTCCGGCTGTCAGCAGTTGGGATTCTGTCGTCGGTATCACGTCCGCCAGGATACAGACAGCCGGTACACTGATTGCCTCCCATTCTACCATCTGCTTCATTCCACTACATCACCATTAAGCATAAAGTCATGGTAGCAGATGACAAATATCAGGTGTAGCACACTGTATTTATGGTCCTTCTTCCTCACAAATTTTGTAGACATATTGTAAGGGGTCGATTCAATTCGGCAACAGATGAATAGCGCTGGGAATTAGCTCCCGACGCTATTCAATTCAGCTACTAGTTACCCGCAATTGTCGGGAATTCCTCTCTCACCCCCGGGGGGGTGAGAGAAGAAAACCGACAAAAGTGCTGTTGCGAGGCTGATTCTGTCGGGAATCAGCATCGCGGCAGGTAGTTAAGTCGGAGAATGCCCGTTCTCCTGACAAAACTACCCGTTGAGTCGGCGAGAATGGGCATTCGCAGACTTAACTTTAGCTGAATTGAATAGCGTCGGGAGCCAATTCCCAGCGCTATTCATCTGTTGCCGAATTGTATCGACCCCTAAGTGTAATTACTTAAAGGGCAGACAAGCAATGTAAGGACTGACAGAGGAAAGAAAATTAGTCTAGCTACAAAGACCAATAAGAAGGGAATTACTGTAGTCAGGAGATCCTGGGCCTGAATCTGGGGCTCACGCAATCAGTGTGAAATGCCAATGTGCACATTGTTACTTAGCTATTAATTGCAAATGCACAAAAATTCGGAAAGCCCCTGCGACGCATGCATTACACAGTGTACGCACAAAGGTGCTGTCGTGTTCGAGTCTGACAGTATCAAAAATGGGGTGGAATAGTGCTAGGAGTTTCTGGGAAGTTCCTAGTAGTGTAAGCAAAAATGGTCAATTAAGTGGGCATATTATGGGAGGTTTGCAGGCGCCAGTAAAAGCTTTCAGAGATGCACAGCTACAAGTATAGGAGGCCATGGTCATATGTAGAAATTGTACTTGCCATAGGGTTAATACAAGTTTCAACGGTGGCATATAAGGATGCATGAAACCGGTATTACAGCGTGCACTGGAGCTAGAATTGGATGTCTCAGTCTTTGCATATTTGACAGCATGAATGCACACAAGGGAAGGAGTTTGCCGCAGCATCTGCGCAAAAAACTCGAAGACAGAGAAACGCCAACAGTCGCACCTGCATGTAATTTAGAACCAGGCCCTAGGAGTGCTTACATTTGTTTTTAAAATTCGTTTGTACACATTTTTTTCGTAGATGCATGCAACAGAATTTACAGAGATGTCTGTTTTCCCCAAAAAAAATGTTGACTGGTGGATGAATTCTCATTTCAAAGGTAACAAGACATTCTCCAATCCATGCAAAACACAGACTGTATAAGGTCCAAAGAAAATAAATAAACCTGCAAACTGATTGACTCCAGCAGAACTTTAGGAACATGTCGAAGGCAAATCTAAATGTTTTGTACTTCATAAATGACTCAAGCACTTTACAAAAAGTAATCTCTGAAGATCACAGGAAGACCTTGTGGATCAAAGTGACCTAACAGCTTAAAGGGCCGTACTGACAGGGAGATTTCCCCAGAGATGTGTGCTGAGCGGTCTAGCACAGACCGCTCAGCACACATCTCTCCCCACGCTCAGCACTGTGCAATGTGGACTTTTTCAAAACCAAAAAGAAACAAACAGCTTACTGTAACTATTTTGTCCAAAACATACCTGCTCACATGGGCTGCAAATGTTGAAGGCCTGTCTTATGTGAATCTATGCTGTTAGGTTTCCTTATGTGCAGTGTTTGCTTAAACTCTGTCAAGCACAAAGACCAAATGGTTCCCATTTAACAAGTCAGCTATAATGAATGGACCTCAGCCATAGCTAATACATCATTAAAAGCAATATGTATATTATGACATACAAGTATTATTACGTACTAGGTTTTTGATTTAAAAAAAAAAAAAAAAAAGGGAAAAGAAACCAAAGACAGGGATACAACAAAAGATCAGTAAGAGACAAGCTTTTGTACACACCATGAGATATGGATACTGCTGTCCCTTTTCATGCAATAAGGGATTTATTTCAGTTACAACCTTTCAAATTACCATAGTTCTGAAACTTGCCAATTTGGACTTGTATCAGCAAACAACCGATTAAGGTGGCATTTCATTACAGTTCCTCATTCCAATGCAGTACCTAAAACATATGAAGCCATGCCAAAGGTTTCTAAGCCTTGAACCACCAACATGGCATTAATAAATTATGAAACAGGACAAATGAAATGTAAAAGGAGATTGGTAGAGACCCAATACTAACTCCGCAAAGGTTCCTATGAAAAGATTACATGCATGAGCATCACAGCTTTCAAATCACTATTTACATAGCTGTCATCACTGCAGAATAAGGAGTTATAAAACGCACTGCCTATGGAATAAGATGCTTAAGAGCTAGTTACATTGCCATAAGGAGGAACATACAAGGACGCTCAACCAAGTCACATCACATTTCTTTCATATAAAGTGCACATATTATAGAACACACAATGCTTCCTTAAAAATAAACAAAACATGTTATTATCATTGGAGGCTGCACAATGTAACGCCACAGGGATATGGGAACTGAATATTAGATGAAACCTTTAACTTTTAATCCTCTTTGCAGTGTAGCCATGAGCCATACACACAAGGGGCTCTGCCCGGTGTGGGGAATATTAAAGTGGCACACACACACACACGCCACACATAGGCAGTGCACCCTTCCTCCAGTGTCACTCGCCGCTAAGTTCCGGAGCCCACATCAGGGAAAGCCTGGCACAATACGGACAGAGAGCCCCTCACACCTGCCTGCAGATTTACTCCCTTCATGGGGCCTCAGAGTTCGACCCACTGAGCCGCTACCCGGCTCCAGCACTCACCGTGACTAGCCCCAACCCCAGAGGAGTGGACGCCGCCTCTCCCGGGGCAGGGAGTCTCCGGTGCCCGGACGCTCCGTCTCTCCGTTTGCCCCTGACAGGAGCTGACGCCACCACCGGTCTCACAGAGCTGCTGCTGCTGCTACGCAACCCACCGCCAAGACACGCCCACCCGTTCTCTGACTGACAGCTATCACAGTCCAACCACTAAGCGGACTGTGGGAAAAGAGGCGTGGCTTGGTCTCTGGCTGACGAATCAGTGTGAAAGGGGAAAGTGAAAAGGGGTGGGAGACGGAGGCATTGATGTGTCCTGGGGATAGGGAGAACCTTTAACTCATTCCGTAGCTCATGACGTAGTAGAGCAGGCCATCCAATCAGACGGTAGTTGCTAGTCAATTGTTTCCTGACGTCACTGCCTCGGTACTCCCACCCTACGCTCATTACGGCACGGGCGCACGCTCTATAAATTTTGCCGCCATTTTGGCGCTTCCATTCATCAGGTCAGGTGCATCAGGCGGTGTCATTCTGTCAGGCCCCGTGATAGGCGTTAGTTATCGCTATTTAGTGAGACGTACGTAACGGATCTAGGTTATGTCCATGCACGGGTATAAGCCGCGTTTGGTCTTATTTCCTGTGCAGGTAGCTCGTATAACGCGGGTAGAAAACCCAGTTCTCACTACATACATCGTGTGTTATTACGCTCCACATTATATATGTGTATATATATATATATATATAGTACAAGGTTATCCACCTAGTGGAACAGATAGCACTCTCCAGACTTTATCTCAATTTAATCAGCAAAGAGTATTTAATAAAGGTAATCTCACAGTTCCAGTGTAAAGTCCAATTCCGACGTTTCGGTCCACAACAGGACCTTTGTCAAGGAGTTACAGCATGGTCACAGCAGACATCAGCACAGCACGGTCAGCATCAATGGGAACTGTTGTTACAGGGAAATTGCCTCACCGGCCCCCATTATATACCCCTGCTATGGGTTGCAGGTACGTGTCGACATAGATGGCAAGTGGTTGTAGCAGAGATTTCCTAGCAGAGATGATGGGCCTACCCGGTGGATGTGACAAGAGTTTTATGGATTTTGGGAAGGGTATAGATTATGGGGCAAACGGGATGCTCAACAGTAAGAAATTCCAGTGTGTTCTTGTCAATCTGTTGTGTTTTGTACCCCTTCTCTAATAAGCGATCAATTTCCAATTTGATCTCAGGTATGGGATTGTGTTGCAGGCTAGTATAGGTGGCCTCATCATCCAACTGCCTCATTATTTCGCTGTTGTAGTCGGCCCAATCCTGTACTACCACTGCGCCCCCTTTATCTGCAGGCCTAACCACCAGGCTAGTGTCCCGCTTAAGTGCTGACAGGGCTTTGCGTTCTGCAATGGGCAGATTATCAAAGCGCTTAGTTGGAGACTGTGCATGAACATCATGCTCCAGAAGGCGGGTAAATGTTTTAATGCTAGGGTTGGAGGAGGCTGGGTCAAATGTGGAGGGTTTCCGAAATTTTGTGCTTTCTTTGTTAATTTCTGTAGTAAAGTGCTCACGTAACCTGAGCTTCCTACCGAACTTATATATGTCAACTACGGTATCAAACCGTCGGTGGGGGGCTGTTGGTACAAAGGAGAGGCCTCTCGAGAGGAGACGTGCAGTTGCCTCATCGAGTGTCTTACTTGATAAGTTAAAAACTAGGTCCTGGGTTTGTCTCTGCACCTGCGCCATGTGTCTGCCCTTCCTTGGGTGCGGTCTCCGTGGTTTGCTACTGGAGGGAGGTTGGTGTATGATCTAAAAAAGACCTTGGAGTTGGTCGACTGTCAGACAGATCAGTGTCAGAGGCGGAAGATCCCGTCTCGTTAGTGTAAAATTGTCTCCGTCCTTGGCGGCGGGCTCTGTAGGGCCGTTGGGATCTTTTTGGTCTAGAATCACCGATCAGCCACCGATAGACAGTGTGATTTTGGTAATCTGCTGTGACCGTTGTGAGTTTACTGCGTTTAAATGCAGTGATCTCTTTCTTATAGGAATCTATTTGTGTTTGCAATTTCTCTAACGTCCTAGTGGATGCTGGGGACTCCGTCAGGACCATGGGGAATAGCGGCTCCGCAGGAGACAGGGCACAAAAGTAAAAGCTTTAGGATCAGGTGGTGTGCACTGGCTCCTCCCCCTATGACCCTCCTCCAAGCCTCAGTTAGATTTTTGTGCCCGGCCGAGAAGGGTGCAATCTAGGTGGCTCTCCTAAAGAGCTGCTTAGAGTAAAAGTTTTGTTAGGTTTTTTATTTTCAGTGAGTCCTGCTGACAACAGGCTCACTGCATCGAGGGACTTAGGGGAGAGAAGTGAACTCACCTGCGTGCAGGATGGATTGGCTTCTTAGGCTACTGGACACCATTAGCTCCAGAGGGAGTCGGAACACAGGTCTCACCCTGGGGTTCGTCCCGGAGCCGCGCCGCCGACCCCCTTGCAGATGCCGAAAAATGAAGAGGTCCAGAAACCGGCGGCAGAAGACTTTTCAGTCTTCATAAGGTAGCGCACAGCACTGCAGCTGTGCGCCATTGTTGTCCGCACACTTCATAACAGCGGTCACTGAGGGTGCAGGGTGCTGGGGGGGGCGCCCTGGGCAGCAATGATAGTACCTTATTCTGGCTAAAAATACATCACATATAGCCCCTGGGGGCTATATGGATGTATTTAACCCCTGCCAGGTCTCAGAAAAACGGGAGAAGAAGCCCGCCGAAAAGGGGGCGGGGCCTATTCTCCTCAGCACACCGCGCCATTTTCCCTCACAGAAATGCTGGTGGGAAGGCTCCCAGGCTCTCCCCTGCACTGCACTACAGAAACAGGGTTAAAACAGAGAGGGGGGGGCACTGATTTGGCGATATGACTACATATATTAAAATGCTATAAGGGAAAAGCACTTATATAAAGGTTGTCCCTGTATAATTATAGCGTTTTTGGTGTGTGCTGGCAAACTCTCCCTCTGTCTCCCCAAAGGGCTAGTGGGTCCTGTCCTCTATCAGAGCATTCCCTGTGTGTGTGCTGTGTGTCGGTACGTGTGTGTCGACATGTATGAGGACGATGTTGGGAGGCGGAGCAAATTGCCTGTAATGGTGATGTCACTCTCTAGGGAGTCGACACCGGAATAGATGGCTTATTTAAGGAATTACGTGACAATGTCAACACGCTGCAAGTCGGTTGACGACATGAGACGGCCGGCAAACATATTAGTATCTGTCCAGGCGTCTAAAACACCGTCAGGGACGTTATAATGCCCATTTTACCTCAGTCGGTCGACACAGACACGGACACTGACTCCAGTGTCGACGGTGAAGAAACAAACGTATTTTCCTTTAGGGCCACACGTTACTTGTTAAGGGCAATGAAGGAGGTGTTACATATTTCTGATACTACAAGTACCACAAAAAAGGGTATTATGTGGGGTGTGGAAAAACTACCTATAGTTTTTCCTGAATCAGATAAATTAAATGAAGTGTGTGATGAGGCGCGGGGTTCCCCCGATAGAAAATTATTGGCGGTATACCCTTTCCCGCCAGAAGTTAGGGCGCGTTGGGAAACCACCCTTAGGGTGGATAAGGCGCTCACACGCTTATCAAAACAAGTGGCGGTACCGTCTCCAGATACGGCCGCCCTCAAGGAGCCAGCTGATAGGAGGCTGGAAAATATCCTAAAAAGTATATACACACGTACTGGTGTTATACTGCGACCAGCGATCGCCTCAGCCTGGATGTGCAGCGCGGGGGTGGCTTGGTCGGATTCCCTGACTGAAAATATTGATACCCTTGACAGGGACAGTATTTTATTTACTATAGAGCATTTAAAGAATGCATTTCTATATATGCGAGATGCACAGAGGGATATTTGCACTCTGGCATCAAGAGTAAGTGCGATGTCCATATCTGCCAAAAGATGTTTATGGACACGACAGTGGTCAGGTGATGCAGATTCCAAACGGCACAAAGATGTATTGCCGTATAAAGGGGAGGAGTTATTTGGGGTCGGTCCATCGGACCTGGTGGCCATGGCAACTGCTGGGAAATCCACCGTTTTTACCCTAAGTCACATCTATGCAGAAAAAGACACCGTCTTTTCAGCCTCAGTCCTTTCGTCCCCATAAGCATATCTGCCCAGGGATAGAGGAAAGGGAAGAAGACTGCAGCAGGCAGCCCATTCCCAGGAACAGAAGCCTTCCACCGCTTCTGCCAAGTTCTCAGCATGACGCTGGAGCCGTACAGGACCCCTGGATCCTACAAGTAGTATCCCAGGGGTACAGATTGGAAAGTCGAGACGTTTCCCCTCGCAGGTTCCTGAAGTCTGCTTTACCAACGTCTCCCTCCGACAGGGAGGCAGTATTGGAAACAATTCACAAGCTGTATTCCCAGCAGGTGATAATCAAAGTACCCCTCCTACAACAAGGAAAGGGGTATTATTCCACACTATATTGTGGTACTGAAACAGAAGGCTCGGTGAGACCTATTCTAAATCTGAAATATTTGAACACTTACAAAGGTTCAAATCAAGATGGAGTCACTCAGAGCAGTGATAGCGAACCAGGTAGAAGGGGACTATATGGTGTCCCGGGACATCAGGGATGCTTACCTCCATGTCCCAATTTGCCCTTCTCACCAAGGGTATCTCAGGTTCGTGGTACAGAACTGTCACTATCAGTTTCAGACGCTGCCGTTTGGATTGTCCACGGCACTCCGGGTCTTTACCAAGGTAATGCCCGAAATGATGATTCTTCTTCGAAGAAAATGGACGACCTCCTGATAAGAGCAAGGTCCAGAGAACAGTTGGAGGTCGGAGTAGCACTATCTCAAGTAGTTCTACGACAGCACGGGTGGATTCTAAATATTCCAAAACCGCAGTTGTTTCCGACGACACGTCTGCTGTTCCTAGGGATGATTCTGGACACAGTCCAGAAAAAGGTGTTTCTCCCGGAGGAGAAAGCCAGGGAGTTATCCGAGCTAGTCAGGAACCTCCTAAAACCAGGAAAAGTGTCAGTGCATCATTGCACAAGAGTCCTGGGAAAAATGGTGGCTTATTACGAAGCGATTCCATTCGGCAGATTCCACGCAAGAACTTTTCAGTTGGATCTGCTGGACAAATGGTCCGGATCGCATCTTCAGATGCATCAGCGGATAACCCTATCTCCAAGGACAAGGGTGTCTCTCCTGTGGTGGTTACAGAGTGCTCATCTTCTAGAGGGCCGCAGATTCGGCATTCAGGATTGGATGCTGGTGACCACGGAGGCCAGCCTGAGAGGCTGGGGAGCAGTCACACAGGGAAAAAATTTCCAGGGAGTGTGATCAAGTCTGGAGACTTTTCTCCACATAAATATACTGGAGCTAAGGGCAATTTATAATGCTCTAAGCTTAGCAAGACCTCTGCTTCAAGGTCAGCCGGTATTGATCCAGTGGGACAACATCACGGCAGTAGCCCACGTAAACAGACAGGGCGGCACAAGAAGCAGGAGGGCAATGGCAAAAACTGCAAGGATTTTTCGCTGGGCGGAAAATCATGTGATAGCACTGTCAGCAGTGTTCATTCCGGGAGTGGACAACTGGGAAGCAGACTTCCTCAGCAGGCACGACCTCCACCCGGGAGAGTGGGGACTTCATCGGGAAGTTTTCCACATGATTGTGAACCGTTGGGAAAGACCAAAGGTGTACATGATGGCGTCCCGCCTGAACAAAAAACTGGACAGGTATTGCGCCAGGTCAAGAGACTTTCAGGCAATAGCTGTGGACGTTCTGGTAACACCGTGGGCGTACCAGTCGGTGTATGTGTTTCCTCCTCTGCTTCTCATACCCAAGGTATTGAGAATTATAAGACGTAGAGGAGTAAGAACTATACTCGTGGCTCCGGATTGGCCAAGAAGGACTTGGTACCCGGAACTTCAAGAGATACTCACAGAGGACTCATGACCTCTGCCGCTAAGAAGGGACTTGCTTCAGCACGTACCATGTCTGTTCCAAGACTTACCGCGGCTGCGTTTGACGGCATGGCGGTTGAACGCCGGATCCTAAGGGAAAAAGGCATTCCGGAAGAGGTCATTCCTACCCTGGTCAAAGCCAGGAAGGACGTGACCGCACAACATTATCACCACATGTGGCGAAAATATGTTGCGTGGTGTGAGGCCAGGAAAGCTCCACGAAGAAATTTCAACTCGGTCGATTCCTGCATTTCCTGCAAACAGGAGTGTCTATGGGCCTCAGATTGGGGTCCATTAAGGTTCAAATTTCGGCCCTGTCGATTTTCTTCCAGAAAGAATTGGCTTCAGTTCCTGAAGTCCAGAAGTTTGTCAAGGGAGTACTGCATATACAACCCCCTTTTGTGCCTCCAGTGGCACTGTGGGATCTCAACGTAGTGCTGGGATTCCTCAAATCACATTGGTTTAAACCGCTCAAATCTGTGGATTTGAAATATCTCACATGGAAAGTGACCATGATGTTGGCCCTGGCCTCGGCCAGGCGAGTGTCAGCATTGGCGGCTTTGTCTCACAAAAGCCCATATCTGATTGTCCATTCGGACAGGGCAGAGCTGCGGACTCGTCCCCAGTTTCTCCCTAAGGTGGGGTCAGCGTTTCACCTGAACCAGCTTATTGTGGTACCTGCGGCTACTAGGGACTTGGAGGACTCCAAGTTGCTAGATGTTGTCAGGGCCCTGAAAATATCGGTTTCCAGGACGGCTGGAGTCAGGAAAACTGACTTGCTGTTATCCTGTATGCACCCAACAAACTGGGTGCTCTTGCTTCTAAGCAGACGATTGCTAGTTGGATGTGTAGTACAATTCAGCTTGCACATTCTGTGGCAGGCCTGCCACAGCCAAAATATGTAAATGCCCATTCCACAAGGAAGGTGGGCTCATCCTGGGCGGCTGCCCGAGGGGTCTCGGCATTACAACTCTGCCGAGCAGCTACGTGGTCGGGGGGAGAACACGTTTGTAAAATTCTACAAATTTGATACCCTGGCTAAAGAGGACCTGGAGTTCTCTCATTCGGTGCTGCAGAGTCATCCGCACTCTCCCGCCCGTTTGGGAGCTTTGGTATAATCCCCATGGTCCTGACGGAGTCCCCAGCATCCACTAGGACGTTAGAGAAAATAAGATTTTACTTACCGATAAATCTATTTCTCGTAGTCCGTAGTGGATGCTGGGCGCCCTTCCCAAGTGCGGATTGTCTGCAATACTTGTACATAGTTATTGGTACAAAAAAATCGGGTTATTATTGTTGTGAGCCATCTTTTCAGAGGCTCCGCTGTTATCATGCTGTTAACTGGGTTCAGATCACAGGTTGTACAGTGTGATTGGTGTGGCTGGTATGAGTCTTACCCGGGATTCAAAATCCTTCCTTATTGTGTACGCTCGTCCGGGCACAGTATCCTAACTGAGGCTTGGAGGAGGGTCATAGGGGGAGGAGCCAGTGCACACCACCTGATCCTAAAGCTTTTACTTTTGTGCCCTGTCTCCTGCGGAGCCGCTATTCCCCATGGTCCTGACGGAGTCCCCAGCATCCACTACTGACTACGAGAAATAGATTTATCGGTAAGTAAAATCTTATTTTTTCAAATAGATTGGTGGTTTTATCCTTCTTGATGGTGCCCAGGTGTGCACTGCTGAAGGTATCAATTTGGGTCTTAACTTTGTTTAATTCTATACCCACCTCCTCCACAACCAAAAGCATAAGGTCGAGAGAGCACTTATTCAGGACCCCACACCAGCGGCTGCAGAAAGTGGAGTTGTTCCTGCCTATTGTCGGGATATTGTTAATCCTAAATCCCCGTGGGATGTACTTTTTCCGATAGTATTCGGACAGGAACTGCCCATGTAAGGTGAGGTCTACTTCCCTCCGTTTGAGTCTAAGAAGTTGGTGGTATAGATCTGTAGGTGTTTCTGCAGGCAAAGTGTCGAAATCTAATTGGTCAAACAAGACCTTATCCGCATCATCGTCCGTGAGGGATATTATACCGTGTTCAGCTTGTGCAAGCAGGTTATCATCAAGGAATCCCAACTGGCTTTGCGCCATGCCAAAAATAGGAATTTCCACAACCAAAGTATTATGAACATAAAGATATACTTACTGTACCTAGTATTCCACGAGGTCACCCTAGCGTGTACTGACCAGGCCCAGCACTGATTAGCTTCCAAGTTCGGATGGATTCGGGCTTGCCCAGTGCGGTATGACAGTAAATATGGTTGGCGGGAAAGTAATCACTTGCTCAGATACCTGTGCAGTTATGCTATGTAACAGTACATAACCCAATATAGTGATGAATCCCAAAACAACAGTGCCTGTATAAATAGTGCAATACGTGGTGGGTGCAGGAGAAGAAAGCAGCTCAGGTGTTACCCTGGGTTGTATCTAAATATACATACAGATCCCTGCACTCTCACATAACTCTGCCAACAACTGGGGTGCCAATCAGGGTCCAACCCACTTAGAGGTGGGACCCATAGTACAGTACAAGGTTATCCACCTAGTGGAACAGATATCACTCTCCAGACTTCATCTCAATTTAATCAGCAAAGAGTATTTAATAAAGGTAATCTCACAGTTCCAGTATAAAGTCCAATTCTGACGTTTCGGTCCACACCAGGACCTTTGTCAAGGAGTTACAGCATGGTCACAGCAGACATCAGCACAGCACGGTCAGCATAAATGGGAACTGTTGTTACAGGGAAATTGCCTCACCGGCCCCCATTATATACCCCTCCTATTGGCGCCAGTCCCACCTCTCCACTTCCTGAGAGTGAGGTGGAACGCAGTGCAGGACCATAGGCATTACTTCCTGGTACACAGGAAGTGTGGTGTGTCCGTGCAAGCTGGCCCGAGCAGCGGGCGCGCCGTGGAACGCAAACCGGAAGTGCGTGCTGGAACGCACGCGTCACTTTCGGTCTTTGCACGCGTCACTTCCGGTCTTTGGTGAAACCGCTACTGGTCTCAATCGTGTTTGTTATTATTAATCTCCTTCAGAGGTGCATAGCCATTAGCTACTGGAGGGCACTTATAAATAACAGGGTAAAGGGGGATAATTATCCACCGCAGTTTCAGAGACATCGGGGGCTAAATGAACAGCACCTCTTTTAAAAGATAGATATATATATATATATGTGTGTATGTATATGTGTGTGTATATATATATATATATATATATATACACTGCTCAAAAAAATAAAGGGAGCACTACAATAACATCCTAGATCTGACTGAATGAAATATTCTTATTAAATACTTTGTACTTTACATAGTTGAATGTGCTGACAACAAATTCACACAAAAATTATCAATGGAAATCAAATTTATTAACCGATGGAGGTCTGGATTTGGAGTCACCCTCAATATTAAAGTGGAAAAACACACTACAGGCTGATCCAACGTTGATGTAATGTCCTTAAAACAAGTCAAAATGAGGCTCAGTAGTGTGTGTGGCCTCCACGTGCCTGTATGACCTCCCTACAACGCCTGGGCATGCTCCTGATGAGGTGGCGGATGGTCTCCTGAGGGATCTTCTCCCAGACCTGGACTAAAGCATCCACCAACTCCTGGACAGTCTGTGGTGCAACGTGGCGTTGGTGGATGGAGCGAGACATGATGTCCCAGATGTGCGCAATTGGATTCAGGTCTGGTGAATGGGCGGGCCAGTCCATAGCATCAATGCCTTCGTCTTGCAGGAACTGCTGACACACTCCAGCCACATGAGGTCTAGCATTGTCTTGCATTAGGAGGAACCCAGGGCCAACCGCACCAGCATATGGTCTCACAAGGGGTCTGAGGATCTCATCTCGGTACCTAATGGCAGTCAGGCTACCTCTGGCGAGCACATGGAGGGCTGTGCGGTCCCCCAAAGAAATGCCACCCCACACCATTACTGACCCACTGCCAAACCGGTCATGCTGGAGGATGTTGCAGGCAGCAGAATGTTCTCCTTGGCATCTCCAGACTCTGTCACGTCTGTCACATGTGCTCAGTGAGAGCCTGCTTTCATCTGTGAAGAGCACAGGGCGCCAGTGGCGAATTTGCCAATCTTGGTGTTCTCTGGCAAATGCCAAACGTCCTGCACGGTGTTGGGCTGTAAGCACAACCCCCACCTGTGGACGTCGGGCCCTCATTCCACCCTCATGGAGTCTGTTTCTGATCGTTTGAGTAGACACATGCACATTTGTGGCTTGCTGGAGGTCATTTTGCAGGAATCTGGCAGTGTTCCTCCTTGCACAAAGGCGGAGGTAGCGGTCCTCCTGCTGGGTTGTTGCCCTCCTACGCCTCCTCCACATCTCCTGATGTACTGGCCTGTCTCCTGGTAGCGCCTCCATGCTCTAGACACTACGCTGACAGACACAGCAAACCTTCTTGCCACAGCTCGCATTGATGTGCCATCCTGGATGAGCTGCACTACCTGAGCCACTTGTGTGGGTTGTAGGGAGGTCATACAGGCACGTGGAGGCCACACACACTACTGAGCCTCATTTTGACTTGTTTTAAGGACATTACATCAAAGTTGGATCAGCCTGTAGTGTGTTTTTCCACTTTAATATTAAGGGTGACTCCAAATCCAGACCTCAATGGGTTAATAAATTTGATTTCCATTGATAATTTTTGTGTGATTTTGTTGGCAGCACATTCAACTATGTAAAGAACAAAGTATTTAATAAGAATATTTCATTCAGATCCAGGATGTGTTATTTTAGTGTTCCCTCTATTTTTTTGAGCAGTGTATATATATATATATATACACACACACACACCAGAGTCAACTGTGCATGCGCATGTCTCCGGAAACATGGCGCTAGCCTTTTTCTGGAGACTAAGGGGGTCATTCCGAGTTATTCGCTCGCTAGCAGTTTTTAGCAGCCGTGCAAACGCTATGCCGCCTCCCACTGGGAGTGTATTTTAGCTTAGCAGAAGTGCAAACGAAAGGATCGCAGAGCGGCTGCAAACTGTTTCTGTGCAGTTTTAGAGTAGCTCAATACCTACACAGCGCTTGCAATCACTTCACACTGTTCAGTTCCTGTTTTCGTCACGAACACGCCCTGCGTTCGCCCAGCCACGCCTGCTTTTTTCTTGGCACGCCTGCGTTTTTGCAAACCCTCCCTAAAAACGGTCAGTTGACACCCAGAAACGCCCTCTTCCTGTCAATCACTCTGCGGCCAGCAGTGCGACTGAAACACTTCGCTAGACCTTGTGTGAAACGACATCGTTCGTTGCAATTGTACGACGCGCGTGCGCAGCATGCGCAGAAGTGGCTTTTTTTGCCTCATCGCTGCACAGCGAACTAATGCAGCTAGCGATCAACTCGGAATGACCCCCTAAGATCGCTAACATGCATGCGTGGCAGCTGTTTTGGCTGCAGTTTTTACCGCGGCTGAAGCACCCATTGCAGGACTTCGGAAAGGTATTTCAATATGGCTGCCATGTTAGATCCCCCTGGTCCGAGGGGCCCGTGTACACCACAGGCACTGCACCCGTTACAGAAAAACGCCAGTGGCTTTACTGTTATTACGTGCGTTGTTTTCTCTGACGTCCTAGTGGATGCTGGGAACTCCGTAAGGACCATGGGGAATAGCGGCTCTGCAGGAGACTGGGCACAACTAAAGAAAGCTTTAGGACTACCTGGTGTGCACTGGCTCCTCCCTCTATGACCCTCCTCCAGACCTCAGTTAGAATTTTGTGCCCGGCCGAGCTGGATGCACACTAGGGGCTCTCCTGAGCTCTTAGAAAAGAAAGTTATATTTAGGTTTTTTATTTTCAGTGAGATCTGCTGGCAACAGACTCACTGCTACGAGGGACTTAGGGGAGAGAAGCGGACCTACCTGCTTGCAGCTAACTTGGGCTTCTTAGGCTACTGGACACCATTAGCTCCAGAGGGATCGTACACAGGCCCAGCCTCGGTCGTCCGGTCCCGGAGCCGCGCCGCCGTCCCCCTTGCAAAGCAAGAAGATGGTCCTGAAAATCAGCGGCAGAAGACTTCGGTCTTCATTAAGGTAGCGCACAGCACTGCAGCTGTGCGCCATTGCTCCCCATGCACACCACACACTCCGGTCACTGATGGGTGCAGGGCGCTGGGGGGGGGGGGGGGTTAGATTTCGTGCCCGGCCGAGGTTTGATGCACACTAGGGGCTCTCCTGAGCTCTTAGAAAGTTATAGTCTTAGAATTTGTTATTTTCAGTGAGACCTGCTGGCAACAGGCTCACTGCAGCGAGGGACTAAGGGGAGAAGAAGCGAACTCGCCTGCTTGCAGCCGGATTGGGCTTCTTAGGCTACTGGACACCATTAGCTCCAGAGGGATCGACCGCAGGCCCAGCCTTGATGTTCGGTCCCGGAGCCGCGCCGCCGTCCCCCTTACAGAGCCAGAAGCAAGAAGATGGTCCGGAAAATCGGCGGCATGAAGACTCAGTCTTCACCAAGGTAGCGCACAGCACTGTAGCTGTGCGCCATTGCTCCTCTCACACACTTCATACTTCGGTCACTGAGGGTGCAGGGCGCTGGGGGGGGGCGCCCTGAGGCAGCAATAAAAACACCTTGGCTGGCAAAAATACCTCAATATATAGCCCCAGGGGCTATATATGAGGTAAATACCCCTGCCAGAAGTCCATAAAAAACGGGAGAATAGGCCGCGAAAAAGGGGCGGAGCCTATCTCCTCAGCACACTGGCGCCATTTTCCCTCACAGCTCCGTTGGAGGGAAGCTCCCTGGCTCTCCCCTGCAGTCTACAAGGGTTAAAAAAAGAGAGGGGGGGCACTAAATTTAGGCGCAGTATACATTATATATATATAAAGCTATAGGGGACATAACTCAGTTAGTCCCTGCAGTATATAGCGCTCTGGTGTGTGCTGGCATACTCTCACTCTGTCCCCCCAAAGGGCTTTTGTGGGTCCTGTCCTCGTTTAGAGCATTCCCTGTGTGTCTGCGGTGTGTCGGTACGGCTGTGTCGACATGTTGAATGAGGAGGCTTATATGGTGACGGAACAGAGGCCGATATATGTGATGTCGCCCCCTGTGGGGCCGACACCAGAGTGGATGGATAGGTAAAAGGTATTAACCGACAGTGTCAACTCCTTACATAAAAGGGTGGATGACGTAACAGCTGTGGGACAGCCGGCTTCTCAGCCCGCGCCTGCCCAGGCGTCTCAAAGGCCATCAGGGGCTCAAACACGCCCGCTCTCTCAGATGGCAGACACAGATGTCGACATGGAGTTTGACTCCAGTGTCGACAAGGTTGAGACATATACAAAATCCACTAGGAACAGCCGTGACTTGGTCCCGGCAATAAAAAATGTGTTATATATTTCTCTATCGTCCTAAGTGGATGCTGGGGTTCCTGAAAGGACCATGGGGAATAGCGGCTCCGCAGGAGACAGGGCACAAAAAAGTAAAGCTTTACTAGGTCAGGTGGTGTGCACTGGCTCCTCCCCCTATGACCCTCCTCCAGACTCCAGTTAGATTTTGTGCCCGAACGAGAAGGGTGCAATCTAGGTGGCTCTCCTAAAGAGCTGCTTAGAGAAAGTTTAGTTTAGGTTTTTTTCTTTACAGTGAGTCCTGCTGGCAACAGGATCACTGCAACGTGGGACTTAGGGGGAAAGTAGTAAACTCACCTGCATGCAGAGTGGATTTGCTGCTTGGCTACTGGACACCATTAGCTCCAGAGGGATCGAACACAGGCCCAGCCGTGGAGTCCGGTCCCGGAGCCGCGCCGCCGACCCCCTTGCAGATGCTGAAGCGTGAAGAGGTCCGGAAACCGGCGGCTGAAGACTCCTCAGTCTTCATAAGGTAGCGCACAGCACTGCAGCTGTGCGCCATTTTCCTCTCAGCACACTTCACTGGGCAGTCACTGAGGGTGCAGAGCGCTGGGGGGGGGGCGCTCTGAGAGGCAAATATAAACCTTATACAAGGCTAAAAATACCTCACATATAGCCCATAGGGGCTATATGGAGATATTTAACCCCTGCCTGACTGGAAAAATAGCGGGAGAAGAACCCGCCGAAAAAGGGGCGGGGCCTATCTCCTCAGCACACGGCGCCATTTTCTGTCACAGCTCCGCTGGTCAGAACGGCTCCCAGGTCTCTCCCCTGCACTGCACTACAGAAACAGGGTAAAACAGAGAGGGGGGGCACATTAATGGCTATATATATATATATTAAAGCAGCTATAAGGGAGCACTTAATATAAGGATATCCCTTGTATATATAGCGCTTTGTGGTGTGTGCTGGCAGACTCTCCCTCTGTCTCCCCAAAAGGGCTAGTGGGTCCTGTCTTCATTAGAGCATTCCCTGTGAGTTTGCGGTGTGTGTCGGTACGTGGTGTCGACATGTATGAGGACGATATTGGTGTGGAGGCGGAGCAATTGCCAAATATGCAGATGTCACCCCCCAGGGGGTCGACACCAGAATGGATGCCTTTATTTGTGGAATTACGTGATGGTTTATCTTCCCTTAAACAGTCAGTTGAGGACATGAGGCGGCCGGACAATCAATTAATGCCTGTCCAGGCGCCTCAAACACCGTCAGGGGCTGTAAAACGCCCTTTGCCTCAGTCGGTCGAGACCCAGACACGGGCACTGATTCCAGTGACGACGGTAGAAATTCAAACGTATTTTCCAGTAGGGCCACACGTTATATGATTTTGGCAATGAAGGAGACGTTACATTTAGCTGATACTACAGATACCGTAAAACAGGGTATTATGTATGGTGTGAAAAAACTACAAACAGTTTTTCCTGAATCAGAAGAATTAAATGACGTGTGTGATGAAGCGTGGGTTGCTCCTGATAAAAAGTTGATAATTTCAAAAAAGTTATTGGCATTATACCCTTTCCCGCCAGAGGTTAGGGCGCGCTGGGAAACACCCCCTAAGGTGGACAAGGCGCTCACACGCTTATCCAAACAAGTGGCGTTACCCTCTCCTGAGACGGCCGCACTTAAGGATCCATCAGATAGAAAGATGGAAGTTATTCAAAAGAATATATACACACATGCAGGTGTTATACTACGACCAGCTATAGCAACTGCCTGGATGTGCAGTGCTGGAGTAGTTTGGTCAGAATCCCTGATTGAAAATATTGATACCCTAGATAGGGACAATGTTTTACTGTCGTTAGAACAAATAAAGGATGCATTTATCTATATGCGTGATGCACAGAGGGATATTTGCACACTGGCATCTCGGGTGAGTGCTATGTCCATTTCAGCCAGAAGAGCCTTATGGACACGACAGTGGACAGGCGATGCGGATTCAAAACGTCACATGGAGGTTTTGCCGTATAAAGGGGAGGAGTTATTTGGAGTTGGTCTATCAGACTTGGTGGCCACGGCTACTGCCGGGAAATCCACTTTTTTACCTCAAGTCACTCCCCAACAGAGAAAGGCACCGACCTTTCAACCGCAGCCTTTTCGCTCCTACAAAAATAAGAGAGCAAAGGGCTTGTCGTACCTGCCACGAGGCAGAGGAAGAGGGAAGAGACACCAACAGGCAGCTCCTTCCCAGGAACAGAAGCCCTCCCCGGCTCCTGCAAAAACCTCAGCATGACGCTGGGGCCTCTCAAGCGGACTCGGGGACAGTGGGGGGCCGTCTCAAAAATTACAGCGCGCAGTGGGCTCACTCGCAGGTAGACCCCTGGATCCTGCAGATAATATCTCAGGGGTACAGGTTGGAATTAGAGACGGATCCTCCTCATCGTTTCCTGAAGTCTGCCTTACCAACCGTCTCTTCCGAAAGGGAGAGGGTGTTGGAAGCCATTCACAAGCTGTACGCTCAGCAGGTGATAGTCAAAGTACCCCTATTACAACAAGGAAAGGGGTATTATTCCACTCTATTTGTGGTACCGAAGCCGGATGGCTCGGTAAGGCCTATTCTAAATCTGAAGTCCTTGAACCTCTACATAAAAAAGTTCAAGTTCAAGATGGAGTCACTCAGAGCAGTGATAGCGAACCTGGAAGAAGGGGACTTTATGGTATCCTTGGACATCAAGGATGCGTATCTACACGTTCCGATTTACCCCGCACACCAGGGGTACCTCAGGTTCATTGTTCAAAACTGTCACTATCAGTTTCAGACGCTGCCGTTCGGATTGTCCACGGCGCCTCGGGTCTTTACCAAGGTAATGGCCGAGATGATGATTCTTCTTCGAAGAAAAGGCGTATTAGTTATCCCATACTTGGACGATCTCCTAATAAGGGCAAGGTCCAGAGAACAGCTGGAGACAGCTTTAGCACTATCTCAAGAGGTGCTAAGACAACACGGGTGGATTCTGAATATTCCAAAATCCCATTTAATCCCGACAACTCGTCTGCTGTTCCTAGGAATGATTCTGGACACGGTTCAGAAAAAGGTTTTCCTTCCAGAGGAAAAAGCCAAGGAGTTATCCGATCTGGTCAGGAACCTCCTAAAACCAGGAAAAGTGTCAGTACATCAATGCACAAGAGTCCTGGGAAAAATGGTGGCTTCTTACGAAGCAATTCCATTCGGCAGATTCCATGCAAGAATATTCCAAAGGGATCTGTTGGACAAATGGTCAGGGTCGCATCTGCAGATGCACCTGCGAATAACCCTGTCACCAAAGACAAGGGTGTCACTTCTGTGGTGGTTGCAGAAGGCTCACCTATTAGAAGGCCGCAGATTCGGCATTCAGGATTGGATCCTGGTGACCACGGACGCCAGCCTGAGAGGCTGGGGAGCAGTCACACAAGGAAGAAACTTCCAGGGAGTATGGACGAGTCTGGAAAAGTCTCTTCACATAAACATTCTGGAACTAAGAGCAATCTACAATGCTCTAAGCCAGGCGGAACTTCTCCTGCAAGGAAAGCCGGTGTTGATTCAGTCGGACAACATCACGGCGGTCGCCCATGTAAACAGGCAGGGCGGCACAAGAAGCAGGAGTGCAATGGCAGAAGCTGCCAAGATTCTTCGCTGGGCGGAGAATCACGTGATAGCACTGTCAGCAGTGTTCATCCCGGGCGTGGACAACTGGGAAGCAGACTTCCTCAGCAGACACGATCTTCATCCGGGAGAGTGGGGTCTACATCCAGAAGTCTTCAACATGTTAATAGACCGTTGGGAAAGACCAATTGTAGACATGATGGCGTCTCGCCTCAACAAGAAACTGGACAAATATTGCGCCAGGTCAAGAGATCCACAGGCAATAGCTGTGGACGCACTGGTAACTCCTTGGGTGTACCAGTCAGTGTATGTGTTTCCTCCTCTGCCGCTCATACCAAAGGTATTGAAGATCATACGGCAAAGAAGAGTAAGAACAATACTAGTGGTTCCGGATTGGCCGAGAAGGACTTGGTATCCGGAACTTCAAGAGATGCTCACGGACGAACCGTGGCCTCTACCTCTGAGAAGGGACCTGCTACAGCAGGGTCCCTGTCTTTTTCAAGACTTACCGCGGCTGCGTTTGACGGCATGGCGGTTGAACGCCAGATCCTAAAAGGGAAAGGCATTCCAGAAGAAGTCATTCCTACCTTGATTAAGGCACGGAAGGAAGTCACCGTGAAACATTATCACCGCATTTGGCGAAAATATGTAGCGTGGTGCGAGGATCGGAGGGTTCCGACGGAGGAATTCCAACTGGGTCGTTTCCTACATTTCCTGCAATCAGGATTATCTATGGGTCTCAAATTGGGATCCATTAAGGTTCAAATTTCGGCCCTGTCAATATTCTTCCAAAAAGAATTGGCCTCTGTCCCTGAGGTCCAGACTTTTGTCAAGGGAGTACTGCATATACAGCCTCCTGTGGTGCCTCCGGTGGCACCGTGGGATCTAAATGTAGTTTTAGATTTCCTCAAATCCCATTGGTTTGAACCATTGAAAAAGGTGGATTTGAAATATCTCACATTGAAAGTGACTATGTTACTAGCCCTGGCCTCTGCCAGGAGAGTATCTGAATTGGCGGCTTTATCTTATAAAAGTCCTTATCTAATCTTCCATTCGGATAGGGCAGAACTGCGGACTCGTCCGCATTTTCTCCCTAAAGTGGTATCAGCATTTCATCTGAACCAACCTATTGTGGTGCCTGCGGCCACTAGCGACTTGGAGGACTCCAAGTTGTTGGACGTTGTCAGAGCCTTAAAAATATACATTGCAAGGACGGCTGGAGTCAGAAAATCTGACTCGCTGTTTATATTGTATGCACCCAACAAGTTGGGCGCACCTGCTTCTAAGCAGTCGATTGCTCGTTGGATTTGTAACACAATTCAACTTGCACATTCTGTGGCAGGCCTGCCACAGCCTAAAACTGTAAAAGCCCACTCCACAAGGAAGGTGGGCTCATCTTGGGCGGCTGCCCGAGGGGTCTCGGCATTACAACTCTGCCGAGCAGCTACGTGGTCGGGGGAGAACACGTTTGTAAAATTTTACAAATTTGATACCCTGGCAAAGGAGGACCTGGAGTTCTCTCATTCGGTGCTGCAGAGTCATCCGCACTCTCCCGCCCGTTTGGGAGCTTTGGTATAATCCCCATGGTCCTTTCAGGAACCCCAGCATCCACTTAGGACGATAGAGAAAATAAGAATTTACTTACCGATAATTCTATTTCTCGGAGTCCGTAGTGGATGCTGGGCGCCCATCCCAAGTGCGGATTATCTGCAATACTTGTACATAGTTATTGTTAACTAATTCGGGTTATTGTTAAGGAGCCATCTTTAAGAGGCCCTTTCTGTTGTCATACTGTTAACTGGGTTTAGATCACAAGTTGTACGGTGTGATTGGTGTGGCTGGTATGAGTCTTACCCGGGATTCAAAATGCCTCCCTTATTGTGTATGCTCGTCCGGGCACAGTACCTAACTGGAGTCTGGAGGAGGGTCATAGGGGGAGGAGCCAGTGCACACCACCTGACCTAGTAAAGCTTTACTTTTTTGTGCCCTGTCTCCTGCGGAGCCGCTATTCCCCATGGTCCTTTCAGGAACCCCAGCATCCACTACGGACTCCGAGAAATAGAATTATCGGTAAGTAAATTCTTATTTTTTGACATTAACCCAAGCACCTCTGAAAATGGGTTTTTAGGTTTGGGGAGAAAAAACAGGCAGTGTTTTGTTCCCCCATCAGATGAATAAATGAAGTGTGTGAAAAACGTGGGTTCCCCCGTTAAGAAACTGGTAATTTATAAAAAGTTACTGATGGCGTACCCTTTCCCGCCAGGAGGATAAGTTACGCTGGGAGGTATCTCCTAGGGTGGATAAGGCGTTCACACGCTTGTTAAAAAAAAAAAAAAAGGGTGGCACTGCCGTTTTAGGAACGGCCACTTTGAAGGTACCTGTTGATAAAAAGCAGGAGGCTATCCTGAAGTCTGTATTTACACACTCAGGTACTAGACTAAAAACTGCAGATCGTGCTGCTGCAGCGTGGTCGGTGACCCTGTTAAGCATACTAGTTTGCTAATATGAGAACATATTAAAGACGTCGTCTTATATATGAGGGATGCACAGAGGGATATTTTGCCGGCTGGCATCCAAAATGAATGTAATGTCCATTCTGTCAGGAGGGTATTAGAGACCTGTCACTGGACAGGTGATGCTGACTTAAAAAGCGCATACAGATTCTGCCTTATAAGGGTGAGGAATTATTTGGGGGTGGTCTCTGGGACCTCGTATCCACAGCAATGTGCTGGGAAGAAATATTTTTACCTCAGGTTTCCTCACAGAAAAAGGTACAGTCCTGTCGGCTTCAGAAAAGCAAGCGGGTCAAATGGCGCTTCCTTTCTGTACAGAGACAAGGGAAAAGGGAAAAAGCTGCACCAGCAGCCTGTTCCCAGAATCAAAATTCTTCCCCCGCTTCCTGTGAGTCCACAGCATGACGCGGGTGCTCCACAGGTGTAGCCAGGTATGGTGGGGGGCCGTCTCAAAAAATTTCAGCAATTAGTGGGCTCGCTCACAGGTGATCCCTGTTTCTTTCAAGTAGTATTTCAGGGGTATAAGCTGGAATTAGAGATGTCTCCCCCCAGCCGTTTCCTTAAATATGCCTTGCTGACAACTCCCTCAGGCAGGGAGGCTGTGCTAGAGGCAATTAATAGGCGGTATTCCCAGCAGGTAATACTCAAGGTGCCCCTACTTCAACAAGGACGGGGTTACTATTCCACACGGTTTGGGGTACCGAAACCGCATAGTTCGGTGTGACCCTTCTTATATTTAAAATCCTTGAACACATACATAAAAAAATTAAAGTTCAAGATGGAATCGCTCAGGGCGGTTATTGCAAGCCTGGACGAGGGGGATTACATGGTATCCCGGGGCATCAAGGATGCTTACCTGCATGTCCCCATTTACTATCCTCGCCAGGAGTACCTCAGATTTGTGGTACAGGATTACCATTACCAAATCCAGACACTGCCGTTTAGACTGTACATGACACCGAGGGTGTTTTATCAAGGTAATGGCCGAAATGATGATACTCCTTCGAAAAAAGGGAGTTTTAATTATCCCGCACTTGGACAATCTCTTTATAAGGGCGAGGTCCAAGGAGCAGTTGGTAGTAGGGGTAGCACTATTTTGGAAAGTGCTACAACAGCACGGTTGGATTCTAAACAGTCCAAAGTCACAGCTGGTTCCTATGACACGTCTACTGTTCCTGGGGATGGTTCTGGACATAAACCAGAAATAGTTTTCTCCGGGAGGAGAAAGCCAAGGAGTTGTCATATCGAGTCAGAGACCTCCTGAAGCCATAACAGGTAGCGGTGCATCATGGCACGCGAGTCCTGGGAAAAATGGTAGCTTCCTACGAAGCAATCTCATTAGGCAGGTTCCATACAAGAACTTTTCAGAGGGACCTGTTGGACAAGAGGTCCGGACCGCATCTTCCGATGCATAGGCTGATAACCCTGTCTCCAAGGACCAGGGTATCTCTACTGTGGTGGCTGCAGAGTGCCCATCTTCAAGAGGGCCGCAGGTTCGGCATACAGGACTAGGTCCTAGTGACCATGAATGCCAGCCTTTGAGGCTGGGGGGGCAGTCACACAGGGAAGAAACTTCCAGGGACTTTGGTCAAGTCAGGTGGATTTCCCTACACATAAACATTCTGGACCTGAGGGCCATTTACAATGCCCTGAGGCCGGCAAGGCCTCTGCTTCAAAACCAGCCGGTACTGATCCAATCAGACAACATCACGGCAGTCGCCCATGTAAACCAACAGGGCGGCACAAGAAGCAGGATGGCGATGGCAGAAGCCACAAGGATTCTCCGATAGGCGGAAAATCATGTGTTAGCACTGTCAGCAGTGTTCATTCCCGGAATGGACAACTGGGAAGCAGATCTTCTCAACAGACACGACCTCCACCCGGGAGAGTGGGGACTTCCTCCAGAAGTCTTCCAAAGGATTGTACACCATTGGGAAAGGCCACAGGTGGACATGATGGCGTCCCGCCTCAACAAAAGCTATAAAAGATATTGCGCCAGGTCAAGGGACCCTCAGGCGATAGCTGTGGACGCTCTGGTAACACCGTGGGTGTACCAGTCGGTTTATGTGTTCTCCCCTCTGCCTCTCATACCAAAGGTACTGAGAATAATAAGAAGGCGAGGAGTAAGAACGATACTCGTGGTTCCGGGCTGGCCAAGAAGAGATTGGTACCCAGAACTTCAAGAAATTATATCAGAGGACCCATGGCCTCTGCCACTCAGACAGGACCTGCGGCAGCAGGGGCCCTGTCTGTTCCAAGACTTACCGCGGCTGCGTTGGACGGCATAGCGGTTGAACGCCGGATCCTGAAGGAAAAGGGCATTCCGGAGGAAGTCATTCCTACGCTTACTAAAGCCAGGAAAGAGGTTACAGCAAATCATTATCACCGCATATGGCGGAAATATGTTGCATGGTGTGAGGCCGAAAGGGCCCCAACAGAGGAATTTCAACTAGGTCGATTTCTGCATTTCCTGCAAGCAGGAGTGACTATGGGCCTTAAATTAGGTTCCATTAAGGTACAGATCTCGGCTCTGTCGATTTTCTTTCAAAAAGAACTAGCTTCAGTACATGAAGTTCAGACATGTATAAAAGGAGTGCTGCATATTCAGCCCCCGTTTGTGCCTCCTGTGGCACCTTGGGACCACTAAAGACCGTAGATCTGTAATATCTCACTTGGAAAGTGGTCATGTTATTGGCCTTGGTTTCGGCCAGGCGAGTATCAGAATTGGCGGCTTTATCATGTAAAAGCCCTTATCTGATTTTCCATATGGATAGGGCAGAATTGAGGACTCGTCCCCAGTTTCTCCCTAAGGTGGTGTCAGCGTTTCACCTGAACCAGCCTATTGTGGTGCCTGCGGCTACTAGGGACTTGGAGGACTCCAAGTTGTTAGACGTGGTCAGGGCCCTGAAAATATATGTTTCCAGAACGGCTGGAGTCAGAAAATCTGACTCGCTGTTTATCATATATGCACCCAACAAGCTGGGTGCTCCTGCTTCTGCGCAGACTATTGCTCGTTGGATTTGTAGTACAATTCAGCTTGCACATTCTGTGGCAGGCCTGCCACAGCCAAAATCTGTCAATGCCCATTCCACAAGGAAGGTGGGCTCATCTTGGGCTGCTGCCCGAGGGGTCTCGGCTTCACAACTTGCCGAGCTGCTACTTGGTCAGGGGCAAACACGTTTGCAAAATTCTATAAATTTGATACCCTGGCTAAGGAGGACCTGGAGTTCTCTCATTCGGTGTTGCAGAGTCATCCGCACTCTCCCGCCCGTTTGGGAGCTTTGGTATAATCCCCATGGTCCTTACGGAGTTCCCAGCATCCACTAGGACGTTAGAGAAAATAAGAATTTACTCACCGGTAATTCTATTTCTCGTAGTCCGTAGTGGATGCTGGGCGCCGATCCCAAGTGCGGTTTATCTGCAATACTTGTACATTGTTATTGTTAACTAAATCGGGTTGTTGTTGAGCCATCTGTTGAGAGGCTCTATTGTTTCATACTGTTAACTGTGTTTCATATCACGAGTTGTACGGTGTGATTGGTGTGGCTGGTATGAGTCTTACCCGGGATTCAAAATCCTTCCTTATTGTGTACGCTCGTCCGGGCACAGTACCTAACTGAGGCTTGGAGGAGGGTCATAGTGGGAGGGGCCAGTGCACACCAGGTAGTCTAAGATCTTTCTAGAGTGCCCAGCCTCCTTCGGAGCCCGCTATTCCCCATGGTCCTTACGGAGTTCCCAGCATCCACTACGGACTACGAGAAATAGAATTACCGGTGAGTAAATTCTTATTTTCTGATATTACCCCAGGTACCACAAAAAAGGGTATTATGTTTGGGGAGAAAAAACTACCAGTGGTTTTTCCCCCTTCTGATGAATTAAATGAAGTGTGTGAAGAAGCGTGGGCTTCCCCCGATAAGAAACTGGTAATTTCTAAAAAGTTACTAATGGCGTACCCTTTCCCGCCAGAGGACAGGTCACGTTGGGAGACATCCCCTAGGGTGGATAAAGCGCTTACACGTCTGTCAAAGAAGGTGGCACTACCGTCTCCGGACACGGCCGCCTTAAAGGAACCTGCAGATAGAAAGCAGGAGGCTATCCTGAAGTCTGTATATACACACTCAGGCATTATACTAAGACCAGCTATTGCTTCAGCACGGATGTGCAGTGCTGCAGCTGCGTGGTCAGATTCCCTGTCAGAAAACATTGATACCTTAGACAGGGACACTATATTGCTAACCGTAGAGCACATTAAAGACGCAGTCTTATACATGAGAGATGCACAGAGGGATATTTGCCGGCTGGCATCTAAAATAAACGCAATGTCCATTTCTGCCAGGAGAGGATTATGGACTCGGCAGTGGACAGGTGATGCTGATTCTAAAAGGCACATGGAAGTTTTGCCTTACAAGGGTGAGGAGTTGTTTGGGGATGGTCTCTCGGACCTCGTTTCCACAGCTACAGCTGGGGAATCAGCATTTTTACCCCATGTTCCCTCACAGCCAAAGAAAGCACCGTATTATCAGGTACAGTCCTTTCGGCCCCAGAAAGGTAAGCGGGTTAAAGGTGCGTCCTTTCTGCCCAGAGGCAAAGGTAGAGGGGAAAAGCTGCAGCATACAGCCAGTTCCCAGGAACAAAAGTCCTCCCCCGCTTCCTCTAAGTCCACCGCATGACGCTGGGGCTCCACAGGCGGAGCCAGGTACGGTGGGGGCCCGTCTCAAGAACTTCAGCGACCAGTGGGCTCGCTCACAGGTGTATCCCTGGATTCTACAGGTAGTATCTCAGGGGTACAAGCTGGAATTCAAGACGTCTCCCCCTCGCCGTTTCCTCAAATCTGCCTTGCCGACGTCTCCCTCGGACAGGGAGGCAGTGCTGGAGGCAATTCACAAGCTGTATTCGCAGCAGGTGATAGTCAAGGTACCCCTCCTTCAACAGGGACGGGGTTACTATTCCACAATGTTTGTGGTACCGAAACCGGACGGTTCGGTGAGACCCATCTTAAATTTAAAATCCTTGAACACTTATATACGAAGGTTCAAGTTCAAAATGGAATCGCTCAGGGCGGTTATTGCAAGCCTGGACGAAGGGGATTTCATGGTATCACTGGACATCAAGGATGCTTACCTGCATGTCCCCATTTACCCCCCTCACCAGGAGTACCTCAGATTTGTGGTACAGGACTGTCATTACCAATTCCAGACGTTGCCGTTTGATCTGTCCACGGCACCGAGAGTATTTACCAAGGTAATGGCAGAGATGATGATACTCCTTCGAAAAAAGGGAGTTATAATTATCCCGTACTTGGACGATCTCCTTATAAAGGCGAGGTCCAGGGAACAGTTGCTGATCGGAGTAGCACTAGCTCGGGCAGTGCTACAACAGCACGGCTGGATCCTGAACATTCCGAATTCGCAGCTGGTTCCTACAACGCGTCTACTGTTCCTGGGGATTGTTCTCGACACAGAACAGAAAAAAGTGTTTCTCCCGGAGGAGAAGGCCAAGGAGTTGTCATCTCTAGTCAGAGACCTCCTAAAACCAAAACAGGTGTCGGTGCACCACTGCACGCGAGTCCTGGGAAAGATGGTGGCTTCTTACGAAGCAATTCCATTCGGAAGGTTCCATGCAAGGATCTTTCAGTGGGATCTGTTGGACAAGTGGTCCGGATCGCATCTTCAGATGCATCGGCTGATAACCCTGTCTCCGAGGGCCAGGGTGTCGCTGCTGTGGTGGCTGCAAAGTGCTCATCTTCTAGAGGGCCGCAGATTCGGCATACAGGACTGGATCCTGGTGACCACGGATGCCAGCCTTCGAGGTTGGGGGGGCAGTCACACAGGGAAAAAATTTCCAAGGACAATAGTCAAGTCAGGAGACTTCCCTACACATAAATATTCTGGAACTAAGGGCCATTTACAATGCCCTAAGTCAGGCAAGACCCCTGCTTCAACACCAGCCGGTGCTGATGCAGTCAGACAACATCACGGCGGTCGCCCATGTAAACCGACAGGGCGGCACAAGAAGCAGGATGGCGATGGCAGAAGCCACAAGGATTCTCCGATGGGCGGAAAATCATGTGTTAGCACTGTCAGCAGTGTTCATTCCCGGAGTGGACAACTGGGAAGCAGACTTTCTCAGCAGACACGACCTCCACCCGGGAGAGTGGGGACTTCATCCAGAAGTCTTCCAAATGATTGTACAACATTGGGAAAGACAAGAAAAAACACAAAACTGGGAATGCGCAATTCACTCTGATATGGATATTTATTATCACATAAAATTAATCTTTTAAAAATACATACAAACGCATATATAACTAGATGCCGGCCAGCATCACATAAAAATAGTGATATATAAGTTTAACCAGTATATTACCAATAGGTCTAGTAATTTAATAACATATCACTTGGTTCTATTGTATACCTAATATACCTCTTATCTTAAATTTTACACACTAAAAAACCAATGAACCATTAGTGACTTTTTCTTCTGGACTATGGATAGTATCACTTCAAGTAAATTTAAAACCAACAAATGTCCAGCGCTTTTTTATGGTTTTTAGCATCCAGCAATGCTGGGTATTTCTTTCCTTTTTAATATTTATATTCTGTCCCAGCATAAGATAAATGTCTCGATCCAAGCCAGAAAAGTCTCTCTCCTCAAGTGAGAACCATCCACATTCGATTAAACACTTGGAATCACCTTAACCCTATTTCGGGCTTCTGCCGTTTAGCTAAGCAGATCATACATGATAACGCCTCTTAAAAGCAGGTATAATGTTCCACTTTTTCAGGGTATAATACTGTGCCTGTAAGGTGTTCTTTGGACGATCGCTCCCGGCTAGTGTAGCCTTATCTGGAGTCTCCGGGTTCTCACTGCGGCGTAGTTATATTCTCAACCACGGTGGAGTTTCATATGCCTGCGGCCGGCCGGCCCGTTAGTGTCTCCGCTGCTATCTCTTGTGACGACAGACGCGTTTCTCCGCCTTCCACTACATCGGCGGCTTCCTCAGTGTCAGATACTCATGCTTTACTTCATCTGGTTTAAATACCAACCCGCGCCAATCGCGCGAGCGTGTCAGTGCTGCGGATCAAGCCTCATTATCCTTTTTCAGATCAAGTGTCATTCTCTTCTTGCGGATCAAGACTCATTGTCATTTTGGCTTCCAATACATATCTTAAGATCTTTATATTCCTGATCTTATTCTTTATTTATTTATTTTGCTTATGATTCATATATGTGTTATATATTTATAATAATATAAAATCATATCTATACCACTATTCATATCCTTACTAGTTTTGGAGCATATAATTACTTCTAATTATAAAAATATTTACTAAATAATAAATAAATTATAAATTATCAATGATTAGTTATTAAACAATAACCAATCATATCTTAAATATACCATTGGTGTCGCTCAAGGCATCTTTTCTTATGAATTCTCCATTCTTATCAATGATATAATCCATCCTCTATATATATTCTCATTTTCTTTCACTTAATTTAATATGCTATATGTATATATGTGAATACCCCCTATTTCGTCTAACTAAGGAACATACGTTATATCCTCTATACAAGAGAGACCAACCACAAGAACTCCACACACCACTCAATATAGACTCAACATCCATCTATATCCCATTTAATTCCACCGTATCATTGAGGCCTGATGGTATTAATGTATCTAGTCTATAGATCCAATAGGCCTCTCTTCTTTGGAGCCTACTAAATCTATCCCCCCCTCGATTGGTAGATTTTATTAGTTCTATTCCAACCATTGTTATGTTATTCACATTTGCTTTTTGGCAACGTATTACATGATCCGATAATGGGTGTCTTGCCCCTTTAATTATGTTTCTCCGATGCTCCATATAGCGAATATGTAGAGTTCTCGTGGTTCGTCCCACATATTGTTTCCCGCATTTACAGGTAATAAGATAAATGATATAAGTGGACATGCAATTTATGAACTCTTTAATAGGAAAAATCTCACCCGTAGTAAATGACTGAAAGGTCTTACTTTTTCTAGGTATATTCATACATGACAGACAATCCATTTTCCCACATTTATGTGATCCCATCGGTCTTACCGGCAGCCATGTATTCACTACAACCCCTTTATCCCTTTTTTCTCTCTGAAAATGACTTGGCACCAATTTCTTCCTTAAATTATCTGCTTTTCTAAAGATAGTTTTTCCTCTAGGATCTATACATGTTTTTAGCACTTCATCTAGAAGTAACAGAGATGTGTTCTTTTTAATTATCTGACTAATCTTATGCGCACAACTATTGTATTTTGTGACGAATATTTCACTTCTCTCCCCCATATTCCCTATTTCTTTTTTATTATTTTTATTATTAACAATACCCTTAGGTCTTAATAAGGTTTCCCTATCCATAACCTCTACCTCATGGTAGGCTTTTTCCAAAATTTCCTGTGGATATCCCTGTTCCTGAAAGGAATCTAACAGTGTCATTGCTTGTGTATGAAACATAGAAAGCGAACTACAATTGCGACGTAATCTGACCAACTGTCCCCTAGGAATATTATCTTTCCAGCTACGTTTATGCGCACTCTTATAATTTAAATACCGATTATTATCTACTGGTTTGATATATGTTTTTGTTATTAATATTTCACCCTCTACTGAAAGCTCTATATCTAGGAAACATAACCTTTCAGTGCTATAATTTGTTGTGAATTTTAAACCAAAATCGTTATTATTTAAACCATTAGTGAATTTCTGAAGTGCTTCTAATGTCCCCCCCCAAATCATAAACAAATCATCTATATACCGACCATAGTATACCAGATCCGCCCCGAGTCCGCCTCCCCATACATGCTCCTCCTCAAAGGCTCCCATATATAGGTTGGCGAAACTCGGAGCGAATCTGGCCCCCATGGCCGCACCCCGTGTCTGTAAATAATAATGTGCATCAAACAAAAAATAATTATGTGTTAAAATAAATTTGATGGCATCTAATAAGAAGACACGTAGAGGGTCCGAGGTGTTTCCCTGTCTCAAATAATTCTCCACTACCATCATTCCTTTTTCATGTGGAATGTTCGAATATAATGACTCCACGTCACATGTTACTAAATAAAAACCTCTCCTCCACTTAATTTTATTTATGATATTCAAAAAATGTTGTGTATCCTTTATATGGGACCTTAGACCCTCTACGTGTCCCTGTAAATGGTGATCTACAAAAAATGATAAATTATTCGTGAGTGACCCTACACCCGAAATAATAGGTCGCCCTGGTGGATTAACAAGTGATTTATGAATTTTGGGTAAATAATAAAATGTTGCCGTGATTGGATGTGCACAAAGTAAAAAATTAAACGTTTCCTTAGATATAGAGCCATCTTCGAGGGCTACATCCAACAATTCCATATACTGTCTCTGAAACAAGGTAGTGGGGTTGCCTTCCAATTTGCGATAGAATTTTGTATCCCCAAGTTGTCTATAGCATTCTGTGATGTATTCTTCTGTCCCTATAATTACTACTCCACCCCCCTTATCAGCTGGCTTTATTGTTATACTCCTATCCTCCTGTAATGATCTTATTGCCTTTCTCTCTCCCAAGGTCAGGTTGTCTTGATATTTTATGTCATGTGATTTTTCACATATTTGTTTAAAGCTAGTAAGAGTCGCTTTATAGAAGCTTTCTATATATGGTCCTTTGAATGCTAAAGGGTAAAAATCTGATTTCTTTTTAAATGGCTTAGCCCTAATGTCAAAAATAGGTATTTTTACATCTATATCATTTTCCCCAGTGTCTCTCTCCTGTCCCAAACTTACTAGTATGTCTCTTATCATTTCATCATCTTTATCCAAGATAATGGGTGATTCCTCGCTTTTCTTCTTTTTTATTTCTCTAAGTGCAAAGTATCTTTTCCTACTAAGTGTGCGTACATAACGATTAAGATCCACAAATAATTGAAATAAATTGGGTTTAGCCACCGGCGCATAATTTAACCCTTTTTCCAATATACTGATTTCTTCCTTTGTTAATACCCGTTTGGACAGGTTATATATCCCTTTCCCTGTTATATCTTTTAGTACTTTCTGCGTGGTGTTTTCCACCTGTTTCCTTCTCCCCCCCCCCTACATCCTCTGAATCTAGGTTTCTTGCCCTTTTTTTCTGGTACTGGGATATTTGCCATGTATTTCGTTCTTGGTGCCTGTCTAAAAAAACTCCCTCTGATGGTGTTTGCTCACCTTCATCTTCTGTTTCAGATGGTTTGTTACCTCTATTTATTGTGTCACTTGGTGTCTCTAACATCTGATATCTATTTTTATGAAAAAATTGGGGTTTCTTATTTTGTGCCTGTTTCCAATTGCTTACCCCTCTTTCTCTAGGCCCTCCTTCTTGATAATATTTAACTTGTTGCCTAAAAGGTTGTCTGCCTCTTCCTTTATCAAAATTTGTTTGATTATATTCCCGTCTCTCATTCATATAACCTTTATTGTAACTACGCATTGTACCATTCTTATAATCATTTACATCCCTACCCATCTTATGTTCTTTTCTATCTATCAAGGATTGTTCAAACTCCAATAATTTCTTATTTACTCTTAAGTCTCTATCTTTAAATTCAGCCATTTTTTCATACTCCTTTAATTCAATGTGTATTTTCTCAATTTCTATTTGTAAATCTTTTACTCGCTGTTCCCTATATTTAATTAATAACTGCATAAGTTTTTTAGAACAGTTATCTAAGGTGGCATTCCACTCATCTGTGAATTCTTTATCTTCTTTAAAAGTGGACTCTTTTAATATTCTTAGTCCTCTTGGAATTATATTACCATCTAGGTATTTTTGTAAGGATATCTGATCCCACCAATGTTTTGTCTCTGCCATACATAAGTTTTCTAATTTATTGAAACATCCATGCATTTCTGCTACCTCACTCCTCTCTTCTCCTCTACTGGTGTTAATTTTACCTTTTAAGTACAAATCTCTCCTTTCCAACCTATTTGAAATGCATGTTAATTGTGCCATTCTTATTTAGAGCGATACCAATGTGAAATCTATATTAATTAAATACTCCAATTATCCAATCAATCAAAGCTGCCTGGGTAACCAAACCTACAGACGATTGAAAAACCAAAAAATACACACACCTGGCGCTTTGATTGACTACAGATGAAATGCTGCAATCCCAAAAGGGTCCTTGGTTTTGACCCTTATTATGGAACCACAAGAAAAAACACAAAACTGGGAATGCGCAATTCACTCTGATATGGATATTTATTATCACATAAAATTAATCTTTTAAAAATACATACAAACACATATATAACTAGATGCCGGCCAGCATCACATAAAAATAGTGATATATAAGTTTAACCAGTATATTACCAATAGGTCTAGTAATTTAATAACATATCACTTGGTTCTATTGTATACCTAATATACCTCTTATCTTAAATTTTACACACTAAAAAACCAATGAACCATTAGTGACTTTTTCTTCTGGACTATGGATAGTATCACTTCAAGTAAATTTAAAACCAACAAATGTCCAGCGCTTTTTTATGGTTTTTAGCATCCAGCAATGCTGGGTATTTCTTTCCTTTTTAATATTTATATTCTGTCCCAGCATAAGATAAATGTCTCGATCCAAGCCAGAAAAGTCTCTCTCCTCAAGTGAGAACCATCCACATTCGATTAAACACTTGGAATCACCTTAACCCTATTTCGGGCTTCTGCCGTTTAGCTAAGCAGATCATACATGATAACGCCTCTTAAAAGCAGGTATAATGTTCCACTTTTTCAGGGTATAATACTGTGCCTGTAAGGTGTTCTTTGGACGATCGCTCCCGGCTAGTGTAGCCTTATCTGGAGTCTCCGGGTTCTCACTGCGGCGTAGTTATATTCTCAACCACGGTGGAGTTTCATATGCCTGCGGCCGGCCCGTTAGTGTCTCCGCTGCTATCTCTTGTGACGACAGACGCGTTTCTCCGCCTTCCACTACATCGGCGGCTTCCTCAGTGTCAGATACTCATGCTTTACTTCATCTGGTTTAAATACCAACCCGCGCCAATCGCGCGAGCGTGTCAGTGCTGCGGATCAAGCCTCATTATCCTTTTTCAGATCAAGTGTCATTCTCTTCTTGCGGATCAAGACTCATTGTCATTTTGGCTTCCAATACATATCTTAAGATCTTTATATTCCTGATCTTATTCTTTATTTATTTATTTTGCTTATGATTCATATATGTGTTATATATTTATAATAATATAAAATCATATCTATACCACTATTCATATCCTTACTAGTTTTGGAGCATATAATTACTTCTAATTATAAAAATATTTACTAAATAATAAATAAATTATAAATTATCAATGATTAGTTATTAAACAATAAACAATCATATCTTAAATATACCATTGGTGTCGCTCAAGGCATCTTTTCTTATGAATTCTCCATTCTTATCAATGATATAATCCATCCTCTATATATATTCTCATTTTCTTTCACTTAATTTAATATGCTATATGTATATATGTGAATACCCCCTATTTCGTCTAACTAAGGAACATACGTTATATCCTCTATACAAGAGAGACCAAGCACAAGAACTCCACACACCACTCAATATAGACTCAACATCCATCTATATCCCATTTAATTCCACCGTATCATTGAGGCCTGATGGTATTAATGTATCTAGTCTATAGATCCAATAGGCCTCTCTTCTTTGGAGCCTACTAAATCTATCCCCCCCTCGATTGGTAGATTTTATTAGTTCTATTCCAACCATTGTTATGTTATTCACATTTGCTTTTTGGCAACGTATTACATGATCCGATAATGGGTGTCTTGCCCCTTTAATTATGTTTCTCCGATGCTCCATATAGCGAATATGTAGAGTTCTCGTGGTTCGTCCCACATATTGTTTCCCGCATTTACAGGTAATAAGATAAATGATATAAGTGGACATGCAATTTATGAACTCTTTAATAGGAAAAATCTCACCCGTAGTAAATGACTGAAAGGTCTTACTTTTTCTAGGTATATTCATACATGACAGACAATCCATTTTCCCACATTTATGTGATCCCATCGGTCTTACCGGCAGCCATGTATTCACTACAACCCCTTTATCCCTTTTTTCTCTCTGAAAATGACTTGGCACCAATTTCTTCCTTAAAATAAGAAATTATTGGAGTTTGAACAATCCTTGATAGATAGAAAAGAACATAAGATGGGTAGGGATGTAAATGATTATAAGAATGGTACAATGCGTAGTTACAATAAAGGTTATATGAATGAGAGACGGGAATATAATCAAACAAATTTTGATAAAGGAAGAGGCAGACAACCTTTTAGGCAACAAGTTAAATATTATCAAGAAGGAGGGCCTAGAGAAAGAGGGGTAAGCAATTGGAAACAGGCACAAAATAAGAAACCCCAATTTTTTCATAAAAATAGATATCAGATGTTAGAGACACCAAGTGACACAATAAATAGAGGTAACAAACCATCTGAAACAGAAGATGAAGGTGAGCAAACACCATCAGAGGGAGTTTTTTTAGACAGGCACCAAGAACGAAATACATGGCAAATATCCCAGTACCAGAAAAAAAGGGCAAGAAACCTAGATTCAGAGGATGTAGGGGGGGGGAGAAGGAAACAGGTGGAAAACACCACGCAGAAAGTACTAAAAGATATAACAGGGAAAGGGATATATAACCTGTCCAAACGGGTATTAACAAAGGAAGAAATCAGTATATTGGAAAAAGGGTTAAATTATGCGCCGGTGGCTAAACCCAATTTATTTCAATTATTTGTGGATCTTAATCGTTATGTACGCACACTTAGTAGGAAAAGATACTTTGCACTTAGAGAAATAAAAAAGAAGAAAAGCGAGGAATCACCCATTATCTTGGATAAAGATGATGAAATGATAAGAGACATACTAGTAAGTTTGGGACAGGAGGGAGACACTGGGGAAAATGATATAGATGTAAAAATACCTATTTTTGACATTAGGGCTAAGCCATTTAAAAAGAAATCAGATTTTTACCCTTTAGCATTCAAAGGACCATATATAGAAAGCTTCTATAAAGCGACTCTTACTAGCTTTAAACAAATATGTGAAAAATCACATGACATAAAATATCAAGACAACCTGACCTTGGGAGAGAGAAAGGCAATAAGATCATTACAGGAGGATAGGAGTATAACAATAAAGCCAGCTGATAAGGGGGGTGGAGTAGTAATTATAGGGACAGAAGAATACATCACAGAATGCTATAGACAACTTGGGGATACAAAATTCTATCGCAAATTGGAAGGCAACCCCACTACCTTGTTTCAGAGACAGTATATGGAATTGTTGGATGTAGCCCTCGAAGATGGCTCTATATCTAAGGAAACGTTTAATTTTTTACTTTGTGCACATCCAATCACGGCAACATTTTATTATTTACCCAAAATTCATAAATCACTTGTTAATCCACCAGGGCGACCTATTATTTCGGGTGTAGGGTCACTCACGAATAATTTATCATTTTTTGTAGATCACCATTTACAGGGACACGTAGAGGGTCTAAGGTCCCATATAAAGGATACACAACATTTTTTGAATATCATAAATAAAATTAAGTGGAGGAGAGGTTTTTATTTAGTAACATGTGACGTGGAGTCATTATATTCGAACATTCCACATGAAAAAGGAATGATGGTAGTGGAGAATTATTTGAGACAGGGAAACACCTCGGACCCTCTACGTGTCTTCTTATTAGATGCCATCAAATTTATTTTAACACATAATTATTTTTTGTTTGATGCACATTATTATTTACAGACACGGGGTGCGGCCATGGGGGCCAGATTCGCTCCGAGTTTCGCCAACCTATATATGGGAGCCTTTGAGGAGGAGCATGTATGGGGAGGCGGACTCGGGGCGGATCTGGTATACTATGGTCGGTATATAGATGATTTGTTTATGATTTGGGGGGGGACATTAGAAGCACTTCAGAAATTCACTAATGGTTTAAATAATAACGATTTTGGTTTAAAATTCACAACAAGTTATAGCACTGAAAGGTTATGTTTCCTAGATATAGAGCTTTCAGTAGAGGGTGAAATATTAATAACAAAAACATATATCAAACCAGTAGATAATAATCGGTATTTAAATTATAAGAGTGCGCATAAACGTAGCTGGAAAGATAATATTCCTAGGGGACAGTTGGTCAGATTACGTCGCAATTGTAGTTCGCTTTCTATGTTTCATACACAAGCAATGACACTGTTAGATTCCTTTCAGGAACAGGGATATCCACAGGAAATTTTGGAAAAAGCCTACCATGAGGTAGAGGTTATGGATAGGGAAACCTTATTAAGACCTAAGGGTATTGTTAATAATAAAAATAATAAAAAAGAAATAGGGAATATGGGGGAGAGAAGTGAAATATTCGTCACAAAATACAATAGTTGTGCGCATAAGATTAGTCAGATAATTAAAAAGAACACATCTCTGTTACTTCTAGATGAAGTGCTAAAAACATGTATAGATCCTAGAGGAAAAACTATCTTTAGAAAAGCAGATAATTTAAGGAAGAAATTGGTGCCAAGTCATTTTCAGAGAGAAAAAAGGGATAAAGGGGTTGTAGTGAATACATGGCTGCCGGTAAGACCGATGGGATCACATAAATGTGGGAAAATGGATTGTCTGTCATGTATGAATATACCTAGAAAAAGTAAGACCTTTCAGTCATTTACTACGGGTGAGATTTTTCCTATTAAAGAGTTCATAAATTGCATGTCCACTTATATCATTTATCTTATTACCTGTAAATGCGGGAAACAATATGTGGGACGAACCACGAGAACTCTACATATTCGCTATATGGAGCATCGGAGAAACATAATTAAAGGGGCAAGACACCCATTATCGGATCATGTAATACGTTGCCAAAAAGCAAATGTGAATAACATAACAATGGTTGGAATAGAACTAATAAAATCTACCAATCGAAGGGGGGATAGATTTAGTAGGCTCCAAAGAAGAGAGGCCTATTGGATCTATAGACTAGATACATTAATACCATCAGGCCTCAATGATACGGTGGAATTAAATGGGATATAGATGGATGTTGAGTCTATATTGAGTGGTGTGTGGAGTTCTTGTGGTTGGTCTCTCTTGTATAGAGGATATAACGTATGTTCCTTAGTTAGACGAAATAGGGGGTATTCACATATATACATATAGCATATTAAATTAAGTGAAAGAAAATGAGAATATATATAGAGGATGGATTATATCATTGATAAGAATGGAGAATTCATAAGAAAAGATGTCTTGAGCGACACCAATGGTATATTTAAGATATGATTGGTTATTGTTTAATAACTAATCATTGATAATTTATAATTTATTTATTATTTAGTAAATATTTTTATAATTAGAAGTAATTATATGCTCCAAAACTAGTAAGGATATGAATAGTGGTATAGATATGATTTTATATTATTATAAATATATAACACATATATGAATCATAAGCAAAATAAATAAATAAAGAATAAGATCAGGAATATAAAGATCTTAAGATATGTATTGGAAGCCAAAATGACAATGAGTCTTGATCCGCAAGAAGAGAATGACACTTGATCTGAAAAAGGATAATGAGGCTTGATCCGCAGCACTGACACGCTCGCGCGATTGGCGCGGGTTGGTATTTAAACCAGATGAAGTAAAGCATGAGTATCTGACACTGAGGAAGCCGCCGATGTAGTGGAAGGCGGAGAAACGCGTCTGTCGTCACAAGAGATAGCAGCGGAGACACTAACGGGCCGGCCGGCCGCAGGCATATGAAACTCCACCGTGGTTGAGAATATAACTACGCAGCAGTGAGAACCCGGAGACTCCAGATAAGGCTACACTAGCCGGGAGCGATCGTCCAAAGAACACCTTACAGGCACAGTATTATACCCTGAAAAAGTGGAACATTATACCTGCTTTTAAGAGGCGTTATCATGTATGATCTGCTTAGCTAAACGGCAGAAGCCCGAAATAGGGTTAAGGTGATTCCAAGTGTTTAATCGAATGTGGATGGTTCTCACTTGAGGAGAGAGACTTTTCTGGCTTGGATCGAGACATTTATCTTATGCTGGGACAGAATATAAATATTAAAAAGGAAAGAAATACCCAGCATTGCTGGATGCTAAAAACCATAAAAAAGCGCTGGACATTTGTTGGTTTTAAATTTACTTGAAGTGATACTATCCATAGTCCAGAAGAAAAAGTCACTAATGGTTCATTGGTTTTTTAGTGTGTAAAATTTAAGATAAGAGGTATATTAGGTATACAATAGAACCAAGTGATATGTTATTAAATTACTAGACCTATTGGTAATATACTGGTTAAACTTATATATCACTATTTTTATGTGATGCTGGCCGGCATCTAGTTATATATGTGTTTGTATGTATTTTTAAAAGATTAATTTTATGTGATAATAAATATCCATATCAGAGTGAATTGCGCATTCCCAGTTTTGTGTTTTTTCTTGTGGTTCCATAATAAGGGTCAAAACCAAGGACCCTTTTGGGATTGCAGCATTTCATCTGTAGTCAATCAAAGCGCCAGGTGTGTGTATTTTTTGGTTTTTCTAACATTGGGAAAGGCCACAGGTGGACATGATGGCGTCCCGCCTCAACAAAAAGCTAAAAAGATATTGCGCCAGGTCAAGGGACCCTCAGGCGATAGCTGTGGACGCTCTGGTAACACCGTGGGTGTACCAGTCGGTGTATGTGTTCCCTCCTCTGCCTCTCATACCCAAGGTACTGAGAATAATAAGAAGGAGAGGAGTAAGAACTATACTCATTGTTCCGGATTGGCCAAGAAGAGCTTGGTACCCAGAACTTCAAGAAATGATCTCAGAGGACCCTTGGCCTCTGCCGCTCAGACAGGACCTGCTGCAGCAGGGGCCCTGTCTGTTCCAAGACTTACCGCGGCTGCGTTTGACGGCATGGCGGTTGAACGCCGGATCCTGAAGGAAAAGGGCATTCCGGAGGAAGTTATCCCTACGCTAATTAAAGCTAGGAAAGAAGTGACCGCAAACCATTATCACCGCATATGGCGGAAATATGTTGCGTGGTGTGAGGCCAGGAATGCCCCAACGGAGGAATTTCAGCTAGGTCGATTTCTGCACTTCCTACAGTCAGGGGTGACTATGGGCCTAAAATTGGGTTCCATTAAGGTCCATATTTCGGCTCTATCGATTTTCTTCCAAAAAGAACTGGCTTCACTACCTGAAGTTCAGACATTTGTTAAGGGAGTGCTGCATATTCAGCCCCCTTTTGTGCCCCCAGTGGCACCTTGGGATCACAACGTGGTGTTGGATTTCCTAAAGTCGCATTGGTTTGAACCACTTAAAACCGTGGAACTAAAATATCTCACGTGGAAAGTGGTCATACTGTTGGCCTTGGCTTCGGCCAGGCGTGTGTCAGAATTGGCGGCTTTGTCTTGTAAAAGCCCATATCTGATTTTCCATATGGATAGGGCGGAATTGAGGACTCGTCCCCAATTTCTCCCAAAGGTGGTTTCAGCGTTTCATTTGAACCAGCCTATTGTGGTGCCTGCGGCTACTCGTGACTTGGAGGACTCCAAGTTGCTGGACGTAGTCCGGGCCCTAAAAATCTATGTTTCCAGGACAGCTGGAGTCAGAAAGACTGACTCGCTATTTATCCTGCATGCGCCCAACAAGTTGGGTGCGCCTGCTTCTAAGCAGACTATTGCTCGCTGGATCTGTAGCATGATTCAACTTGCACATTCTGCGGCTGGACTGCCGCATCCTAAATCTGTAAAAGCCCATTCCACGAGGAAGGTGGGCTCTTCTTGGGCGGCTGCCCGAGGGGTCTCGGCTTTACAACTTTGCCGAGCAGCTACTTGGTCGGGGTCAAACACATTTGCTAAATTCTACAAGTTTGATACCCTGGCTGAGGAGGACCTAGAGTTCGCTCATTCGGTGCTGCAGAGTCATCCGCACTCTCCCGCCCGTTTGGGAGCTTTGGTATAACCCCCATGGTCCTTACGGAGTTCCCAGCATCCACTAGGACGTCAGAGAAAATAAGATTTTACTCACCGGTAAATCTATTTCTCGTAGTCCGTAGTGGATGCTGGGCGCCCATCCCAAGTGCGGATTGTCTGCAATACTTGTATATAGTTATTGTTTAACTAAAGGGTTATTGTTGAGCCATCTGTTGAGAGGCTCAGTTATATTTTGTCAAAGTCAGAAAAATATCTCTATGCACACTACCATATTTGCACCTCACACAGGTCCGTGCTGCGCATGCGTACGCTCTCCCGTACGTGCGCATACTCACAGTCGCGGGCACCCGCAGGCGCACGGTATGCGTATTTACGGTAGAGTTTATGTGATCGTAGCGTGCGACTCAATCGTTACATATTTTCACTATATAATGTATTTTGTAGATCATGGTCCCTTTGATAGATTCTGAAAGTTTAGTTAACATAGCATGTTCCTGAACAGAGAGATCCCTCTTTGTATTGTACGAAGGGTCTAACAGGGGTCATACAGTGGTGTTTGGTACCCATCGGAAGAGTATTTAAATAGCAATATTCCGGTGTTGGTTTGGAGCGGATTAATCGCTCGTGCGAATAGTTATGGACATAAGAAGTTTATGTCCATTTACTATTATTTGTTCTTATTTAGTCATGCGGCGGGAAACCCAGTATCCCACCCACCTGAACAGTTGGAAGCAGTCACAGCCCACCTGTATGAATCAACCTATGACCTTTTGTTATAATGCGAAGCCGAATTCCTGTGTCCAATGAACAATGAGATTGTAGGGACCATTGAATTGCATTGTGTGTGGGGCATAAATAGGCAGGCCGACCATATCCAGTTCACTCTCTTCAACGGTTCTCATTGCTGATAATCGGGAGCTGGATATCGAGGCGCATGCGATCGTTTCCCCTTGTGCGTAAGTGTTTCTCCGCAACTATATTGATCTTCTTGTTATTGTGGGCCAATTTCTCTCTCTCTCTCTCTCTCCTCCTCTTTCTCTCTTATTTTCCTTTAAATAGTAATTGTATTGTATTTCCTGTGTAGTTATCTGGTTAGGTAGTCTATGTTATATTGTAGTGTATGATTTGTATTTGTATTAATTCTTTTGCAAGTATATCATTCAAAATATATATATATTAGGCGTTGGACCCTAAGCCCAGGTATCTGTGTAATTCTTATAGTGTTTAGTATTCTCAGAGCGTCAGCGCCGCTGGTGATCTCCTCGTGGTCCCGAGCGTCCGCTACGCTATAGCGAATCATTACGTTAGTCAGCAGCCAATAGCGTGCCTGCCAGTGATCTCTTGGCCGTGAGCGAACGTGACGCTTGAGCGTCTCGACTACGGCTAAGCGATTGTTACGCAACGTGCGTACCCTTACGGTACTTCATACGTAGATAGCGTACAGTGTTCTTAGACCTCATAAAGGGTATTATATAAGATAAATATTTAGTTTTATCAATTGCGGGCTCGTCCTGTCCTTCACATATCTGCACTAGGTAATTTCAGCAGACATTATCCAGCAGCAAAGGGCGGGAGATCATATTCCTCGTAGTGCTGTTTGGATAAGCGTCTGCTTCTCTTAGTAAAGGGTGCTGAAGGAATCCGGGAACCGGAGGTAAGAACAACACGCTAGTCTCTTTTAAAACTGTTTATTTTTCTGTCTTGCGTACACACGCACGCATATCTGCATTTCTTGTTTTTTCATTTGTGTATTTTCGTATATCACTCTCCTGTTTGCCAGTTTTATAGTTGATAAACGTGCTAAGAGAGATTTGCCGCTATTTCATAGTTTAAGAGTAAAGGTAATATAGTTAAAGTATAGACAAACACACAGCTGTGCCTGAGAGACAAGGCGAAGTCAGTGTGGTGCGCGGTAGATGATAAAGGATCATCTACATTGATAAACGTATAAATTGTGTTACGGTGGATCTTTGCTTTGCGTACACGTGTCTCTAACAAAAGACTGAGACTTGTGTACGCAACCCAAGGGCCGACGCACGCAGCGTATATTACGCAACGGAGCGTACGGGTACGCCCACGTAACTCAAATCACAAGCGTTAATTTTTTTTCAACGCGGTAAATAACGCAAGGCGATAAATCGCGCAAATCTATTTTAAAATTCGAAATTTAAATTAATAGATCCTTCTCCTAATTTGTAACACATCTGGTCTAAAGAGAAATTTCTGCGCAGAAATAGAAACAAAAGTGTATATGTGGTGAGTGAGTGTTTGTTTTTACAATTTTTGAGGTTGAACCACAAGAAAAGTCGAGTTCTCGTGAGGTACATGCGTGTAAGTGACGTACATGGTGGCTAGGGAGGCATCCCTGGTTAAAACATACAATTTGAGCATTAGAGTGTAGCAGACCAGGAGGTCATACTGTAACAGACCAGGAGGTCATAGCAGACCAGCAGGTTCAGGTACAGCAGACAAGGAAGTCCGCTATACAGTCCACAGGCACAACACCAAGAAAGGGTTGGTGCAACACCCATATAGGCCATACAAGCTCTGGCTGAAGGAATTCGCAGCCGCAATTTTCGATTCCACTGGTCGCTCCGTACATAAGATTAGTTGCTTATGTGCTGAACGATTGTACCGCACGTAATTGTGTGCATTAGTAAACCTGACCGGTACTATTTGGGTACGAAGGTCATAAACGCTATTTGTACATTCTAACGTGATTTGTGTAATTTTTTTTATTTTAAGGGAGGTTCGCTGCTCACTCAGGAACTATCCAACAACCAATAGTTACTGGAAAGAGTAAGTGTTCTTCGGATCACCCTCACAGGTTCCAGTAAATAGAGGTTCAGGTCGCAGGGGCCCTAGGTCGAGTACGCCAGCACCATATCGGTGTGATCAGGTCGTATTGGTCGGCGTGGGCGAGTGAGTGGGGTACTCGGTAAACCGCCACCGTCAGCCTATTTTGAACATTTTGGTTTGCGTAAGGGTTGGTTGAATAAAGCAACACCTTCGAACTATGGGGGCCACTTGTTCAGGTAGGGGGCGATCAACCTCGGTTCGGGTTGATTCAGTGAACCGACCAGTCGGGTCGGCAAGATACGTAATGTGTGAGAAATACGGAAGTCACACAGAAGCTTTATGTGATGAATGGGAGAGAATGACGGTACATGACGGGGAGAAATTCCCAAGAGTAGGTAGCTTCAGCACAGAAGTGTTAACGAATTTAAGGAGAAGGATATGTCTCATTAAATCAGCCAAGAGACGAATCAAACATTATGATTATTTACAGTTGTGGCAACAGGAGGGTGACATACAGAGAGGATTGGCTCAGGCGGCGGGATCTGGCTCGATCAGAAAACTGATAGCCACGGCCCCACCGCCACCATATATATCGGGAGAAAAATTGGTTGCGGAGAATGACGCACTAAGGTGTAACACACAAACACTTAGCAACCGTGTAAATGTTAAAGATAATGTTAACCAATTAACCCGTGCAAGTTGTACCCTGTTTTGAACTTTCCTCAGGAGTGTGATCAAGAGGACGAATCGGCAACAATTTCAGCGCTCTCTCTAGCAGCCACCATAGCAGAGACCACTGTAGGCACAGCTGAACCCCCGAGATTAGTAACGAAAGCCCCTAGCGGAGGGATAGGTGAGGTCGTATCAACGGGTAAGTACGGCACCATACACTATGCTGAAACTATTTCACCACAGCCTGTAGAATCTACACAGGATGAGGTTGTTAGAGTTAATCCTGTTAAGGTAATAGTAGTTCCAAATGGGAAAACAGACACTTCAGGAGTCACTCCTGTTAGGAACATTGCCATGTACAGCCCATTTTCCCGAATGGAATTAAGGACCATAGTGTCGGAATTCCCTGACCCTAGAAAAGACTTAGTTGCCAGCCAAAAATACATCAGAGACCTAGGTAACACTGTAGAGCCCAACAATAAAGACTGGCAGATATTGCTGAGAGCATGTTTACCCTCCAATGTCGACGCAGCTCAATTTTTAGCTGACTGTGGATTAGACCAGGATGTACCTCTTACAGAAGTGTACAACAAAGACAATGTAAAAAGAATAAGTTTACAGTTAAAGGAGTATTTCCCAGCCGTAGTTAAATGGAACAAAATATTCTCCATTAAACAGAAGGAGTCAGAAACAGCTGCAGAGTATTTTCACAGAGCATTATCAGAAATGGCAAAATACACAGGCATAGAGGACATTAAAACAAACATAAACCATCGGGAAGTAGCAGTATCGGTACTGATGGATGGTTTAAAAGAATCATTAAAGACTAGGGTACAGACCACACAACCATGTTGGCGAGGTCTGTCTGTGGCTACTTTGAGAGAGGCTGCTATTGATCACGATAGGAACATCACCAGACACAGGGAACAACAAGGTGATAAGTTAATGGCAGTAAGTATACAGGCCCTGACCACAAGGCAGCCTTTGTTTATATCACCAAACCCTGTGGGTAAGTCAAATGTGGTTACTTGTTATTCTTGTCATAAACAGGGACACATGGCACGAGATTGTAGAATGAAGAATTCACGAAACTCATACCAACCCCCTAGACAACGACACGACACACGACATTGGGAGCAAGGTCCGCAGAAACGGAGTTATGAGCCACATACAGGGGAAACAAAAAGATACCCCCCGAACAGAGACTGGCAAGCCTCTGGTAGCTCCCAATTAACTCCATCACAAGTAGTTGCTGCCAGCGGGATTCAGGGAGGTCACCATACCCAATAGGGGTGTGGCCATACCTGTAATCTGCAGCCAGTAAAATTGATTGCAAGTCTTGAAAGTGAGCCAGAAATTGCAATCAATGTAGCTGGTAAATCATTAAACTTTCTTGTAGACACAGGGGCGGCCAAATCAGTGATAAATTCGACAGTGGGCATGAGAACCACTGGTAAGACAATTCCAGCCATAGGGGTAACGGGAGTAGTCCAGCACTACCCTGTTAGCAAACCAGCCGAGATTACAGTAGGGCCTTTACATACCAAGCATTCCTTTTTGCTGGCTGCATCGGCACCGACTAATCTCCTGGGAAGAGACTTACTGTGTAAAATGGGGTGCGTCATTTATTGTACTCCTGAAGGTGTATTCTTGGACATACCTGAGAATCACGCTCAGGAAGTGCGAGACATGTTAGACTCCCCGTCAAAATTAATGTCACACACCATTATGACAAATAGGACTCCCTCCCAAGTAGAAGAAATGACATCTCAGATACCAGAGTCACTTTGGACAAAAGATGGACAGGACACTGGATTAATGGCAAACGTAGCTCCGGTAGTTGTACAAGTAAAAAATGGTAGGATAGCTCCAAAAATCCCACAGTACCCTCTGAAACCAGAGGTGGAGTTAGGAGTGTATCCCGTAATAGAGCGCTTGCTACAACAGGGCATTCTGGTAAGAACGTCCAGCACTGCCAATAGTCCCATCTTCCCTGTTAAAAAGAGTGGGGGGAGGGGTTACCGGCTAGTGCAGGATCTAAGGGGGATTAACAAAATAGTTGAGAGTCAGTTCCCCGTAGTGCCAAATCCAGCTGTCATCCTAATGCAAATCCCTCCCACTGCGAAATTTTTCACTGTTATTGACCTCTGCTCCGCTTTCTTTTCGGTACCTCTGCACCCTGACAGTCAATATTTGTTTGCATTTACATACAGAGGAGTCCAATACACATGGACTCGATTACCACAAGGATTCATAGATAGCCCAAGTATATTTTCTCAGGCTTTGCATGATTGTTTACAGTCTTTCCAACCAGTGAGTGGATCAGTATTAATACAGTACGTGGATGATCTACTACTGTGTTCTGATTCATTGGAAGCATCCCTGAAGGATACGAAACAGCTCCTGTTTCATCTTTCAGACACAGGACACAAGGTTTCCAAAGACAAGTTGCAATTATGCCAAACTAAGGTAAAATATTTGGGACACTGTTTAACACAAGGACTGAGACACCTGACCGCTAATAGAATTCAAGCAATTAGAGACATGACTCTGCCACAAACCCAGCAACAGATCAGAACATTTTTAGGAATGTGTGGGTATTGCCGTAACTGGATCCCAGGGTTTTCCATCCTAGCGTTACCCTTGCAGGAGATGGTCTCCTCAAACAAACCTGATCGGATTTCGCATACAGACGAGTCTGAGACAGCATTTGAGAGACTTAAACAGTGCCTAACGCAGGCACCAGCATTAGGTATGCCTGACTATGGGAAACCCTTTGAACTATACGGAACAGAAAGTGCTGGTTGCGCGGCAGGCGTACTAACCCAAAAGCACGGTGATGCCAGCAGGCCGGTAGCATATTACAGCGCTCAGCTAGATACGGTAGCGCGATCCCTCCCCACATGCTTGCGAAGCGTTGCTGCGATAGCATTGCTAGTAACGAAAAGCGAAGACGTCGTGCTAGGTCACAACCTCACAATTCATACACCACATGCAGTGTCAGCCTTGTTGAATTCTGCCCAAACCAGACACGTCTCATCAGCGCGGTTTACAAGATGGGAATTGGCACTAATGGCCCCCGTAAACATCACCATAAGGAGATGCAGTGCATTAAATCCTGCAACATATCTCCCAGGTGTGCCTGGACAGGCACAAAGGGTGGAGGATGAGAGTGGTGGGGAAGGAGGATTTAATACAAAGGAAGACACTCATGATTGTATGGAATATTTGACCCAAAATTTTACCGCAAGGCCTGACATCAGTGACAACCCACTGGAAGATGTAGAACTTACGTTCTACACGGACGGTAGTTGTCATAGACAGTCAGACTCGGGAGACTTGTGTACTGGATACGCAGTCGTAGATGACCAAGGCACCATAGAAGCGGAACCGCTAGGCCCACCTCACTCAGCCCAGGTTGCTGAACTGGTCGCCCTAACCAGAGCATGTGAATTGGCTAAGGGCAAATCAGCCAATATCTACACCGACTCTAGATACGCATTCGGGGTAGTCCATGATTTCGGAGCCCTATGGCGCCTCAGAAATTTCATGACGGCAGCTGGTACACCGGTAGCGCATGCAGCTCACATAAAAAGGCTTCTAACAGCGATACAGGAACCCGATAGAGTGGCTGTTATCAAATGTAAAGCACACACATATAGCCAAGACCCAGTATCACTTGGTAACAGCCGAGCAGACGAAGCTGCTAAATTAGCAGCTGCTACCCCCAGACAGACAGACACCACACAACTGATGGTATTTAATACCATCAACACACAGAAGTTGTGTGAGATGCAAAATTTGTGTTCCACACAGGAAAAGGCAGTCTGGAAGGCAAAGGGATATGGTCAGGAGTCCTCAGGACTCTGGACGGATGGACACGGTAAACCAGTGGCCCCCAAAGCATACCTTCCATGTTTAGCTGAGGCAGCTCACGGGCTGACTCATATGGGCAGGGAAGGGATGTGCAAGTTGGTAAGAGCATATTGGTGTGCCCCAGGATTTTCTTCTCATGCGAGTAAAAGGGCAATGTCATGCCTTACCTGTCTGAGAAAGAACATCGGAAAGGCAATACCTACAGAACCATCTCATATCCCACCTGCCGGCGGCCCTTTCCAGGTAATACAGATTGACTTTATTCAATTACCCCCTTGTCGAAATTTGAAATATGTACTTGTTTGTATAGATGTTTTCTCAAATTGGGTCGAAGCATTTCCAGCGGCCACAAATACCGCTATGTTTACTGCTAAGAAAATTGTGCAGGAATTTGTATGTAGATATGGTATCCCTAGAATTATCGAAAGTGATAGGGGTACCCATTTTACAGGTGATGTCTTTCAAGGAATGTGTAAATTGATGGGAATTGATAGCAAGCTGCACACTCCATACCGTCCACAGGCGAGTGCGAAAGTGGAAAGAGTGAACAGCACTATTAAAAATAAACTGAGTAAAGTGATGGCAGAGACAGGATTGACATGGCCAGAAGCTTTACCCATTGGACTGTACAGCATCAGAACCACTCCCAGGTCCCCTCTTAATCTGTCTCCCTTTGAAATCTTGTTTGGTCGACAACCGCATGTTATGATTAACCCTCAGGATGATTTAAAGTGTAACAATGAAGTGACTGTAAAATACTTGATTAACATGAGTAAACAGTTGAGGAATCAAAATGATAATCTGAAGTTAGTGATTCCTGATTTACCAGATAGTAATTGTCATGACATTGAACCTGGGGATTATGTAATGGTACGGAATTTTCTACGCTCAGGTTGCCTTATTGACAGATGGGAAGGACCATACCAGGTCTTATTGACTAGCACTACAGCATTGAAGGTTGCTGAGAGAGAGACTTGGGTTCATTCGTCCCACTGTAAAAAGGTTGCTGATCCAGAGAGGTCCCGTGATAAGGAACAGACGGTAGAGGTTGTATCACTGGAGTGTCTGTTCCAGGAGGACTGAGGCGGCACCTGAGCATTGAAAATCACAAGACCAAAAGCAGTTGTCGATCCCCTGTTCCCTTTTATTGTTTTTCTCCAACTTCCCATCCCCTCTCCCTCAAATTTTTTTTTTTTCCCCCTTCTCATTCTTCTCCGTTTCCTCCTACAAGATGGACTTGCCCCAAGAGACTGTGATCCGGATTTTCCTGTTGACCATGATGTTGACCAGAGCAGTCTGTTCCGGCGAGAGTACCATGGAGGTCGAGAAAGGTTCTGGAATGGGTTCTGATGATAAAGATGGAGGCGTAGTTTTCCAAGAACAACTTAACCAACAAGTAAAGGCGAGTATCAGAAAACGATCCGATAGCATTGACCATAGAAGGAATTGTGAAGGATTGTTAGCTGAAGAAAACTGTATCTGTCGGCTCTGTAACAATGTCATTGAGGATGGGTGCATAAAGAAATGCCAATCCAGTTTTAATATCCATATGGACCGGCATCCATTGAGTGACTATCACTCCTTAGTGGGTAGTGTGTTAAATAAAACAGATTGTTGGGTATGCTCTCAAGTACCTCAAGGTCATAGCAAATCAGGGCTAGTACCATTTCCTTTAACGTTAGGGGAGGTACTTGAGTTAAGTGGTGGGAGACCGGTGGACAGGAGGTTTAATATCTCCAGCCCTCCTAGTTTGAAGCTCCACCAATACCATGTGGATAGGTCCCTATTATGTTTTAACATCTCCAATCCCCGAAAGCCGGGAAATTGGGAAGTGTCATGGAGTAATCAAACCATGACCTTTTCACATAGAGCAGATAGAATGCCTACAGATACAGAGCTTATACGCCACATAGCCAGTAGAGGAAAATCTTTCCGGTATAGGTATACCTTAGGAAATAGGATTACGAGAGTTGGAGAGGTATCACCAGGATACTGTGCACATATCGTACAACCTGATACGTGTACTAAGCAGATGGAAGAATTAGGGTCAGGAGATTTCACATGGAAGGTGTGTAATATGGTTATGTCCTACTCCGTCCCATATGTTCTCCCCGATGATGCATATTTCATATGCGGGAGAAAGGCGTATAAGTGGCTTGCCCCAAACTCTGAAGGATTGTGTTATATTGGAAAAGTACTGCCTGAAGTAATGACTGTATCACATGACAAAATGAAAGACATACACCGTGTTGCCCAAACTCCTTATACTCACACCCATTACGAGCACGTAGTTAAACGACACCTGATAGAAAGAACAGAGCATCCGGCCTCTGACATGATCCATGAATCCACCGGGATTCAGTTTCTAATCGCGTTAGACATCACTCGCACCGCCAGAGGAGTGTTGAATTATAAATACATATCTGCGCTCGCCAATTTGTTAGATAATATCACTGAAATGTATGATGACACGTTTAGGTATACTGGAAGAGAACTTCAGGCTTATAAAACAGAACTGGTACAGCATAGAATGGTTCTTAATTACCTCACAGCAGTGACAGGCGGATATTGTGTCACACTGGCAACACAATACGGCGTGAAATGTTGCACATATATTACGAATAGCACCGAGGACCCGGTCGAGGTCATAGACCAAAAGATGGACGATATTCTCCAACTGAAGTGGGAATTTCGCAGGAGACATAATCTCACTCTTGCTGCTGTAGGTAATGAGCTGACTGGTTGGGTGTCATGGTTGAACCCGCGAAATTGGTTCTCTGGTTTAGGAGACTGGGCTCAAGGAGTCATAATGGATGTTGGGAAGTTTCTCCTATGTATCTTAGGTGTTATCATAACGATTGGTTTGATATTTAGATGCGGTCAGGCTTTAATGAGGTGCAATCGTCGTACTAAGGTAATGAGTTTAAGGAGTGAGGAAACTGTAATTCCAATGGACTTGATTTATGACCCAAATGTAGAAACAATGATGTGATGAAAATGCGATTTCTACGGTCCGTTTCTTTCACCTGTTTTTCCGTTTCCTCCAAGGTAAAAAGACCCACTTGGACGAGGAATTTGATGAGCCGATATACAGACAACAGAGAGATTAAAGAAGAAGTTTTGACAACCTGATACACAGATTTTTGATGAACTATGCCATGGATCCCCAGTTTCCCTAGAAATTTTAAAATTACGCTAGCCCAACACTTTTGTAAATCTATGGACATTGACAGCTTTTGCTCGCACCTTATGGGCAAAAGCACAAAGAAGACTGCATTCAACAGACACCAAACAAGACCTCAATCGACGAATGTACATTTACCTGACATAGAATACCACCGCATTTACCGTAATTATGTCTTTTCTTCATTTCTACAACCCTCAGGTAATGACACACATAGTCGATAGGGAATACAGGCACAGATATCAGCAATCACATATCTCCCCCATTCATGTATCATCAACTAAAATGTGCTCCCCCATTTTGTTACAACCAAAGCCGAAAGAGCTCGGTAAAGTTTGACAGCCCATCCACAGACCCGTACCACGGGATAAGAAGGAATTCAAATGTATACTTCGCAATACCTCGAAGCTTGATTTAAAACGTACGGCACGATGATACATGACCCCCAAGCACGGATTCATACACACATGCTTCTGCTATCTCACTAGGTCATACCCTTTTCCTACCTTATCCTCTCCTCCCCTACCCAACCATGTAAATGTATTAACCCCTGACATATATTTTTCTCTTTTTGAAATGTTTTAGAAGGTGGCAGTTATTGTTGACTGCCAAAGGGTGGACTGTCAAAGTCAGAAAAATATCTCTATGCACACTACCATATTTGCACCTCACACAGGTCCGTGCTGCGCATGCGTACGCTCTCCCGTACGTGCGCATACTCACAGTCGCGGGCACCCGCAGGCGCACGGTATGCGTATTTACGGTAGAGTTTATGTGATCGTAGCGTGCGACTCAATCGTTACATATTTTCACTATATAATGTATTTTGTAGATCATGGTCCCTTTGATAGATTCTGAAAGTTTAGTTAACATAGCATGTTCCTGAACAGAGAGATCCCTCTTTGTATTGTACGAAGGGTCTAACAGGGGTCATACAGTGGTGTTTGGTACCCATCGGAAGAGTATTTAAATAGCAATATTCCGGTGTTGGTTTGGAGCGGATTAATCGCTCGTGCGAATAGTTATGGACATAAGAAGTTTATGTCCATTTACTATTATTTGTTCTTATTTAGTCATGCGGCGGGAAACCCAGTATCCCACCCACCTGAACAGTTGGAAGCAGTCACAGCCCACCTGTATGAATCAACCTATGACCTTTTGTTATAATGCGAAGCCGAATTCCTGTGTCCAATGAACAATGAGATTGTAGGGACCATTGAATTGCATTGTGTGTGGGGCATAAATAGGCAGGCCGACCATATCCAGTTCACTCTCTTCAACGGTTCTCATTGCTGATAATCGGGAGCTGGATATCGAGGCGCATGCGATCGTTTCCCCTTGTGCGTAAGTGTTTCTCCGCAACTATATTGATCTTCTTGTTATTGTGGGCCAATTTCTCTCTCTCTCTCTCTCTCCTCCTCTTTCTCTCTTATTTTCCTTTAAATAGTAATTGTATTGTATTTCCTGTGTAGTTATCTGGTTAGGTAGTCTATGTTATATTGTAGTGTATGATTTGTATTTGTATTAATTCTTTTGCAAGTATATCATTCAAAATATATATATATTAGGCGTTGGACCCTAAGCCCAGGTATCTGTGTAATTCTTATAGTGTTTAGTATTCTCAGAGCGTCAGCGCCGCTGGTGATCTCCTCGTGGTCCCGAGCGTCCGCTATGCTATAGCGAATCATTACGTTAGTCAGCAGCCAATAGCGTGCCTGCCAGTGATCTCTTGGCCGTGAGCGAACGTGACGCTTGAGCGTCTCGACTACGGCTAAGCGATTGTTACGCAACGTGCGTACCCTTACAGTACTTCATACGTAGATAGCGTACAGTGTTCTTAGACCTCATAAAGGGTATTATATAAGATAAATATTTAGCTTTATCAATTTCATACTGTTAACTGGGTATAGTATCACGAGTTATATGGTGTGATTGGTGTGGTTGGTATGAGTCTTACACGGGATTCAAAATCCTTTTCTTATTGTGTCAGCTCTTCCGGGCACAGTATCCTAACTGAGGTCTGGAGGATATCCTAACTGAGGTCTGGAGGAGGGTCATAGAGGGAGGAGCCAGTGCACACCAGGTAGTCCTAAAGCTTTCTTTAGTTGTGCCCAGTCTCCTGCGGAGCCGCTATTCCCCATGGTCCTTACGGAGTTCCCAGCATCCACTACGGACTACGAGAAATAGATTTACCGGTGAGTAAAATCTTATTTTCCAGTTTTCTCTAACGTCCTAGTGGATGCTGGGGACTCCGTCAGGACCATGGGGAATAGCGGGCTCCGCAGGAGACAGGGCACATCTAAAAAGCTTTTTAGGTCACATGGTGTGTACTGGCTCCTCCCCCCATGACCCTCCTCCAAGCCTCAGTTAGGTTTTTGTGCCCGTCCGAGAAGGGTGCAAACTGGATGGCTCTCTTAAGGAGCTGTTTAGTAAAGTTTTTTTTTAGGTTTCTAATCAGTGATTCCTGCTGGCGACAGGATCACTGCAACGAGGGACTTAGGGGAGAGACTTGCAACTCACCTGCGTGCAGGAGGATTGAAGTTTTAGGCTACTGGACACTGAGCTCCAGAGGGAGTCGGAACACAGGTCAGCCTGGGGTTCGTCCCGGAGCCGCGCCGCCGATCCCCCTTACAGACGCTGAAGAAAGACGGCGGAACGGAGGTCCGGAAACAGGCGGCAGAAGACTTCACAGTCTTCAGAGAGGTAGCGCACAGCACTGCAGCTGTGCGCCATTGTTGCTACACGGCTCACTGACACGGTCACGGAGGGTGCAGGGCGCTGCTGGGGGCGCCCTGGGCAGCAATATAAATACCTATTTGGCAAATAAATACATCACATATAGCCATTAAGGCTATATGTATGTATTTAACCCAGGCCAGTTTTCCTAATAACCGGGAGAAAAGCCCGCCGTGAAAGGGGCGGAGCTTATTCTCCTCAGCACTCAGCGCCATTTTCCTGACCAGCTCCGCTGGTGAGGAAGGCTCCCACTCTCCCCTGCACTACAGAAACAGGGTTAAAGAGAAGGGGGGCATAAATTGGCGATATAATTATATATTAAGAGCCCATATATAGAAACAACACCTTCTAGGGTTGTTATATACATTATGGCGCTTTTGGTGTGTGCTGGCAAACTCTCCCTCTGTCTCCCCAAAGGGCTAGTGGGTCCTGTCCTCTATCAGAGCATTCCCTGTATGTGTGTGCTGTAGGTCGGTACGTGTGTGTCGACATGTATGAGGAAAATGTTGGTGAGGAGACGGAGAAAATTGCCTGTAATGGTGATGTCACTCTCTAGGGAGTCGACACCAGAATGGATGGCTTACTTATGGAATTACGTGATAATGTCAACACGCTGCAAGCCGGTTGACGACATGAGACAGCCGGCGGACAAATTAGTATCGGTCCAGGCGTCTCAGACACCGTCAGGGGCTTGTAAAAACGCCCATTTACCTCAGTCGGTCGACAGACACTGACACGGACACTGACCCCAGTGTCGACGGTGAAGAAACAAACGTATTTTTCCTTTAGGGCCACAAGTTACATGTTAAGGGCAATGAAGGAGGTGTTACGTATTTCTGATACCACAAGTACCACAAATAAGGGTATTTTGTAGGGTGGGAATAAACTACTTGTAGTTTTGCCTGAATCAGATAAATTAAATGAAGTGTGTGATGATACGTGGGGTTCCTCCGACAGAAAGTTATGGGCGGTATACCCTTTTTCCCGCCAGTAGTAAGGGCGAGTTGGAAAACACACCTTAGGGTGGACAAGGCGCTCACACGCTTATAAAAAACATGGCGTACCGTTTCCAGATACGGCCGCCCTCAAGGAGCCAGCTGATAGGAAGCTGGAAAATATCATAACAGTATATACACACATACTGGTGTTATACTACGACCAGCAATCGCCTCAGCCTGGATGTGCAGCGCTGAGGGGGCTTGGTCGGATTTCCTGACTGAAAATTTTGATACCCTTGACAGGGACAGGATTTTATTGTCTATAGAGCATTTTAAGGATGCATTTCTATATATGTGTGATGCGCAGAGGCATATTTGCATTCTGGCATCAAGAGTAAATGTGATGTACATATCTGCCAGACGAAGACACGACAGTGGTCAGGTGAGGCAGATTCCAGACGGCATATGGAAGTATTGCCGTATAAAGGGGCGGTCCATTGGACCTGGTGGCCATGGCAACAGCTGAAAAATCCACCTTTTGTTACCCCGAGTCACATATTGGCAGAAAAGGACACAGTCTTTTCAGTCTCAGTCCTTTCGTCCCCATACGGGCAGGCGGGCGAAGGCCAGTCATATCTGCCCAGGGGGAGAGGAAAGGGAAGAAGACTGCAGCAAGCAGCTCATTCCCAGGAACAGAAGCTCCTCACGGCTTCTGCCAAGTCCGCAGCATAACGCTGGGGCCGTACAAGCGGACTCAGGTGCGGTAGGGGGTCATCTCAAGAGTTTCAGCACGCAAGGGAACTCCGGGATCCTACATGTAATATCCCAGGTGTACATTGGAAATTCGAGACGTCTCCCCCTCACACAATTCACAGGCTGTATTCCCAGCAGGTGATAATCAAAGTACCCTTCTTACAACAAGGAACGGGGTAGTATTCCACACTATATTGTGGTACTGAAGCCAACCGGCTCGGTGAGATCTGAAATATTTGAACACTTACATACAAGCGTTCAAATCAAGATGGAGTCACTCGGAGCAGTGATAGCGAACCAGGAAGAAGGGGACGATATGATGTCACCTGATATCAGGGACGTTTACCTACAGGTCCAAATTTGCCCTTCTCACCAAGGGTACTTCAGGTTCCTGGTACAGAACTGTCACTATCAGTTCAGACGCTGCCGTTTGGATTGTCCACGGCGCCCCGGGTCTTTACCAAGGTAATGGCCGGAATGATGATTTTTCTTAAAAGAAACATGGACGCTTTCCTGATAAGGGCAAGGTCCAGAGAACAGTTGGAGGTCGGAGTAGCACTATCTTAAGTAGTTCTACGACAGCACGAGTGGATTCTAAATATTCCAAAATCGCAGCTTTTTCCGACGACACGTCTACTGTTCCTAGGGAAGATTCTGGACACAGTCCAGAAAAACGTGTTTCTCCCAGTGGAGAAAACCAGGGAGTTATCCGAGCTAATCGGGATCCTCCTAAAACCAGGAAAAGTGTCAGTGCATCATTGCACAAGAGTCCTGGTAAAAATGGTGGCTTATTACGAAGCAATTCCATTCGGCAGATTTCCCGCAAGAACTCTTCAGTGGGATCTGCTGGACAAATGGTCCGGATCGCATCCTCAGATGCATCAGCGGATAACCCTATATCCAAGGAAAAGGGTGTCTCTCCTGTGGTGATTACAGAGTGCTCATCTTCTAGAGGGCCGCAGATTCGGCATTCAGGATTGGATGCCGGTGACCACGGAGGCCAGCCTGAGAGGCTGGGGAACAGTCACACAGGGAAAAAATTTCCAGGGAAGTGTGATTAAGTCTAGAGAATTCTCTCCGCATAAATAAGCTTAGAGCAATTTTATAATGCTCTAAACTTAGCTAGACCTCTGCTTCAAGGTCAGCCGGTATTGATCCAGTGGGATAACATCACGGCAGTCGCCCACGTAAACAGAAGGGCGGCACAAGAAGCAGGAGGGCAGTGAAAACTGCAAGGATTTTTCGCTAGGCGGAAAATCATGTGATAGCACTGTCAGCAGTGTTCTTTCCGGTAGAGGACGACTGGGAAGCAGACTTCCTCAGCAGGCATGACCTCCACCCGGGAGAGTGGAAACTTCATAGGGAAGTTTTTCAACACGATTGTGGACCGTTGGCAAAGACCAAAGGTGGACATGATGGCGTCCCGCCCGAACAAAAAACGGGACAGGTATTCCGCCAGGTCATGAGACCTTCAGGCGATAGCTGTGGATGTTCTGGTAACACCGTGGGTGTACCAGTCTGTGTATGTGTTCCCTCCTCTGTTTCTCATAACCAGGGTATTGAGAATTATAAGACATAGAGGAGTATGAACTATACTAGTGGCTCCGGATTGGCCAAGAGGGACTTGGTACCCGGAACTTCAAGAAATGCTCACAGAGGACTAAGGGCCTGGGGAGCTGAGAGGGACTTGATTCAGCAAGTACCATGTCTATTCCAAGACTTACCGCGGCTGCGTTTGACGGCATGGCGGTTGAATGCCGGTTCCTGAAGGGAAAAGGCATTCCATAAGAGGTCATACCTACCCTGGTCAAAGCCAGGAAGGAGGTGACCGCACAACGTCATCACCACATGTGGTGAAAATATGTTGCGTGGGTGAGGCCAGGAAGGCTCCACGACGGAAATTCAACTAGGTCGATTTCTACACTTCCTGAAAACAGGAGTGTTTTGGACCTCAAACTGGGGTTCATTAACATTTAAATTTCGGCCCTGTAGATTTTCTTCCAGAAAGAATTGACTTCAGTTCCTGAAGTCCAGATTGTAAAGGATGTATTGCATATACAGCTTTTTTGTGCCCCTAGGGGCACCGTGAGATCTCAACATAGTGTTGGGATTTCTTAAAATCATATTGGTTTGAACCGCTCAAATCTGTGGATTTGAAATATCTCACATGGAAAGTGACCATGCTGTTGACAAATATCTCACATGGGAAGTGACCATGTTGTTAGCCCTGGCCTCGGCCAGGCGATTGTCAGAATGGGCGGCTTTGTCTTACAAAAGCCCATATTAAAATTTTCCATTTGAACAGGACAGAACTGGGACTCGTCTCCAGTTTCTTCATAAAGGGGTGTCAGCGTTTTCACCTGAAACAACCTCTTGTGGTGCCTGCGGCTACTAGGGACTTGGAGGACTCCAAGTTACTAGACGTGGTCAGGGCCCTAAAAATATATATATATATATATATATATATAGTTAGGACGGCTGGAGTCAGAAAGTCTGACTTGCTGTTTATACTGTATACACCCAACAAGCTGGGTGCTCATGCTTCTAAGCAGTCTATTGCACGCTGGATTTGTAGTACAATTCAGCTTGCACATTCTGTGGCAGGCCTGCCACAGACGAAATATGTAGATGCCCATTCCACAAGGAAGGTGGGCTCATCCTGGGCGGCTGCCCGAGGAGTCTCGGCATTACAACTTTGCCGAGCAGCTACGTGGTCAGGGGAGAACACGTTTGTAAAATTTTACAAATTTTGATACTCTGGCTAAGGAGGACCTGGAGTTCTCTCATTCGGTGCTGCAGAGTCATCCGCACTCTCCCGCCCGTTTGGGAGCTTTGGTATAATCCCCATGGTCCTGACGGAGTCCCCAGCATCCACTAGGACGTTAGAGAAAATAAGAATTTACTTACCGATAATTCTATTTCTCGTAGTCCGTAGTGGATGCTGGGCGCCCATCCCAAGTGCGGATTGTCTGCAATGCTTGTACATAGTTATTGTTACAAAAATCGGGTTATTACTATTGTTGTGAGCCATCTTTTCGGAGGCTACTTCGTTTTGTTATCATACTGTTAACTGGGTTCAGATCACAAGTTGTACGGTGTGATTGGTGTGGCTGGTATGAGTCTTACCCGGGATTCAAGATCCTTCCTTATTGTGTACGCTCGTCCGGGCACAGTACCTAACTGAGGCTTGGAGGAGGGTCATGGGGGGAGGAGCCAGTACACACCATGTGACCTAAAAAGCTTTTTAGATGTGCCCTGTCTCCTGCGGAGCCCGCTATTCCCCATGGTCCTGACGGAGTCCCCAGCATCCACTACGGACTACGAGAAATAGAATTATCGGTAAGTAAATTCTTATTATTCCATACTATGCTTCCTGAGTCTTCCATACTAGTTTCCTATTATTTCATTACCATACCCTCCCAACATTTACCAGTCAAAAAACGTTACAGGGGCATGAGACTAGTCATCGCTGACTGGCAGCTGTTCCTGGGGGTTGGGAGCTGCCGGCGCTGTCAGGAAGGATGGAGGAAGCCACCTGTCGCTGAGCAGCGCTGCGGGGGTCCACGTCCCTGCAGCGCTGCTATAGAAATCCAGACACTGCAGCACCCGATGCAGATCGTATAGACCATAAAAAATGGTACAGTTAGGGGGTGTACATTCCCTATTGTGACATCACGCTCTAAGGCAGACTTCCTCCATGTCAAACTTATGCTCTCATCCTTCAGTGCTGCCCTTTCTCTTGCTAAACAGTCATACTTCAAGAACCTCATCTCCTCCCAGTCTTCCAACCCCCGGCGCCTCTTTGCCACTCTCAACTCACTCCTCTGCCCACCTCTACCTCGTCTCCCTTCCTCGCTCTCTGCTCTTGACTTTGCCACTTACTTCACATCCAAAATTGACTCCATACGTCAGGATATCACATCACACCAGACCATCAGCAACCAGCCTTCTCCCATTCCTCTCACCAACTCTGACATCTTTCTCCCATACATCTGGTGAGGAAGTCATGGCCCTCATTCGTTCCTGCCCCCTCACCACTTGACCCTATCCCTTCCCGCCTCCTCCGCTACCTTTCTCCTTCTGCCTGTTCTCATCTTTTCCGCCTTCTCAATCTCTCCCTTTCATCAGGCACTGTCCCCTCTGCCTTCAAACATGCACTCATCTCTCCTATTCTTAAAAAAACCTACCCTTGATCCAAACACTCTGTCCAACTACCGACCCATCTCTCTCCTCCCTTTTGCCTCCAAACTCCTTGAGCGTATTGTCTACAACCGCCTTACTTCCTTTCTTTCCTCACCCTCACTGCTTGACCCATTCCAGTCTGGCTTCTGTCCTCCACTCCACTGAAAATGCCCTTACAAAAGTATGCAATGACCTCCATGTTGCTAAATCTAAGGACACTACTCTCTATTTATTCTTCTTGATCTCTCTGCTGCTTTTGACACTGTGAACCACTCTCTCCTATTGCGAATCCTTCACTCCATTGGTCTGTGTGATACTGCCTTTTCTTGGCTGTTTTCCTACCTCTCTACCGTTCATTATCTGTCTCCTCTCATGACTCCACCTCCCCCTCACTTTCACTAACTGTAGGTGTACCCCAAGGTTCTGTCCTTGGTCCTCTTCTTTTCGCTCTCCATACATCCTCACTAGGTAAGCTCATTAGTTCTTTTGGTTTCACTATCATCTCTATGCTGATGACACTCAAATCTATCTTTCCTCTCCAGACTTCACTCGTATCTCCAACTGTCTCTCTGCTATCTCTGGATGTCCCAGCGCTTTCTTAAACTTAACATGTCTAAGACCGAGCTGATCATCTTCCCTCCCTCCCGCATAACCTCACCTCCTACAATCTCATTATCTATTGATGGCACTACTATCTCCTCTAGCCCCCAAGTGCGATGTTTTGGAGTAATCCTTGACTCCTCCCTCTCCTTCAAACCACACATTCAGCACCTCTCGCAAACCTGCCGTTTTCATCTAAAAAATATTTCCAGGATCAGACCCTTTCTGACCCTGGATGCTACTAATACTCTTATCCACTCACTGGTCATCTCCAGACTGGACTACTGTAATCTCCTCCTGACTGGCATTCCTGACAAATACCTCTCTCCACTCCAATCTGTCCTCAATGCTGCTGCCCGGCTCATTTTTCTTACCAAATGCACTATGTCCACCTCTCCTCTCTTACAAGAACTTCACTGGCTCCCCTTCCCTTTCAGAATCCATTTCAAGCTTCTCACACTCACTTACAAAGCCCTCACCCACTCCTCTCCCATCTACATCTCTGACCTTATCTCCCTTTACACTCCCACCCGTCCTCTTCGCTCTGCTAATGCACACCGACTCTCCTGCCTACTGATTACTTTCTCCCACTCCTACCTCCAAGATTTTTCACGTGCTGCTCCATTTCTCTGGAATTCCCTACCTCTCCCCCTCAGACTCTCCACCACTCTACAAAACTTCAAACAGGCTCTCAAGAACCACTTCTTCACCAAACCCTGCCAAATCTCATCCTAACCCTCTGCTCCACGCTCTCTATGTACCCCGTCTGTGTCACCCCTGTCTGTCTACCCCTCCCCTTTAGAATGTAAGCTCTCACGAGTAGGGCCCTCTTCCCTCATGTTCTTATCCTTTTTCTAACTTTAATAATCTTCAACTGCACCAAATCCAGCAGTCTTCTGCCACCTGATACTTATTCCAGTGTCATCTGCTGATGTAGCTATGTTTATTTACCCTGTACTTGTCCTATATTGTTGTCAACTGTAAGTTGCTGTTTTCCTGTTTTGATTATGTGCATATGTACTCTGTAATTGGGCGCTGCGGAAAACCTTGTGGCGCCATATAAATAAAGGATAATAATACCGTTTCCCTATTACATGCTACAGTTTCCTAATACTTATACATACAAAAAAAATCCCCACTGTGCAGGAACAGGCTATTCAATTAACCTTATTACCGAGCCTAAAAATCAGGGTTTTAGGGGTGGAAAACCCACTGATTCTGTGTAACTGCAGAATCAATGGCTTTTCCCCACGCGTGTAAAGGTGCCCATACACCTAAAGATTTATCTTCCAATCTGGCTGGGTGGAACACAAATCTGGTAATGGATGGGAGCAAATGTCATTTGCTCCCATCCATTACCAGATTTTCGTTCCAACCACCTAGATTGGGAGATAAATCTTAAGGTGTATGGGCACCTTAAGACTTTACCAGTTCTGTCTGACATTGGGCATTCAAGCACGGGATAATCCCAGCTGATTGAATTGCTCCAGCGCGGCAATTAGCTGCGTCTAATTAAATATCCCACCCCGGAGAGTTCAAAAAGCCCTCTGCAGTGACTGTGCTAAGCAAGTCTCTCTGCAGGGAATGTGTGCTTCGTAATATGACAAAATAGTTTTTTAACACCATGTTCAGTGTTTAAAATCATGAAATAAAAGAGAATTAGTTACCTATGTTACTGTTGTCTGGCTCTGGCCTCGAAGAGATAGTAATACCCCTTTCTCCTTCATCCACTAGGGGACACTGGAGAGCAGTCACAATGGGGATATAGTAGGCAGTAACTGGGAGCTATATTTTAACACACAGAAGAGCGGTCCTCAGGCGCTGCTAGGTTTTCTCAAAATAATTTCGTGAACACAGGTCTGTAGATATATATGAGAAGAGATCACCACAGCATCATAATAATCAACTCTGATCTTTTCTGGAGTGGTCTCCTTTACTCACCGTTAAACAGTGAGATGCATGCACATAAAGGTATCTTTTTACTTGATATTCCACTTATTCATAATGGACTGTACTCATATGGAACAACACTCACCTGGGTCAAAGGACCCTATATGCACAAAAAGGTTTCTTTTTCCTCAAGGTGTCCTTCACAGCACATCCAAGTCCAAAAAATTCACCAGATAAAATCCAAAAGGGTATAAAAGGATTTTATTTACTTGAAACAGGATCCATAAAATGATTAAAAAAGGTTCTTTTAATTTTTTGTAAAATGCAAAAGAATAACAAAAACAATAATAACAAAAACCTGGAGGGCATATAATTTTTGTATCACTCTATACCCATCGGCGTTAGGAATGCAAAAGATAAGGAGCCAAGCTGATTCACCTCATTGTTCCCGGGAAAAACAAAAATGGGGAACCTCCAATTGCTCCTTAAATTTGGATGGTATGCAGACCAAGATGAAATAAAGCCAATAGGTAAAATAAGAGTGAATGCCAGTCTCCAGGAATACCTCAACACCAACGCGTTTCGGAAATCCTTTTCCTTCCTCAGGGTGTAGAGTCATACAAAATGAACTGGGTATTTATACCATACAGTGCAGGTCACATGTAAATTCCCACCAATCATATCACAAATTATGTATATATTCGCATAAATCCATAATTTCCATATCCCAACATATCCTATTAAATACTATTAAAAAAAGGCATATATTGAACCAGAAATATCTCTAATTTCATAATTTTAAGTCCTCTTTTATATATAAAAACAATTAATTGGTACAAGTTAAAATATGATCCGGATTCATGGAATGTTATTTTGTAAGTTGATAACATGGTAGAACATCCATTCCATCTGATTACCGAAGTCCGTGTTTTTCCTGATGTCGGCTACCCATAAAGCAATGCGTCCCAACGAATCCCGGCACTTCCTGTCAAAGATTCCCGCCAAGGAAATCCACCTCCTAGTTGTCATGGAGATGTTTACTATATATCCGGAACTGGTCATCAAAACGGGTCGCAGCACTATCCGTCAGCGGAGGTGATCATCATTCCTCCACTCGCGACGGTTGTTATGACGACCTTCATGAACCGGAAGTCGTGCGTTATCACTTCCTATCTGTGAAACGCAACCAGGAAGTTGTATCCCGCTCGTTGGAACGCAAAGATGACACGATGGTCATATAGATAAACATACAAAGAAAGAAAAGGGTAGAACAATTTAACAAGTTGTATATCAAACCTAACTCTTCATATTAGTACAATTAAGATCCCCCATAATAAAAACCACTTTTATAAAAACCACTTGGTTTCAAATTCAACGTTCAAACCTCTTGGGACTAGTGTCTTGAGTTCATATATGCTCCTCATCTCTTCTCTAGCTAACATTTCTTCCTTATTGTCCACTCTCCAATTGGATTTAACTGCCTTTATGCCACAAAAACTGACCATATTTTTAATGTCACAGTTGTGTACATTCTTAAAGTGCAAGGATACATTATGTGCCTCTAAACCTTTCTTAACATTACGTATATGTTCAGACATTCTTATTTTTAACATGCGGGATGTACGACCCACATATTGAGCTTTACATGTACATTCAAGGAGGTACACCACATCTTTTGTATTACACGTAATAAAGTCTTTTATAGGATAGACCTTGCCTGTTTGTGTGGATCTATATTCTGTAAGCTTATTTTCTTTGCTTACACATGTGCGGCACATCTGGCACATGCCGCACCTGTAGAAGCCCTTTGATTTGTTCCTAGTAATTATCTTAGGAACAGTTATAGCACTTCTAACCATATTATTTTTTAAATTACGTGCTTTTCTATATACAAATCTTGGATTTTCCGAGATATAGGGTTTTAACAGGGGATCTCGACTGAGCCCTCCCCAATGTCTCCTTATAATACTCTCTATCTGTCTATGTTGACTGTTAAATCCTGTAATGAACGGAACAGTCCCATTTACAGCTTTTCGGCCCTTCTCTTTATTGTTTTTTAGACTTAATGTTCTATCTTGAGAAGACACTTCCTCTCTTATTTTCTCTACTAACTCTTTTTTATATCCTTTCTCAACAAATTGATTACTCAAAAAGGCTGCTTGTTCTTGATATGTATCAATATCCGTACAGTTCCTTCGTATCCGTTGGAACTGACTGATAGGGATACTTTTGAGCCAATTTGTGTGATGGTTACTGTTATGTTCAATAAAGGAATTGCAATCAGTGGACTTGATGAAGTTCTTTGTTTTTAAGTGACCATTATCCACATATATATTTAAGTCCAGAAAATCGACCTGACTTTCACTGATATTGAAGGTCAAAACAATATTATCCTGATTATTATTTAGATGTTGACAAAACTGGTCCAAAGATGGTCTATCACCTTTCCAAATAAACAAAATATCGTCTATGTAACGATGCCATGTCACCAGACTGGCACCGAATTCATGTCCACTCCACACCGATTTCTCCTCCCAGTGGGCCATGAAAAGATTAGCATAACTCGGTGCCAGTCTGGTGCCCATGGCAGTTCCGGTTAACTGTAAATAAAAATTGTCATCAAACCAAAAAAAATTGTTTTGCAAAATAAGAGAGATACCTTCCAATACAAATTGGATCTTATCTTCTGACATATCACTACGTCTCAGAAATACTTCAGTAGCTTCCAAACCTGTTTCATGACTGATAATAGTATATAGTGAAGCCACGTCGGCTGTCACTAAGATATAATCCTCCATCCAATGAATTTCATCAACTTTATTAATCGTATTGATTGTATCTTTAAGGTAAGAGGGTACCAATTTAACCAATGGTTGTAGTAAGGAATCTATATATAGGGACAAGTTCGACAAACATGAATTTGTCCCTGCAACAATAGGGCGACCAGGTGGCTTGGTCTTGCATTTATGTATCTTAGGTAATATGTATATTACAGGGATGGACGGTTTTTCAATAATCATAAACAGCCTCTCTTCCTCTGTTATAACCCCTTTACCAGTATATAATGCCAAAAATGTTTCAAATTTTTTGGATATAGTCATCCCCGGATTATTCCTCAATTTTTTATATGTTTCTTTGTCTAATAAATGCCTCATAACCTCTTCATTATAATCTTCTACATTCATTATAACTACGCTCCCGCCTTTATCCGCAGGCTTCACTACAATATTTTTATTTATGCTCAGTGACTTTACAGCTTCCTGTTCCTCTTTACTTAAGTTCTTTTTCCTATTTGGTTTAAATTGTAGTGACTCCAGATCCTCCTTTACAGATCTCTCAAAGGCTTCCACAAAACACCCCTTTTTGTGGCGCGGGAAAAAGGTTGATTTCCTTTTGAACCTAAGTTTCCCAAGGTCATTACCATTATTCCCTTTTTCTGGTGCTTCTTCAAAAAAACGTTTTAACGTTAGCCTTCTAATGAATCTTTCTATATCAACAAAGACATCAAATTTATCGCATTTATTTGAAGGGGCAAATTTAAGGCCTTTTTCAAGTACCTTTATCTCATGTTCAGTTAATTGATGGTTACTTAGATTATAGACCTTAGTTTTAGATTCTATATCAGTTTCTATAGTCTCTATTATCTCTATTTCTTCTTGTATTGCTATGTCTTCGCTGACCTTTAATTTTAACCTACGTCTTTTGTTGAGACACTTTTTCTTGCCTCCCCTCTTCCCTCTTTTTTTATTTTTGTAGTGGGATACTAAGTTCGTTGGCAGGGCATGTTCATTCGTTTCCCTAAAAAATGATCCTGAGTATCTAGTACCTCATACCTATTGTATCTTTGGAAGTCCCCCTGATCTTCCCTCTTATTCTTCCATCTCCAATTGTCATTATTCTGCTCTGTTCTCTGGTACCTATTCGAATTTCGCACAACATTAGTATCCCTATATCGTCTTCTTTGTGGGAGTGGTAATGGAGAGAAATAATTAGATGGAAACCTTCTCTCCAGTATCCTTTTTCTATTGGGTGATCTTCTAGAGAACCTATCAGAAGTATTTCTTTCTGGAGTTTTCCTATCCAATTGTGTTCTATTACTTCTTTCTTTTAATCTCCCATTATCTTTCTCCTCCCTCTCTGAAGAATCTTCGGATTGTTTAGATGGATAAATATTACCTTTTTCATAATCATTTTTATCCCTATGATATTTTTTGTATTTTTTCATTCTAATCTCCTTTTCATTTCTCTCCACCTTACTTCTTATTGTCTCCTCCATTCCCCTATATTCATCCATTTTAGAAAAGGGGTCTATAAGGAACTTTAATGTTTCAATCTCATTTTCCAAATCACGTAGATCTTTGCTTTTTTCTCTAATAATCAAACCCATAAGGGAGAAGGAGCAAGTATCTAGGATTTTATGCCAATTACCCCTAAATTCCTCGGATATATTATCAAAAGATGGAACTTTCGTAATACGTAACCCTCTTGGAATCATATTTTCAGAGCAATACTTCTCTAGGGATGTCACCTCCCACCATACTTTACTCTCTTTGATTAACAGCTTTTCCATTTTATACATAGCATTCTCCAGATTATAATCCGTAAAACTAATATCACATTTTCCTTTAAAGACTTCAGTTATTTGGGCCTTTCTTTCAGCCCTATGATTAAACATTCTAATGGCAACAAGACACACACAGCGGTGCAACAAATACTATGAAAAATATATAGAGTGATGCAACTTGCGCCTTCCTAGCTGCAGCTCAGTCCTGCTCACAAGAACACCACCTCTTAAATTGACATATATTTTAACACACAGAAGAGCGGTCCTCAGGCGCTGCTAGGTTTTCTCAAAATAATTTCGTGAACACAGGTCTGTAGATATATATGAGAAGAGATCACCACAGCATCATAATAATCAACTCTGATCTTTTCTGGAGTGGTCTCCTTTACTCACCGTTAAACAGTGAGATGCATGCACATAAAGGTATCTTTTTACTTGATATTCCACTTATTCATAATGGACTGTACTCATATGGAACAACACTCACCTGGGTCAAAGGACCCTATATGCACAAAAAGGTTTCTTTTTCCTCAAGGTGTCCTTCACAGCACATCCAAGTCCAAAAAATTCACCAGATAAAATCCAAAAGGGTATAAAAGGATTTTATTTACTTGAAACAGGATCCATAAAATGATTAAAAAAGGTTCTTTTAATTTTTTGTAAAATGCAAAAGAATAACAAAAACAATAATAACAAAAACCTGGAGGGCATATAATTTTTGTATCACTCTATACCCATCGGCGTTAGGAATGCAAAAGATAAGGAGCCAAGCTGATTCACCTCATTGTTCCCGGGAAAAACAAAAATGGGGAACCTCCAATTGCTCCTTAAATTTGGATGGTATGCAGACCAAGATGAAATAAAGCCAATAGGTAAAATAAGAGTGAATGCCAGTCTCCAGGAATACCTCAACACCAACGCGTTTCGGAAATCCTTTTCCTTCCTCAGGGTGTAGAGTCATACAAAATGAACTGGGTATTTATACCATACAGTGCAGGTCACATGTAAATTCCCACCAATCATATCACAAATTATGTATATATTCGCATAAATCCATAATTTCCATATCCCAACATATCCTATTAAATACTATTAAAAAAAGGCATATATTGAACCAGAAATATCTCTAATTTCATAATTTTAAGTCCTCTTTTATATATAAAAACAATTAATTGGTACAAGTTAAAATATGATCCGGATTCATGGAATGTTATTTTGTAAGTTGATAACATGGTAGAACATCCATTCCATCTGATTACCGAAGTCCGTGTTTTTCCTGATGTCGGCTACCCATAAAGCAATGCGTCCCAACGAATCCCGGCACTTCCTGTCAAAGATTCCCGCCAAGGAAATCCACCTCCTAGTTGTCATGGAGATGTTTACTATATATCCGGAACTGGTCATCAAAACGGGTCGCAGCACTATCCGTCAGCGGAGGTGATCATCATTCCTCCACTCGCAACGGTTGTTATGACGACCTTCATGAACCGGAAGTCGTGCGTTATCACTTCCTATCTGTGAAACGCAACCAGGAAGTTGTATCCCGCTCGTTGGAACGCAAAGATGACACGATGGTCATATAGATAAACATACAAAGAAAGAAAAGGGTAGAACAATTTAACAAGTTGTATATCAAACCTAACTCTTCATATTAGTACAATTAAGATCCCCCATAATAAAAACCACTTTTATAAAAACCACTTGGTTTCAAATTCAACGTTCAAACCTCTTGGGACTAGTGTCTTGAGTTCATATATGCTCCTCATCTCTTCTCTAGCTAACATTTCTTCCTTATTGTCCACTCTCCAATTGGATTTAACTGCCTTTATGCCACAAAAACTGACCATATTTTTAATGTCACAGTTGTGTACATTCTTAAAGTGCAAGGATACATTATGTGCCTCTAAACCTTTCTTAACATTACGTATATGTTCAGACATTCTTATTTTTAACATGCGGGATGTACGACCCACATATTGAGCTTTACATGTACATTCAAGGAGGTACACCACATCTTTTGTATTACACGTAATAAAGTCTTTTATAGGATAGTATTTGTTGCACCGCTGTGTGTGTCTTGTTGCCATTAGAATGTTTAATCATAGGGCTGAAAGAAAGGCCCAAATAACTGAAGTCTTTAAAGGAAAATGTGATATTAGTCTTACGGATTATAATCTGGAGAATGCTATGTATAAAATGGAAAAGCTGTTAATCAAAGAGAGTAAAGTATGGTGGGAGGTGACATCCCTAGAGAAGTATTGCTCTGAAAATATGATTCCAAGAGGGTTACGTATTACGAAAGTTCCATCTTTTGATAATATATCCGAGGAATTTAGGGGTAATTGGCATAAAATCCTAGATACTTGCTCCTTCTCCCTTATGGGTTTGATTATTAGAGAAAAAAGCAAAGATCTACGTGATTTGGAAAATGAGATTGAAACATTAAAGTCCCTTATAGACCCCTTTTCTAAAATGGATGAATATAGGGGAATGGAGGAGACAATAAGAAGTAAGGTGGAGAGAAATGAAAAGGAGATTAGAATGAAAAAATACAAAAAATATCATAGGGATAAAAATGATTATGAAAAAGGTAATATTTATCCATCTAAACAATCCGAAGATTCTTCAGAGAGGGAGGAGAAAGATAATGGGAGATTAAAAGAAAGAAGTAATAGAACACAATTGGATAGGAAAACTCCAGAAAGAAATACTTCTGATAGGTTCTCTAGAAGATCACCCAATAGAAAAAGGATACTGGAGAGAAGGTTTCCATCTAATTATTTCTCTCCATTACCACTCCCACAAAGAAGACGATATAGGGATACTAATGTTGTGCGAAATTCGAATAGGTACCAGAGAACAGAGCAGAATAATGACAATTGGAGATGGAAGAATAAGAGGGAAGATCAGGGGGACTTCCAAAGATACAATAGGTATGAGGTACTAGATACTCAGGATCATTTTTTAGGGAAACGAATGAACATGCCCTGCCAACGAACTTAGTATCCCACTACAAAAATAAAAAAAGAGGGAAGAGGGGAGGCAAGAAAAAGTGTCTCAACAAAAGACGTAGGTTAAAATTAAAGGTCAGCGAAGACATAGCAATACAAGAAGAAATAGAGATAATAGAGACTATAGAAACTGATATAGAATCTAAAACTAAGGTCTATAATCTAAGTAACCATCAATTAACTGAACATGAGATAAAGGTACTTGAAAAAGGCCTTAAATTTGCCCCTTCAAATAAATGCGATAAATTTGATGTCTTTGTTGATATAGAAAGATTCATTAGAAGGCTAACGTTAAAACGTTTTTTTGAAGAAGCTCCAGAAAAAGGGAATAATGGTAATGACCTTGGGAAACTTAGGTTCAAAAGGAAATCAACCTTTTTCCCGCGCCACAAAAAGGGGTGTTTTGTGGAAGCCTTTGAGAGATCTGTAAAGGAGGATCTGGAGTCACTACAATTTAAACCAAATAGGAAAAAGAACTTAAGTAAAGAGGAACAGGAAGCTGTAAAGTCACTGAGCATAAATAAAAATATTGTAGTGAAGCCTGCGGATAAAGGCGGGAGCGTAGTTATAATGAATGTAGAAGATTATAATGAAGAGGTTATGAGGCATTTATTAGACAAAGAAACATATAAAAAATTGAGGAATAATCCGGGGATGACTATATCCAAAAAATTTGAAACATTTTTGGCATTATATACTGGTAAAGGGGTTATAACAGAGGAAGAGAGGCTGTTTATGATTATTGAAAAACCGTCCATCCCTGTAATATACATATTACCTAAGATACATAAATGCAAGACCAAGCCACCTGGTCGCCCTATTGTTGCAGGGACAAATTCATGTTTGTCGAACTTGTCCCTATATATAGATTCCTTACTACAACCATTGGTTAAATTGGTACCCTCTTACCTTAAAGATACAATCAATACGATTAATAAAGTTGATGAAATTCATTGGATGGAGGATTATATCTTAGTGACAGCCGACGTGGCTTCACTATATACTATTATCAGTCATGAAACAGGTTTGGAAGCTACTGAAGTATTTCTGAGACGTAGTGATATGTCAGAAGATAAGATCCAATTTGTATTGGAAGGTATCTCTCTTATTTTGCAAAACAATTTTTTTTTGTTTGATGACAATTTTTATTTACAGTTAACCGGAACTGCCATGGGCACCAGACTGGCACCGAGTTATGCTAATCTTTTCATGGCCCACTGGGAGGAGAAATCGGTGTGGAGTGGACATGAATTCGGTGCCAGTCTGGTGACATGGCATCGTTACATAGACGATATTTTGTTTATTTGGAAAGGTGATAGACCATCTTTGGACCAGTTTTGTCAACATCTAAATAATAATCAGGATAATATTGTTTTGACCTTCAATATCAGTGAAAGTCAGGTCGATTTTCTGGACTTAAATATATATGTGGATAATGGTCACTTAAAAACAAAGAACTTCATCAAGTCCACTGATTGCAATTCCTTTATTGAACATAACAGTAACCATCACACAAATTGGCTCAAAAGTATCCCTATCAGTCAGTTCCAACGGATACGAAGGAACTGTACGGATATTGATACATATCAAGAACAAGCAGCCTTTTTGAGTAATCAATTTGTTGAGAAAGGATATAAAAAAGAGTTAGTAGAGAAAATGAGAGGAAGTGTCTTCTCAAGATAGAACATTAAGTCTAAAAAACAATAAAGAGAAGGGCCGAAAAGCTGTAAATGGGACTGTTCCGTTCATTACAGGATTTAACAGTCAACATAGACAGATAGAGAGTATTATAAGGAGACATTGGGGAGGGCTCAGTCGAGATCCCCTGTTAAAACCCTATATCTCGGAAAATCCAAGATTTGTATATAGAAAAGCACGTAATTTAAAAAATAATATGGTTAGAAGTGCTATAACTGTTCCTAAGATAATTACTAGGAACAAATCAAAGGGCTTCTACAGGTGCGGCATGTGCCAGATGTGCCGCACATGTGTAAGCAAAGAAAATAAGCTTACAGAATATAGATCCACACAAACAGGCAAGGTCTATCCTATAAAAGACTTTATTACGTGTAATACAAAAGATGTGGTGTACCTCCTTGAATGTACATGTAAAGCTCAATATGTGGGTCGTACATCCCGCATGTTAAAAATAAGAATGTCTGAACATATACGTAATGTTAAGAAAGGTTTAGAGGCACATAATGTATCCTTGCACTTTAAGAATGTACACAACTGTGACATTAAAAATATGGTCAGTTTTTGTGGCATAAAGGCAGTTAAATCCAATTGGAGAGTGGACAATAAGGAAGAAATGTTAGCTAGAGAAGAGATGAGGAGCATATATGAACTCAAGACACTAGTCCCAAGAGGTTTGAACGTTGAATTTGAAACCAAGTGGTTTTTATAAAAGTGGTTTTTATTATGGGGGATCTTAATTGTACTAATATGAAGAGTTAGGTTTGATATACAACTTGTTAAATTGTTCTACCCTTTTCTTTCTTTGTATGTTTATCTATATGACCATCGTGTCATCTTTGCGTTCCAACGAGCGGGATACAACTTCCTGGTTGCGTTTCACAGATAGGAAGTGATAACGCACGACTTCCGGTTCATGAAGGTCGTCATAACAACCGTCGCGAGTGGAGGAATGATGATCACCTCCGCTGACGGATAGTGCTGCGACCCGTTTTGATGACCAGTTCCGGATATATAGTAAACATCTCCATGACAACTAGGAGGTGGATTTCCTTGGCGGGAATCTTTGACAGGAAGTGCCGGGATTCGTTGGGACGCATTGCTTTATGGGTAGCCGACATCAGGAAAAACACGGACTTCGGTAATCAGATGGAATGGATGTTCTACCATGTTATCAACTTACAAAATAACATTCCATGAATCCGGATCATATTTTAACTTGTACCAATTAATTGTTTTTATATATAAAAGAGGACTTAAAATTATGAAATTAGAGATATTTCTGGTTCAATATATGCCTTTTTTTAATAGTATTTAATAGGATATGTTGGGATATGGAAATTATGGATTTATGCGAATATATACATAATTTGTGATATGATTGGTGGGAATTTACATGTGACCTGCACTGTATGGTATAAATACCCAGTTCATTTTGTATGACTCTACACCCTGAGGAAGGAAAAGGATTTCCGAAACGCGTTGGTGTTGAGGTATTCCTGGAGACTGGCATTCACTCTTATTTTACCTATTGGCTTTATTTCATCTTGGTCTGCATACCATCCAAATTTAAGGAGCAATTGGAGGTTCCCCATTTTTGTTTTTCCCGGGAACAATGAGGTGAATCAGCTTGGCTCCTTATCTTTTGCATTCCTAACGCCGATGGGTATAGAGTGATACAAAAATTATATGCCCTCCAGGTTTTTGTTATTATTGTTTTTGTTATTCTTTTGCATTTTACAAAAAATTAAAAGAACCTTTTTTAATCATTTTATGGATCCTGTTTCAAGTAAATAAAATCCTTTTATACCCTTTTGGATTTTATCTGGTGAATTTTTTGGACTTGGATGTGCTGTGAAGGACACCTTGAGGAAAAAGAAACCTTTTTGTGCATATAGGGTCCTTTGACCCAGGTGAGTGTTGTTCCATATGAGTACAGTTCATTATGAATAAGTGGAATATCAAGTAAAAAGATACCTTTATGTGCATGCATCTCACTGTTTAACGGTGAGTAAAGGAGACCACTCCAGAAAAGATCAGAGTTGATTATTATGATGCTGTGGTGATCTCTTCTCATATATATCTACAGACCTGTGTTCACGAAATTATTTTGAGAAAACCTAGCAGCGCCTGAGGACCGCTCTTCTGTGTGTTAAAATATATGTCAATTTAAGAGGTGGTGTTCTTGTGAGCAGGACTGAGCTGCAGCTAGGAAGGCGCAAGTTGCATCACTCTATATATTTTTCATAGTAACTGGGAGCTGGCACTTTAAAACTTTAACAATGTGGCTAGCTCCTCCCCTACTATGTCCCCCCTCCAAGCCAGTCTTTGTTTTGTGCCTAAGGGAGCTGGACACTCTTTGGATTGCTCCTGAAGATTTATTATTATTTTTTTCTTTTCTTTCTTTTTTTCTTCACAGACTGGCAGATCTGCCTCTGCCAGTCTGCACCGCGGGAGCTGCCGGCGGGGTCCCATCGCAGCTGCGGCTGAAGGAAAAGCTGGCTCTCTGGAGATGGCCGGACACCGCTGCGTGTGTTGGGGCCACTCCATCAGCAAGGAACCGGCAGCACGGCAGCGGTAAGTATATCCCCCCTCCCTCCGGCCGCGGCTCACATTGCCGGCGGGGGATGCAGGGCTCCCCCCGCTCCTATTACCGGTGCTAATTTTTTCAGCCACTCCTGCAAACTATAAATTACTGCCCTGCTTCCCATACTTTTGAAAGGGACACTGGCGCCATAACGGGGGGCGGAGCTTAATCCCGCTCTGGGTTCTCAGCTCCCAACAGCCCTGGCAGCTCAGCGTGCGCTGGCAGCCATTTTACAACGTTGCATCGGAGATCAGCTTCATCCCTGGACACAGCAGGTTCAGTGGGGACTGGGGGCACTAAGGGATCGTGTGAGGCACCTATAGTTATTGAAAGTGCCTGACACTGCACAGTAGCGTGCAGGACTCACGGGGTGGGTATGGCTACACTTCTTTCCTACTCCCCCTCCTCCCCTTCTGCCTATTACTGTGTGTGTGTGTGTGTGTGTGTGTGTGTGTGTGTGGGGCTGGGTGACAGGTGCTGCCATAGCTGGAAAGGGTTCCAATGCTGCACAGAAGGTTTTTCAATGCCAGAAATGTTCTGCAAAGTTCACCCAGGGACAGTCTGAGAATTCCCTGTTATGTGAGGATTGTGGGTCTGAGCCATCTGCTCAGCCCTCATCACAGCCACAGAGTACTCCTGTTTGGACGACACAACTTACAGAGGTTATGTCACTGTTAACTAGGGAACTGAAGGCTTCCTCGGGAAGATAGAGAGGCGGCCCAGTTCCAACAGCTTGTCCCGATGCCGGAGCCAGCATGGGTGCGGTCCCTGGTGAAATCAGTTGAAGGGCTCCCTAGGACTGTGCTCCCTTCCCAGGCCCCGTCCTAAACTTCCCCTCCCCAGATTTCAAAAAAGAGGTTGCTAGCCTCAGTGTTAAATGACTCTTGACGATATGCCACTATTGGAGGGGGCGGTAGATGTACAGGATACTGATGACGATTAGGTTTATGAGGACTCTGAACCAGCGGCTCAGGGTATTGAGGCGCTTATTACAGCTATTCGCTCAGTATTGCAGGTAGAGGAGACGGACCATGATACCTTGCGTCCTTCAAGGTTTGGCACCAACCAAAAACTGCCGGTGACCTTTCCAGTTTCGGAGGAGCTGGATGCGCTCATGACGGCAGCTTGGAAACATCCGGATGCAAAATTTCAGGTATCAAAGAAAATTTTGTCTTCCTATCCTTTTCCCGCAGATAGCAGGAAGCGTTATGAGACCTCTCCAATTGTGGGATCATTCGGTGTCTCATCTCTCCAAAAAGACGGTTCTTCCGGTTCTTGGAGCAACTTCGCTGAAGGAAGCGTGTGATAGGTAGTTGGAAACCACCTTGAAGACTATTTACTCGGCGGCGGGGGTTTTACATCGCCCGGCGCAGGTAGGTTGTTGGGTCAACAAAGCTATGTAAGCTTGGGCGGAACAATTGTCCTCAGGATAACGTGACGATTTGCCTCCGGATCAGCTGATACTGTTGGTGGAACACATTCGCGAATCAGCCTTTTATCTTTGCGAGGCTTCCAAGGACGTCTGTATCCTCGGTGCTAGGATTTCCGCTTTGGCAATTTCGGCCCGCAGAGCTCACTGGCTGCGACAGTGGCAGGCGGATGCTCAATCCAAGAGGGCAGCAGAAGCATTGCCCTTTACGGGAGAGGTCCTATTCGGAAAGGATCTGGATGCCTGGATTTCTCAGGCCACTGGAGGTAAGTCCACTTATCTTCCCTCTGCTGCTCCAGCCTCTCGGAGGCCCTATATGGGTCCTTCCTTTCGGTCCTTTCGTGCCCCTTCCAGGTTTCGAGGCCAGGGGCGGAGCTTCTGTCTCCCGTGGCCATAGAGGTAGGTGCAAAGGCAGAGGTTCCACAGCCTTCGCCCAGTCAGAGGTGATAATGTCGATATTATCTTAAACCTTAAAGCTATACCTCTAGATACACTATTACCGTGGAGCCGCTATTGCCGCTAGACTGAATACACACTCTACGCACTTTGTACGCTATTTGCGTACAGAGTCCCGTACGTGGTACGTACTTGGCGTACACACGCCGCGCTGAGTGTACAGAGTACGCACAGCACGCGCACACACTTTTAATAAACTTTAAACCTTATTCATAATGCAATGCAATGTTATTCTTACACTCTAAACCATGTGCCGCAAAGCACTGTAATGATGTTATACTTTAAACCTTAAGTAGCGCTGACGGTATAAAGTACCCGCAGTGCGTACACCTTATCAATACACTCTTAAACCTTATACAGTAAAATACGCTTTAAACCCTTGCAGGAAAGTGAGGACCCAACACCGATATGTAGTGAACCACAGGGTTCTAAGGCCACAGTGGATTATTTCAAAAGGGATAACAGTACAAATTATACACTACAGGCTAACGAGAAATCTACAACAGAATAATGGCTACAGTCAATGTACATACGTGAGAATGTTCGCTTGCGCAACCTGGACCAGTCCTCCGCTTATCAGGTAGAAAGCGTTCAGTCTTCTGACCAGCCAGGCAGCAACAGGCTTTTTATACACAACTTCTATACACAATACAATGGTCACTGTAATCTCATTGTCCATTGGACACAGAGATGCATCTTTACATTACAGGAGAGGTCATAGGTTGATTTGAAAAGGTGGGCGATGTCTTTCTCAACTGCTCTTGGGGGTGGTATCCTCTGGATTCCCGCCGCATACATAATATACAGTAAATACAGTTTATATCTATATTCTACTTCTGCACATAACTATACGCTGGAACATGCGATCTTTCTCTAACCAACACCGGAATGTTACCCTTAAAATACCCTACAGCTGGATACTAGACATCACCTTCTAACCTTGGTCTGTCCCTTCCTATCATGCAAAGGTGAATCCCTTAGCCCTGGAATCATTTAAACTGTTGATACTTGCTGATGTGGTGCGGGGTGGCTATGTGTAAAGTGTGCACTATTTGGATTAAATATGTAATGTTCTGATAACCCTCTATGCGCTCACAAACTCCGCCGTAAATACCCATACCACGCGCAGGAACGCGGGAGCGATCATACGCAAATTGCGGATATGTGCACGCACGGCGAAATAAGTGCTCGCGCAGCGGGCATGAGCATGGAGTTAGTACATGGTGTATGCATTACAATATTTTTCGACTTTGACAGTCCACCCTTTGGCAGTCAACAATAACTGCCACTATCTAAACATTAAACAGGAAAAATATACAATACAATATTTACAGATGATTGGATAAAAATATGCAATACAAATATCTACAGATGATTGGATGGTAGGAGGAGAGGTGTAGGTGGGAAATGTATGACCTAGTGGGATAGTAAAAGCATGTATGTATGAAATCCATGTCTGAGGGGCATGTATCATCGTGCCGTATATGTTCTAGATAAGCTTCGAGGTATTGCGAAGTATACATTAAATCCTTCTTATCCCGTATTAAGGGTCTGTAAGTGGGCCAACAAACACTACCGAGCTCTTTTCGGCTTCTTGTTCCAACAAATGGGGTGCACATTTAGTTGATGATACATGGAGGGGGAACACATGTGAATGCTAATATGTGGATATCACCTGTCGACTATGTGTGTCACTACCTGAAGGTTGTAGAGATGAAGATAAGAAACATATCAAAAATACATTCACATGACATTTGCGTAATCATTCTTGGGTGCTGATTGAAGTCTTTTCCGGATGGGTGTATCTTTGCTGAGGGAAAACAAAGGAAAAACTGGTGAAAGAAACGGACCGTGGAATCACGTGTTATCACAACATTGTCTCTATTGATGGGTCATAAATTAAATCTGCTGCTGTACCAATGCCCCCGCTCCTTAAACTCATCACTTTGGTACCGTGCTTGCGCCGCGTTAAAATTCGAACACACCTAAATATCAAGCCAATAATTATGACGACTCCCAGGATACAAAGGAGAAACTTTCCTACACTCATGATAACATTTTGAGCCCATTCTCCTAAACCTGAGAACCAATTGCGTGGGTTCAACCATGAGACCCAGCCGGTCAGTTCATTACTCACAGCAGTAAGGGTAAGGTTGTGTCTCCTTCGGAACTCCCACTTCAACTGCAAGATATCGTCCATCTTTTGATCTATGACCTCGGTTGGGTCATCAGTGCTGTTTGTAATATACGTGCAGCACTTCACACCATACTGAGTTGCCAAAGTGACACAGTACCTGCCTGTCACAGCTGTGATATAATTGAGGACCATCCTGTGCTGGATCAGGTCCGTTTTGTAAGCTTGCAACTCCCTTCCTGTATACCTGAAGGTGTCATCATACATCTCGGTGATATTATCTATCAGGTTCGCTAGCGCGTGGATATACCTATAATTTATAATTCCTCTGGCGGTGCGGGTGATGTCTAACGCGAGTAGGAATTGAATCCCGGTGGATTCGTGGATTAAATCAGAGGCTGCATGCTCTGTCCTATCTATGAGGTGTCTCTTAACGATGTGTTCATAGTGAGTATGAGTATAAGGAGCTTGAGCACTGCGGTGAACGTCTTTCATCTTATCATGGGTTATGGTCATTACTTCTGGCAACACTCTTCCAATGTAACACAATCCCTCTGAGTTTGGGGCAAGCCACTTATATGCCTTCCTCCCGCATATGAAATAGGCATCATCTGGGAGAACATATGGGACAGAATATGACATTACCATATTGCAAACTTTCCAAGTGAAAAACCCAATCCCTAGTTCTCTCATCTGTTCAGTACACGTATCAGGCTGTATGATATGCGCACAGTACCCTGGTGATACTTCTCCAACCCGCATGGCCTTACTTCCTAGAGTATACCTATACTGAAAATACCTTCCATTGTCGGCTATTTGGCGTATAAGTTCAGAGTCTATGGCTATTCTGTCAGCTCTGTGTGAAAATGCCATGGTTTGGTTATTCCATGTCACCTCCCAATTTCCCGGCTTTCGGGAATTGGAAATGTTGAAACACACTAAGGATCTATCTACATGGTACTGGTGGAGCTTCAAACTAGGGGGCCTAGAAATATTAAATTTCCTGTCCACCGGTCTCCCACCCCGTAATTCGAGTACCTCATCTATTGCTAAAGGGTACGGTACTAGTCCTGACTTGCTCTGACCTTGAGGTACTTGTGAGCACACCCAGCATTCTGTTTGGTTTAAAACCTTACCCACTAGTGAGTGATAATCACTCAATGGATGACGGTCCATGTTAATATTAAGGCTGGACTGACATCTCTGGATGCACCCGTCCTCAACTATGTTTTCACAATTCCTACAAATACAATTTTCCTCAGCCAATAATCCTTCACAGTGCCTCCTAGTTTCCTGACTACCAGATCGTTTTCTGATACTCGCCTTTGCTCGATGGATGAGTTGTTCTTGGAATCCTACAAATCCGTCCTTAACATCAGAACCCATTCCAGATCCTTTCTCGACCTCTCTGGTACTCTCACCGAAACAGACTGCTCTGGTCAACAACAGGGTCAACGGGAAAACCCGGAACGCAGTCTCTTGGGGTAAGTCCATCTTGTTAAGGGGGAGAGAAAAGGGAACAAGAAGGGGGAGGAAAGGAGGGTAATGGGAGATGGAGAAAATAATAAAAAGGAAAAAGAAAATTGGTGCGACAACCGCCTCTGGTCTTGTTGTTCTCCGCGCTCAGGTGCCGTGATAACAGTCCTGCCTCTCAACCTTCCTGGAACAGACACTCCAGTGATACGATGTTCTCTACACTCTGCTCTTTGTCACGGGTTCTCTCTGGGTCAGCGACCTTCTTACAGTGGGACGAGTGGACCCAAGTCTCTCTAAGACTTGGTACGGTCCTTCCCACCTGTCAATGAGGCAACCTGAGCGTAGAAAATTTCGAATCATTACATAATCCCCAGGTTCAATGTCATGACGATTACTGTTCGGTAGGTCAGGAATCACCAGCTTTAGATTTCTGTTTTGATTCCTCAACTGCTGGCTCATCTTAACCAAATATTTTACAGTCACCTCATTATTGCATTTCAAATCATCCTGGGGGTCAATCATTACATGGGGTTGTCGACCAAAAAGAATCTCAAAGGGTGATAGGTTAAGGGGGGACCTGGGAGTGGTTCTGATGCTGTACAATACAAGTGGCAAAGCTTCTGGCCACAACAGTCCAGTTTCAGCCATCACTTTGCTCAGCTTGTTCTTAATAGTGCTGTTTACTCTTTCCACCTTCGCACTCGCCTGTGGGCAGTACGGAGTATGCAGCTTGCTATTAATTCCCATCAGTTTGCACATAACCTGAAAGACTTCACCTGTAAAATGGGTACCCCTATCGCTTTCAATTATCCTAGGGATACCATATCTGCACACAAATTCCTGCACAATTTTCTTTGCAGTGAATGTAGCAGTATTTGTGGCAGCCGGGAACGCTTCTACCCAATTTGAAAACACATCAATACAGACTAACACATATTTTAAATTTCTGCAGGGTGGTAACTGTATGAAATCAATCTGTATTACCTGAAAAGGGCCGTCTGTTGGCGGGATATGGGTTGGTTCTGTTGGTATTGACTTTCCAATATTCTTCCTCAAGCAGATAAGACATGTCATTGCTCTCTTACCCGCATGAGAAGAGAATCCTGGTGCACACCAGTAGGCTCTCACCAGCTTACACATACCCTCTTTGCCCAGATGAGTCAAACCGTGTGCCGCCTCAGCTAAGCTTGGAAGATATGCTCTGGGGGCTACTGGCTTACCCTGTCCAGAGTCCTGAGGACTTCTGGCCATACTCCTTTGACCTCCAGACTGCCTTTTCCTGTGGAGAACACAAATTTTGCATTTCACTTAATTTTTGTATATTGACGGTGTTGAATATCATCAGTGATGTGATATCTGTTTGTATGGGGGTGCTGGCTGCTGATTTAGCAGCTTCGTCTGCCCGGCTGTTACCAAGTCACACTGGGTCTTGACTGTAAGTGTGGGCTTTGCACTTGATAACAGCCACTCTGTCAGGTTCCTGTATCGCTGTTAGAAGCCTTTTTATATGGGATGCATGCGCTACAGGTGTGCCAGCTGCCGTCATGACATTTCTGAGGTGCCATAGGGCCCCGAAATCATGCACTACTCCAAAGGCATACCTAGAATCTGTATATATATTGGCTGACTTACCCTTAGCCAATTCACACGCTCTGGTTAGGGCGACCAGCTCAGCAACTTGTGCTGAGTGCGGTGGGCCCAGGGGCTCAGCTTCTATGATACCTCTGACATCTACGACTGCGTATCCAGTACACAAGTCTCCCGAGTCCGTCTGTCTGTGGCAACTACCGTCAGTGTAAAAAGTAAAATCTACGCCTTCCAGTGGGTTGTCACTAATGTCGGGTCTTGCAGTGAAAGTTTGGTTCAGATATTCCATACAATCATGTGTGTCAGTGTCTATACTAAATCCTCCTTCACCATCATTCTCATCCTCCACCCTTTGTGCCTGTCCAGGCACACCTGGCAGATAAGTTGCAGGATTTAGTGCGCTGCAGCTCTTTATGGTGATGTTTACAGGGGCCATTAGTGCTAATTCCCACCTTGTAAACCGCGCTGATGAGACATGTCTGGTTTGGGCAGAGTTCAGTAAGGCTGACACTGCATGAGGTGTATGGATGGTCAGGTTGTGTCCTAACACTACGTCTTCGCTTTTACTCACTAGCAAAGCTATCGCTGCAACACTTCTCAAGCATATGGGGAGAGACCGCGCTACGGTGTCCAACTGTGCACTGTAGTAAGCTACCGGCCTGCTGGCATCACCATGTCTCTGGGTTAGGACACCTGCCGCACACCCAGCACTTTCCATACCGTACAATTCAAAGGGCTTCCCATAATCTGGCATGCCTAATGCAGGTGCCTGTGATAGGCATTGTTTAAGTCTCTCAAATGCCAGTTCGGACTCATCTGTGTGAGAGATCCGATCTGGTTTGTTCGAGGAGACCATTTCCTGCAGAGGTAAAGCCAGTATGGAGAACCCTGGGATCCAGTTTCGTCAGTACCCACACATTCCAAGGAAAGTACGGATCTGCTGCTGGGTATGTGGCAGAGTCATGTCGCGAATCGCCTGTATTCTATCAGCGGTGAGGTGTCTAAGTCCTTGTGTCAAGCAATGTCCCAAATATTTTACCTTGGTCTGGCACAGCTGCAACTTATCCTTTGAAACCTTGTGACCCGTATTAGAAAGGTGAAACAGAAGCTGTTTCGTGTCTTTCAAGGACGACTCGAGTGAATCTGAACACAGCAGTAAGTCATCTACATACTGTATTAATACTGATCCGCTCTCAGGTTGAAAGGATTGTAAACAGTCATGCAAAGCCTGAGAGAAAATACTTGGGCTGTCAATGAAACCTTGGGGTAGGCAAGTCCAGGTTTACTGTACTCCCCTGTATGTGAATGCAAACAAGTATTGGCTGTCAGGGTGCAGAGGGACCGAAAAGAAAGCAGAACAGAGGTCAATGACAGTGAAAAATGTCGCAGTAGGGGGAATTTCCATGAGGATGACAGCTGGATTTGGCACTACGGGGAATTGGCTCTCAACTATCTTGTTTATCCCCCTTAGATCCTGCACTAGCCTGTAACCCCTCCCCCCACTCTTTTTCACAGGGAAGATGGGACTATTGGCAGTGCTGGACGTCCTAACTAGGATGCCCTGTTGTAGCAAGCGCTCCATGACTGGGTACACTCCTAATTCCACCTCTGGCTTCAGAGGATACTGTGGGATTTTTGGAGCTATCCTACCATCTTTTACTTGCACAACTACAGTAGCTACATTTGCCATCAATCCAGTGTCTTGTCCATCTTTGGTCCAGAGGGATTCCGGTATCTGGGAGATTATTTCCTCTACCTTGGATGGACACCTGTCTATAACAGCAGAGTGTGACATTAACCGTTGTGGGTTGTCTAACATATCCTGAACTTCCTGAACGTGATTCTCGGGTATTGTTAGGGTCTCCTGCCCTGTGCTGCCACGTCGTCATGGCAACCGGGAGACAAGTGCTAGCGGAGTAACCTGAGCGCAGCTGATACTCCGGTTCGGGTCTTTTGCTGTGCAGTGGTTACAGGCTCTGTGCACGGCAGGGGATCCGGTGCTGGTTTTTGTGCTCACAGTCTGTGAGGTCTGAGTGGGGCGTGGACAGCACCTGCTATATAAGGCCTCTTCTCAGGTTAAGCAGATGCTGCTGAATCTTTGTTGGTTAGTCAGTTCCTGAAAGTTAGCCAGTACTGTGTAGCTTTGTATTTGTTGTTGCTTACTGCAAATAGGCCTGGGGATTTGGTACTACACTCTGCCAATCCAGACCTAGCAGTAAGACTGGAGTCAGTCGTTTAACTTGCTGGGGTTCTTTTGCTACTCTGTGAACTTAGCAAGTTTGCGGCTGTATTCTCAGACTTGCCTGCCTAAATCCTGTCTCACTGTGCAAGGTGTTCAGGTGTCAGTTTAGTGGCAGTAAGCTGAACCTGTGCACTGCAAGTGAGGATTAGGATTGTGGAGACTCTCCTTGTGTCTATCATTCCATCTCTGACCAAGGAGTTTACTGCCACACCCGTTGGTAACCCTTTAGGGTTTTGCTGTTGCCCTTAGCAACAGCATTTCGGGTTCTCTACGTATTAAAACACAATATCTTGCTTTTTCCATCTGAGCATTACTAATACTAGGGAGACACCCAGTTTTTTAGCCTCTGGGCTTCTCTGTTCACTTTGTGTTTATTTTGTTACCCTATCACCTTCTGTGTACGTAATGTCATATTCCCCAGTCTGTCTGTGAGTTCATTTGTTTTGCATCCCTATCCGTTCAGACACCAGTACATTCCTGCAGGCACTGGTGTGCATAACAGTTCAGACACAAGTACATTCCTGCAGGCACTGGTGTGCATAACATATTCAGCAGCCTAATACTCCTGTTGAAATTTTGTGGGAATATGGAGCATACCCCTCAAAATACGTTGCAACAGGTGGTCGATCAGGTGCAGGTCCTGACTCGACAATTTAATGATTTGTCCATTAAAATGCACACCTCCCAGGCCGCTGGCGAGCTCCCGCAGCAGCAGCACCTTCAGGGGTTAAGGAGCCGAAAGTAAATCTCCCGGATCGTTTTTCTGGAGATCGCTCGCAGTTCTTTTGTTTCAAGGAGAGCTGCAAGCTATACTTCCGGCTTAGGCCTCAGTCTTCTGGGTCAGAGATTCAGCGGGTGGGCATAGTGATTTCCTTGCTACAAGGAGACCCACAGGTCTGGGCATATGGGTTGCAGCCTGACTGTCTGTCGCTTAAAAGTGTTGATGCTTTTTTTACGGCACTGGGCATGTTGTATGATGACCCTGACAAGACGGCCTCAGCCGAGGCTCAGATTTCGATCCTTAAGCAAGGGCGAAGGCCAGTTGAGGTTTACTGTACGGAGTTTTGGAGGTTGGCCCATGATACCCAGTGGAATGACCCAGCCCTGAGACACCAGTACCGAAGAGGTCTTTCTAACCAGATAAAAGACCAACTGGTACAATATCCCTTGCCTGATAGCTTGGATCAGCTCATGCAGTTATCCATCCGGGTGGATAGACGGCTGAGAGAGCGTAGGCTTGAAAGGGAGACCGAGGTTTCCTTCTTTCCCAAGGGAACCTCAGACTCTGAGGAATTTTCCGAGGAGCCTATGCAGATTGGGGCTACCCGCCTCTCCTCGCGTGAGAAGACGCGGAGGAGACAGCAGGGGTTGTGTTTGTACTGTGGGAATAAAGGTCATGTGGTAGTATCATGCCCAGAAAAGCCGGAAAACTTCAGGGCCTGAGGGTGATGGGAAATATCCTGTCAGGCCAGAAGTCAGAATTTCCCAAGAAGACTTTTATCATTCCGGTGACCTTGAAGATCCTCGGTCAAACTGTCAAAACTGAGGCCTTTGTGGACAGTGGGGCCGACGGGGTTTTTATGGACCGCCAATTCGCCCTGAAACACTCTGTTCCCTTAGTACCCTTGGCATCGGAAATTGAGATTTGTGGGTTAAACGGGGAACCATTATCCCAAGGTAAAATTACCTCTTGCCCTAGCCAGATTTCTTTGTTTATTGGAGCCACACACTCTGAAAAATTGTCCTTTTATGTGACTGTCTGTACTTTTGCCCCATTGGTGTTGGGGTTACCCTGGTTAAGGGCCCACAATCCTCAATTTGACTGGGTCTCTGGGGAGATTCTTAGTTGGGGTACTGATTGTTTCAGGAGTTGCTTGAGCCTTCCAGTCAGGCTCTCGCAGCTAAGTTTGCCAGGATTGCCAGGGTGTTATGCAGATTTTGCGGACGTGTTCTCCAAAAAAGTTGCAGAGGTACTACCTCCCCATCGCCCCTATGACTGTGCCATTGATTTGTTGCCAAATGCTAAGCTTCCCAAGAGCAGGTTGTACTCCCTGTCATGTCCTGAGAATCAGGCTATGGCAAAGTACATTCAGGAGAACTTGGCTAAGGGATTTATCAGACCTTCACAGTCTCCAGTTGGGTCGGGGTTCTTCTTCGTGGGTAAAAAGGACGGTTCGTTGCGACCCTGCATCGACTTCAGGGAATTGAACCGTATCACGATTAAAAACTCATACCCACTGCCTCTCATTTCGGTCTTGTTTGACCAGCTTCGTACTGCCACCATTTTTTCTAAGATTGACCTACGCGGTGCGTACAATCTAATCCGAATAAGAGAGGGGGATGAATAGAAGACTGCCTTTAATACCCACTCAGGGCATTATGAATATTTGGTGATGCCTTTTGGGCTCTGTAATGCCCCGGCAGTCTTCCAGGATTTCATGAATGATGTACTCAGGGAATATTTGGATAGATTCTTAGTTGTATACTTAGATGACATCCTAATCTTCTCCCATTCCCTGGAGGAACATCGGAAGCATGTACGCTTAGTCCTCCAGAAACTCAGAGACCACCGGCTTGGGGCGAAGCTGGAGAAGTGCGAATTTGAAGTTCAGCAAATCGCATTTCTAGGATATATTATCTCCCCAGAAGGTTTCCAAATGGAGGGTTCCAAGGTACAGGCAGTCCTGGATTGGGTGCAGCCCACTAGTTTGAAGGCGCTTCAGCGTTTCCTGGGCTTTGCGAATTTTTATAGACGATTTATCGCTGGATTTTCGTCTATAGTGGCGCCCTTGGTGGCACTCACTAAGAAAGGGGCGGATGTTGCTCACTGGTCTTGTGAGGCTAAAGCGGCTTTTGCCCGTCTCAAAAGGGCATTTGTATCGGCCAAGGTGCTGCGACACCCAGATCCAGAGCGTCCTTTTGTGGTGGAGGTGGATGCCTCTGAGATGGGTATTGGGGCAGTGCTCTCTCAGATGGGAGTGTCTGATAATCGCCTTCATCCCTGTGCTTACTTTTCCCGTAAATTTTCGCCTGCCGAGATGAATTATGACGTGGGTAACCGGGAATTGTTGGCTATTAAGGATGCACTCGAGGAGTGGAGACACTGGCTTGAGGGGGCTAAGTTTGTGGTCTCAATTCTCACCGACCATAAGAATCTGGCATATTTAGAGTCAGCGAAGCGTCTCAATGCCAGGCAGGCACGATGGGCTTTGTTTTTTGCTCGCTTTAATTTTTTGATAACATATCGCCCTGGGTCAAAAAACATCAAGGCTGATGCGCTCTCGCGGAGTTTTGCTCCAATCCAGGAGACCACCGAGGAGCCGTTTCCCATTGTGTCCCCATCATGTATTAAAGTGGGCATTACCCAGGACCTCTTATCATTAGTCCTTAGAGCACAGGAGCAGGCTCCTCCAGACCTTCCGGTAGGTCTTTTGTTTGTGCCTCCTAGGTTAAGACAGCGAGTGTTCCTGGAATTCCATGCCAAGAAGTCGGCAGGTCACCCGGGTATTGCCAGAACTCGGGAGTTGCTATCTAGGGCGGTGTGGTGGCCCTCGGTGGCTAAGGATGTGGATCAGTGGGTTCGGGCATGTGACATCTGTGCCCGAAATAAGACTCCTAGAGGGGTTCCTGTTGGCCCATTACATCCACTCTCTATCCCATCTAAGCCATGGACCCACATTTCAATGGATTTTGTGGTGGACTTGCCCAAATCCTCGGGGATGACAGCCATCTGGGTTGTCGTTGACAGGTTTTCGAAGATGGCGCACTTCGTTCCACTGGTTGGGCTGCCATCGGCCAGACGCCTGTCTGAATTATTTATGCTGCATGTTGTGCGTCTCCACGGGTTGCCACTTGATGTGGTCTCTGACCGCGGATCCCAGTTTGTGGCCAAATTCTGGAGGGCATTTTGTTCCGATCTCCAGATTTCTGTCAGCTTGTCGTCAGGCTACCATCCGCAGTCTAATGGGCAGACTGAAAGGGTGAACCAGTCCTTGGAGCAGTTCCTCAGGTGTTATGTCTCCAAGTGTCAGACTGACTTGGTTGCTCATCTGTCCATGGCGGAGTTTGCCTATAACAACGCGGCTCACTCTGCTACAGGGATCTCTCCCTTCCTTTGTGTGTATGGGCATCATCCTAAGGCCAATTCTTTTGACCCCCTGGACTCCACGCCTGGTGGTTCCTCTGTGGTTTCGGTCCTTAAAGGTATTTGGAGGAAAGTGAAGAAAGCCCTTGTGTCTGTGTCATTAGTGACCAAAAGGGTTTTTGATAAGCGGAAAAGACCCTGCAGCTTCAAATTAGGAGACTTCGTCTGGTTGTCTACCAAGAATTTGAAGTTGAGACAGCCATCTCATAAGTTAGGCCCCCGGTTCATCGGCCCTTATAAGATCACCAGGGTTATCAATCCGGTGGCATTTCAGTTAGATCTGCCCCGTTCTTTGGGTATCAATAAAACATTTCATTGTTCCCTTTTAAAACGGGCGATTAGTAATCCTTCTTCCAGTGGAAGACCTTCCCCTCTTCTGATACGTGGCCAGAGGGAGTTTGTTGTTGAAAGGATTCTTGACTCCAAGATGGTTCGGGGTCGGCTGTCATTTTTGGTGCACTGGAAGGGGTATGGCCCGGAGGAGCGGTCCTGGGTGCGCAGTTGTGATCTTCATGCCCCCAGACTGATACGCTCTTTCTTCTCGCAGTTCCCCGATAAACCTGGTGGTAGGGGTTCTTTGACCCCTCGTCAGAGGGGGGGTACTGTTAGGGTCTCCTGCCCTTTGCTGCCACGTCGTCATGGCAACCGGGAGACAAGTGCTAGCGGAGTAACCTGAGCGCAGCTGATACTCCGGTTCGGGTCTTTTGCTATGCAGTGGTTACAGGCTCTGTGCACGGCAGGGGATCCGGTGCTGGTTTTTGTGCTCACAGTCTGTGAGGTCTGAGTGGGGCGTGGACAGCACCTGCTATATAAGGCCTCTTCTCAGGTTAAGCAGATGCTGCTGAATCTTTGTTGGTTAGTCAGTTCCTGAAAGTTAGCCAGTACTGTGTAGCTTTGTATTTGTTGTTGCTTACTGCAAATAGGCCTGGGGATTTGGTACTACACTCTGCCAATCCAGACCTAGCAGTAAGACTGGAGTCAGTCGTTTAACTTGCTGGGGTTCTTTTGCTACTCTGTGAACTTAGCAAGTTTGCGGCTGTATTCTCAGACTTGCCTGCCTAAATCCTGTCTCACTGTGCAAGGTGTTCAGGTGTCAGTTTAGTGGCAGTAAGCTGAACCTGTGCACTGCAAGTGAGGATTAGGATTGTGGAGACTCTCCTTGTGTCTATCATTCCATCTCTGACCAAGGAGTTTACTGCCTCACCCGTTGGTAAAGGTAGGTTCGCTTCTTCTCCCCTTAGTCCCTCGCTGCAGTGAGTCTGTTGCCAGCAGATCTCACTGTAAAATAAAAAACCTAAAATATACTTTCTTTCTAGGAGCTCAGGAGAGCCCCTAGTGTGCATCCAGCTCAGCCGGGCACAAGATTCTAACTGAAGTCTGGAGGAGGGTCATAGTGGGAGGAGCCAGTGCACACCAGTAGTCTAAAGCTTTCTTTTAGTTGTGCCCAGTCTCCTGCGGAGCCGCTATTCCCCATGGTCCTTACGGAGTCCCAGCATCCACTTAGGACGTCAGAGAAAAGGAAAAAGAAAAAAAGTAACTATATGTACATGTTGATTCACTCTTGATTTAATGGGAGATAGTGATATTCATTGAACACGAGTGATAATTATTGTAGTGTTTAATGTCGGTATATTTGTTTTTGTATATTCTCCCCTTTATTTTAGATAGGTTAGAAATAAAAGTTAAGTTTTAATGTTAGCCATTTATTCTTCACACAACATATCATTAATCATTTCAAAAGAGTGCTCCAAAAAAGGAATTTTCTTTGGGGCTAGTCCCCACAATATTTTTTTGCATACGGGTGTGCTCATCAATAATAAACTTGGTAGCAGTACGCAATGTCAAAATGCAGCAACAAAGGCTAATAAGGTGTTAGCATGCATAAAACGGGGTATGGAGACAAGGGATGAGAGTGTAATCCTGCCACTGTATAAATCATTGGTGCGGCCACACCTGGAATAATGGGGGTCATTCTGATTTGATCACTCGCTAGCAGCTTTTAGCAGCCGTGGAAACGCTATGCCGCAGCCCACTGGGAGTGTATGTTAGCTTAGCAGAAGTGTGAACGCTTTTATCGCAGAGCGCCTGCAAAAAAATGTTGTGTAGTTTCAGAGTAGCTCAAAACCTACTCATCGCTTGCGATCACTTCAGACTATTCAGTTCCGGATTTGACGCACACACCCGCCCAGCCACGCCTGCGTTTTCCCTGGCATGCCTGTGTTTTTCCGAACACTCCCTGAAAACGGTCAGTTGCCACCCAGAAACGCCCACTTCATGTCAATCACTCTGCGGCAACCAGTGCGACTGAAATGCATCGCTAGACCCTGTGCAAAACTGCATTATTCGTTGTGCCCGTACGTTGCGCGTGCGCATTGCGCCGCATATGCATGCGCAGAACTGCCGATTTTTAGCCTGATCGCTGCGCTGCGAACAAATGCAGCTAGCGATCAACTCGGAATGACCACCATTGTGTACAATTTTGGGCACCGCACTATAAAAAAGATATCTTAGAACTCAAATGGATTCAGAGACGAGCCACCAAACTGGTTAAGGGGTTAGAGGTACTGGATTATGAGGAAAAGAGAATATTACAGCGCACATATATTGGATGTAAAAATTGTATTTTTACGTCCAATATTTGTGCGCTGTAATATTCTCTTTTATATTTTGACTTTTTTCACTAATAGGGTTTAGTAGCCCTATATTACTGGCAGCACATTGTTTGGAGTGACAGAGCGCTTGGCTACGTATATTTTATTTGGGATTATGAGGAAAGAAATAAAAGGTTAGATATGTTCACACTGGAAAAGAGGCGACTAAGAGGGGACATTATTAATATTTATAAATACATTAAGGGAAAATACAAGGATTTATCAAACGACTTGTTTACCAAAAAAACATTACTTAGGACACGAGGACACCCCCAGAGGTTAGAAGAAAAAAAATTCCATACTCAACGGAGAAAAGAGTCCTTCACAGTAAGAGCAGTAAGGATTTGGAATTCTCTGCCAGAGAAGGTAGTAATGGTGGACTCAATTAATAAGTTTCAAAATGGATTAGATAAATTCTTAGCGGAAACAAATATCCAGGGACACAACATTTAATTAACAAAAAAACAAAAATTTAAAATAATAATAATAATATAGGTTGAACTCGATGCACAATTGTCTTTTTTCAACCTCAACAACTACAGTATGTAACTATGTAACTTTCTTTTTATCCCAGGCAAGAACTGCAGCCACTGGTGGCTGGCTTATACAAACAACATCATCATTAATAACCTCAGTGTCAGATACTAGTACACACATATCTCATCCTGTTAGACTTCTACACACGAATCCTCAATTTCTATTATGCCCTCATCATCACCAACTTTACTTGTACTGCTTCTCACATGTGCAAATGGTGCAGAAATGGTAGAAGGAGGTGACAGAGGCTTCTCTTCTTGCATAGTCATGAAGATGCCTCACTGACAGTTGTAGAACTACTGCTTAAAGGCCAAGACCTGAGTCTTTACTTGCCACTTTCATGTTTCTCTGCAGCAAGCTTTGCTTTTGATGTTTTCTTCTTTACCACTGTAAAATTAAATTGATTCTTTGATTTTATATGCGCTGACTTAAGCCCTTTATGCCCTTGGGCAGTGGCATTAGTAGGTGACATTGAGGGACTTGTATCGTTATGAGTGGTGGCAGCACTAATATGTACTTCCTGCTCTCCTATCAAACTGTTTGTCCTCCATATCTATCAACAAATATGAACCAAGTGGGGTATAGCACACACCACAATTTGTACAAAAATGTACCACCTACAGTGTCACACATTAGGTGTATGAGTCAGAAATAATAATCTAATGTTGTGGTTAACTTTCACCTATCGTCTCACACAATACATGTATGAGTCAGAAATAGAAATCTAACACTCCGGTTTAATTTCACCTTCCGGTCCCTCTGACAGCAGCAGCGGAGGGAAGTTTCCCTTCCCTGCTGCTGCAAACGCTGTCTATCTGACTGGTCGCATTCTGTGCGACCAGGTCAGATAGAGCACTTGCAGGCATGGTCGCATCTGATGCGACCATGCCAGGCAAGTGGTTAAACTGGAAATATAACCTAGGCTAGGCTCTGAGACTGAATGCAGTGAAGCTCTGAACCGCAGCAGGGAATTGACGCTGGGTTTTAGGAGCCGTGGTAAGCCACTGAGGGAGTGCAGGGCACGGCCATGTGCCGACCCAGTGACACCTGTCTCCAAACTCCCGGTGGCTCAAGCCCAAGTGAAGCTGTTAGGCGGCCACTGTAACAGGGAACAGCTAAGCTGCCAGAAAGAGACCATTGACGGAGTGGAGACAGCTAAACTCTGTACTCCGGCTTTGGTTAGTAAGTGTTTTGGGACAGTGTGTGGGGGCCAACTATGTGTGGGGGCCCTGGGACGACCGCGCCTGTCGCACCGCCTAAAATCCGGCCCTGCCCCCTGGTACATATTGTGTGTCTCCATCATATGTTATGTGTGTGTATGCCCTAGTACATTTCATGCGTGTATCTCCATTACACTTCATGCATGTTTCTGCCTGGGGTTGAGGCCCTGACTATTTTTTCAGTCCGGGCCCCAGAATTTCTGATGGCAGTCCCGGATAGCACTACTTACTAAACTAATATAATACTAGATTACAGGGGAAATTTGCTAAACATCCCTGAAAAGATTAAGATCACACTTACAAAATTCAATGTTAAGGAGTAGTATATTTGAATAAAATATTGCATTCCAAAGGCGGTGATAATGGAGGAAAAGAATAGTAGGTGGGTGCAAATCTGAAATCACTTGTCGGTATTTTAGATGATATTCAGAAGAAACGCAATCAGGACAGTGACTAGCAGAGACATTGCAGGCACATTAGAAATGGAATACCAGTTAGGTTAATGTTACAAATTGTACAGTACAGGATTATATAATTGCTGAAAAGGTAAACACTTCCAATAAGTTGATACATACAGTATTGCTGTTGGTATGGTGACAGAAACCTGAAATGTGCATATGGTTATTACCTCAGTGTAAGTACATCTTTAGTTTACTAGATATCCAGGCGAAATAATCACATGATCTTTTGGGAGTCTTTATTTCCCTTTTGTGTCCAGCACCCTCCATTCAAGAATCATTATACATTTGTATTTATTTATTAACAGTTTCTTATATAGCGCAGAAAATTCTGTTGCGCTTTACAACTGGACACAATGATAAAACAAAACTGCATAATAACAAACAGTCATAGAGTTAGGAGGGCCCTGCGCGCAAGGTTACAATCTATAGGGAAATTGGCATTGATATACAAGGGTAGGTGCTATCTACTGCACAGTTGTCCACCAGATTACAACTGTTTTTGTTGGGCTGCATGATATCACATCACAGCAATAATGAACCAGGGTCAGGAGGAAGGGAAAGTGAAGAAATAGAAAATATGTGGAGGATATGTGTGGACTGTACAGTGGGGATATAATTGGATAGGAAAGCCTTTGAAAGTTATGTGAGTGGTTCTGGAATGTAATAAGCTTGTCTGAATAGGTGAGTTTTCAGGGACCACTTGAAGGTTTGGAGACTAGATTAGGTCTTATTGTGCGTGGTAGGTCATTCCACAGAGTGGGTGCAGCCCGAAGAAAGTCCTGCAATTGTGCATGGGAGCAAGTGTGGATGAGAGATGTAGATCTTGTGAAGAGCGAAGGGAGATATTTTGAGATAAGAGAAGTGATGTACCTTGGTGTAGTATGGTTAATAGCCTTGTGTGTGCGTAAAAGTATTTTATATTGAATACAGTAGAATACAGGTAACTGCCGGTCACAATACCGACACCTGGATCCCGGTAGTTAAGCCCCTTGCGGGCTCGCTGCGCTCACCATAGGTTCTATTCGCACTCTATGGGTGTCGTGGACACCCCCGAGTGTGAATAGTGCATGCCGATCAGCAGGATTGTCAGTTGCTAGGATCCCGGCGTCGGTATTGTGACCAGCAGTCAGATAAACGTATCCCCAATGGAGGGACTGACATTGTGGGTCCTCAGACGATGATCTAACGAGGAAGATTAGCCTCGCAGCTGCATTCAGAATGGATTGTAATGGTGAGAGCCTCTCTTTGGTAAGACCAGTAAGACGACTATTGCAATAATCAAAGCGATTAGAGTTTTTGCAGTGTCTTGTGTAAGATATGGTCGTATTTTGGATGTTTTTAAGATGCATGTAACATTATTTTGGGACAGATTGAATGTGGGAAACAAAGGACAGTTGAGTCAAGTATGTCACCTAGGCAGCAAGCTTGTGGTGTAGGGTTTAATACGATAGAAATATCAGGTTGGTTACTACTATTGGCCGGTGGAAATATAATTATGTTTTGGAAATATTACGTTTGAGGTAACGAGATGACATCCAAGATAAAACAGCAGATAGGCATGAAAAATAATAATAACATAGTAGATAACACATACTGATTTCAGATGTGTGGATGTTAAAAGATGACTTTAAAGCTTTAAAGAGGACCTGTAACTCTTTAAATAAACTAATGATACAGGTTGAGTCTCCCATATCCAAAATGTTTGGGACCAGAAGTATTTTGGATATCAGATTTTTCCGGATTTTGGAATATATGCATACCATTATGAGATGTGTTGGCAATGGACCCAAGTCTATACACAGACTGCATTTATGTTTCATACACACATTTAACATTGCATTCAATTGGACACAAGGTTTAGCGAGGTAGAAAACCTTGTGTACTTCGCGCCCAATTTTGGATTACCGTGGGTATGCGTGCTCCCCATACCCTTGGTATTCAATTTTTTTTGTGATATGGTCACAAGGTCACGAGATGTGATGGCTAGTAGTCATCGCATCGCAACCATTTGATTTGGATGGGTATTGGAAAGCTGGCAACCATAGAATACCTGAAGTTTGATTGGAAAAGTACTTACATTGAATTGGAAACATCTTCCGATGTTCCTCAATACCATACCTCCCAACATGACGCTCTCCAGGAGGAACAGAATGCTCTGCTCTTGGACTTCCTTCTTAATTTATGATTGCTGGCACCTGTGGTGAAACACCTTTATTATCCATTAACCCAGTGGTTCTCAAACTCGGTCCTCAGCACCCCACACAGTGCATGTTTTGCAGGTAACCCAGCAAGTTCACAGGTGTATTAATTACTCACTGACACATTTTAAAAGGTCCGCAGGTGGAGCTAATTATTTCACTTGTAATTCTGTGAGGAGACCTGCAAAACATGCCCTGTGTGGGGTCCTGAGGACCGAGTTTGAGAACCTGTGCATTAACCTGTTCAAAACAGATGATGGCAATCATACATTAAGAAAGAAGTGCAGGTGCAGAGCATTGTGTCCCTCCTGGAGAGGGTCATGTTCGGAGGTATGCAGTACTCTTGTCCACTGTCCCACCTCTCTAATATCCCTTGCACACCGCACATTTAACCCGGTATCAACCCGGTATGTTGCCGGATTGACGTGGGTTGCTGTGCAGAGTGAAAGGGGTCACTGACGAATTTCCGGGGCGCCTGACCCTGTAATTCAAACCAGGAATAAAGAAGGGTTATTACCGGGTCAGGTGCAGTGTGAACGGGTTGCCGAGTCGATGCGACTCAGGACCCTTACACAGCATAGGCAGAGGCGGCGTGGAGATGATTTCATCTCCCAGCGCCGCCTCTATCCCCAACCCCCATGGCAACCCGACCCAGCATATTGAAAGGATCTAATGCCGTGTCGCACCCGGCAAGGACCTGTTTCCAATTTCCAGGTGCGACCCGGCATTGCGATGTGAAAGCTTATGCACAGTACAAAAAAAATGCATTTAGCACAGAAAAATCCAGACGATAGTGTCTAAGTAAAACTCTACACAAGCCCTTGCCTGAGGCAAGTCGCACCTTTGTTGTGCATGACAGCCAAGTATAAGCCTGGGGTTTTGTATACAGTGCATGCAGTTTTTACTATCTGCATATGCTTTAGTTATTCAAAGAAGCATAGGCAAACGTATGCATTTGCGCGTACTTAATGCAAAAGGCATATACTAAAACTATAGTTGATTTAATAGTCTTCTTAACTTTGTTCACCGTTAGGTTAGCTCTGTGAAATGCTAGCATTCTATATTCTGGGGAGGAAATTAACATAAACTGTACAACACAACTTCGAGAAGTACAACATAGCTCACATGCTTTCTCTACTGCCCCTGTGACAGGAGCCCCGCCTGCAACATATCGCCACGCCCCGTTAATTACGTCATGGAAGGCTTCAGGTCCTGCGCGGCCAGTCTTTTCCTATTGGTCAGTGATTTTGACGCTCTCGCCTGGTTGGCTCCCATCTCTACTTGTTGTGATTTGGTTGGCGGAGAGAAATCAGTGACTTCCTGCAAGTGCAGCAAAGACAGAGTGGAGTCGGGCGGAGAAGGATGTGATATATCGTGACTGGGGAAAGCTGTCGTGACAGGGGCAGCGGACCCTTCAACCAAAGGTATTGACTACGATCTGTGGCTTATGCTTTTGGCATACAGCGTCCGCACCGCACATGTCCTGACCATACTACTGCAGCTCCTGTGCATGCCAGTCCTATGCTGCAGGGTAATGAGCGAGGTACTTGTCCAATGCAGGGACATTGCTGACAGCTAAGCTGCTGTAGTATCTCTGAAGTCTTCTTATCGTAACGTACAGTAATTAAATCAAGCAACCCATACCTCATAAAAAGTTATGTAATTAAACAGTGCTCTATGTCACCCCCCTTCTCAGCGAAGAATGACTTTCATGCAAGATGTGGCCACTAAAGATGCATTACATAGCGTGGGGCATATTCAAATAGGTGCAAGAATAGCAAAAATCTCGCACCTGCTGGGTGTTTCCCGCAGGTGCAAGACTTTTGCTATTCAATTGGGTGCGAAGTTTATGAATTTTTGAGTCCCAGGGGATTTATTTTTGCATGCCCAATTTTTCCTAAAATCTATATTTTTAGGAAAAATTGCAGTGAATTGCTCTTGAATGTCTGCGACACCCCAAAACCACCCCAATGATGAATTAGGCAATTGGATGTTTCCAATTAGCTTAATTAGTCCCTAACTACTAACCTTCTGCAGCACTGCCTCCTTCTCCGGTTCCCTTCTCCAGCATCACAGAGAGACAACTTCCAACACTACCGCCGCTACCCTGCACCCCCTCCCCACACACATTACTGCTGCTGCTACACTACACCCCCTCCCCACACACACACTACATTGCACTCCTCACCCCACACACTACACTGCGGATGTTACCCTGCACTCCCTTCCCCACGCACACTATACTGCTGCTACACTGCGCCCGCAACCAGCACAAACTACACTACTGCCACTAAACTGTACTCCCTCCCTGCACAAACTATACTACCGCTGCTGCCCTGCACCCCCCTCCCCGCACACACTACATTGTACTCCCCTCCCCGAATACACTACACTACCACCGCTGCCCTGCACTCCTCTCCCTGCACACTCTACACTCCGCTGCTGACGCTACACTGCACTCCTCTCCCCGCACACTCTACACTAACTGCTGACGCTACCCTGCACTCCCGACACACACTATACTGCTGCTACACTGCGCCCGCAACCAGCACAAACTACACTACTGCCAATAAACTGTACTCCCTCCCTGCACAAACTATACTACCGCCGCTGCCCTGCACTCCCCTCCCCGCACACACTACATTGTACTCCTCTCCCAGAATACACTACCACCGCTGCCCTGCACTCCTCTCCCCGCACACTGTACACTACACTGCTGACGCTACACTGCACTCCTCTCCTCGCACACTCTACACTAACTGCTGACGCTACCCTGCACTCCCCACACACACACACACACACACACACACACTATACTGTTGCGGCTGCACAGCACCCCTCTTCCTGCATACACTACACTGTACTGCCCTCCCCACACACACTGCACTACACTACACTACACTTACTTACTTTCTCTGACCGGCTTCATTCTTCATGCAGGGGAGCACAGAAGCCAGTCCAGCAGTCGGAGGATGCCGCATGCGGCAGCTGGGCACAGATGCCAGCGGGGCGTCTGGAGCAGGTTATTTTTTATTTTTTTCCCCGCATGCATAGTTTTCAACGCAGAAAACCTCACGTGCTACTTGTTTATTTAGTGGTGTATTCATAAATGAAAAGCACTCTATCACTCTCACACTGTGATAACAGGACTTTTCACCCCTTGGATACATTCAGAGAAGGGGTTACCGTAGAGAAATCTCAGATTTCTCCAGCAATGGCTTTGATTAGTATAAACATCGCCTTTCAGAGAATAACTTTCCGTTTCTCTTCTCCAAAAAAATAAATAAAAAATGATAAAACTAGCCCAGTGATGGGACAAGAATAGGGAAGATTAATATCTTTCTGCCTCCTCGTCACACTCTCCATCCATTTTGTAGAGTCCAGAGGCCATTGCACCTGTGTGTGGTGGTAATAGAATAATTCTACTCTGTCCTCAAAAATAATTAAATTGTGCTATGATGTAGACCCTGCATGTATGAGAAATACAGGCAGGTACCTATCCATCATGCAATACCATCAGGGAGGCGTCTGATTGGCTCCAAATTTATTCTGCAGCAGTACAACAACCCCAAACATACAGCCAATGTCATTAAGAGTTATCTTCAATGTAAAGAAGAACAAGTCCTGGAAGTGATGATAAGGACCCCACAGAGCTCTGATCTCAACTGTATCGAGTCTGTCTGGGATTACATAAAAAGACAGAAAGATTTAAGCAAGCCAACATCCACAGAAGATCTGTGCTTAGTTCTACAAGATGCACAGAAAATAACACAAATTACACCCACAAGAAATTGCGCTAATGAGCCGCAGGCTAATGGACATTCAAAAATAGGGTGTTACCCTCACCCCAAATGAAAATACTCTAAACCACTAAAATATTTGAATGTCCTCTCTGCTGCGCTCTCTCAAGAAGAAGAAATTCTCCACTTTTCTCAGACCCGAAGCTTCTTTCAATTTTCCACAGTCTTCATACCCAAATATACTATCAATGATAGTGTGACGTATATTCTCAAAGGTGGTACATCGAAAAGAGAAATCAGGAACACAATCTAGTGTAGTATGTTCATAAATTCTAAAAAAAATCACTTCTGATTTATATAATTTGATGATCAGATATATATAATAAAATGTGTTTTTTTTTAAATAGTTTAAGAAGCAGTCCAGCAATAAAAACTCTTAATCACATGGAGAGATGATACAAATCCACTTTACATCCAAAACATTTGAGGGTGGCTTCCTACCAGATTTTGGATTTCTGAAGTGCACCAAAAATAAGGGCTGTATAGATGTTCTGCATCCCCGGGGACAATTCAGCTCCAAACAGTAGGCACCTCATCCTCTCCTCGTCTGGTCAATCAGCCGCCAGTTGTTCTTATCACCAACGCGTTTCGATCAATCCGTTGACAATTTTTTTGCCTTGATAGTATATTTGGGTATGAAGACTGTGGAAAATTGAAAGAAGCTTCGTGTCTGAGATAAGTGGAGATTTTCTTCTGTTTCAAACTTGAGAGAGCGCAGGAGAGAGGACATTCAAATATTTTAGTGGTTTAGTTCTACAAGATGTTTGGAGCATCCTCCCTGCCGAGCTCCTTCTATAACTGTGTGTAAGTGTCCCTCGAAAAATTGAGGCTGTTTTGAAGGCAAAGGGTATTGATTTGATTTAGATTTCTCCTCTGTTCATTCACTTTGCATTTTGTTAGTTGATAAAAATAAACTGAAAACACTTCTGTTTTTGAAAGCATTCCTACTTTGCAGCATTTTTTGCACACCTGCCTAGAACTTTTGCACAGTACTGTGTGTGTGTATGTATGTATGTATGTGTGTATGTATGTGTGTGTGTATATATATATATATATATATATATATATATATATATATATATATATATATATATATATATACATATATATATATATATACATACATACATACATACATACATACATACATACATGTTACCCCCTCCCCAAGTGACTGAAAAATGTCTTTCATAAATGTAGTTGGTGACACACATTATGGGTGCCCCCAGAACTGGCTCCTAAGCCCGAAGCGATCATAATGAAAGCTCTTATTCTGCAACAAAGTATTTTATAGCTGCCCTTCATCCTCTTCTGTATGGGTTATTTAACAACCTTTTTGTATGTCAATAACATTATATTATAGTGTATCATTAAGATTATAATGGTGACGACTTGAATGACTAGTCCTTAATTTTGTCATCTGCATAAATGAAATAAAAACTTTAGTACATTATATAATGTTTTGCATTTGCAGGAAAAATGATTCAGATACATGACCATAAACACTTAAGTTTTGTTGGTTGATTGGTAGTTTTAGAAGTTTAAATTTAAAACCGAATGAGAATAGTAATCTAATGACTATCTTACTTCTGTCTTAGCGCTTACACATCATTAGCTGGATAGAAGAGCATTATGACCACTGAAACCTTTGTGAAAGATGTGAAGCCTGGACTAAAAAACCTGAATGTTATTTTTATTGTCCTTGAAACAGGTAAGTGACCGCCAAGAAAAACAAACCTTTTGATTGTAGAAGAGTGTTAGTGCTGTTGGGGCAATAGAGTAATCCAGCAGTGCTGTGATATCATCAGATTGTTATATGAATGCAGGCATCTTATGTTTCCTCGCAGGCTCTGAGGAATCATACATGTATAAATAGCTGAAGCAAGCACTCTCTGCTTCTAGTAACCTATCTGTATGATTTTTTATTTTTTTTTATTTTGTTTATTTCAGTTGAAGCATGACAAAGATTTTCAGACAAAATATACCATTGTGTACAATCAATGCAACAGATATCTTGAAACATCCATACAATAGGCTATAAAAGTAATTCAACAATTTTCATCATTGTATTGTATGAAGCATACAGAAAATCTGTTTATGTATGTAAGAAAAACAATGCGAGCCCGGATCCATGCCCGCAACCAGACCTCCACCATCCCCCTTCCCAGAAAAGGAGTCTCTCTCAAGGCTGTGTATGGCCAAAAATCAATCATTGTCAAAAGAGATTGGGGGATCTTGTTCATAAATACGTGTTTCATAACATAATGTGTTTTTAAGACATCTCCACACTTGCTCCTTTAATGGGCGGGACAGGGTTTCTATATAACTTTCTGCAGCGGGGTACACTGGGTTCCACAGGGATAGCATCGGGTTGTAGAGTAGGATCTTGATCCGAGGCACCAACATGCTAAAGCTTTGATTGATCCCAAGATGCTCAGTGCCGCCTCCTCTATAACCCCGCCTCCGTGCACAGGAGCTCAGTTTGTAAGTTGGTGCCTGCAGTTCAGGCAGCTAACAGGCAGGGCTGCTCCAGCAGCCCTGAAATTAGCTTTTAAAAGTGAAGATTGAAGACTTCAAGGACTGCAGCAGAGGCACTGTCTGTGCTAGATGTCATTCTGACATCTCCTGCTGCAGCTCCCTCACCTCCCCAGCGGCACTGTATACTCCCGTGTCCCTGGTTGCCGGGTACTTACAGCGGAGGCTCCGGTTCTCTACTTCGGGCACCCACACCAGTCGCAGCTCTCCGGGATCGCGTGGCCGCATTCAGGGAGGAGGTAAGAGGGTCTCCCAGACGGGACCCGCTGGAAATCGCGATCTGACCGTGCGCGCTGGCGTGGACACTGTGTCAGTACAGGGACCCCACTAGACCACCAGGGCAGGGGCACAGGTCTGTTTTACTAAAAACCTTTTTCATATGGCCCACAGTACCCAGTGGTGAAGTCCAGCATGGGGCTAAGGCTCTGACATGTAGCCCCTCCCCCAGCCCCAGGGCGCCATTTAGAGTAAATGTTCCTGCCCTGGAGCTGCATCTCTCTCTCTCTCTCCCTCACTCCCTGTCAGCATTTGGGCGCCATCTTCACATGCTGAGCTGATCCTGGGACTGTTTGGGCTAGGGAAGCCAATCCCGGGCTGTTTTTTCAATCCCGGGATTCGGGATTGAAAAACGATCGATCCCGGGATTGCAGTAGGGATCAGTGAAGAAGGGTGTAGGGAGCAGCGCTGGAGGGTGTAGGGAGCGGCGGGGAAGGGAGGGAGGGTGTAGGTAGCAGTGCAGGAGGGTGTAGGTATCTGGGCGGGAGGGTGTAGGTAGCTGGGTGGGAGGATGTACAGTAGGTAGTGGGGAGGGTTGGTAGCGGTGCGGGAGGGAGGGTGGGTGTAAGTACCACTTACTATTAGGTGGGCGCCAGCCATGGACACACTGAACGTGGCGGCATTTCAAATGAAAGCAGCCAATCAGTGAAGCGGCCGCAGCAGTCGCTCCTGATTGGCTGCCGCGACAGCTTCCCTGATTGGCTGCCGGTCCGCCAGCTCTGATTGGCTGGCGGCCGGCGCCACATTTGAAGTGCCGCCGCGTTCAGCGTTCGTCTATGGCTGCCGCCCGCCTAATTGTAAGTAGTATTACTTACACACACTCCCTCCCGCACATGCGCAGTGTAATCCCGTGAATCCCGCCATGGATCCCGATCCCGGGATTGGCCTCCCTAGTTTGGGCAAAGCATCCTCTGTAAAGCCGCCTGTATTATCAGCGCTGTGCATTTTACAGGACACTTAAGTATTCTAATGTCTGTTGACCGTGTTAGTTAAGAAACGGTGCATTACTTCAGGGTTATGTAATACAGGTTCCCTGTGATATACATCCAGTCTTTACTGTGCATTGTTATATCTATTACTCTGTATAGCTTTACTTAGTATTGCTAGTCCAGTGCAGTTTTATTGCTTGTCATAATTTCTGCATTGTACATGTGACGACTGTGTGTGTGTTTATTTAGCTGCTGTGTGATTTCTACTCCGTATCTCTCACTCAGATTGCTATCCCTATATTCTGTACCCTGAGGGGGGCTAAGTGCGTCAGGTTCATTATTTGATATAGGTGTTTCACAGGATATACTTATTGCGTATTTCTCTGACGTCCTAGTGGATGCTGGGAACTCCGTAAGGACCATGGGGAATAGCGGGCTCCGAAGGAGGCTGGGCACTCTAGAAAGATTTATGACTACCTGGTGTGCACTGGCTCCTCCCACTATGACCCTCCTCCAAGCCTCAGTTAGATTTTGTGCCCGGCCGAGGTTGGATGCACACTAGGGGCTCTCCTGAGCCCTTAGAAAGATTTAGGTTTTTTATTTTCAGTGAGACCTGCTGGCAACAGGCTCACTGCAGCGAGGGACTAAGGGGAGAAGAAGCGAACTCGCCTGCTTGCAGCCGAATTGGGCTTCTTAGGCTACTGGACACCATTAGCTCCAGAGGGATCGACCGCAGGCCCAGTCCTTGGTGTTCGGTCCCGGAGCCGCGCCGCCGTCCCCCTTACAGAGCCAGAAGCAAGAAGAGGTCCGGAAAATCGGCGGCAGAAGACATCAGTCTTCACCAAGGTAGCGCACAGCACTGCAGCTGTGCGCCATTGCTCCTCATACACACTTCACACTCCGGTCACTGAGGGTGCAGGGCGCTGGGGGGGGGCGCCCTGAGAAGCAATAATAACACCTTGGCTGGCAAAAATACCACAATATATAGCCCCAGAGGCTATATATGTGGAAAATACCCCTGCCAGAATATAGAAAAAAGCGGGAGAATAGTCAGCGGAAAAGGGGCGGAGCTATCTCCCACAGCACACTGGCGCCATTTCTCCTTCACAGATCCGCTGGAAGGAAGCTCCCTGGCTCTCCCCTGCAGTCTACACTACAGAAAAGGGTAAAAACAGAGAGGGGGGGCACTAAATTTAGGCGCAGTATAAATTATAGAAAAAGCAGCTATAGGGGACATAACTCAGTTAGTCCCTGCATTATATAGCGCTCTGGTGTGTGCTGGCATACTCTCACTCTGTCCCCCCAAAGGGCTTTTGTGGGTCCTGTCCTCAGTTGGAGCATTCCTTGTGTGTGTGCGGTGTGTCGGTACGGCTGTGTCGACATGTTTGATGAGGATAATGATGTGGAGGCGGAGCAGATGCCTTTAGAAGGGATGTCACCCCCTGCGGGGCAGACACCTGAGTGGTTGAACTTATGGAAAGAAATGAGTGCACGTATAGACTCCTTACATAAGAAATTTGACGACATGCCAAATGTGGGACAGCCGACTTCTCAGCTCGTGCCTGTCCAGGCGTCTCACAGGTCATCAGGGGCTCTAAAACGCCCGCTACCTCAGACCGCAGACCCAGATGTCGACACTGATACTGACACCAGTGTCGACGACGATGAGTCTAACCTGATGCCCACTAAGGCCATTCACTGCATGATTGAGGCAATGAAAGAGGTGTTACACATTTCTGATATAAATACAGGTACCACTAAAAAGGGTATTATGTTTGGGGAGAAAAAACTACCCGTAGTTTTTCCCCCATCAGATGAATTAAATGAAGTGTGTGAAGAAGCGTGGGCTTTCCCTGATAAAAAATTGGTAATTCCTAAGAAGGTACTAATGGCGTTCCCTTTCCCGCCAGAGGATAGGTCACGTTGGGAAACACCTCCTAGGGTGGATAAAGCGCTCACACGTTTGTCTAAAAAGGTGGCACTACCGTCTCCGGATACGGCCGCCCTCAAGGAACCTGCTGATAGAAAGCAGGAGGCGATCCTGAAGTCTGTATATACACACTCAGGCATTATACTTAGGCCAGCTATTGCGTCAGCTTGGATGTGCAGTGCTGCCGCTGCGTGGTCAGAAACTGTCAGAAAATATTGACACATTAGACAGAGACACGATCCTGTTAACCATAGACCATATAAAAGACTCAGTCTTATATATGAGAGATGCACAGAGGGAAATCTGCCGACTGGCATCTAAAGTAAGTGCATTGTCCATTTCTGCTAGGAGAGGCTTATGGACTCGCCAGTGGACAGGAGATGCAGATTCTAAAAGGCACATGGAAGTGTTGCCATATAAGGGTGAGGAATTATTTGGGGATGGTCTCTCGGACCTAGTTTCCACAGCAACGTCTGGGAAGTCAGCATTTTTACCCCATGTCCCCTCACAGCCTAAGAAGGCGCCGTTTTATCAGGTTCAGTCCTTTCGGACCCAGAAAAACAGGCGTGGAAAAGGCGGTTCTTTTCTGTCCAGAGGCAGAGGTAGGGGAAAAAGGCTGCAACAAACAGCAGGTTCCCAGGAGCAAAAGTCCTCCCCCGCTTCTTCTTCCAAGTCCGCCGCATGACGGTGGAGCTCCACAGGCGGAGCCAGGTACGGTGGGGGGGCCGCCTCAAGAATTTCAGCGATCAGTGGGCTCGCTCACGGGTGGATCCCTGGATCCTTCAAATAGTATCTCAGGGGTACAAACTGGAATTCGAGGCGTCTCCACCCCACCGGTTCCTAAAATCTGCCTTGCCGATTGCTCCCTCAGACAGGGAGGCGGTGTTAGAGGCAATTCACAAGCTGTATTCCCAGCAGGTGATAATCAAGGTACCCCTACTTCAACAAGGCCGGGGTTACTATTCCACACTATTTGTGGTACCGAAACCGGACGGTTCGGTGAGACCCATTTTAAATTTGAAATCCTTGAACACATACATAAAAAAAATTCAAGTTCAAGATGGAATCGCTCAGGGCGGTTATTGCAAGCCTGGACGAGGGGGATTACATGGTATCCCTGGACATCAAGGATGCTTACTTGCATGTCCCCATTTACCATCCTCACCAGGAGTACCTCAGATTTGTGGTACAGGATTGCCATTACCAATTCCAGACGCTGCCGTTTGGACTGTCCACGGCACCGAGGGTATTTACCAAGGTTATGGCGGAAATGATGATACTCCTTCGAAAAAAGGGAGTTTTAATTATCCCGTACTTGGACGATCTCCTAATAAAAGCGAGGTCCAAGGAACAGTTGTTGGTGGGAGTAGCACTATCTCAGGAGGTGCTGCACCAGCACGGCTGGATTCTGAATATCCCAAAGTCACAGCTGGTTCCGACGACACGGCTACTGTTCCTGGGTATGATTCTGGATACAGTCCAGAAGAAAGTGTTTCTCCCGGAGGAGAAAGCCAGGGAGTTGTCATCTCTAGTCAAAGACCTCCTGAAACCAAAACAGGTATCCATGCATCCCTGCACGCGGGTCCTGGGAAAGATGGTGGCTTCTTACGAAGCAATTCCCTTCGGCAGGTTCCATGCCAGAATCTTTCAGTGGGACCTGTTGGACCAGTGGTCCGGATCGCACCTTCAGATGCATCGCTTAATAACCCTGTCTCCAAGAACCAGGGTGTCTCTACTGTGGTGGCTGCAGAGTGCCCATCTTCTAGAGGGCCGCAGGTTCGGCATACAGGACTGGGTCCTGGTGACCACGGATGCCAGCCTTCGAGGCTGGGGGGCAGTCACACAGGGAAGAAACTTCCAAGGACTATGGTCGAGTCAGGAGACTTCCCTTCACATAAATATTCTGGAACTAAGGGCCATCTACAATGCCCTAAGTCAAGCAAAATCCCTGCTCCTACACCAGCCGGTGCTGATCCAGTCAGACAACATCACGGCAGTCGCCCATGTAAATCGACAGGGCGGCACAAGAAGCAGGATGGCGATGGCAGAAGCCACAAGAATTCTCCGATGGGCGGAGAATCATGTACTAGCACTGTCAGCAGTGTTCATTCCGGGCGTGGACAACTGGGAAGCAGACTTCCTCAGCAGACACGACCTCCACCCGGGAGAGTGGGGACTTCATCCAGAAGTCTTCCAGATGCTGATAAACCGTTGGGAAAAACCACAGGTGGACATGATGGCGTCCCGTCTCAACAAAAAGTTAAAAAGATATTGCGCCAGGTCAAGGGACCCTCAGGCGATAGCTGTGGACGCTCTAGTGACACCGTGGGTGTACCAGTCGGTTTATGTGTTCCCTCCTCTGCCTCTCATTCCAAAGGTATTGAGAATAATAAGAAAGCGAGGAGTAAACACAATTCTCGTGGTTCCGGATTGGCCAAGACGAGCGTGGTACCCGGAACTTCAAGAGATGCTCTCAGAGGACCCGTGGCCTCTACCGCTCAGACAGGACCTGCTACAGCAGGGGCCCTGTCTGTTCCAAGACTTACCGCGGCTGCGTTTGACGGCATGGCGGTTGAACACCGGATCCTAAAGGAAAAGGGTATTCCGGAGGAAGTCATTCCTACGCTTATTAAGGCCAGTAAAGATGTTACGGCAAAGCATTATCACCGCATATGGCGGAAATATGTTGCATGGTGCGAGGCCAAAAAGGCCCCGACAGAGGAATTTCAACTAGGTCGATTTCTGCATTTCCTGCAAGCAGGAGTGAATATGGGCCTAAAACTAGGCTCCATTAAAGTACAGATCTCGGCTCTGTCGATTTTTCTTTCAAAAAGAACTAGCTTCAGTACCTGAAGTTCAGACATTTGTGAAAGGAGTGCTGCATATTCAGCCCCCGTTTGTGCCTCCTGTGGCACCTTGGGATCTCAACGTGATGTTGAGTTTCTTAAAATCACATTGGTTTGAGCCACTAAAAACCGTGGATCTGAAATATCTCAAGTGGAAAGTGGTCATGTTATTGGCCTTGGCTTCAGCCAGGCGAGTGTCAGAATTGGCGGCTTTATCATGTAAAAGCCCTTATCTGATTTTCCATATGGATAGGGCAGAATTGAGGACTCGTCCTCAATTTCTCCCTAAGGTGGTGTCAGCGTTTCACCTGAACCAGCCTATTGTGGTGCCGGCGGCTACTAGTGAATTGGAGGACTCCAAGTTGCTAGACGTTGTCAGGGCCCTGAAAATATATGTTTCCAGGACGGCTGGAGTCAGAAAATCTGACTCGCTGTTTATCCTGTATGCACCCAACAAGCTGGGTGCTCCTGCTTCTAAGCAGTCTATTGCTCGCTGGATTTGTAGTACAATTCAGCTTGCACATTCTGTGGCAGGCCTGCCACAGCCAAAATCTGTAAATGCCCATTCCACAAGGAAGGTGGGCTCATCTTGGGCGGCTGCCCGAGGGGTCTCGGCTTTACAACTTTGCCGAGCAGCTACTTGGTCAGGGGCAAACACGTTTGCAAAATTATACAAATTTGATACCCTGGCTGAGGAGGACCTGGAGTTCTCTCATTCGGTGCTACAGAGTCATCCGCACTCTCCCGCCCGTTTGGGAGCTTTGGTATAATCCCCATGGTCCTTACGGAGTTCCCAGCATCCACTAGGACGTCAGAGAAAATAAGAATTTACTCACCGGTAATTCTATTTCTCGTAGTCCGTAGTGGATGCTGGGCGCCCATCCCAAGTGCGGATTGTCTGCAATACTTGTAAATAGTTATTGTTAACTAAAGGGTTATTGTTGAGCCATCTGTTGAGAGGCTCAGTTGTTTTCATACTGTCAAACTGGATATAGTATCACGAGTTGTACGGTGTGATTGGTGTGGCTGGTAAGAGTCTTACCCGGGATTCTAAATCCTTCCTTATTATGTCAGCTCGTCCGGGCACAGTGTCCTAACTGAGGCTTGGAGGAGGGTCATAGTGGGAGGAGCCAGTGCACACCAGGTAGTCATAAATCTTTCTAGAGTGCCCAGCCTCCTTCGGAGCCCGCTATTCCCCATGGTCCTTACGGAGTTCCCAGCATCCACTACGGACTACGAGAAATAGAATTACCGGTGAGTAAATTCTTATTTTTTCTCTGTGATTTTCAGTCACTGTATGCCTCTTGAATCCTCTGTTTGTGATTTCACACTGTACAGGGGGTTCTTGGTAAGGTATTATGCTGCTGATATTTTACTTTGTTGCCCGTGTTTACACTTTCAGATATGTCCGCTTCAAGGGGTGAGGGTGCTGTTGCTGATCCCAAAATGCGTGGTGGTGACGCTGCAGACACATTAGAGGAAAACATAGCAGCAGAGGGTTCAGGTTCTGGGGGTTCACTACCCTCCAGTAGGGCAGTAGAAACGGGGGTCCATAATGACCCACCTTGGGCTACTTTCTCTACTGTACTAAATACGCTGGTAACTAGACTTACGCCCCCTATGGGACCTCACGTGCCCGTACAGCCACATATTGTCCCTGGCCCACCTAAGATGAAGGGGTCCTCTAAGCGGGCCATTACTTCCTCACAATCCACCCATATTCCAGACACTTCGTCTGATGAAGATGGCGTATATACTGACCCCTCAGACACTGATCCAGATGCTTCTGATGGGGAATCTGTTTCACGGGTGGATGTTCCTGACCTATTGGAGGCTATCAGGCTGATTGTTCAAATTGATGATGACCCAGAACCTGTTGTTACCGCTAAGAAACCGGATAGATTAAATGTCAGAAGGTTATTAAACAAGTTTTCTGGGAATGACATTGGGGTGTAGAGTAGGATCTTGTTCCGAGGCACCAACGGGCTAAAAGCTTTGACTGTTCTCAGAATGCATAGCGCCGCCTCCTCTATAACCCCGCTTCCGTGCACAGGAGCTCAATTTTGTAGTTGGTGCCATGCAATGCAGGCATACAACAGGGGGGCTGCTCCAGTAGCCCTGAGAAGAGCTTTTCAAAGTGAAAAATGAAGACTTCAAGGGCTGCAGCAGAGACACTGTGAGTGTTAGATGTCAGTCAGACATCTCCTGCTGCAGCTCCATCACCTCCCCCAGCAGCGCTGTACACGCCCGCGCCCTGGTTGCCTGGTACCTACAGTGGAGGCTCCAGTTCCTCTTTGTCAGTCACACACACCACTGCTGCCCTCCTGGATCGTGTGACCACACTCAGGGAGGAGGTAAGTGGGTCCCCCAGGCAAGACCCACGGGAAATCGCGATCCGGCGTGGCCGGTGGACACTGTGGCAGTACAGGGACCCCACTAGACCACCAGGGCAAGGGCACAGGTCTGTTTTATTAAAAAACATTTATTATACAGCCCACAGTACCCGGTGGTGAAGTCCAGCCGGGGGGATAAGGCTTTGACCTGTAGCCCCAGCCCCAGGGCGCCAGTTAGAGTAAATGTTCCCGCCCTGGAGCTGCATATCTCTCTCGCCCTCACTCCCTGTCAGCGTTTGGGCGCCATTAGGACAAGCTGAGCTGATCCTGGGACTGTCTGGGCAAATCCTCCTCTGTAAAGCCGCCTGCATGTCAGCGCTGTGCATTTTACAGGACACTTAAGTATTCTACATGCCTGTTGACAGTGTTAGTTAAGAAAGAGTGCATTTAGTCAGGGTTATTTAGTACAAGTACCCTGTGATATACATCCAGTATTTATTGTTATATCTATTGTCTGTATAGCCATACTTAGTATTTCTCTGTATTGCTAGTCCAGTGCAGTTTTATTGCATGTCATAATTTCTACATTGTACATAGTGACTGTGTGTGTGTGCATATAGCTGCTGTGTGACCTCCATTTTGTGTATCTCATTCAGATTGCTATCCCTATATTCTATAACCTGAGGGGGCTACGTGCATCAGGGTTATTATCTAATATAGATGTTTCACAAGATATACTTATTGTGTATTTTTCTCTGTGAATTTTAGTCACCATATACCTCTAGAATTCTTTGTTTGTGCACATATACTACACAGGGGGTTCTTGTCGGGTATTGTGCTGCTGTTATTGTACTGGGTTGCCTCGCATTGAGCTTTCAGATATGTCAGCTACAAGGGGCGACGGAGCTGGGGCTGATCCTACATTGCGTGGTGGTGACGCTGCAGACACATTTGAGGAGAATATAGCAGCTGAGGGTTCTGGGGGTTCCTTGCCCCCCAGTGGGACCGTAGCAACGGGGGTTCAAAATGACCTGCCTTGGGCTACTTTTTCCACATTACTGAGTATGCTAGTAACGAGACTAACGCCCCCTATGGGACCTCCTGTGCCGGTACAATTGCTTATGGTCCCTGCGGTTAATCCTCCATGGGCAGATCAACTGTCCTCTCAGTTTCAGCAATTGAACCAATCTCTGACTAAACAGAAATCGAACCCTCGCCCGCACAAGACCACGGGGTCCTCTAAGCAGGCTATTACTTCCTCACAATCCATCAACGACCCAGACACCTCGTCTGATGGGGATGGCGTATATACTGAACCCACCGATTCTGATCCTGATGCTTCTGATGGGGAATCTGTTTCACAGGTGGATGTTCCTGACTTGTTGGAGGCTATCAGGCTAATTCTGCAAATTACTGATAACCCAGAGCCGGATGCTGCCCCTAAGAAACCGGACAGGTTTAAACGTCAGAAAGTAGTTAAACAAGTTTTACCTCCTTCTGACCATTTAGTTGACATACGTCAGGATTCCTGGGAAAATCCAGGAAAAAAATACACTCCTCACAGGAAGATGCTGGCTCGCTATCCCCTTGCGGCAGAGCTAAGTAAAAATTGGGAGACACCCCCGCCAGCAGATTCACAGGTGGCGCGACTGGTGGTATCCTCTGCTCTGCCTGTTACTACCGTCTCATCTCTGAAAGAACCGACAGATAATCGTGTGGAGGGTTGTTTAAAGGAGATTTACACTCTTAACAGGTGCTGTGCATCGGCCCACCATTGCAACGACTTGGGCTGCAGAGGCTATTGAAGCGTGGGCTCAGGAGTTGGAAGCTGAGATGTCTTCCAACGCTTCTGATCATGCTAGACAATGTCTATCGTATATTGGCCCTCATTCCGAGTTGTTCGCTCGTTATTTTTCATCGCAGCGATTTTCCGCAAACTGCGCATGCGCAATGTTCGCACTGCGGCTGCGCCAAGTAAATTTGCTAAGAAGTTTGGTATTTTACTCACCGCATTACGAGGTTTTTTTCTTCGTTCTGGTGATCGGAGTGTGATTGACAGGAAGTGGGTGTTTCTGGGCGGAAACTGGCCGTTTTATGGGTGTGTGTGAAAAAACGCTGCCGTTTCTGGGAAAAACGCGGGAGTGGCTGGAGAAACGGGGGAGTGGCTGGGCGAACGCTAGGTGTGTTTGTGACGTCAAACCAGGAACGAAACTGACTAAACTGATCGCAGTGGCAGAGTAAGTGTCGAGCTACTCAGAAACTGCTTAGAAATTTCTATTCGCAATTTTGAGAATCTTTCGTTCGCAATTTTGCTAAGCTAAGATTCACTCCCAGTAGGCGGCGGCTTAGCGTGTGCAATGCTGCTAAAAGCAGCTTGCGAGCGAACAACTCGGAATGAGGGCCATTGTCACAGCTTCTCATTACGTTAAGGAGGCGGCTTCTGATGCTGGTATTCTTGCGGCCAAGGCTTCTACTACGTCCATACTGGCTCGCCGGATTCTCTGGCTGCGGTCCTGATCCGTGGATCTGGACTCTTAAGAAAACCCTGGGAGACATTCTTTTCGGAGAAGACCTCAACAAGATCGTGGCTGACTTAGCTTCTGCTAAAACAGCATGTCTGCCTAGTACTGCTCCTTCGGTACCGAAGGCTAAGAGTACTTCCTTTCGCTCCTTTCATCCTTCAGGGAAAGCAAAGGGTCAGGCGTACCCGAAACAGGCTTGCACTTCCAAGCTTACTAAGCCCAAACCCAAACGGGCCTGGGCTGCCCGTCAGCCTGCTTCCAAGACTGACAAGCCTGCCGCATGACAGGGCGGGCCTCCCTCTGGGGGATCCCAGGGTAGGGGCCGACTTCTATGGTATACCCAAGAATGGTTGAAGACCACTTCCGATGCCTGGGTACGGGAAGTCGTCACTCGAGGTTACGCCATAGCCTTCAAAAATCGTCCCCCTCATCGATTTTGCCTGACAGACGTCCCTTCGGATCAGGTGAAGGCAAAAACTCTTCAGTCAGTAGTACAGTCCCTTCTGGACACAGGAGTGGTAGTACAGGTGCCTCTGGCTGAGAGAGGCAAGGGGTACTATTCACCGCTGTTCCTCGTCCCGAAACCGAATGGGTCCTCCTGGCCCATTCTCAACCTCAAGTCCTTGAACAAATTTGTGAGGGTCTCCAAGTTTCGGATGGAAACTCTTCGCTCTGTTGTTCTGGCCTTGGAACCTGGGGATTATATGGTCTCCCTGGACATACAGGATGCTTACCTGCATATTCCTATTGCAATGTCGCATCAGCAATACCTGAGGTTTGCGGTTGGCAACCTCCATTACCAGTTTCCGGCGTTACCATTTGGTTTGACCACGGCTCCGAGAGTCTTCACTAAGGTCATGGCGGTGATGACGGCTGTATTCCGCCGTCAAGGGGTCAGGATCCTGCCATACCTGGACGACTTGTTGATCCTGGCAAATTCCTCAGAAATTCTCCTACGCCATCTGGATCTGACTATCCAGTTTCTGCAAGCCCACAGATGGCTCATCCACTGGAAGAAATCTTCCCTGGTCCTGGGGACGTTGTTGGACACTCACAACCAGCGGTTGTTCTTGTCTCAGGAGAAAGTCCTGAAGCTTCAGGACAGGATTCGATGCTTCCTATCTCGTCCGCAAGTGTAGATACATTCAGCGATGCAAGTGCTAGGTCTCATGGTGTCTGCTTTCGACATGGTGGAGTACGCTCCATTCCATTCCTGCCCTCTACAGAAGTTGATTCTGGCCAAGTGGGATGGTCTGCTTCACCGGATCAGGTCTCAAATGATCTCCTTGTCTCCGGAGGTCCGTCTGTCACTGAGCTGGTGGCTTCAGGACCAACGATTGAGCAGGGGTCGTCCCTTTTGGATCTCCAACTGGGTTCTTCTGACGACGGATGCCAGTCTGAGAGGTTGGGGCGCGGTGTTGGAGCAACACTCACTTTAGGGTCGGTGGAACAAGGAGGAATCTCCTCTCGATAAACATTCTGGAATTGCGGGCGGTGTTTAATGCTCTGAACCTGGCCCAGCATCTGATACAGAACAGGCCTGTTCAAGTGCAGTCGGACAATGCCACCTCGGTGGCGTACATAAATCACCAAGGTGGCACTCGAAGCCGCATGGCAATGATGGAAGTGTCACAAATTCTTCGTTGGGCGGAACGCCATCTGCCAACCATATCAGCAGTGTTCATTCGGGGGGGTCCTAAACTGGGAAGTGGACTTCCTCAGTCGTCAGGACGTACACGCCGTAGAGTGGAGCCTCCATCCAGAAGTATTTCAACTCCTAGTGGACAAGTGGGGCCTACCAGACACAATCACAAGGTTCCGGTCTTCGGAGCAAGGACAAGGTATCCTCAAGCAGCTTTCGTGGACGCACTGGCAATTCCATGGAAATTTTGGCTGCCGTACGTGTTCCCTCCGGTGTCACTTCTGCCCAGGGTGATACGGAAATTCAAACAAGAAGGAGGAATCCTACTTCTGATCGCCCCAGCTTGGCCCTGACGGCATTGGTTCTCCGACCTACAGGGTCTATCAGTAGAGCGTTCCCTTCTACTTCTGCAACGCCCAGACCTCCTCGTTCAGGGCCCTTGTGTATACCAGTATTTTGCCCGGCTGGCTTTGACGGTGTGACTCTCTTGAAGCTTCAGTTCTGAGGGTCAAAGGATTTTCTGAGGCGGTCACGTTCATAAGGTTCTATGCCTTTTGACATTTCCGCCTCCCAGGATGCTTCCTTTGGACGCTGTGTTCTTGTGCCTGCTACAGTGCGTCCCCTCCCATGAGGAACTGCTTTAGGACATCCCCGATGTTATTCCTGTTGAACCCAGTGTACCCCGCTGCAGAAAAGGAGATTTATGGTAAGAACTTACCGATGTTAAATCTCTTTTTGCAAGGTACACTGGGTTCCACAGGGCTCCCACCCTGACGCACTTAGCTTCCTTGGGTTTTTATGGCATTAGCCGCTGATTCCTTCTCCTGTCGTGAGAATGTGGTGTGTGTGGCTACTAACGGTTGTCGTCTCTCTTGCCTGCTACTGCATTGGACTGGTTAACGAAACTGAGCTCCTGTGCACCGAGGCGGGGTTATAGAGGAGGCAGCGCTGAGTATCTTGGGAACAGTCAAAGCTTTAGCCTGTTGGTGCCTCGGAACAAGATCCTACTCTACACCCCGATGTTATCCTTGTGGAACCCAGTGTACCTCGCAGAAAGAGATTTAACAACGGTAAGTTCTTACCATAAATCTCCTTTTCCCATGTCTCAAATAATTTTACAGTGAACTGTTCTTTGTAGAGAAGCCTCTGGCCATTCCATTCTGAAAACATGATAAAGAGTTTTCCCAAAAAAGTGATAATGGGGGAGCTGTGGATTGTATCCACATCTGTAAGGTCAATTTTTTTAGCCGCTGCAGAAACTATTAACAACTTTTTAACACCCTGTGGTACTTTAGTACCCTCAGGTGTTATACCAAATATTGCCCACTCAGGAGTTAATGGTAAATAACCAGGTGTTGAGTAACATATCTCCATACCTGGACCCAGAATCTCCTGATAATAGGACACCCCCACAGGCACTGTAGCCTGCCGTGATCCACATCTAGGACATAAGTTATCATCTATCCTGCCCATCAGAAATGTGTGGTGACAGGTACAGATGTAGCCACCTTTATCTTGACTGTTGCTCCGCCGAGACGGGCGTTTAGTCACGCTAAGGCGATAGCTGAGTTTAATCACAGGTAGGCGCGTTGAGGCGATCTAGATACTCATCATGCATTACACATCTCCACCACTGTGTGGCTAATGCTCCACTAATCCAGTACTTTCGATCGTACAGTATAGCGGCGGATTGATCTACAGCTCTGGCAATACTGTAGGCGTAACGGGAGGCGGTGGAAAAAGTATGGAGTACTGTATGTGTATGGAGACGCAACTACAGTAATTGTGTAAAAGGAAGAATGTACAGGACAATGTATAAACACCGTGCTTTTAAAATACATGAGCGTCTGGGAATGGAGGGCTACAGTAGCTAGCAGGAGGCGGTGGAAAATACAGTGCTTTACAAATGCGAGCATCCGAGTCCTCTAAGGCATAAACCAACACCAATGGGGTGGGGGCCGGGCGCTGTTTGCAGTACTTTGACACATGAAATTGGGAGTCTCTCATGAGGCGTCGTGGGCTAGGGGTGAAGGCTCCCACCTCCCACGCTGGGGGTCCTGGGTTCGAGACGTGATGTGCCTTCTTTTTTTTTTTTATTGTAATAATACACTGTATTATTTTATCTACATTGTAAGACAGTCAATGGAAAGGTGCACACAAGTTACATATAAATCAGAGTACATCTGCAGGAGCGATTCTTTACGCTAAATGCAACTAAATAGCGGGAATGAAATGAGGGTATTCTGACGCTACTAACTGAGCAAAACAGTACTGTAGATCTTCAGCGTTTGTGTATTGCACATGACCTGAATTCCCTCCCTGTGCAGGCTCCCAGGGGGGAAGGGCTATGGGGGTAGGGGGAGACGATGGGAAATACTGTACTGTGCCTTTGAAATGCAATTACATGAGCGTCCGAGTCCACTACGGCATACTGTAAACCAACACCAATGGGAAGGAAATGCCAACCATTTTTTTATGTGTTCCCGTGACATTCATTTAAAAAAAAAAATTTTTCTCTCTAATACATCCAATGGAAGGATGCACACAGGTTTCACATAAATCAAAGTACATCTGCAGGAGCGATTCTTTACGCTAAATGCAACTGCACAACGGCAATGAGTAGAAATGAGTGTATTCTGACGCTACTAAGTGAGCAAAACAGTACTATACAGTAGATATTCGGCGTTTGTGTATTGCACATGACCTGAATTCCCTCCCTGTCTACTGCATGATCTGTGCAGGCTCCCAGGGGGGAAGGGCAATAGGCTAGCAGGAGGCGGTGGAAAATACCGTGCTTTACAAATGCGAGCATCCGAGTCCTCTAAGGCATAAACCAACACCAATGGGGTGGGGGACGGGCGCTGTTTGCAGTACTTTCACACATGAAATTGGGAGTCTCTCATGAGGCGTCGTGGGCTAGGGGTGAAGGCTCCCACCTCCCACGCTGGGGGTCCAGGGTTCGAGACGTGATGTGCCTTCTTTTTTTTTTTTTATTGTAATAATACACTGTATTTTATCTACATTGTAAGACAGTCAATGGAAAGGTGCACACAAGTTACATATAAATCAGAGTACATCTGCAGGAGCGATTCTTTACGCTAAATGCAACTAAACAGCGGGAATGAGTAGAAATGAGTGTATTCTGACGCTACTGTGAGCAAAACAGTACTATACAGTAGATATTCGGTGTTTGTGTATTGCACATGACCTGAATTCCCTCCCTGTCTACTGCATGATCTGTGCAGGCTCCCAGGGGGGAAGGGCAATAGGCTAGCAGGATGCTACTGGGGGCTCAGACTCATACAGTACTTGCATTTCAAAAGCACAGTATTTTCCACCGCCTCCCGCTTGCCCATCGCCCTTCCCCCCTGGGATCCTGCACAGGTCATGCAGTAGACAGGGAGGGAGTTATTCACGTAAACTAGGGCAAAGCTGCAGGAGCAGTTGTACTGTTTAGGGTCTATGCACCATATGGTATACATACAATTCTATAGCAGGGCAGACTCAATTGAAATGGCTACCGCCTGTGTCTCCTCGCCCAATGGAGGCCCTCTGCTATGGAGCAAGTAACAGCACAGATTTGGTAGGTCACGGGGCAATGCTGAAGGAGCGTCAGAATCCCCTAGCTAAAATACACAGGGGTGATAGGGATAAGTGAGGTCTTTGCGCATAACGATACACCGCAAAGTTCCCCATGGTTTTGATTATGCCTTTTCTTTGAACACGGTATTTTCCACTGCCTCACCCTACCCCCATCCCACTTTCCCCTTCCTCCCCTGGGAGCCTGCAAAGTACATGCAGTAGACAGGGAGGGAGTTCCGATCAGGTTACAAGACATGTGCAACAGTATACTACTGTATGTAGGAAAATCCACCGCCCACTCTGATTTATGTGAAACCTGTGTGCACCCTTCCATTGAATGTATTACAAAGAAAAATAATAATAATAAAGTGAATGTTACAGGAACACATTAAAAAAAGGTTGGCACTTCCTTCCCATTGGTGTTGGTTTATGCCTTAGGGGACTCGGACGTTAATACTTGTATTTCAAAAGCACAGTGTTTTCCACCGCCTCTCCCTACCCCCATCGCCCTTCCCCCCTGGGAGCCTGCACAGGTCATGCAGTGGACAGGGAGGGAGTTCAGATCAGGTACAATACACAAATGCTGACGATCTACAGTACTGTGTTGCTCAGTTAGTTGCGTTGGAATACACTAATTTATACTCATTACCGCTGTGTATTTGTATATAGCGGAATGAATCGCTGCTGCAGATTTACTTTGATTTATGTGAAACCTGTGTGCACCCTTTCATTGAATGTACAACAAAGAAAAACAATAATAAAGTGAATGTCACGGGAACATAGAAAAAAAAAGGTTGGCACTTTGTGACTCTCAGCATGGGAGGTGGGAGCCTTCATCACTAGGTTGGTATGGAAGGGGAGACAATTAGCTACCGGAGGGTACCAACCCCAAGTTTCTGTGACCCCCACAAGGCTCATGGCAAGCGTCGGAACCTATGGTGGGTCTGAATTAACGGTCCCATTATAGTCTATGGGAAAATGGGTCCACTTTGCGTACTGATATCTCTGGTTCTGGGTGTCCCAGAGACTCAGGAATGGTACCATACAAAAGAGGAGACTCTTGGCTTTCGGGGCAGACCAACTACTAGTTTATGTGACACTGGAAAAGGAAACGGGAAGCAACCGTGTTTCGGGTCCCCTCCAGATGTCCGCCTAGCTTGCACAGGATACAGGGTTTCTGGCTAGATAGGAAATACTTTACAGAAATGCTAAGCATGGTAATTTGACATCCAGGAACATAGGGAGGAGTTTTTATCTCACTCCATTATACTTAGAAAAATTACACTTGCCACTGTACGTTACAAGCTGTTTGTGCTAATTAGTACACTAGTAGAACATACTGTACAGAGATACTAAGGACAGTGATTTGGCATCCACGAACTTAGGGAGGAGCTTTTATCTCTCTCCATTGTAATCTTTCTAAGTATAATGGAGAGAGAGAAAAGCTCCTCCCTAAATTCCTGGGTGCCAAATAACCGTCTTTAGTATCTCTGTATAGTATTTTCAATTAGGGTACTAATTAGCACGGACAGCTTGTAAAGTACAGCGGAAAGTTTAATCTTTCTATGTAAAATGGAGAGAGATAAAAGCTCCTCTGGAAGTTCCCAGATGCCAAATCACCATTCTTAGTATCTCTGTACAGTATGTTCTACTAGTATACTAATTAGCACGAACAGCTTTTAACTGGATGCCAAATCACCATACTTCATATCTCTGTACAGTATGTTCTATTAGGGTACTAATTAGCACGAACAGCTCGTAACGTACAGCGGCAAGTTTAATCTTTCTATGTATAATGGAGAGAGATAAAAGCTCCTCAGTAAGTTCCTGGATACCACATCACTATACTTAGTATCTCTGTACAGTATTTTCTATTAGGGTACTAATTAGCTGTTCGTGCTAATTAGTACCCTAATAGAAAATACTATACAGAGAAACTAAGGATGGTGATTTGGCAACCAGGAACTGAGGGAGGAGCTTTTATCTCTCTACATTATACATAGAAAGATCAAAACTGCCACTGTACGTTACAAGCTGTTCGTGCTAATTAGTACACTAGTAGAACATACTGTACAGAGATACTAAGTACAGTGATTTGGCATCCACGAACTTAGGGAGGAGCTTTAATCTCTCCATTGTAATCTATCTAAGTATAATGGAGAGAGATAAAAGCTCCTCCCTAAATTCCTGGATGCCAAATTGCTGTCCAGAGTATCGCTGTACTCTATGTTCTACTAGTGTACTAAATAGCACGAACAGCTTGTAACGTACAGTTGCAAGATTAATCTTTCTATGTATAATGGAGAGAGATAAAAGCTCCTCAGTAAGTTCCTGGATGCCACATCACTATACTTAGTATCTCTGTACAGTATTTTCTATTAGGGTACTAATTAGCTGTTCGTGCTAATTAGTACCCTAATAGAAAATACTATACAGAGAGACTAAGGATGGTGATTTGGCAACCAGGAACTGAGGGAGGAGCTTTTATCTCTCTACATTATACATAGAAAGATCAAAACTGCCACTGTACGTTACAAGCTGCTCGTGCTAATTAGTACACTAGTAGAACATACTGTATAGATATACTACAGACAGTGATTTGGCATCCAGGAACCTTAGGGAGGAGCTTTTATCTCTCTCCGCTGTAATCTTTCTAAGTATATTGGAGAGAGATAAAAGCTCCTCCCTAAGTTCCTGGATGCCAAATCACTGTCTGTAGTATCTCTGTACAGTATGTTCTATTGGGGTACTAATTAGCACGAACAGCTTGTAACATACAGCGGCAAGTTTAATCTTTCTATGTATAATGGAGAGAGATAAAAGCTCCTCAGTAAGTTCCTGGATACCAAATCACCGTCCTTAGTATCTCTGTACAGTATGTTCTATTAGGGTACTAATTAGCACGAACAGCTAATTAGTACCCTAACAGAAAATACTGTACAGAGATACTAAGTACAGTGATGTGGCATCCAGGAACTTACTGGGGAGCTTTTATCTCTCTCCATTATACATAGAAATATTAAACTTGCCACTGTATGTTACAAGCTGTTCGTGCTAATTAGTACACTAGTAGAACATAGAGTACAGCGATACTCTGGATGGCAATTTAACATCCAGGAATTTAGGGAGGAGCTTTTATCTCTCTCCATTATGCTTAGAAAGATTACAATGGAGAGAGATTAAAGCTCCTCCCTAAGTTTGTGGATGCCAAATCACTGTACTTAGTATCTCTGTACAGTATGTTCTACTATTGTACTAATTAGCACGAACAGCTTGTAACGTACAGTGGCAAGTGTAATTTTTCTAAGTATAATGGAGAGAGATAAACTCCTCCCTATGTTCCTGGATGTCAAATTACCATGCTTAGCATTTCTGTACAGTATTTCCTAGCTAGCCAGAAACCCTGCATCCTGTGCAAGCTAGGCGGACAACTGGAGGGGACCCGATATACGGTTGCTTACTGTTTCCCTTTCCAGTGTCACATAAACTAGTTGTTGGTCTGCCCTGAAAGCCAAGAGTCTCCTCTTTTAAATGGTACCAGTCCCGAGTCTCTGGGACACCCAGAACCAGAGATATCAGTACGCAAAGTGGACTCATTTTCCCATAGACTATAATGGGCCCGTTAATTCAGACCCACCATGGGTTCCGACGCTTGCCATGAGCCTTGTGGGGGTCACAGAAACTTGGAGTTGGTACCCTCTGGTAGCTAATTGTCTCCTCTTCCATACCAACCTAGCGATGAAGGCTCTTACATCCCACACTGAGAGTCCCAGCTTTGAGTCCCAAAGTGCCAACCTTTTTTTTTTTTTTTTATATGTTCCCGTGACATTCACTTTATTATTGTTTTTCTTTGTTATACATTCAATGAAAGGGTGCACACAGGTTTCACATAAATCAAAGTAAATCTGCAGCAGCGATTCATTCCGCTATATACAAATACACAGCGGTAATGAGTATAAACTAGTGTATTCCGACGCAACTAACTGAGCAACACAGTACTGTAGATTGTCGGCATTTGTGTATTGTACCTGACCTGAACTCCCTCCCTGTCCACTGCATGACCTGTGCAGGCTCCCAGGTGGGAAGGGCAATGGGGGTAGGGAGAGGCAGTGGAAAATACGTGCTTTTCAAATACAAGTATTTGCGTCCGAGTCCCCTAAGGCATAAACCAACACCAATGGGAAGGAAGTGCCAACCTTTTTTTAATGTGTTCCTGTAACATTCACTTTATTATTATTTTTTTTCTTTGTTATACATTCAATGGAAGGGTGCACACAGGTTTCACATAAATCAGAGTGGGCGGGGGATTTTCCTACATACAGTAGTATACTGTTGCACGTCTTGTAACCTGATCGGAACTCCCTCCCTGTCTACTGCATGTACATTGCAGGCTCCCAGGGGGGAAGGGGAAAGTGGGATGGGTGTAGGGCGAGGCAGTCGAAAATACTGTGTTCAAAGAAAAGGCATAATTAAAACCATGGGGAACTTTGCAGTGTATCGTTATGTGCATATACCTCGCTTAGTCCTATCGCCCCTGTGTATTTTAGCTAGGGGATTGTGACGCTCCTTCAGCATTGCCCCATAGCCTGCACAATCTGGACTGTTACTTGCTCCGTAGCCTAGGGCCTCCGTGGAGCAAGGAGTCATAGGTGGTAGCCATTTCAATTGAGTCTGCCCTGCTACAGAATTGTATGTGTACTGTACGGTGCATAGAACCTTAACAGAACCGCTCCTGCAGCTTTGCCCTGGTTTATGTGAATAAAAAAATAATAAAGTGTCTGGAAAAAACTAACATGCATTCGTACTTTAGAAATCTAACTCGGGACTCTGAGTATAGGAAGCGGAACACTTCACCACTTCGCCGCAGACAGATGAATAAATCCATTGGTTTTGATTATGCTGTAATGGCTATGGGATTAGGACGCTAACATACTGTACAAAATTCCTAATCTCAAGAGGCAATAGTGAACTTCTAACACGTCCATTTGCGACAGTGTAAACTACTGGTTTTATGTTGTTTTGTCTGCGGGACTTGGACGCTCACATATTCATAAAGTACTGTAGATGGATCATATACTGTATGCTGTACTATTTGCGTCTGTACCGTATATACTGTATTAAATAATGCAGCATAATGAGTATTTACTGTATGCAGCGTAATGAGACGCTTAGTAAAGTAGTCCTTATTATATATTTCAGTATTGTATTTTACGGGAGACCACACGCATGCGCAGTGGTGATTGTAAAAGGCGACATCTGGTGGATGATCGCAGGTATTACACGTAAAGGTAACGCCAAACGCTCTGTCTGCCTCCGTGCGATTAGGTACGCCTCTCTGTGACTAGGCGCGCCTCCCTACGCTGCGTATGCTCGATCGGGACAAACGCCTCAGCCAGTCAAGATAAAGGTGGCTACATCTGTATGTTCTGTGCCAAATGTTCAAAAATAGCTCTGTATAAGATGCGGCGGGGACTAGTCTAACAGATAACTCAAATGTTTTCAATCATTTTGTTGGGCTAAGAGATGTGAATTGGTCTCTCCATTGTGCCATCTCCGTTGTTAGTTCGTCATATTGTAACAGGACGTGTAAAAATGAGTAGTGTATCAATATTGCCTTAGAAGAGGGGTTTATCTAGCGGATTATCATAATCCTTCGGGGTTAGCATCCTGGAGACACCAGCCGCATAATGTTGAGCTTGGAGGTATGCTAAGGGAAAAGATCTCAGTATTGGAAATCGTTCTACAACTTGTGCAAGTGTGAATGGTTTTCTCGATACACTATTCATAATGTGTCGTATGGAAGTGATGCCATGTCTTTCCCATAATGTAAAAGGGTGACTCGCATGTCTCTCTTGGAAACGGGTATTACGGACTAAGGGAAGAAAAAGGGACATGTACGTATTTAAGGAACATTTGTCTCGTAAGATATGCCAAACTTTACGAGTGGACATCAACAATGGATTTGCGCAAACCGAATTAGGTAGCTCTTCCTCATGTAAATGCGGAAAGGAAACAATACTATCACCATTTAAAAATGCGGCCTCCAAGGTCGTATTAGAGTACATATTTCTACCGTAGAGCCAGTCTCGCAGATAGCGCACGTGGGAGGCATGGCTATATTCTGATATATTGGGTAAATTAATACCTCCATTAGATCTCCTCTGTTGAAGTTTGATCATACTAATCCTTGCTCTCTCTTACCGTTCCAAATAAACGTGTGTACAATTTTGACAAACTCTTTCGCATCACTCCTAGATAGCAAAATTGGGAGGGATTGTAATGGGTACAAATTCTAGGAAATAAAATAATTTTCACCAAGTTCGCTCTACCCAAATATGATAGGTTGAGATGTCGCCATCGCTCTGTGTCCTCCTTCATACTGCGTATAATTTTTTTTTAGATTGAAGGCATACAAATTGATTAAGTTCCTTGGGATTTGCACCCCTAGATAAATAATCGCTTTGGTTGTCCATTCAATGGGGGTCTCCCTAAACCATGCTGGATGTGCATAACCTGGTTTTAAATATAGGGCTGTGGATTTTTCAAAGTTAACTTCGAACCCCGATACAAGTCCAAATTCCCGTACACGTTCCAACAGCGGTCCCAGGGCCCTCCTTGGCTCCGAGATAAATAGAAGTACGTCATCGGCAAAAGCTGATATTTTAACCTCTTCCGCACCATTACCAATTCCCTTGAAGTTGGACCAATTCTGCAGCACTCGTAACATGGGATCCAACGCCAAGTTGAAAAGTAGGGGCGAGAGTGGACAACCCTGTCTCGTTCGTCTGGTTAGCCCAATTTGTACCCCCTTAGTCCCATTGATTAGTAAAGAAGTACATGGTTGGGTGTAGAAAAATGTTATTAAAGTTTGGAATGTCGATCCAAATCCCCTCATATTTAATATATCATGAAGGTAGGGCCAAGAGACCATATCAAATGCCTTGGTAGCATCTAGGCTCAAGAGCATGTTCTGGGTATCAGTCTGAAAGTTCGCCGCCATAACTGCTGCTATGGCAGTGCGAATTCCTTTTACCGAATGCCTGCCTTTGGCAAAGCTAAGTTGATGGTCCGTTAACATGGAAGCAAAAAAGGATTGAAGTCTGTCTGCCATTATCTTGGCCAAAATTTTAAAATCAACGTTCAAAAGCGTGATGGGGCGATATGAAGATGGTTAAGTATGGTCTCTATTGGGCTTCGGTATGAGAGTAGTGTAGGCTTGATTAAAGTTAGGGTACAAAGGAGATTCCAATTTGAACATGTCTATATATAGAGAATGTATCGCTGGTATAGCATCGTGGTGTAGAAGTTTAGAATATTCTATTGAAAACAGTCAGGCGCTGGTGCTTTGTTTAAATGCATAGAGGTGATTGCTTTAGCTATCTCCTCTTCTGTTTATCGCCCTCTCAAGTTCTTCCCGTTGTAGAGGCGTTATACAGGGATATTTGCTTCGTCTAGTAGTTTAGTCATTAAGTCAGGATCGTGTGGGGTCGTTGTGTATAGCTGGCTAAAATAGTCTTCAAACAGTGAAAAGTGATGTTAACGGGCGTGCACCCCCCCATTTGTAACACTAACGGAGGCAACGCCACCCCCAACAGTGACGCGAGTGGAGCCATGCCCCCCTCCCCAGCATGCTGCACCCCCTTTTAGAGCGTGCACGCATGCTGCCCTTGCGCCCTGCCCGCATACTTTGGGCAACACTATAGACCTATGGGTAGATTTACTGAAACCTCTAAAACAGACTAGTGGCGGCGTTGCCCATAGCAACCAATCCGAGTCATTTTTTGAAATGCAATGGTGACGTACCTAGAATTACAATTAATAACACAATGTACATCCATAATATAAAACCTAATTAAAATATTCATATTAACAAAATGGGTTTAACATATAACAGGCCATCTGGGAGATAAAAGGGCTAAAAGTGACCAGAGTCCATACACTGTCAGAAATGAGGCACATTAGTGGTGGTGACACCAGTACTGCATTCGGTGAAGAACCAACCTCAAGGGAGATGTGGTCACACCACTTGCCAAGATAATGGTTTGCAAGTGTTAGACTTTAGTACCCATAACAGGTCTTGTTTTAAAGATCATGCACAGGTGACTTTATGTTACTGGATCCGTATTTGTCCCTCATGTCCATACAGGGTGCAGTCTTCAAAATATAACTTGCAGGACCACGGTTGAGGACCCCGATCTGTAGTACTGAAGAATCGAATACAGTTTGTAATGCTTCATATTAAGTATACATATAGTTGTTGTGTTTTTTGTTTTTCTTAAATTTGTTGTAACCCCAAGAAATGTTTCTTCTGATCTTATTTTATGTTGTAAATAAATAAACGATGTAAAGCTGGGTACATATTCAATCGAACGGCCGATATATATGGCAAGCACTTTGGCTGGTGTGTACGTCCGATATGTCTGTAAACGACGTTATGTTGCGTCAGCACTGCAGCACAGCCGATGTTGACAGATATATCGGTGCATCTGGCTGTGTGTACAGTTGCTGCAGGGACATTCAAATCCCCGCCCAGCTGTAATGTCAGGCATGATACATCAGGCGGACAATTGCTAAGTGTGTATGCACTTACCAATCATGAGGTCGGCCAGCTAACGAGTAGGGGAAGCTTAAGAGTGGGAGAAATAAACACTTCATATTCCAATTGCATATTATCACTATTAATCACTATCCTCACCCTTCCCATTTAGGTAGAGTTACCAAGACAAAGGATGGACATGAAGTTAGAACTTGTAAAGTAGCAGACAAGACGGGCAGCATCAACATCTCTGTCTGGGATGATGTAGGAAACTTGATCCAACCTGGGGACATCATCAGGCTCACAAAAGGGTAACTAGTTTCTAGGGTTATTTATTGGACCTGAAGTTCTACAGGTATAGCATAGTAAATATATTTACTATTAATGGTCCTGATTCAGAGTTATACACAATGCTGCTGATTTGCGCACAGACAGTGGCACAGTTGCGATTGAGATACATGGTATACCAAATGTTTTGGAAAAGTGTGGGCGTTCTTGGGTAGTATCTGGGAGGTGGCTATTCAGATGCATGAAAATGGTGGGAGTGCTGCAGGCACTTCACCATTCACATTGGAAAATCTGCACCTGCCATAAGACTTCAGTGGTGCAAACAAGGGTGGCAGCTAAAGACGTACCAGGTGGTATTACAGCATCTACAGAGGCTCAAAGTGGGCGTCTCAGTGCTTGTGCATTCATATGCATGTATGTGCACCTGGGAAGGGTTTTAGCAGAGAGTAGCAGACACAGCCTTGCATGCATCCACCTTTTGAATCTGCCCACCATCTCAAGTTTGCTATGACCAGTTGTAAGACGTATTAAGAAGGTTAAGGCAGTATCAGGTTACTAGCAGCAAGTGTTTTTACCCCCACTCTATGATTTTTTTTAAATTTTTATTTCTATAGCATCCATAAGGGATATTGGGGAATTAGTACGATGGGGTATAGACGGGGTCCAAAGGAGCGGGTGCATTTTAAATTTCTTCAACTGGGTGTGCTGGCTCCTCCCCTCTATGTCCTCTCCCACAGGCAGTGGGCTCAGGAGAGGATGCACACTCTGGAGCTCCAGAGAGTTTTCTTCAGTTTATTTTAAAACTTTTATTATTTTCGGTATGCTGTTTGGGCAACAGCATACCTGCACCGTGCAGGACGAGGTTGTTGTACAGTGGGGCACTGTGCCTTAGCGGTCACAATCGCAGCACGCCGCACACCCCTAAAATTGCTTGAAGGTGAGAAGAGTGGCGAGTACAAACTGGGGGCCCAGCTAGGGGTGTCACCCGGTTCTTTGTACTGCGCAAACGCAGGGGTCGCATACGGGACCCTCCCTAGGGGGATCCGCTATAGTTCCCCTGTGTACACTGGCAGTGGTAGTGAAAACTACCACTTATGTGATGTTTTACACTTATATGGAGAATACATATCTATAAAGCTCCGGTGCCATTACAGGGGGCGGATCTTCCTCAGAGCGGGACCAGATGCATTTTGGCCCCTACCTCTGCTTACAGCTGCAGCAGCAGGCACACACAGCTCCTCCAGACACTCGGGATACGCAGGAAAACTGGTACAGGGGTGTAGAAAAGGGGGAGAGACGCTATTGTACAAAATCTGTGTCCTGAAAAGGACAAAACCTCCGGTGTTACACCATGATAAAACAGCTTGCAGTCTCACTGGGGCTGCTTAGCTAGGGTGTGCTGTTCCTTCCTCTGTGTCTCCCTCTCACATACAGTAAGGGCAGGCTTGCTATTATATTTCTTGTCTGTGTGTATGTGTATATAAGTGTTGTCTACTGTAAACATGGTAAAACACCTGGACCCCGAGTAGGCTATACCATATAGGTGGCTTACAGTCCGATGCCTTTCCTAAATGCAGGGCTACGAATGCTGGTTTCTGGCATCTGCTCTGGCTCTGTCCACATGTTTCTACTTACTGGGAGGAGGTGACAAACTGTATCCGTGATACGGGTATTCAGTTTCTTGTTCTGACTCCTCGTATATATGTATATTTGGGCTGGATTTGGGGGACTCTCTCAGTGGCTCTCTTAAAATTTACCTTACTAACCTACTTACCTTGGCACGAGTCTGTATAGCCCGTAACTGGATGGCATGGGACCCTCCCACTTTTTTATGTATACTAAACGTAAATGTCCGGGTAAATATGAAAAAATCTGGGGCCTGTGGCTGAAGTCTAGATACTCTATTGATTCCCCAAACCCATTGTAAGGAATTAGTCACTTGTGTTCTCCCTGCCTTTGACATCTGCCGAATTACCCCTCCCCATACATCAATGTTTTATTTGGCGATCTCTGTATTCTCTCAGCTGTATGTTATTTGCTCTAGTTCTGAATGTTAGACTGTGCGATGCACTTCCTTTTTCTTTTTTGTATTTTGTCTGCCTGTGACTGAGATATATTGCCGCTGATTCCCTCCAGGAAATGCTAAGTTCTTTATTTTCTCTTTTGTTTCAATGATTTCTATTTTTGTTTGTTTGTTGTTGTTGTTTTTTTTGTTTTGTTTTTTTTAAACTCCATAAAAACACATGATTTTAAAAAATCAAAACATGGTAAAACACCAATTATGCAGTGTATGTCACATCAGATTCTCTCCCTCTACATCTGGTTCCATATCATGTGAGCAATGTAGCCGGTCCTCAGTGAGGGGGATCGGGGGGGGGCAAGGGCAGGTGTTAAACAGCCCCCCCCACTCTAGATCAGAGCCTCTAAAACGTGGGTTACCTGCTTTACTCTCATAATCTGATGAGGAGATACAGGAGGAGGGGGAGGACTTGGATCCTGTTACTGGGGATTCCCCTTCTGCACAGGGTATTGAGCCCCTCATACTTGCTATACGGGACGTTTTAAAACTCCCTCTAGAGGACGCTGCAGCACAGCAGTCGTTTTTCTTAACACAGAACAACTCCGTGTCCCTTTCCCTGATTCTACAGAACTAGATGACCTGCTTAAGTTAGCCTGAAAAATCCAGATAAGAAATACCAAGTGACAAAACGATTTTTGCACACTTTCCCATTTGCTCCTGAAGGCAGGAAAATCTAGGAAGAACCCCCGGCCGTAGACGTATCAGTCTCTCGCCTATCTAAAAAGGCGGCTGGTATATCACAAAGACCGGTCATAGCGGGTTGCTGGATGACACATGCCATTCATACGTAGGCTACTTAAATTCAAGATAGCCTATTGGGGAATATGTCTCTGGTCACTACAGTGACTCTCCTAAAACACTGTGTGACTCTCTCAAGGAGATAGGCAATATTAATGCTAGGACCAATGCGGCTACAGGCACCAGAGGTAAGACAGGAAAACCAGCAACCGCAGGCAGCATGACTGTGCCCACCCACCCCGAGGGGATCTCGAGGTGGGAGCTCGACTGCGTCACTTCAGCCGCATCTGGGAAAGCTCCTGCCAGGATACCTGGGTAAAGGACCTCATTTCTCAGGGCTACAAGCTGGAGTTTGACAGCGCTCCTCCGTAACGATTTTTCAGATCAAGCTTACCAGCTTTGGAGGATACGCGTGTTATGCTGAAACAAGCTATCCTAAAGTTGGTCCAGTCCCAAGTCATTGTTCCTGTACCACTGCAACAACAGGGAAAGGGTTACTACACCAACCTGTTCGTGGTACCGAAACCGGACGGTTCGGTAAGGCCCATTTTTCTAGCATCCATAAGGGATATTGGGGAGATTAGTACGATGGGGTATAGGCGGGGTCCAAAGGAGCCCGGTGCACTTTAAATCTCTTCACTGGGTGTGCTGGCTCCTCCCCTCTATGCGCCCTCCCACAGGTAGTTTAGAAAAAAGTGCCCTCAGGAGAGGATGCACATCTCTGCAGCTCCAGAGGGTTTTCTTCAATTTCTTTTAAACGTTTGGTATTTTCGGTATGCTGTTTTGGCATACCTGCACAGTGGGAGTTAGGGGGGGGGGGGGGGGGGGGCGGTCACCGGCCTTGCGAGGTTGTTGTTCAGCGGGGCACTGCGCCTTGGCTGTCAAAACTGCAGCACGCCGCACACCCCTAACATATGCCTGAAGGTGAAGACTCTGGAGAGTACAAACCAGGGTCCCCACTAGGTTCAAAGTGCAGCTGAACGCGGACGTGGCATACGGGACCCTCCTGGGGGAAGGGGGGGACCCGTTAGAGCCCCCTGTGTAGACTGGCCTCAAATAGCTTGAACTAGCACTAGCATATATTTTTAAGCAAACAGGAGACCTTGCCAGTATAAAAAAAAAATCACTGTAGGGCCGGAGCTACCTCAGAGCGGAACCAGAGGCATTTTGGCACCTTCCTCTGCTAGGGGTAGAGCCGCTATTGTACACTATCTGGGTCCTCTACAGGACAGAAATGATTAGTGTTACTATGATACAATTAGCTGTCAGCCTCACTGGCACTGTGCAGCTAGGGGTGCGCTGGGGTCTCTCTCTCTCTCTCTCTCTCTCTCTCTCTCTCTCTCTCTCTCTCTCTCTCTCTCTCTCTCTCTCTCCTCTCACATACAGTAAAGGCAGGCTTGATCAGTATTAATGTCTGTGTATGTTCTTGTGCTTACTGTGAAACATGGGTAAACACAAGCTGTGCAGTGTATGTCCCACTAGATTCTCTCCAGTGTAATCTGATTCTGTTTCTTGTGAACAATGCAGCCAATCTTTACAAATCAGTGAAGGGTCTGGGGGAGAGGGTTTCCTGGTTTCACTGGATATCAAGGACGCCTACCTTCATATTCCAATTTGGCCACCTCATCAGGCTTTTCTGAGGTTTACCCTACTGGACGATCACTACCAGTTCCAGGCACTACCCTTTGGCCTGTCCACAGCTCCGAGGGTATTTACAAAGGTGTTGGCATAGAGGATGTTCCAAATCTGGGTCCAGGGGGTCAATGTTATCCCTTACCTGGACGATATTCTGATAAAAGCAAGATCCAGGGAGCTTTTGTTGCTTCATATTGACCACACTATCCAACTTCTGTCACGCCATGATTCTCAATCTACGGAAGTCCCCTAACATATGCCTGAAGGTGAAGACTGTGGAGAGTACAAACCAGGGGGGTCCCCCGGTTCAAAGTGCGGCTGAACGCGGACGTGGCATACATGCTCCTTTACTATAAAGGATCTTGGGGACAGAAAAATAGCGGCTACACTCAAATCTATTTACATGGCAGCAGGTGTATCGCAAAGGCCGGTCATGGCGGGTTTGCTGGATGACCCATGCTATTCATTCATGTGCCACTCAAATTCAGGAGGGCCTCTCCGGTGCTATGCCTCTGGTCACTACGGTGACGCTCCTAGGGCACATTCAGGACACTACACGCGTCCTGTGTGATTCGCTCAAGGAGATGGGGAATATTAATGCTAGGACTTCTGCCATGGCAGTGTCAGCGCACAGGGCTTTGTGGTTGCGTCCGTGGATAGCGGATGCAGAATCAAAGCGCAGTGTGGAATCCATCCCCTTTTCGGGGGAATGACTCTTTGGGGTTGAGTTGGATGCGTGGATTTCCAAAGTCACTGCTGGGAAATCCACGTTTCTCCCCTCTGGAGCCCCGCCGGCTAGGCGTTCCTACCCAGGGCCGTCTGTTCCGTCCTTTCTGTCTAACAGATTTCGTTCTAGGGCCAGAGGTGCCGCCAATGCAAATAGAGGCGCCAGAGGTAAGTCAAAAAGACCTGCAACCACTGGTTCTCAGGAACAGAGCACCAGTTTTGCTTCCACTAAGTCCTCAGCATGACAGTGCCCACCCACCCGAGGGGATCTCGATGTGGGAGCCCGACTGCGTCCCTTCAGCCGCATCTGGGAAATCTCCTGCCATGATACCTGGGTAAGGGACCTCATTTCTCAGGGCTACAAGCTGGAGTTTGACAGCGCTCCTCCCCAACGATTTTTCAAATCAAGCTTACCAGCTTTGGAGAATATGCAGGTTACGTAGCAACAGGCCATCCAAAAGTTGGTCCAGTCCCACGTCATTGTTCCAGTACTGATACCACAACGAGGCACGGGTTAATACTCCAACCTGTTTGTGGTTCCAAAGCCAGACGGCTCGGCACGGCCCATTTTGAATCTAAAGTCCTTGAATCCTTACCTAAAGGTTTTCAAGTTCAAAATGGAATCCCTGAGGGCAGTGATTGCGGGTCTAGAAGAACAGGATTTCCTGGTTTCGCTGGATATCAAGGACGCCTACCTTCATATTCCAATTTGGCCACCTCAGGCTTTTCTGAGGTTTGCCCTACTGGACGATCACTACCAGTTCCAGGCACTACCCTTTGGCCTGTCCACAGCTCCGAACAAAGGTGATGGCAGAGAGGATGTTCCAAATCTGGGTCCAGGGGGTCAATGTTGTCCCTTACCTGGACGATCTTCTGATAAAAGCAAGATCCAGGGAGCTTTTATTGCTTCATGTTGACCACACTATCCAACTTCTGTCACGCCATGGGTGGATTCTCAATCTACAGAAGAACCATCTGGAACCAACTCAGCGGCTCCTGTTCTTGGGGATGTTACTGTCACAACTGAGGGCCTGAGCTGACGGGAGGCAGCCTCAGTTGTAGGGGCTGAGATGTACCGGAACCTGGGAGGTTGTATCAGACCCCTGGACATGTAAGTAACATGAATAATAACTGCCCGAAGGCGTGACCACGACAACTTAGATAAAAGTCAATGATGTTTATTATGACAACTCCGCAACACAGCAGCAGTAAAAGAAAACGTAAAAGTCAGCAAATAATAAATACAGTTCCTGGGTACTACAGGATGGCAGGAGCCACAGGGCACTGGTAGTGTGAGATAGTTCTTATGATCTTCTAGATGGAAAGTCCTTACCAGGCCCGACTGTAGCAATGGAGATAACCCAGGATTGTGCCAGCTGGTGTTCCAGGAAAAGCTGGGTTGCTGAAGGTAAAACAGCTGCTGTGGATACTGGCTGGAACCAGACTGTTGTTAGCACGGAGTGGATACTGGCTGGAACCAGTTAAATAATAAATGAACTTGGGAGCGATGAAATATGAACTGAAATGTAGAACTTGAGAGCGGAGAAATAATAATACCGGTGGAGAGTGGTAAAGTGTAGAAAGGACACCGGCCCTTTAAGGGAAGCTGTACTCTGCTGGAAGCTGAGCTGGAAGCAGGTAATGTTGTAGCTGGAAACAGATGAATCCACAATGGATTGGAGAGTCGGGCTACACCGCAGGTGGAATGCTGGTGCGGGTCTCTATGGTGGAAGTCTTGAGACAGGAGCTGGAACCTGGAAGACAATCACAGGAGAGAGACAAACAGGAACTAGGTTTGACAACCAAAGCACTGACGCCTTCCTTGCTCAGGCACCGTGTATTTATACCTGCAGCAAGGAAGGGATTGGCTAGGCAATTATGCAGATTAACAATACTGACAACAGACTGGAGGAAATGATCAGCTGACAGAATCCAAGATGGCTGCGCCCATGCAGACACTTGGAGGGAAGTTTGGTTTGTAATCCATGTGGTAATGAAAACAGTAATGGCGGCGCCGGCCACTGGAGACAGGAGACGCCAGGCTGACAAGTGCACATCCAACCACGCGGACACAGCGGAGGCCGCGGCTGACGTAATCGCCACTCTGACACTCTGCATGCAGAAGCTCAGGGACGGCGGCGGAGGCCGCGGGAGACGCCATGCCAGATGTAATAAGGCGTTACTGTGACAGCGTCTCGGAGACAGGAGAGGATGCAGGAATGTGAACATTAGGATAACAGATGGGATCCGGTCCTGGAGCGCTGAGCCAGCCTTAGGAGGCATCTGATGGGTAAGAAATGGTGTCCAGATACCCGGATCGTGACAGCACCCCCCCCCCTTTAGGAGTGGCCCCAGGACACTTCTTTGGCTTTTGAGGAAACTTGGAATGGAATCTCCGGACCAAGGCAGGAGCATGGACATCAGAAGCATTGGTCCATGAACGTTCCTCAGGACCATAACCCTTCCAGTCAATAAGATATTGTAGTTGACCGTAACGGTGACGTGAGTCCAGGATCTTGGCCACTTCATACTCCACGCCTCGTTGAGTTTGGACTTTCGGAGTTGGAGGAAGTGAGGAATGAAACCGATTCAAGATCAGCGGTTTCAACAGGGAAACATGGAATGTCCTGGGTATTTTTAAGAAGGGAGGCAACTGGAGTCTGTAAGCAACAGGATTGATGACTTGTTCAATCTTGAAAGGACCGATCTAGCGAGGTGCAAACTTCATACTGGGAACTCTTAACCTCAAATTCTTCGTGGATAACCATACCCGATCACCCACCTTGAGAGCAGGAACTGCTCGACGCTTCTTATCCGCAAACTTCTTGTACCTGAACGATGCCTTGAGCAGAGCTGATCGTACGCTCTTCCAGATATTGGCAAACTGATGCAAGGTGATATCCACTGCGGGAACAGAAGTTGCTGGAAGCGGTTGGAACTCAGGAACTTTAGGGTGGAATCCAAAGTTAGTGAAGAATGGTGTTGAAGCAGATGAAGAATGATACTGGTTGTTATGACAGAACTCGGCCCAGGGAAGTAATTGAACCCAGTCATCTTGAGAGGAGGACACATAGATGCGGAGGAAGGCCTCCAAGTCCTGATTCACCCTCTCGGTTTGACCATTGGTCTGAGGATGGTAAGCCGTGGAAAACTTTAGCTTGACTTGGAGGACTTGACATAAACTTCGCCAGAATTTGGCTGTGAATTGAACTCCTCGATCTGAGATAATTTCTTCAGGAAGACCGTGGAGTCGGAAGATCTCTTGTATGAATACTTGAGCCAACTTGGAAGCTGACGGAAGACCGGTGAGAGGAATGAAGTGTGCCATCTTGGTGAACCGGTCAACTACCACCCAGATGGTATTGAACTTGTTGCACATGGGTAAGTCTGTAATGAAATCCATCGACAAGTGGGTCCATGGTCGACGGGGAACGGATAGTGGAACCAGTTGCCCCGCAGGCGACTGGCGGGATACTTTATGTTGGGCACACTTTGGGCAAGATGCAATAAACTCCAAGACGTCCTTTTTCAGAGTTGGCCACCAATAGGACCTAGAGATAAACTCCAGGGTTTTTTGGATACCTGTATGTCCGGCAAAACGGGAAGCATGGGCCCAATGCATGAGCTTCTTCCTTAGCATCGGCTTCACAAAACTTTTCCCTGATGGGGGCGTAGAGTCCATCCCTACCGTGGAGAATGCCAACGGATTTATAATAGGATGCTTGTCTGAAGACTCTGACTCATTTTCTTGCTCCCATGAACGGGAAAGGGCATCGGCCTTGCGATTCTGAGAGCCCGGACAGAACTGGAGTTTAAAGTCGAACCTGGAAAAGAAAAGTGCCCATCTGGCCTGACGAGGGTTGAGACATTGTGCGCCCTTCAGGTATAAAAGGTTCTTGTGGTCTGTAAGTATGGTGATTAAATGAGAAGCTCCCTCCAACAGATACCTCCACTCTTCTAGAGCGAGCTTGATGGCTAGCAACTCCTGGTCGCCAATGGCATAGTTGCGCTCAGCTGGGGAGAACTTCCGGGAGAAGAAACTGCAAGGATGTAAATGGCCATCTTTAGCCCTCTGAGATAACACCGCTCCTACTCCAACGGAGGAGGCATCCACCTCTAGGATGAAAGGAGAGTCGATGTCAGGCTGTTTCAGGACAGGCGCAGAGATGAACCTCTGTTTTAAAAGATGAAAAGCTTGCATGGCTTCTTCAGACCACTTGGACGGGTTAGCACCCTTCTTGGTGAAAGCAGTAATAGGCGCCACAATGGTGGAAAAGTCTTGTATAAACTTTCGGTAATAATTGGCGAACCCTAAGAACCTCTGGACCCCTTTGAGGGTTAAGGGTACCGGGCAATTCTGAATTGCTTGTAGTTTCTCAGGATCCATCTCTAGTCCGGAACCGGACACAATGTACCCTAGAAACGGAATGGACTTGACTTCAAAGACGCATTTTTCTAATTTGCAATAGAGATGATTGACACGGAGACGGGACAGAACCTCTTTAACCCAAAAACGATGTTCCTCTAAATCGTTGGCAAAAATGAGGATATCGTCTAGATAGACCACGACATGACGGTATAGAATGTCTCTGAAAATCTCATTGACAAAATGCTGGAAGACAGCTGGAGCATTGCTCAATCCGAAGGGCATGACGAGGTACTCATAATGTCCGTCACGGGTGTTAAAGGCGGTCTTCCACTCGTCACCCTCACGGATCCGGATGAGATTGTATGCACCTCGCAAGTCCAGCTTTGTAAAGATGGTAGCTCCGCTAACTCTGTCAAAGAGCTCAGTAATCAGGGGTAAAGGATAACGGTTCTTGACGGTAATGTCGTTCAAACCTCTGTAGTCGATGCACGGCCGCAGACCACCATCTTTCTTTTTTACAAAAAAGAAGCCTGCGCCGGCTGGGGAAGAAGAAGGTCGAATGAACCCCTTTGCTAGGTTCTCTTTAATGTATTCCTCCATAGAATGCGTCTCAGGCAGAGACAACGGATAAGTTCGGCCTCGAGGTGGAACCTTCCCTGGAACGAGATCAATCGGGCAGTCCCATTCTCTATGAGGAGGAAGGATATCAGCAGAAGCTTTACTGAACACATCCGTGAAATCGTGATATGGAGGAGGTGGAACATCCGACGACCTGGGGGAGGAAGAACAGACAGGCAATACTTTAAACAAACATGTCTCTGCACAGGAGGAACCCCATGCCAGGATTTGCGTAGTCGTCCAATCAATTGTAGGATTGTGAAGACGGAGCCATGGAAGGCCCAGGACCACAGGATGTGTGGCTCTTGGAATCACTAAAAGTGAAAAGTTCGGAATGAAGAACTCCCACTCTCAGACGAACTGGTAGAGTCCTTAGAGCAATAACAGTATCAAAAATTTTACTGCCATCCACGGCAGTTAAGGAAAAGGAGGAAGGAAGTCTCTCGGTGGGTAGGGACCACCGTTTAACATAGGCTTCAGTAATAAAGTTCCCAGCTGCTCCGGAATCAAGGAGGGCAATGACGTTCCGATAACGTTGAGCAACTTGAAGCGAGACTGGGAGATTACAATCATGAGGAGATGGAGAGGAGATCATTACTCCTAGCCGGCCCTCTCCTGGGCGAGCTAGGGTTTGGAGTTTTCCCGGACGTTCGGGACAGGCATTGATGGTGTGAGACGGAGCTGCACAGTAAAGACAAAGAGACTCAGAGAGACGTCTTCGGCGCTCAGCAGGAGTTAAACGGGAACGGCCAATTTGCATGGGCTCATCTTTAGATGGTGACAGTTGACGAGGAGGAGGAGCAGAAGATTTTGGAGCAGATGATTTTCCACGCTCAGTTGCTCTCTCTCTGAAACGTAAATCAACTTTCGTGCAGAGTGAGATTAGCTCATCTAACTTAGAAGGTAAGTCTCTGGTAGCTAACTCATCTTTAATAAGCTCAGATAAGCCATGCCAGAATGCAGCATACAGGGCCTCGTCGTTCCATGCCAGTTCGGATGCCAGGATCTGGAACTGTATCAGATATTGTCCTACAGTACGTGACCCCTGGCGTAAACGGAGAATCTCGGATGAAGCTGAGGTTACCCGGCCTGGCTCGTCGAAGATGCGCCTGAATGTTGACACGAATGCAGTGTAAGAAGATAGCAGGGTGTCGGACCTCTCCCATAACGGTGATGCCCAGTCAAGGGCGGAGCCACTGAGAAGAGAGATGATGTAGGCAATTTTTGTACGGTCACTGGGAAAATTGCCAGGTTGTAGCTCAAACTGAATCTCACACTGGTTGAGAAATCCCCTGCAGAATCTTGGAGATCCGTCAAATTTTGCTGGCGTTGGAAGATGAAGACGTGGAGCAGAAATGGGTAAGGTGGGTGGGGTTATAGCTGGAGTCACTGTGGTTGACGCACCAGATGCGCCTGATCCACGGAGAGTTGTCTGAATCCCATCCAGCCGAGTAGAGAGATCCTGGAGACAGCGGATGATGTGGCCCTGTGCAGCCTCCTGATGTTCTAGTCGGGCTGCCAGTTCTTGCATCGGCCTGGCCGCTTGATCCTGGTCTCCGGCTGGATTCATTAGGTCAGTGCTTACTGTCACAACTGAGGGCCTGAGCTGACGGGAGGCAGCCTCAGTTGTAGGGGCTGAGATGTACCGGAACCTGGGAGGTTGTATCAGACCCCTGGACATGTAAGTAACATGAATAATAACTGCCCGAAGGCGTGACCACGACAACTTGGATAAAAGTCAATGATGTTTATTATGACAACTCCGCAACACAGCAGCAGTAAAAGAAAACGTAAAAGTCAGCAAATAATAAATACAGTTCCTGGGTACTACAGGATGGCAGGAGCCACAGGGCACTGGTAGTGTGAGATAGTTCTTATGATCTTCTAGATGGAAAGTCCTTACCAGGCCCGACTGTAGCAATGGAGATAACCCAGGATTGTGCCAGCTGGTGTTCCAGGAAAAGCTGGGTTGCTGAAGGTAAAACAGCTGCTGTGGATACTGGCTGGAACCAGACTGTTAGCACGGAGTGGATACTGGCTGGAACCAGTTAAATAATAAATGAACTTGGGAGCGATGAAATATGAACTGAAATGTAGAACTTGAGAGCGGAGAAATAATAATACCGGTGGAGAGTGGTAAAGTGTAGAAAGGACACCGGCCCTTTAAGGGAAGCTGTACTCTGCTGGAAGCTGAGCTGGAAGCAGGTAATGTTGTAGCTGGAAACAGATGAATCCACAATGGATTGGAGAGTCAGGCTACACCGCAGGTGGAATGCTGGTGCGGGTCTCTATGGTGGAAGTCTTGAGACAGGAGCTGGAACCTGGAAGACAATCACAGGAGAGAGACAAACAGGAACTAGGTTTGACAACCAAAGCACTGACGCCTTCCTTGCTCAGGCACAGTGTATTTATACCTGCAGCAAGGAAGGGATTGGCTAGGCAATTATGCAGATTAACAATACTGACAACAGACTGGAGGAAATGATCAGCTGACAGAATCCAAGATGGCTGCGCCCATGCAGACACTTGGAGGGAAGTTTGGTTTGTAATCCATGTGGTAATGAAAACAGTAATGGCGGCGCCGGCCACTGGAGACAGGAGACGCCAGGCTGACAAGTGCACATCCAACCACGCGGGCACAGCGGAGGCCGCGGCTGACGTAATCGCCACTCTGACACTCTGCATGCAGAAGCTCAGGGACGGCGGCGGAGGCCGCGGGAGACGCCATGCCAGATGTAATAAGGCGTTACTGTGACAGCGTCTCAGAGAGACAGGAGAGGATGCAGGAATGTGAACATTAGGATAACAGATGGGATCCGGTCCTGGAGCGCTGAGCCAGCCTTAGGAGGCATCTGATGGGTAAGAAATGGCGTCCAGATACCCGGATCGTGACAGTTACTAGATATGGTGGCCCAGAAGGTGTTCCTCCCAGAGGACAAGGCGAGAACACTCCAGGAGATGGTCCGCATGGTGCTCGGACCTGGTCGTGTATCCATCTATCTTTGCATCAGATTGTTGGGGAAGATGGTCGCCTCCTACGAGGCGATCTGAATTCCACTTGAATCAACCTATTGTGGTTCCGACAGGTTCTGGCACTTCTGCTCTTACGGAGGCATTGGATGCTGTGCGAGTCTTGAAGATGTATATCAAGAGGACGGCTCGGATCAGAAAGACTGATTCCTTGTTTGTGCTATATGATGCGCAGAAAAAGGGTTGCCCTGCTTCTAAGCAGTCCACTGCTCGTTGGTTTAGGCTTACTATCCAACATGCCTATGTGTCAGCAGCCTTACCTGTTCCACAGTCTCTGAAGGCCCACTCTACTAGATCGGTGGGATCTTCCTGGGCGGCTGCCCATGGAGTTTTGCCTTGCAAGTATGCCGAGCTGCTACCTGGTCAGGGAAGAACACCTTTGTGAAGTTCTACAGGTTTGATACCCTGGCCAAAGAGGATACCCAGTTTGGGCAGGTGGTGCTGCAGACGTCTCTGCACATTCCCGCCAGTTCTGGAAGCTTTGGGACGTCCCAGGTTGAACACGATGGGCATTTTGCCTCTTTTCAACCTCAATTACTATGTTACTATGTCCCCATCGTACTAATTCTCCAATATCCCATATGGATGCTAGAGAAAATAGAATTTCTCCTTACGTCCTAGAGGATGCTGGGGACACTTCAAGAACCATGGGGTATAGACGGGATCCGCAGGAGACATGGGCACTTTAAGACTTTAAAAGGGGTGTGAACTGGCTCCTCCCTCTATGCCCCTCCTCCAGACTCCAGTTTAGAATCTGTGCCCAGTGAGACTGGATGCACACTGAGGAGCTCTCCTGAGTTTCTCTGAAAAAAGACTTTTGTTAGGTTTATTATTTTCAGGGAGACCTGCTGGCAACAGGCTCCCTGCATCGTAGGACTGAGGGGAGAGAAGCAGGCCTACTTCTGTGAGTTTCAAGGCTCTGCTTCTTAGGCTACAGGACACCATTAGCTCCTGAGGGTCTGAACGCTAGGTACGCCTAGATGCTTGTTCCCGGAGCCCGCCGTCACCCCCCTTTCAGAGCCAGAATTCAGAAGACAGGTGAGTAGAAGAAGATCTGGAGACTTCAGTGACGGCTTTGAGGTAACGCGCCCTGGGCAGCATAAATCCTAATTTTTGAGACTGGCTATGTGGTATTTAAGTGCCTAGGCACTAAATCCGGACCCCCGACAGTATAATTAATTTAAAAAATAGCGGGGCTGAAGCGCGCCATTAAGGGGGCGTGGCTTAGCCCTCACAGCTCTACTCAGCACCATTTTCTCTTCACAGAGCTGCAGAGACGCTGGTCCTTCCTCAACACTGCTGTTTCAAGTATTTGGTGCTGGGTTATTGATATAAAAGCGCTAACAGGTCTGAGGCATTATATATAAAAAGTTTCAGAACCGGGATAGGTGCTGGGTTGTGAGCTGGCACACTTCCTCTGTGTTTCTCTGACAGCCTTTACTATGGGTCTGTCCCCTATATGCCCAGTGTGTTTGTGGTGTCGGTATGTCTGAGGCTGAGTGCTCTTCCCAGGAGGAGACTAGATTAGGGAAAGAAACTACTGTGGGAGTGACCCTGTCGGCACCGCCGACGCCTGATTGGATAAATGTTTTGAGTGCTTTGAATGCGAATGTGGCTCTGTTAAATAAGAGATTGGATAAGTCTGAGTCTCAGACCCAGGCATGGAAGAAATCCGTGGAGGATGTATTGCCACAAGTTCAGACCCCCTTGGGGTCACAAAAGCGTTTTTACCCAGATAGATACAGGTACCGACACGGACTCTGACTCCAGTGTCGACTATAGTGATGCCAGAATTAAATCCAAAACTGGCTAAAAGCATTCAGTACATGATTGTGGCGATAAAAGACGTGTTACATATCACGGAGGACCCTGCTGTTCCTGATACAAGGGTCTGTATGTTTAAAGGAAAGAAACCTGAGGTAACGTTTCCTCCCTCTCATGAACTGAACGCTCTTTTTGAAAAGGTTTGGGAAAATCCTGACAAGAAGTTTCAGATTCCCAAGAGAATTCCGGTGGCATATCCGTTCCCCTCTGGGGATAGGGAAAAGTGGGAGTTGCCCCCCAATGTGGACAAAGCTCTATCACGGCTGTCCAAAAAGGTGGCTCTTCCGTCCCCTGACACGGCAGCCCTAAAGGAACCTGCGGATCATAAGCAGGAAAATACATTGAAATCCATTTATGTCACTACGGGTACGCTACTCAGACCTGCCGTTGCTTCGGCGTGAGTGAGTAGCGCTATTGAAAAGTGGGCAGATAACTTGTCATCTGAGTTAGATACCCTGGATAGGTATAGCATTCTTTTGACACTGGGTCATATCAGGGATGCTGCAGCCTACCTTAAGGAAGCTGCGAGGGACATTGGCCTTTTGGGATCAAGGGCCAATGCTATGGCAGTCTCAGCTAGGAGAACATTGTGGATTAATCAATGGAATGCTGGTGCTGACTCTAAGAAGGCTATGGAGTCTCTGCCGTATAAAGGTGGTGTCTTGTTTGGTGACGGCCTCGCTGACCTGGTATCTACGGCTACCGCAGGTAAGTCATCCTTTTTACATTTATGTTCCTGCTCAACAAAAGAAAACGCACCACTATCAGATGCAGTCCTTTCGGCCCAATAAATACAAGAGAGGACGAGGGTCTTCCTTCCTTGCTTCTAGAGGAAGAGGAAAGGGAAAAAGGTCACCGGCTGTGGCAGGTTCCCAAGAGCAGAAGTCCTCTCTGGCTTCTACCAAATCCACCGTATGACGCTAGGACTCCTCTGCGGGAGTCCGCACCAGTGGGGGCACATCTCCGACTCTTCAGTCATTTCTTGGTTCGTTCGGCCCTAGACCCATGGGTATTAGAAATAGTGTCCCAAGGGTACAAGCTGGAATTTCAAGACGTGCCCCCTCGACGATTTTTCAAATCCGCCTTACCAGTTTCTCTTCCGGACAGGGAGGTGGTATGCGGTGCTATACAAAAGCTAGGTTAAAATCAAGTCATTGTCACAGTGCCCCCGTCACAACAGGGAGAAGGCTTTTGTTCATGGTCCCGAAGCCGGATGGCTTGGTCAGACCTATTCTGAACTTAAAATCCCTCAATTTCTATCTAAAAAAATTAAAATTCAAGATGGAGTCTCTCCGAGCAGTGATCTCCAGTCTGGAGGAAGGGGATTTTATGGTGTCGGTCGACATAAAGGATGCCTACTTACTCGTCCCCATATATCCTCCACATCAGGCTTACCTGAGGTTTGCCGTTCAGGATTGTCATTACCAATTTGAGACGTTGCCGTTTGGTCTGTCCATGGCTCCGAGGGTTTTCACCAAAGTTATGGCGGAAATGATGGTTCTCCTGCGCAAGCAAGGAGTCACAATTATCCCGTACTTGGACGATCTCCTGATAAAAGCGAGGTCCAAGGAACAATTACTGCAGAGCATGACACTCTCCCTGACAATTCTGCAATAACATGGTTGGCTCCTAAACTTGCCAAAATCACAGTTGGTTCCGACGACAAGGCTGTCGTTCTTGGGTATGATTCTGGACACGGAATTACAGAGCGTTTTTTTCTTCCAGTGGAAAAGTCTCTGGAAATTCAGATCCTGCTCAAACAGATTCTGAAGCCAGCAAGAGTGTCGATTCATCAATGCACTCGGTTGCTAGGGAAGATGGTGGCGGCCTACGATGCCATTCAGTTTGGCAGATTCCATGCCAGAGTGTTTCAGTGGGACCTGTTGGACAAATGGTCCGAATCCCATCTGCACATGCACCGACAGATAATCCTGTCTTCCAAGACCTGGATCTCACTCCTGTGGTGGCTGCACAACTCTCACCTCCTAGAGGGACGCAGATTCGGGATCCAGAACTGGATCCTGGTAACTACGGATGCGAGTCTCCGAGGCTGGGGTGCAGTCACACAAGGGGAAAATTTCCAGGGAAAATGGTCAAGCCAGGAAGCTTGTCTACACATAAACATTCTGGAATTAAGGGCCATTTACAACGGCCTTCTACAAGTGGAACATCTTCTTCGCGATCTGCCCGTCTTGATTCAGTCAGACAACATAACAGCAGTGGCGTACATAAACCGCCAGGGCGGAACGAAGAGCAGAGCGGCAATGGCAGAAGCCGCAAAAAGTTTTCCGCTGGGCGGAAAGGCATGTAAGCGCTCTGCCAGCGGTCTTCATTCCGGGTGTGGACAACTGGGAAGCAGACTTCCTCAGCAGACACGATCTCCATCCAGGAGAGTGGGGTCTTCATCAAGAGATCTTTGCAGAAGTGACAAGTCATTGGGGAATTCCTCAAATAGACATGATGGCGTCTCGCCTCAACAAGAAACCTCCGAGATATTGTTCCAGGTCGAGGGACCCTCAAGCAACAGCAGTGGATGCCCTAGTGACACCGTGGGTGTTTCAGTCGGTATATGTGCTCCCTCCGGTTCCACTCATTCCAAAAGTGTTAAAGATCATAAGAAGAACAAGGGTTCATGCAATCCTCAGACTGTTCCAGACTGGCCAAGGAGGGCCTGGTATCCAGATCTTCAGGAATTGCTCATAGGAGATCCCTGGCCTCTTCCTCTACGAGAGGATCTGTTACAGCAGGGGCCGTGCGTGTGCCAAGACTTACCGCGGCTTAGTTTGACGGCTTGGAGGTTGAGCGCAGGATCCTAGCCCGAAAGGGTATTCCCGGTGAAGTAATTCCCACTCTGCTTCAGGCTAGAAAAGAGGTAACGGCGAAATATTATCACCGTATTTGGAGAAAATGTGTCTTGGTGTGAATCCAAGGAGGCTCCTACGGAAGAATTTCAGCTGGGCCGTTTTCTCCATTTTCTGCAAGCAGGGGTGGATGCGGGCCTAAAGTTAGGCTCAATTAAAGTACAAATTTCGGCCTTGTCAATTTTCTTTCAAAAAGAATTGGCTTCCCTCCCGGAAGTTCAGACTTTTGTGAAAGGCGTGCTGCACATCCAACCTCCCTTTATGCCCCCGGTGGCACCATGGGATCTTAACGTGGTGTTGCAGTTCCTGCAATCTCATTGGTTTGAGCCTTTACGTAAGTTGAAATTCGTCACTTGGAAAGTGATCATGCTGTTGGCCTTGGCCTCTGCAAGGCGGGTGTCTGAATTGGCGGCTTTGTCTCACAAGAGCCCTTATTTGATCTTCCATGAAGATAGAGCGGAGTTGAGAACTCGTCAGCAATTTCTGCCTAAAGTGGTGTCATCGTTTCACATGATCCAACCTATTGTGGTGCCAGTGGCTACTGACGCCTTTGAGGAATCGAAGTCTCTAGATGTGGTCAGAGCTTTCAAAATTTATGTAGCCAGAACTGCTCAGATTAGGAAAACGAAGGCTCTGTTTGTCCTGTATGATGCCAACAAGATTGGGGCGCCTGCTTCCAAGCAGACTATTGCACGCTGGATCTGTAATACGATTCGGCAAACTCATTCTACGGCTGGATTGTTGTTACCGAAATCTGTGAAGGCCCATTCTACCAGAAAGGTGGGCTCATCCTGGGCGGCTGCCCGGGGGGTCTCGGCATTACAGCTTTGCCGAGCAGCTACTTGGTCGGGTTCAAACACTTTTGCAAAGTTTTACAAGTTTAATACCCTGGCTAAGGAAGACCTCTTGTTTGGTCAATCGGTGCTGCAGAGTCATCCGCACTCTCCCGCCCGTTCTTGAGCTTTGGTATAAACCCCATGGTTCTTGAAGTGTCCCCAGCATCCACTAGGACGTAAGGAGAAAATAGGATTTTAATGCCTACCAGTAAATCCTTTTTTCTTAGTCCGTAGAGGATGCTGGGTGCCCGTCCGAGTGCGTACTGTATCTGCAGTTATTGGTTATGGTTACACACGTGTTGTGTTGCGGTTATAGTAAGCCTGTTGCTGTCATTGTTCATGCCGTTGCATGCGTTGGATTGAATGCCATGTTGTACGGCATGTTTGAGATGTGAGCTGGTATGTATCTCACCTTCGTTTAAATCAAAATAAATCTTTTTTCCTCGAAATGTCAGTCTCCCTGGGCACAGTTCCTATAACTGGAGTCTGAAGGAGGGGCATAGAGGGAGGAGCCAGTTCACACCCCTTTTAAAGTCTTAAAGTGCCCATGTCTCCTGCGGATCCCGTCTATACCCCATGGTTCTTGAAGTGTCCCCAGCATCCTCTACGGACTAAGAGAAAAGGATTTACCGGTAGGTATTAAAATTCTATTTTTAATTACATACCGGTAAATCCTTTTCTCATAGTCCATAAGGGATATTGGGCACCCGCCTCAGTGCGTTGACTTTTCTGCAGGTTTTCTCTTATACGGTTACCTGTTCAGCTGTTCTTGTTTTGTTCCCAGCTGTTGCTGGTTGTTTTATGTTGTTGGTGTGTGAATCTCACCACTCCTTGTTTTGTTCCTTCTCTCAAATATGTCCATTCTCCTTCGGGCACTATTTTACCTATAACTGCCTGTGGGAGGGGGCATAGAGGGGAGAAGCCAGCACACCCAGTTAAATGTAAAGTGCACCGGCACCTTTGGACCTCGTCTACCCCATTGTACTAATTCCCCAATATCCCTTATGGACTACGAGAAAATGATTAACAGGTAGGTAATTAAAATCCTATATCAATCAGTATAGTCAGCAAGTTACAAATATACAGTATCCAAATATTTGGACAACATATACAATGTGAAATCTAAATTCAAAATGGAATAATATTATGTAAATACAATATAAATTTGTCAAAGTAGTATTTTTGTATGTAAAGTATCTCTGAGCATAAATATGTCAGAACAGATAAATATAAAAATATAATATAGGGAAGGTTAAGGAAGGAGGTGGGTGGCTGAGTGGGGAGACGAGCAGTATTGTAGTGCACTCTATGTCGGATGAAAGGTATGAAAAGAGGACTGTACCCTAAAGGAGAAATTCAGTTGGGCACGAGGTTACAGCGGGTATGGGGGTTCCCAAGTATCCAGTAAAAAAATGGTTGCAGAGTTTTCAGAGCTGTGGGTACATATGATAGCCATATGTAAAAAATAAATAAATGTACACCGTATTTTCTTTATTAATAAGTGTGCCTGTCCAGTCCATATGAAATAAAGGGGACCGTGTAAAAGTGAGAAGAGCTATAGGAGTGGAAGTTTCAATCCACTGTGAGTGTTTTTAAAGTCGTCTGAATCACTTAAATAAGGAAGTTGACAATTATATGAACTATGAATAGGTGTTTTCCATGTCGACCTTTTGTCCATGTTGACCTAAGGTGTGTCGACCTGGAGTCCAGATACCGAGTCTTGCCTAGTGGTAAGTATTTAATTATACCTGTGATTTCTTTCTCAGTTATTGGTTCTATAAGATAATTACCTTCTTCCTCTGTAACATGCCGCAATCCTGCCTCTCGAAGAAAGCCCATACCCAGATTAGGGTCTTCTTTAGGCGAGGAGTGTAATTTTTCATAACGCAAAAATTAATCTGCAATCTGATCAAGGTGTGATAATACCTTGGAATTATCAGAAGATATTTTAGTAATTAATTTGGTATTGGTTTGCTGTCTCAATAGGGAGGCAAGTAATTTCCCAGATTTATTACCCCATTTGAAGAATTTATGCTTTTGTAAAGGTACGTCTAAAGGGCCTTTTCTGAATATAGAGCGTCATACAAGTTTTTAGCGTCCTTGGATCTAGTTTTCGCCTCTTCATAAGGAGTTGATAAATACAAAGCGTATGGGCCGAGCTCAGCTCCTTAAATTTGGCTAACAATTGTTTGCGTTTGTGTACCACATGAACGATGATATGTCCCCTCATTACAGGCTTAGACGCAGCCCAGAAGAGATGAATATCTTGGATATGTTGAGAATTATCATTAGCATAATTAGTATAATGCTAAGAGGTTTTTAAAGTCGTCTGAATCACTTAAATAAGAAGGAAATCGCCAATTACATGCTATGAATAGGTGTTTGTAAGTGTAGTGTAAACCATATGGGTACATGATCTGAAATTATAATATTATATATGCCGGCGCCAGAGATTCTGTGTAAAATTTGTGGAGCGAAAAGCCAGAAATCACTTCCGGCAAAGTCCCCTTGTTCCGGTGTTCTGAGCACTGTGGGGAGTCTGACAATGGTGAGTCACTTGCCCGCTGTTGTCCTCGTTCTCCCGATGACCGGGGATGGCTCAAAGGGAGGATGTATATACCCAGTGGTAGGGGGTTCTCCCTGAGCAGCAGAGGAGCTCTTTTAGAAAGCTTGAATGGTTCTTTAATCTCGGTAGGCAAAGCCACAAGCAATGAGTATAGGATAGAGATACTACCCCTGCATCCTGGGACGTAGATAATGTTTTAGCTATAATTTAGCTGGAAGACTTCTATTGTCTGGACAGGAGAGGGAAATTAAATGTCCAATATAAACTCTATGTTGTAAGGTTAAAGTATAGTTATTTATTGCAATGGCATTTGTTATCTACTTTTCTCTGACGTCCTAGTGGATGCTGGGACTCCGTCAGGACCATGGGGATTAGCGGCTCCGCAGGAGACAGGACACAAAAATAAAAGCTTTAGGACTAGGTGGTGTGCACTGGCTCCTCCCCCTATGACCCTCCTCCAAGCCTCAGTTAGGTTTTTGTGCCCGTCCGAGCAGGGTGCAATCTAGGTGGCTCTCCTAAAGAGCTGCTTAGAATAAGTTATTAGGTTTTTTATTTTCAGTGAGTCCTGCTGGCAACAGGCTCACTGCAACGAGGGACTTAGGGGAGAAGAAGTGAACTCACCTGCGTGCAGGATGGATTGGCTTCTTAGGCTACTGGACACCATTAGCTCCAGAGGGATCGAACACAGGCCCAGCCATGGAGTCCGGTCCCGGAGCCGCGCCGCCGACCCCCTTGCAGATGCCGAAAAGTGAAGAGGTCCAGAAACCGGCGGCAGAAGACTTTTCAGTCTTCATGAGGTAGCGCACAGCACTGCAGCTGTGCGCCATTGTTGTCAGCACACTTCACACCAGCGGTCACTGAGGGTGCAGGGCGCTGGGGGGGGGCGCCCTGGGCAGCAATGATAATACCTTGTTCTGGCTAAAAATACATCACATATAGCCCCTGGGGCTATATGGATGTATTTAACCCCTGCCAGGTCTCACAAACACCGGGAGAAGAGCCCGCCGAAATAGGGGGCGGGGCCTATCTCCTCAGCACACAGCGCCATTTTCCTGCACAGCTCCGCTGCGAGGAAGGCTCCCAGGACTCTCCCCTGCACTGCACTACAGAAACAGGGTAAAAAAACAGAGAGGGGGGGCACTTTTTTGGCGATATTGATATATTAAGCTGCTATAAAGGAAACAACACTTCTGTAGGGTTGTTCCTATATATTTATAGCGCTTGGGTGTGTGCTGGCAAACTCTCCCTCTGTCTCCCCAAAGGGCTAGTGGGGTCCTGTCTTCGATAAGAGCATTCCCTGTGTGTCTGCTGTGTGTCGATACGTGTGTGTCGACATGTATGAGGACGATGTTGGTGTGGAGGCGGAGCAATTGCCGGTAATGGTGATGTCACCCCCTAGGGAGTCGACACCGGAATGGATGGCTTTGTTTATGGAATTACGTGATAATGTCAGCACGTTACAAAAATCAGTTGACGACATGAGACGGCCGGCAAACCAGTTAGTACCTGTCCAGGCGTCTCAGACACCGTCAGGGGCTGTAAAACGCCCTTTACCTCAGTCGGTCGACACAGACCCAGACACGGACACCGAATCTAGTGTCGACGGTGAAGAAACAAACGTATTTTCCAGTAGGGCCACACGTTATATGATCACGGCAATGAAGGAGGCTTTGCATATCTCTGATACTGCAAGTACCACAAAAAGGGGTATTATGTGGGGTCTGAAAAAACTACCTGTAGTTTTTCCTGAATCAGAGGAATTGAATGAAGTGTGTGATGAAGCGTGGGTTAACCCCGATAGAAAACTGCTAATTTCAAAGAAGTTATTGGCATTATATCCTTTCCCGCCAGAGGTTAGGGCGCGCTGGGAAACACCCCCTAGGGTGGATAAGGCACTCACACGCTTATCAAAACAAGTGGCGTTACCGTCTCCTGAAACGGCCGCCCTCAAGGATCCAGCTAATTGGAGGCTGGAAACTACCCTGAAAAGTATATACACTCATACTGGTGTTATACTGCGACCAGCCATCGCCTCAGCATGGATGTGCAGTGCTGGGGTGGTTTGGTCGGATTCCCTGACTGAAAATATTGATACCCTGGATAGGGACAGTATTTTATTGACTATAGAGCAATTAAAGGATGCTTTTCTTTATATGCGAGATGCTCAGAGGGATATTTGCACTCTGGCATCGAGAGTAAGTGCGATGTCCATATCTGCCAGAAGAAGTTTATGGACGCGACAGTGGTCAGGTGATGCGGATTCCAAACGGCATTTGGAAGTATTGCCGTATAAAGGGGAGGAATTATTTGGGGTCGGTCTATCGGATTTGGTGGCCACGGCAACAGCCGGGAAATCCACCTTTTTACCTCAGGTCCCCTCCCAACAGAAAAAGACACCGTCTTTTCAGCCGCAGTCCTTTCGTTCCTATAAGAACAAGCGGGCAAAAGGACAGTCATATCTGCCCCGAGGCAAAGGAAAGGGTAAGAGAGTGCACCAAGCAGCTCCCTCCCAGGAACAGAAGCCCTCCCCGGCTTCTGCAAAGCCCTCAGCATGACGTTGGGGCTTTACAAGCGGACTCGGGGGCGGTGGGGGGTCGACTCAAGATTTTCAGCGCACAGTGGGCTCACTCACAGGTGGACCCCTGGATCCTGCAGGTAGTATCTCAGGGTTACAGGTTGGAATTCGAGAAGTCTCCCCCTCGCCGGTTCCTAAAGTCTGCTCTGCCAACGTCTCCCTCAGACAGGGCGACGGTATTGGAAGCCATTCGCAAGCTGTATTCTCAGCAGGTGATAGTCAAGGTACCCCTCCTACAACAGGGAAAGGGGTATTATTCCACACTATTTGTGGTACCGAAGCCGGACGGCTCGGTAAGACCTATTCTAAATCTGAAATCTTTGAACCTGTACATACAAAAATTCAAGTTCAAGATGGAGTCACTCAGAGCAGTGATAGCGAATCTGGAAGAAGGGGACTTTATGGTGTCCCTGGACATCAAGGATGCTTACCTGCATGTCCCAATTTGCCCTTCACATCAAGGGTACCTCAGGTTCGTGGTGCAAAACTGTCATTATCAGTTTCAGACGCTGTCGTTTGGATTGTCCACGGCACCTCGGGTCTTTACCAAGGTAATGGCCGAAATGATGTTTCTTCTGCGAAGAAAAGGCGTATTAATTATCCCTTACTTGGACGATCTCCTGATAAGGGCAAGGTCCAGAGAACAGCTGGAGGACGTAGTAGCACTAACTCAAGTAGTGCTGCAACAGCACGGGTGGATTCTGAATTTTCCAAAATCTCAATTGACCCCGACGACACGTCTGCTGTTCCTGGGAATGATTCTGGACACGGTTCAGAAAAAGGTGTTTCTTCCGGAGGAGAAAGCCAGGGAGTTATCCGAACTTGTCAGGAACCTCCTAAAACCAGGAAAAGTGTCTGTGCATCAATGCACAAGAGTCCTGGGAAAAATGGTGGCTTCTTACGAAGCGATTCCATTCGGCAGATTCCACGCACGAACTTTTCAGTGGGATCTGCTGGACAAATGGTCCGGATCGCATCTGCAGATGCATCAGCGGATAACTTTGTCTCCACGGACAAGGGTGTCTCTTCTGTGGTGGTTGCAGAGTGCTCATCTGTTAGAGGGCCGCAGATTCGGCATACAGGACTGGGTCCTGGTGACCACGGATGCCAGTCTGAGAGGCTGGGGAGCGGTCACACAGGGAAGAAACTTCCAGGGAGTGTGGTCAAGCCTGGAGATGTCTCTTCACATAAATATACTGGAGCTAAGAGCGATTTACAATGCTCTAAGCCTGGCAAAACCCCTGCTTCAGGGTCAGCCGGTGTTGATCCAGTCGGACAACATCACGGCAGTCGCCCACGTAAACAGACAGGGCGGCACAAGAAGCAGGAGGGCAATGGCAGAAGCTGCAAGGATTCTTCGCTGGGCGGAAGATCATGTGATAGCACTGTCAGCAGTGTTCATTCCGGGAGTGGACAACTGGGAAGCGGACTTCCTCAGCAGACACGATCTACACCCGGGAGAGTGGGGACTTCATCCAGAAGTCTTCCACATGATTGTGAACCGTTGGGAAAAACCAAAGGTGGATATGATGGCGTCCCGCCTCAACAAAAAACTGGACAGGTATTGCGCCAGGTCAAGAGACCCTCAGGCAATAGCTGTGGACGCTCTGGTAACACCGTGGGTGTTCCAGTCAGTGTATGTGTTTCCTCCTCTGCCTCTCATACCAAAAGTACTGAGAATTATACGGCAAAGGGGAGTAAGAACGATACTCGTGGCTCCGGATTGGCCAAGAAGAACTTGGTACCCGGAACTTCAGGAGATGCTCACGGAAGATCCGTGGCCTCTACCTCTAAGACGGGACCTGCTTCAGCAAGGGACCGTGTCTATTCCAAGACTTACCGCGGCTGCGTTTGACGGCATGGCGGTTGAACGCCGAATTCTAAGGGAAAAAGGCATTCCGGAAGAGGTCATCCCTACCCTGGTAAAAGCCAGGAAGGAGGTGACTGCACAACATTATCACCGCATTTGGAGAAAATATGTTGCGTGGTGTGAGGCCAGGATGGCCCCGACGGAGGAATTTCAACTGGGTCGATTCCTACATTTCCTGCAAACAGGATTGTCTATGGGCCTCAAATTAGGGTCCATTAAGGTTCAAATTTCGGCCCTCTCTATTTTCTTCCAGAAAGAATTGGCTTCAGTTCCTGAAGTCCAGACTTTTGTAAAAGGAGTACTACATATACAGCCCCCGGTTGTGCCCCCAGTGGCTCCGTGGGATCTTAATGTAGTTTTGGATTTTCTCAAATCCCATTGGTTTGAGCCACTCAAATCGGTGGATTTGAAATATCTTACATGGAAAGTAACCATGCTACTGGCCCTGGCTTCAGCCAGGAGAGTGTCAGAATTGGCGGCTTTATCGTATAAAAGCCCATATCTGATATTCCATTCGGACAGGGCAGAACTGCGGACGCGTCCTCATTTTCTGCCTAAGGTGGTGTCAGCGTTTCACCTGAACCAGCCTATTGTGGTGCCTGCGGCTACTAGCGATTTGGAGGATTCCAAGTTGCTGGACGTTGTCAGGGCATTGAAAATATATATTTCAAGGACGGCTGGAGTCAGAAAATCTGACTCGCTGTTTATACTGTATGCACCCAACAAGCTGGGTGCTCCTGCTTCTAAGCAGACGATTGCTCGTTGGATTTGTAGCACAATTCAACTTGCACATTCTGTGGCAGGCCTGCCACAGCCTAAATCTATCAAGGCCCATTCCACAAGGAAGGTGGGCTCATCTTGGGCGGCTGCCCGAGGGGTCTCGGCATTACAACTCTGCCGAGCAGCTACGTGGTCGGGGGAGAACACGTTTGTAAAATTCTACAAATTTGATACCCTGGCTAAAGAGGACCTGGAGTTCTCTCATTCGGTGCTGCAGAGTCATCCGCACTCTCCCGCCCGTTTGGGAGCTTTGGTATAATCCCCATGGTCCTGACGGAGTCCCAGCATCCACTAGGACGTCAGAGAAAATAAGATTTTACTTACCGATAAATCTATTTCTCGTAGTCCGTAGTGGATGCTGGGCGCCCATCCCAAGTGCGGATTGTCTGCAATACTTGTACATAGTTATTGTTACAAAAAAATCGGGTTGTTATTGTGAGCCGTCTGTTCAGAGGCTCCTACGTTTGTCATACTGTTAACTGGGTTCAGATCACAGGTTGTACAGTGTGATTGGTGTGGCTGGTATGAGTCTTACCCGGGATTCAAAATCCTTCCTTATTGTGTACGCTCGTCCAGGCACAGTATCCTAACTGAGGCTTGGAGGAGGGTCATAGGGGGAGGAGCCAGTGCACACCACCTAGTCCTAAAGCTTTTATTTTTGTGCCCTGTCTCCTGCGGAGCCGCTAATCCCCATGGTCCTGACGGAGTCCCAGCATCCACTACGGACTACGAGAAATAGATTTATCGGTAAGTAAAATCTTATTATTTTGCTAATATAATGTGAATTCAGGGCCGGCTCCAGGCCTACTAGCACCCTGAGCGAAAACATGTAAAAGCGCCCCCCCCCCCCCCCCCCCCTTAATGCGCGTGCCGAAGTCGCGTGGCCTCTTGGAAAGTGGGCGTGGCCTCATAACTTCATATTATTAGACTATAAATAAATATATTTTCACACACCCTCTACGCACACAATTAGCAGCCTCACACATAACAGCCACAGTAGTGTTCCTTACACACAATGTCTCCAGTATAGTGCCAGATAGACATGATATGCCCCCCAGCAGTGGCAGCTACACACAATATGCCCCCCAGCAGTGGCAGCTACACACAATATGCCCCCCTAGCAGTGCCAGTTACACGATAGTGTTCACTTTTTAGGGCAGGGAGGGCACATTTTTAAGTTAGGAGGGCAAAATGATGTACATACTGTAATGCTTGGTGCTCATTTACCTACACGGCAAAGCATGGACAGTGCGCGCCGAAGGCGCGCTGCAAAAATTTAGGGGCGTTGCTTCGTGGGGAAGGTGCGTGGCCACATAATAGTGGCAATTCGCATTACACCACACAGTAGTGCAGTTAATACACACTGCACCAGGTAGAACCTCCTAGACACTTTGCGCCAGGCAGAGCACGTTAGACACTTTGCGCCAGGCAGAGCACGTTAGACACTTTGCGCCAGGCAGAGCACGTTAGACACTTTGCGCCAGGCAGAGCACGTTAGACACTTTGCGCCAGGCAGAGCACGTTAGACACTTTGCCTAGCCACAGACGCCTAGCGGGAACACTATATGATATGCTCCCCAGCCGTGCCAGCTACACATGACATGCCCCCCAGCAATGCCAGATACATAAATGGCCACACAGTGCCAGATATGTAGATACAGAAAAGCCCCCACAGTGCCAGATAAATGCCCCCACAGTGCCAGATAAATGCCCCCACAGTGCCAGATAAATGCCCCCACAGTGCGCCCCACAGTGCCAGATAAATGCCCCCACCGTGCCAGACAAATGTCCCCACCGTGCCAGACAAATGTCCCCACCGTGCCAGACAAATGTCCCCACCGTGCCAGACAAATGTCCCCACCGTGCCAGACAAATGCCCCCAGTGCCAGATAAATGTCCCCACAGTGCGCCCCACAGTGCCAGATAAATGTCCCCACAGTGCCAGATAAATGTCCCCACAGTGCCAGACAAATGCCCCCACAGTGCCAGACAAATGCCCCCACAGTGCCAGACAAATGCCCCCACAGTGCCAGACAAATGCCCCCACAGTGCCAGATAAATGCCCCCACAGTGCCAGATAAATGCCCCAGTGCCATCCACAAATGCCCCCACAGTGCCATCCATAAATGCCCCCACAGTGCCATCCATAAATGATTCACCCCCCCCCCCCCCCTCCAAATACCTGCGGCGTTGAAGGGTGAGTACTGCTGTCCGGGTGCTGGCGGCCGGGTGCGGGCGGGAGGGCGGCCGGCCAGGAAGCGTCCAAGGCCCTTGTGTGCGCTGCGCCGGCGTCTGACGTTAGATACCGGCGCCGCTCAGCACGTATAGCGCACACAAGCGCCTGCAGTGACCAGGGCCGGCTTCATGTTCGAATATGGCGGCGCCAGCACGCGGCGCCCATTAAGGGTGGCGCCCTGCGCGGCCGCTCTATTCGAACATGCCTAGAGCCGGCCCTGTGTGAATTACTTCAGATTAAAGTAACATTTCAACTACTGTATCTTTGGTTTATGCAGCCAGCACCCCTCCCCCCACACTACCTCCTCCTTTCCCATACAGTATATACTTTGGGGGGAACTTAATTGAGGACAAGGGGTGTGAATTGCCATTACTGCGTCGTTTAAACGCTGGTAATGGTAGCCTTTTTCACACCCTGATTCACTCAAAAGTGCTTGCTACTCTATGCAGCAGCAAAACGCTTTTGAGTGGGATCCCGTTAACGGATGCGCCCTTAATTGAATTACACCCCCCCCCCCCCATTTTCTTATTTCTTCCCAACTTATAGGCCTATGGTAGCAGAATAATAACTTTTGCTCAACTTATTAGCCTCTAAAATTGGGTCACAATGTTTTGAGGTATAGGTTACAGAGTAAATTATTTTGACAGAGAATACATGCCTCTGAACCACCCCAAGCGCGCTCTCTCTCGCTCTCTCTCGCTCTCTCTCGCTCTCTCTCGCTCTCTCTCGCTCTCGCTCGCTCTCGCTCGCTCTCGCTCGCTCTCGCTCGCTCTCGCTCGCTCTCGCTCGCTCTCTCTCTCGCTCTCGCTCGCTCTCTCTCTCGCTCTCTCTGGGATGTACTAAGCAGTTATAAAAGTGGAGAAGTTGAGAACCAATCAGCATTGATGTGACATTTGTAATTTGCATACTATAAAAGTATACAGAGCAGCTGGCTCACTTCTTCACTTTTATCACTGCTTAGTACATCTCCCTCTCTGTCTCTGTCTGGTGCTTTCTCTCTCTCACAGGCACTCTGTCTCTGTCTGGTGCTTTCTCTCTCTCACAGGCACTCTGTATCTGTGTGGTGCGCTCTCTCTGTCTGGGGCTCTCTCTTGCTCTGTCTCTCTCTCTGGTGTTCTCTTTCTGTATCTCTGGTGTGTGCACTCTCTCAATGGGTATTAGGTTACTGCAGCTATTGGTATTTTGAGTAGCGATTACAATACTGCCAGTCGGGATCCCAGCGACAAGGGGGTGAAATTACGCCGCCGGAATACTAGCGAGACAGGCTATTCCTCTGTGGGTGTCCACGACTCCCACAGAGGGAGAATATAACCCAGAGGTTCTCAAACTCGGTCCTCGGGGGCCCACACAGTGCATGTTTTGCAGGTCTCCTCACAGAATCACAAGTGAAATAATTAGCTCCACCTGTGGACCTTTTAAAATGTGTCAGTGAGTAATTAATACACCTGTGCACCTGCTGGGTTACCTGTAAAACATGCACTGTGTGGGCTCCCGAGGACCGAGTTTGAGAACCTCTGATATAACCTGTGTCCGCAATGGGCTTTCTAATGCTCACCCCGCTGCCAGCATTCTGGCAAATGGGATCCCAGTATTTTACCTATAGTTAGTACGTATCCCAATATTTTCCTCTCTCTCTCTCTCTCTCTCTCTCTCTCTCTCTCTCTCTCTCTCTCTCTCTCTCTCTCTCTCTCTCTCTCTCTCTCTCTCTCTCTCTCTCTCTCTCACATCCTAACCATTTCTTTCTTTGTCTGTTTGCAGGTATGCGTCTGTCTTCAAGGGCTGCCTTACGCTGTACACAGGACGGGGTGGTGACCTGCAGAAGATTGGAGAGTAAGACATAATACTCATGTATTCCCAATAGTGGGCAGGACTTACTGTATCAATCCTCTGAGATAAAGTGGAGTAATTGCCCATAGCAGCCAATAAACTTTCAACTGATGTTATTCGCGGTGCTAGATAAATGGTAGCTAGAAGCTGATTGGTTACTTTATCTCTCAAAGTTTTGATACCTCTCTCAACTTGTACATGCCCAACAGATAGTGCTTGGGTCTGTAGCATGCAGCTTTTCCTCGTAGTCTCCGTCTGTACGCAGAAGAGCACTTTGGTGGATCCGCTATTGCTTTGCTTCACTTTTCTTCTTATTCATTCAGGTTTTGTATGGTTTATTCTGAAGCGCCTAACTTTAGTGAGCCAAACCCTGAGTATGTGGCACAGCAATCCCAAAGCAAGCAGGTTAGTGCGTTCTGTTTTATTATTGATCATTTGTGTGACCTTTGCTTAACATTTACAGATGTTACTTTATCATTTTAGGCACAGACAGAGAATGTGACAGCAACAGCCAATCACAGCCCTTCAAGCAGCACTACTACTCCTCCAGGTAACAACCCCACTGATGACAATGAGCCCTTGTTATGGAAGCTGCCATTTAAAAAAGGTCACATTTTGGCAGTGCAACAGCACTGGCTATTGCTAAAGGTGGGTACACACTTAGCGATATAGTGAACTATATTGCTAATTTTCCCCCTCAAGAGTGATATAGTTTACTATATCGGCCAGTGTGTATGCCACCGACGAGCGATGCGTGGATCGTTAAAGACACTCGGCCGTGCATGCATCTCAATTTGGACTCCTCGTCCAAAGCTGCATGCTCTGGCCGCCACAGCATGACGTCACTGTGGGATATCATTAGTGATATCGCACAGTGTGTATGCCCGCCATCGCGGCGGCCCGACCCAGGAGGGGAAACACTAGGCAATGTCACTAAATGAGCACATCGCCTAGTGTGTACCCACCTTTACAGTCTTACAATCTTAGTGGAGATCAGGGGAATCATGCAATCCTCCTATCTTTTGACGGAATACATAAGTTTCTCTTACGTCCTAGAGGATGCTGGGGTCCACTGGCACTTTAAGAGTTTGAGAGTGTGGGCTGGCTCCTCCCTCTATGCCCCTCCTACCAGACTCGGTTTAGAAAATGTGCCCGGAGGAGCCGGTCACAGCTAGTGGAGCTCCTAGAGCTTCTTTAGTTTATTTAGGTTATTTCTCTGACGTCCTAGTGGATGCTGGGAACTCCGTAAGGACCATGGGGAATAGACGGGCTCCGCAGGAGACTGGGCACTCTAAAAGAAAGATTAGGTACTATCTGGTGTGCACTGGCTCCTCCCTCTATGCCCCTCCTCCAGACCTCAGTTAGATTTCTGTGCCCGGCCGAGCTGGATGCACACTAGGGGCTCTCCTGAGCTCCTAGAAAGAAAGTATATGTTAGGTTTTTTATTTTACAGTGAGACCTGCTGGCAACAGGCTCACTGCAATGAGGGACTAAGGGGAGAAGAAGCGAACCTACCTGCTTGCAGCTAGCTTGGGCTTCTTAGGCTACTGGACACCATTAGCTCCAGAGGGATCGACCGCAGGACCCGTCCTTGGTGTTCGTTCCCGGAGCCGCGCCGCCGTCCCCCTTACAGAGCCAGAAGCATGAAGATGGTCCGGAAAATCGGCGGCAGAAGACTTCAGTCTTCACCAAGGTAGCGCACAGCACTGCAGCTATGCGCCATTGCTCCTCATACACACTTCACACTCCGGTCACTGAGGGTGCAGGGCGCTGGGGGGGGGGCGCCCTGAGCAGCAATAAAAACACCTTGGCTGGCAAAATAATCACAATATATAGCCCCAGAGGCTATATATGTGATAATTACCCCTGCCAGAATCCATAAAAAAGCGGGAGAAAAGTCTGCGAAAAAGGGGCGGAGCTATCTCCCTCGGCACACTGGCGCCATTTTCTCTTCACAGTGTAGCTGGAAGACAGCTCCCCAGGCTCTCCCCTGTAGTTTTCAGGCTCAAAGGGTTAAAAAGAGAGGGGGGGCACTAAATTTAGGCGCAATATTGTTTATACAAGCAGCTATTGGGGAAAATTCACTCAGTGATGGTGTTTATCCCTACATTATATAGCGCTCTGGTGTGTGCTGGCATACTCTCTCTCTGTCTCCCCAAAGGGCTGTGTGGGGTCCTGTCCTCAGTCAGAGCATTCCCTGTGTGTGTGCGGTGTGTCGGTACGGCTGTGTCGACATGTTGGATGAGGAGGCTTATGTGGAGGCGGAGCAGATGCCGATAAATGGGATGTCGCCCCCTGTGGGGCCGACACCAGAGTGGATGGATAGGTGGAAGGTATTAACCGACAGTGTCAACTCCTTACATAAAAGGCTGGATGACGTAACAGCTGTGGGACAGCCGGCTTCTCAGCCCGCGCCTGCCCAGGCGTCTCAAAGGCCATCAGGGGCTCAAAAAAACGCCCGTTACCTCAGATGGCAGACACGGATGTCGACACGGAGTCTGACTCCAGTGTCGACGAGGTTGAGACATATACACAATCCACTAGGAACATCCGTTGCATGATCTCGGCAATAAAAATTGTGTTACACATTTCTGACATTAACCCAAGTACCACATAAAAGGGGTTTTATGTTTGGGGAGAAAAAGCAGCCGGTGTTTTGTTCCCCCATCAGATGAGTGAATGAAGTGTGTGAAGAAGCGTGGGTTCCCCCGATAAGAAACTGGTAATTTCAAAAAAATTACTGCTGGCGTACCTTTCCCGCCAGAGGATAGGTCACGTTGGGAGATATCCCCTAGGGTGGATAAGGCGCTCACACGTTTGTCATAAAAGGTGGCACTGCCGTCTTAGGATACGGCCACTTTGAAGGAGCCTGCTGATAAAAAGCAGGAGGCTATCCTGAAGGTTGTATATACACACTCAGGTATTATACTGAGACCTGCAATTGCCTCAGCATGAATAGTGCTGCTGCAGCAGGGTCTGATACCCTGTCAGATAATATTAATACCCTAGACAGGGAGAATATGGTGCTAACATAGAGCATATTAAAGACGTAGTCTTATATATGAGGGATATTTGCCGGCTGGCGTCCAGAATTAATGCAAGGTCCATTCTGCCAGGAGGGTATTAGAGACCCGGCAGTGGACAGGTGATGTTGACTTTAAAAGGCACATGGAGATTATGCCTTATAAGGGTGAGGAATTGTTTGGGGATGGTCTCTGGGACCTTGTATCCACAGCAACAGCTGGGAAGAAAAATTTCTACCTCAGGTTTCCTCACACCCTAAGAAAGCACTATATTATCGGGTACAGTCCTTTCGGCTTCAGAAAAGCAAGGGGGCCAAAGGCGCTTCCTTTCTGCACAAGGGAAGAAGGAAAAAGCTGCACAGACAGCCAGTTCCCAGGATCAAAAATCCTCCCCCGCTTCCTCTGAGTCCACAGCATGACGCTGGGGCTCCACAGACAGGTGCGGTGGGGGCGCGTCTCGGGAACTTCAGGGACCAGTGGGCTTGCCCACAGGTGAATCACTGGGTTCTGCAAGTAGTATCACAGGGATACAAGCTGGAGTTCGAGGCGACTCCCCCTCGCCGTTACCTCACATCAGCCTTGCCTGCTGCCCTCGGATATAGGGAGTTAGTACTGGCGGCAATTCACAAGCTGTACTTCCAGCAGGTGAAATCAAGGTACCCCTCCTTCAACAAGGCCGGGGTTACTATTCCAAAAATGTTGTGGTACCGAAACCAGACGGTTCGGTGAGACCCATTCTAAAATTGAAATCCTTGAACACTTATATACGAAGGTTCAAGTTCAAAATGGAATCGCTCAGGGCGATTATTGCAAGCCTGGAGAATTTCAGGGTATCACTGGACATCAAGAATGCTTACCTGCATGTCCCAATTTACCCTCCTCACCGGGAGTACCTCAAAATTGTGGTACAGAATTGTCATTACCAATTCCAGACGTTGCCGTTGGTCTGTCCCCGGCACCGAGGGTATTTACCAAGGTAATGGCCGAAAGAATTATCCAGTACTTGGACAATCTCCTTATAAAGGCGAGGTCCAGGGAGCAGTTGTTTGTCAGAGTAGCACTATCTCGGCAAGTGCTACAACAGCACGGCTGGATTCTGAATATTCCAAAGTCGCAGCTGGTTCCTACGACGCATCTACTGTTCCTGGGGATGGTTCTGGACACAGAACAGAAAAAAGTGTTTCTCCCGCAGGAGAAAGCCAAGGAGCTGTCATCTCTAGTCAGAGGCCTCCTGAAACCAAAACAGGTGTCGGTGCATCACTGCACGCGAGTCCTGGAAAAAATGGTAGCTTCCTACGAAGCAGTTCCATTCGGCAGGTTCCATGCAAGAACTTTTCAGTAGTGATGAGCGGATTCGGTTTTACTCGGTTTTACTCGGTTCTCAAAACCGAATCTTATTGGCTCACTGATGTCACGTGTTTTGGATAGCCAATAAGATTCGGTTTTGAGAACCGAGTAAAACCGAGTAAAACCGAATCCGCTCATCACTACTTTTCAGTGGGACCTCTTGGATGGGATCGCATCTTCAGATGCATCGGCTGATAACCCTGTCTCCAAGGACCAGGGTGTCTCTGCTGTGGTGGCTGCAGAGTGCTCATCTTCTAGAGGGCCGCAGATTCGGCATACAGGACTGGGTCCTGGTGATCACGGATGCCAGCCTTCGAGGCTGGGGGGCAGTCACACAGGGAAAAAATTTCCAAGGACTTTGGTCAAGTCAGGAGTCGTCCCTACACATAAATATTCTGGAACTGAGGGCCATTTACAATGCCCTAAGTCAGGCAAGACCTCTGCTTCAAAACCAGCCGGTACTGATCCAATCAGACAACATCACGGCAGTCGCTCATGTAAACCGACAGGGCGGCACAAGAAGCAGGATGGCGTGGCAGAAGCCACAAGGATTCTCCGATGGGCGGAAAATCACGTCTTAGCACTGTCAGCAGTGTTCATTCCGGGAGTGGACAACTGGGAAGCAGACTTCCTCAGCAGACACGACCTACACCCGGGAGAGTGGGGACTTCATCCAGAAGTCTTCAAACTGTTGGTAAACCGTTGGGAAAGGCCACAGGTGGACATGATGGCGTCCCGCCTCAACAAAAAGCTAAAGAGATATTGCGCCAGGTCAAGGGACCCTCAGGCGATAGCTGTGGACGCTCTAGTGACACCGTGGGTGTACCAGTCGGTTTATGTGTTCCCTCCTCTGCCTCTCATACCAAAGGTACTGAGAATAATAAGAAGGCGAGGAGTAAGAACGATACTCGTGGTTCCGGATTGGCCAAGAAGAGCTTGGTACCCAGAACTTCAAGAAATGATATCAGAGGACCCATGGCCTCTACCGCTCAGACAGGATCTGTTACAGCAGGGGCCCTGTCTGTTCCAAGACTTCCCGCGGCTGCGTTTGACGGCATGGCGGTTGAATTCCGGATCCTAAAGGAAAAGGGCATTCCGGAGGAAGTCATTCCTACGCTGATAAAAGCCAGGAAAGAAGTAACCGCAAACCATTATCACCATATTGGCGAAAATATGTTGCGTGGTGTGAGGCCAGGAAGGCCCCTACAGAGGAATTTCAGCTGGGTCGTTTTCTGCACTTCCTACAGTCGGGAGTGACTATGGGCCTAAAAATTGGGTTCCATTAAGGTCCAGATTTCGGCTCTGTCGATTTTCTTCCAGAAAAAAACTGGCTTCACTGCCTGAAGTTCAGACATTTGTAAAGGGAGTGCTACATATTCAGCCCCTTTTGTGCCTCCTTTGGCACCTTGGGATCTCAACGTGGTGTTGAGTTTCCTGAAATCACATTGGTTTGAGCCACTTAAAACTGTGGATCTGAAATATCTCACGTGGAAAAAAGTGGTCATGTTATTGGCCTTGGCTTCGGCCAGGCGTGTGTCAGAATTGGCGGCTTTGTCATGTAAAAGCCCTTATCTGATTTTCCATATGGATAGGGCAGAATTGAGGACTCGTCCCCAGTTTCTCCCTAAGGTGGTATCAGCTTTTCACTTGAACCAACCTATTGTAGTGCCTGCGGCTACTAGGGGCTTGGAAGATTCCAAGTTACTGGACGTAGTCAGGGCCTCGAAAATTTATGTTTCCAGGACGGCTGGAGTCAGGAAAACTGACTCGCTTTTTATCATGTAGGCACCCAACAAACTAGGTGCTCCTGCTTCTGAGCAGACTATGCTCGCTGGATTTGTAGCACAATTCAGCTGGCGCATTCTGCGGCTGGATTGCCGCATCCTAAATCCGTAAAAGCCCATTCCACAAGGAAAGTGGGCTCATCTTGGGTGGCTGCCCGAGGGGTCTCGGCTTTACAACTTTGCCGAGCTGCAACTTGGTCAGGGGCAAACACGTTTGCTAAATTCTACAAATTTGATACCCTGGCTGAGGAGGACCTTGAGTTCTCTCATTCGGTGCTGCAGAGTCATCCGCACTCTCCCGCCCGTTTGGGAGCTTTGGTATAATCCCCATGGTCCTTACGGAGTTCCCAGCATCCACTAGGACGTCAGAGAAAATAAGATTTTACTCACCGGTAAATCTATTTCTCGTAGTCCGTAGTGGATGCTGGGCGCCCATCCCAAGTGCGGATTGTCTGCAATACTTGTATATAGTTATTGCTTAACTAAAGGGTTATTGTTGAGCCATCTGTTGAGAGGCTCCGTTATATTTCATACTGTTAACTGGGTATAGTATCACGAGTTATACGGTGTGATTGGTGTGGCTGGTATGAGTCTTACCCGGGATTCAAAATCCTTCCTTATTGTGTCAGCTCTTCCGGGCACAGTATCCTAACTGAGGTCTGGAGGAGGGGCATAGAGGGAGGAGCCAGTGCACACCAGATAGTACCTAATCTTTCTTTTAGAGTGCCCAGTCTCCTGCGGAGCCCGTCTATTCCCCATGGTCCTTACGGAGTTCCCAGCATCCACTACGGACTACGAGAAATAGATTTACCGGTGAGTAAAATCTTTTTTTTTTTTTTTCTAAGAGTTATTTAGGCACAAGGAGGCTGCTGGCAACAGCCTCCCTGCTTCGTGGGACTAAGGGGCGGAGTAGTGTCCGCCCTAAGGGGTCTGAGCCACTATCTCCGCTGACATGACACTGAGCTCCTGAGGGTGATGATCGTTAGCCGCCCCCTTACAGAGCCAGAAGATTCCGGTGACGAGTGAGTCACTGGCCCCCCTGGCAAGCGGGGAGCCGGTGTGAAGATGGCGGCAATAGGGTAGGAGCGCAGTATTAACTGCGCTCCGGAGGCTCAGCGGTACATAGTGCGGGGCGCCCTAAGCCAGCGCCTGTACCCTACACTGATCGCAAGTCTGTCAGAGACCGCGGTTACACTGCCAGCAACAATCCTCAGGCCAGTATAAAACACTGAAGAGCCGGAAGCAGCGCCATGTTAAGGGGGCGGAGCTTCTCCTCAGAGCGGACCCAGGAGCGTTCAGCGCCATTTTCCTGCCTGCAGATCCTCTCTAGAGACGCTGACAGGGAGAGCTGTCCTTCCAAGCAACTCCATCTATCCTGTTTGGTACCAGGGGGTTGTAGAAGGGGAGACTGTGTAAATACTGTGTAGTCTATAAAGGTACACAGTAAGTGCCAGGTAGTGGTATTGTATCTACCTAGGAAAATGCTGTGTGTGGGTTGGCTCAAATCTCTGTGTTTCTCTGTGGCATACTTTGGGAGTAAATTGTATCTGACATTTCCCTGTGTGGGTGTTTTGTTGTCTCACGTAACCATGTCTAGGGACTCTGGGGCAGATGTATTAACCTGGAGAAGACATAAGGCAGTGATAAACCAGTGATGTGTGCAAGGTGATAAAGGCACCAGCCAATCAGCTCCTAACTGTTAATTTACATATTGGAGCTGTTTGGCTTGTGCCTTTATCACCTTGCACATATCACTGGTTTATCACTGCCTTATGCCTTCTCCAGGTTAATACATCTGCCCCTCTGTCTCTTATGCTGCAGAGGACATTTCCTCTCAGGAGGAATCCATTCCATGTGCACAGGAATGTAATGTCTTATCTTGGATCCCTATTAACGAGCCTGAGTGGTTGACCTCTATTAAGGGTATGATCTCTCAGATCTCTACTAGGGTAGCTCATACTGAGTCTGAAACTCAGGTTTTAAAGAAATCTATGGCGGTTTGGTCAGGTTCTGTCCCTATTCCTTCAAAATCCCCTAGCATATACCGACAGAAACATGCACTTGCCCAGATTATGCACGATGACATGGATACCGACTCTGACACGGGTGACGGGGATGTGCTGAGGGGGGCGGCATCCCTTGCAAAAGGGGTGCAGCTAATGATTGAGGCCAGTAGAGATGTGTTAAATATTACTGACACAACACCTGAGCAGGTTGAGGAGGCTTACTTCACAGACAATAAGAAAGCCTCGCTAACCTTCCCTGCGTCTAAAGAATTAAACGCTTTATTTGAAAAATCCTGGGAAAACCCAAAGAAAAAAGTCTAGATCCCAAAAAAGGGTTCTGGTTGCTTTTTCCTTCACTGAGGAAGATAGGAAAAAATGGGAAAACCCACCCATAGTTGACGCATCAGTTTCCAGACTGTCGAAAAAGGTGGTTTTACCTGTCCCTGGATCTACCGCGTTAAAAGAACCGGCGGATCGTAAGATTGACACTACGCTCAAATCCATATACACTGCTTCAGAGGTGGCGTTGAGGCCTACTACTGCCTGCGCATGGATCTCTAAAGCTATAATAAAGTGGTCAGGCACATTACTAGAGGATTTGGATTCACTGGATAGAAGTGACATTGAATTATTTTTACGTAACATACAGGATTCTGCGGGATTCATGGTGGAATCCTTGAAGGACCTGGGTACGCTGACTACAAGGATATCTTCCATGTCTGTCTCAGCTCACAGGGGACTCTGGCTATGCCAATGGTCTGCTGATGCGGAATCCAGGAGAAGTGTGGAGAACCTACCCTACACAGGTCAGGCTCTATTTGGAGAAGCATTGGATGCGTGGATTTCCACGGCAACCGCGGGTAAGTCACCTTTTCTTCCCTCAGCTGCACCTTCTATGAAGAAACCTTTTTCTTCATCGGCATCGAAGTCCTTTCGGATCGCTAAGACAAAAAAGTTCAAGCCTTCTACCACCTTCTTTAGAGGTGGGCCGGCAAAATCCAAAAAGCCTGCACCCGCAGGCTCCCAGGACCAGAAGCCTGCTTCTGGTACCTCAAAATCCTCAGCATGACGGTGGACCACGCAACCTGGAGGACGGGCCGGTTGGGGTGAGACTCAGACGTTTCAGCCACATCTGGGTGTCGTCCGACCTGGTTCCCTGGGTACAGGATATTGTGTCCCAGGGGTACAGTCCGGAGTTTCAAGAGACCCCAACCTCACCGATTCTTCAAATCAGTCTTGCCAGCTTTACTGACAGACAGAACTGTCCTACTTGAAGCTATCCAGAAATTGGAAAGGTTAGAGGTCATTGTCCCAGTTCCACCTCATATGCACAATGTGGGTTACTATTCAAACCTTTTTGTGGTACCGAAACTGGATGGTTTGGTCAGACCAATTTTGATCTTGAAATCGTTAAACCCTTATCTAAGGGAGTTCAAATTCAAAATGGAGTCTCTGAGAGCGGTGATCTCAGGTCTGGAGGAGGGGGAGTTTCAGGTATCCTTAGATATCAAGGATGCGTATCTCCACATTCCAATTTGGCCTCCGCACCAGACTTACCTCAGATTTGCATCGTTAGACAGTCACTATCAGTCTCAGGCACTGCCATTCGGTCTCTCCACGGCACCGAGGGTGTTCACCAAGGTGATGGCAGAGATGATGGTTCTTCTCCGCAGACAGGGAGTGAACATACCTGGATGATCTGCTGATGAAGGCGTCGTCCAGGGAGAAGCTGTTGCAGTCAATTGCTCTCACGACTCATCTGCTCAGGGTCCATGGTTGGATCCTGAACCTTCCAAAGTTACATTCGGAGCCGACAAGGAGATTCTTTCCTGGGGATGATCCTCGACACGGAAGTGCAGAGGGTGTTTCTACCAGTGGAGAAAGCGTTGGTAATACAATCAATGGTCCGGGATGTCCTGAAGCCAGCCCGGGTATTGATTCATCAGTGCATTCGACTACTGGGGAAGATGGTTGCCTCTTACGAGGCTCTGCAGTTCGGAAGGTTTCATGCTCGATCCTTCCAATTGGATCTCCTAGACAAGTGATCGGGTTCTCATCTACTCATGCACCTGAGGATGCGTCTGTCGCCGAAAGCAAGGATTTTACTCCTCTGGTGGCTACAAATGCCTCCCCTTCTGGAGGGCCGCAGGTTCGGGATTCGGTACTGGATCCCTCTAACCACGGATGCAAGTCACTGGGGCTCGGGCACAGTCACTCAAGGGGCAACCTTCCTAGAAGGTGGTCAAGCTTGAAATCTGGTCTTCCAATAACCATTCTGGAACTAAGAGCCGTGTACAACGGTCTTCTACAAGCGGCACATCTTCTGGAAGATCAAGCCATTCAAGTTCAGTCGGACAGTGACGACAGTGGCTTACATAAACCGACAAGGCGGAACAAAGAGAAAAGCTGCAATGTCAGAGGTAACAAAAATCATCCTCTGGGCGGATTAGCACGCGGTGGCGCGGTCAGCAATCTTCATCCCGGGAATGGACAACTGGGAAGCGGACTTCCTCAGCAGACACGATCCCCATCCAGGAGAGTGGGGTCTCCATCCGGAGGTGTTCACGGAAGTGACAAATCTTTGGGGGGTTCCTCAAATAGACATGATGGTCTCCTGCCTCAACAAATAACTTCTGATGTATTGCTCCAGGTCAAGAGACCCGCAGGCAGTGGCGGTGGACGCCCTGGTAACTCCGTGGGTGTTCCAGTCGGTGTACGTGTTTCCTCCACTTCCACTAATTCCAAGAATTCTAAAGCTCATAAGGAGAACAGGAGTTCATGCAATCCTAATTGCTCCAGACTGGCCAAGAAGGGCTTGGTACGTGGATCTTCTCGTTCTACTGCTGGAAGAGCCGAGGCCTCTTCCTCTTCGGGAGGACCTGCTGCAGCAGAGGCCATTTGCTTATCAAGACTTACTGCGGCTACGTTTGAGTCCAAGAAGTTTCCTACGGTGGAGTTTCAACTGGGACGTTTTCTCCTCTTCCTGTAAGCGGGTGTGGATATGGGCCTGCGGTTGGGATCCGTAAAGGTCCAGATTTCGTCCCTATCCATTTTCTTCCAGAAACAGTTGGCTTCCCTCCCTGAGGTGCAGACTTTTTTGAAAGGGGTTCTGCACATCCAGCCTCCCTTTGTGCCACCTATGGTGCCCTGGGATCTTAACGTGGTGTTACAGTTCCTCCAATCGGATTGGTTCGAACCTCTACAGGAGTTTGAGGTCAAGTTTCTCACGTGGAAGGCTTTCACTTTGTTGGCCTTAGCTTCTGCTAAACGTGTGTTGGAGTTGGGGGCTTAGTCTTGTAAGAGCCCCTACTTGATCTTCCATGAAGATGGAGCGGAGCTCCGGACACGTCAGCAGTTCCTTCCGAAGGTTGTGTCGACATTTTATATCAACCAACCTATAGTGGTGCCAGTTGCTACTGACTCCTCAATTTCATCAAAGTCCTTGGGTGTTGTAAGGGCTCTGAAAATCTATGTGAAGAGGACTGCTTGTCACAGAAAATCGGACTCTTTGTTTGTCCTGTATGATTCCAAGAAACTTGGGAGTCCTGTTTCTAAGCAGACTATCTCCCGCTGGATCAGGTTCACTATCCAGCATGCGTATTCTACGGCAGGATTGCCGTGTTCTACATCGGTTAAGGCCAACTCTACTCGTAAGGTGGGTTCTTCTTGGGCGGCTACCTGGGGTGTCTCAGCTTTACAGCATTGCTGAGCGTCTACTTGGTCTGGGTCGAACACGTTTGCTAAGTTCTACAAGTTCGATACTTTGGCCTCTGAGGACCTGAAGTTTGGTCAATTGGTTCTGCAGTAGCCGCTGCGCTCTCCCTCCCGTTTTGGGAGCTTTGGTACATCCCCATGGTACTAATGTGGACCCCAGCATCCTCTAGGACGTAAGAGAAAAATAGGATTTTAATTACCTACCGGTAAATCCTTTTCTCGTAGTCCGTAGAGGATGCTGGGCGCCCGCCCAGCGCTTCGTGATCCTGCTGTGGTTACTTAGTTCAGTACTGCTTGGTTCTTGGTTAAGTACTGTTTGTTACTTGGTTAAGTAATCTTGTTCAGCCGTTGCTGAGTTTTTAAGCTGGTTAGCTTGGTTTGCCTTGTTTGATCTGGTGTGAATCTCGCCACGATCTGTGTAAAATCCTTCTCTCGAAATTGTCCGTCTCCTCGGGCACACTTCCTATACTGAGTCTTGTAGGAGGGGCATAGAGGGAGGAGCCAGCCCACACTCTCAAACTCTTAAAGTGCCAGTGGCTCCTAGTGGACCCGTCTATACCCCATGGTACTAATGTGGACCCCAGCATCCTCTACGGACTACGAGAAAAGGATTTACCAGTAGGTAATTCATATCCTATTTTTACCAGCGTGCGGGATGCCAGCTGTCCATATCCCAACATCTGCATCCCGCCCGCCAGAATGCTGGATCCTGTAGTAATAAAAAACAGAGTGAGCTTTGCCTGTTGCCAATGGAAACCATAAAATGTGCTCAGATGCATCAGATGTATTGAGAAATGTAAAAGTCATTTCTGTCCAAACCACAAAAAATGAGTATCTGGCAATTATGGTATCTGGTTGATAGATAGACAGTGTCTAGTTAGACAGTCAATAGATAGACACCATATGTTAGACAGACATTAGGTCGACATGGTCAAAAGGTCGACATGAAAATGGTCGACATGAAAAAGATAGACAAATGTTTTTGTTTTTTATTTAACATGTTTTTGGACTATTTCATACATTCTCTATCCATGTCGGCATAGAGTTGGTTATAAACCTTGTGGCGACCCCGAAGCGTGGCGAGCAAAGCGAGCCCCACGAGGGTATGCCTTTTACAATTGGGGGTCCCAGATGAGAAAACTATCCACACAAACATGCAAAAAACATGGTGTCTACCTTTTTCATGTCGACCATTTTCATGTCGACCTTTTGACCCTTTCAACCTTTTGTACTGTCTAACATATGGTGTCTATCTATTGACTGTCTAACTAGACACTATCTATCTTTAATACCACACCCGGTAATTATATATCATCAAAGAGACAAGGTGACCAGTGCTTTAATAAGTATTTTATTTTCAGTCTCTGACCTGCCTAATGGCAATGGAAGTAACAACCAAGGCACTGTTGTGCACCAAGCCCCAGCACCAACTCACCCATCCAGTGGCCGGATTACACGCAGCCAACCCAACCATTCCCTTCCTGGAGCACCAAACTCCATCAGTAATGGCAAAGAGACACGGCGGACTGGGAAAAGATAGCAGCCTTAGTCACTGTGACCAAAACTGTACTTTATTCTCCTCTACATCGCTAAACACAGGACTGGTGTGAACCTGGAAAGAGCAGGACTGTGCTGTTCTACTAAACTCTTGCCAGAACATCATCTCGGCCTCCGCACCATTTAAAAGATACAAGATGTTTATGTGAGCCAAATGTCAGCAGTCTCTATCTAGTGCACTATAAAGCCTATACATGAGAAAATGGTCTCACAACTGGAAATATAATAGCCTCTTTTCCATTTATGTACTGTAGTATTATAAACTTTGTCTGCCCCAGCATCGAAATTGCCAGTGGATCGTGAATAGTAGCAGGGTTTCAGATGGTTTTTGTTTTTTGTCTATTACTGTAATACAGAACGTGGAGCCTTATTATCCTCAGTGGGGGTACTTTGGGCTCCATGAAGTCTGGGTGGAAATGCAGATTGCTTTATACACCTACCAGTATATAGCAAGCTTTTATATAACCTCTAGTCTAAAATACACTTATAACAAAAAGTACAGACTGCATTTCTGTGTATTCCAGTGTGTGGCATAAGACCACCATGGTCCCTAGGCAGCACAGCATTGCTATTCTGTCCATCTTCACTAAATTTTCTACACCTACTTATTAATGTGCTATACACAAGGTTTATTTCCTGCTGTGCAGGTACCCAGACAGCTCATTCTTCTAGATAACACGCAGGGTGAAGTGACCTTTCTCTGACAAAAAGTGACCTAGGGGGACATTTACTAAGCAGTGATAAAAGTGGAGAAGGGAGCCAGTGGAGAAGTTGCCCATGGCCACCAATCGGCTGCTCTGTATACTTTTATAGTATGTAAATTATAAATGTTACGTCATTGCTGATTGGTTGCCATGGGCAACTTCTCCACTGGCTCACTTCTCCACTTTTATCACTGCTTAGTAAGTGTCGTCATAAGTCCGTCAGATTTCTAACGCTAATCATGTGGGTGCAGGCTGCGTTTCTAGGGTCCCTTTTGGAGTCCTCTTTTTTTTTTTGGGGGGGGGGGGGGGGCACAAATATTTCTGTAAGTATATACTTGTAAGGGCTGTTATCCACTAGTGCCGAGCAGTAATATCACCACACCATGCTCCTAACTTTATAAATGCTATTCAGCATGTGCTGCTGCTTCTATCATCGTTAAGAGAGCAGAAGGCAGACCTGAGCTGGTGTAGCATACTGACATGGCAGCAAGATCACTGGTAGCAGTGCAGCTCACTGCCCTTATTGCTCATAGTTACCTGCTCTCCTGGACATCCAGGGAGACTCTGAAGTAGAGGAGACCTCCCAAGACTCCAGAAAGAGCAAACGGTTCTCGCTCAAAGTACTTTGCTTATGGAAAGTAGGTAGGGACAAGGCACAAATCATGCCCTTAAGGGCCTCCTCAATAGATATCAAGTGACAGGGGAGTGACTGCCAAGTCACTTTGGGGCTGATACTGATTCGCATGTAGGGGTGTCCTTGTCTGCGTCTTTTGCCAGTTGCACATCTGCAACTTTGTGCAAGTGCAGCTATAATCCCTTCCTCGGTGTACAGCCGTGCGCCTGAATGTGCAGGGACTGAGACACCTTCTTTGATCGTCTTTAGATGGAAACATCGGCTGCACCATCAAACCTTGCCCCAGTCCCATGCTAGGTGCAGAGTTCAGCGATTCTCCTGTAACACGCTCATAATAGGGACCATCTCCATGCGTCTGACACCTCCCTGTCACTGCCCAGGAGCTCCCGGTACATTTTCCAGACGTTTCTGAGACCACGCATCTCCATAGCAACAAGACTTTGGGCCTAATTCAGACCTGATCGCTAGCAAGCGATTTTTGCTGTCCTGCAATCAGATAGTCGCTGCCTACAGGGGAGTGTAATTTAGCTGTGCAAGTGTGCGAACGCATGCGTAGCAGAGCTGTACAAACAGATTTTGTGCAGTCTCTGCACAGCCCAGGACTTACTCAGCCGCTGTGATCACTTCAGCCTGTCCGGGACCGGAATTGACGTCAGGAACCCTCCCTGCAAATGCATGGACACGCTTGCGTTTTTCCAGGTATTCCCTGAAAACAGTCTGTTGACACCCACAAATGCCTTCTTCCTGTTAATCTCCTTGCGAACGCCCGCACGAACGGATCCGTTGCACAAACCCATCGCTGAGCGGCGATCTGCTTTGTACCCGTGCAACGCACCTGCGCAGTTTGGACCAGATCGCCGGCTGGGCGAAAACGCACAGCAGTGATCAGGTCTGAATTACCCCCTCTGTGTGCACAGATGCACGTGCAATGGGGGTAATTCCAAGTTGATCGCAGCAGGAATTTTGTTAGCAGTTGGGCAAAACCATGTGCACTGCAGGGGGGGGGCAGATATAACATGTGCAGAGAGAGTTAGATTTGGGTGTGGTGTGTTCAATCTGCAATCTAAATTGCAGTGTAAAAATAAAGCAGCCAGTATTTACCCTGCACAGAAACAAAATAACCCACCCAAATCTAACTCTCTCTGCACATGTTATATCTGCCCCCCCTGCAGTGCACATGGTTTTGCCCAACTGCTAACAAAATTCCTGCTGCGATCAACTTGGAATTACCCCCAATGTTAGTAAGACGCATGCACAGAAGAAAAAAATTGCTCAGCTGCGCAGTGCACCTGACTCATAAGCAGAGAAGGGAAAGGGGGAACATGATAGTAACTTTCAAATATATCAAGGGTTTTAACCAGGTACAGGAGGGAGACATTTTTTAACGGAAGAGAAGTATTAGAGCTTGAGGACATTCACTGAAACTGGAGGGAGGTAGATTCAGGGGAAATTTCAGGAAAAATTACAGAAAGGGTAGTGAGTAAGTGGAATAGCCTCGTGGTAGAGGCTAAGACAATAGAGCAATTTAAATATGCTTGGTATAGACATTAGGATATCCTTACAAAGACCTAAGGATCTGATAGGGTTTAAGGTAACAAAAAGGTTAAAAAAATAAGGGCAGACTAGATGGGCCAAGTGGTTTTTCTCTGCTGTCAAATTCTATGTTTCTCCTTGTATTCTGTTGGCAGTGAGGGTTGCGCATAGGATGGCACAAATGATGTTCTCAAACCTTGCTCACCTTCTCTTTACCTTTCTTCACCGCAATTCTCTTAAGCTTCAGGAAGTAATAACCGTAAACAATTATGCCTATGCTACACCCCTGATCAATGCTATTTAGATGTGAATACAAGACAATTCATATACAAAGCAATCCTACTGCAGTATGAATCTTGTCTGCCCACTGCTTGTTGTCCTATATGCAAATGCATTTTTGTTTCTTTGCTGAAGTATTTTTATTGTTTTTATTTCGTTTTTTTTAATTTACTGAGATATGATCTGTCCAATTCTTTTATATTGAATCATACCCCTTTCTGTACTAATTGAGAATTTGTAAATGTTTTAATATACTGTGTAAAGTTAACTGTCCTTTATAGTTGTAGTTTATTTCTTCAGACACAACACATTTATTATATTGTTTTTAAGTTTATTAGAAAAGCAATTCACCACATAGGAGTTTCCGGTTTCCAAAGGGTGCGTACACACTAGGTGATATCGCCTACGATACGGCTGATATCGTTTGGTTTCTAACGATGTCGTCTAGCGTGTACACACGATATAGCATACGACGCGCGCTCCTGCGGGTTGCCTGCAAAATACACTGTTGGACTAGGGTGGCCAATCCCGGGATCAGGATCCAGGTAATTAGGTCAAAAAACGTCCGGGATTCAATCACGGGATTGGAAGCTCCAATTCTGGGGATTTCGGGACCAGGCGGTCCTTTGTTTTTTTTAATGCCGGGACACGTTGAGCGTCCTCAGGAGGCTCAGACCCTGCCCGGCTCCCCCTGCGCAGCGTGACGTGAAGTTAGATGTCACGTTGCGCAACCAGCTGCCCACCACCCGCCGCACAGACCTCACCAATCCGGAGCAAGTAACCCACCCGCCCTCCCAGGTAACATGGTGGTGAGTTAGCGGTGCGGGCCGGGTTCGTTGTTACGGGAAACAAACCAATCCCGGGTTTGACCAATTTTCAGTCCCAATACCCGTTCTAGTGTGCACACAGCCTTAGATTCCAGAATATTAACCACTTAATTACTGGAGACATTTCACACTTTCATAAGCAGGGCACATTTCACTTTTTGGGATGTATCATTTTAAACTGGTCAACTTTTTTTCATTTCTTAGCGTGTTTTATAATGTGAATTATGACAGTTACATATTTTGTTAGGAAAATATAACAAATATCTATTTAAGTTTTATTATGTTATCTGTGTGAAAGCAGACACAAATAGAAGATGTTTGTTTCCCTAGTACTCTCATGTAATTAGTGTAATCTCTAGCCCTCCTGAGTACAACAACATATGTTTGGATGACGTTCTAGGGCCCCAGAGCTAATAGACTGCGCCCCATCTGCAGATTGCCTGTGTGCCGGTAATGGTAGCCAAAAGTTTTCTTCATGGATAATTTTTGTGGGCTAGTGGTAACATACATTGTGCATTAAGGGGGTAATTCCAAGTTGATCGCAGCAGGATTTTTGTTAGCAATTGGGCAAAACCATGTGCACTGCAGGGGAGGCAGATATAACATGTGCAGGGAAAGTTAGATTTGGGTGGGGTGTGTTCAATCTGCAATCTAATTTGCAGTGTAAAAATAAAGCAGCCAGTATTTACCCTGCACAGAAATAAAATAACCCACCCAAATCTAACTCTTTCTGCACATGTTGCATCTGCCTCCCCTGCAGTGCACATGGTTTTGCCCAATTGCTATCAAAAATCCTGCTGCGATCAACTTGGAATTACCCCCTATGTTTGTATTATTGCAAATGACATTCATGACAGGCATATTTACGATTGGATTTTACATCAAAATGTACTAAAATTCACATGCCATAACACGGCTCGGAAAGGACCATGTCCCCGTCATGTGTAAAAAACAAAGTGATTGATTATTTCTCTATCGTCCTAAGTGGATGCTGGGGTTCCTGAAAGGACCATGGGGAATAGCGGCTCCGCAGGAGACAGGGCACAAAAAAGTAAAGCTTTACTAGGTCAGGTGGTGTGCACTGGCTCCTCCCCCCATGACCCTCCTCCAGACTCCAGTTAGATTTTGTGCCCGAACGAGAAGGGTGCAATCTAGGTGGCTCTCCTAAAGAGCTGCTTAGAGAAAGTTTAGTTTAGGTTTTTTTTCTTTACAGTGAGTCCTGCTGGCAACAGGATCACTGCAACGTGGGACTTAGGGGGAAAGTAGTAAACTCACCTGCATGCAGAGTGGATTTGCTGCTTGGCTACTGGACACCATTAGCTCCAGAGGGATCGAACACAGGCCCAGCCGTGGAGTCCGGTCCCGGAGCCGCGCCGCCGACCCCCTTGCAGATGCTGAAGCGTGAAGAGGTCCGGAAACCGGCGGCTGAAGACTCCTCAGTCTTCATAAGGTAGCGCACAGCACTGCAGCTGTGCGCCATTTTCCTCTCAGCACACTTCACTGGGCACTCACTGAGGGTGCAGAGCGCTGGGGGGGGGCGCTCTGAGAGGCAAATATAAACCTTATACAAGGCTAAAAATACCTCACATATAGCCCATAGGGGCTATATGGAGATATTTAACCCCTGCCTGACTGGAAAAATAGCGGGAGAAGAACCCGCCGAAAAAGGGGCGGGGCCTATCTCCTCAGCACACGGCGCCATTTTCTGTCACAGCTCCGCTGGTCAGAACGGCTCCCAGGTCTCTCCCCTGCACTGCACTACAGAAACAGGGTAAAACAGAGAGGGGGGGCACATTAATGGCTATATATATATATATTAAAGCAGCTATAAGGGAGCACTTAATATAAGGATATCCCTTGTATATATAGCGCTTTGTGGTGTGTGCTGGCAGACTCTCCCTCTGTCTCCCCAAAAGGGCTAGTGGGTCCTGTCTTCATTAGAGCATTCCCTGTGAGTTTGCGGTGTGTGTCGGTACGTGGTGTCGACATGTATGAGGACGATATTGGTGTGGAGGCGGAGCAATTGCCAAATATGCAGATGTCACCCCCCAGGGGGTCGACACCAGAATGGATGCCTTTATTTGTGGAATTACGTGATGGTTTATCTTCCCTTAAACAGTCAGTTGAGGACATGAGGCGGCCGGACAATCAATTAATGCCTGTCCAGGCGCCTCAAACACCGTCAGGGGCTGTAAAACGCCCTTTGCCTCAGTCGGTCGACACAGACCCAGACACGGGCACTGATTCCAGTGACGACGGTAGAAATTCAAACGTATTTTCCAGTAGGGCCACACGTTATATGATTTTGGCAATGAAGGAGACGTTACATTTAGCTGATACTACAGATACCGTAAAACAGGGTATTATGTATGGTGTGAAAAAACTACAAACAGTTTTTCCTGAATCAGAAGAATTAAATGACGTGTGTGATGAAGCGTGGGTTGCTCCTGATAAAAAGTTGATAATTTCAAAAAAGTTATTGGCATTATACCCTTTCCCGCCAGAGGTTAGGGCGCGCTGGGAAACACCCCCTAAGGTGGACAAGGCGCTCACACGCTTATCCAAACAAGTGGCGTTACCCTCTCCTGAGACGGCCGCACTTAAGGATCCATCAGATAGAAAGATGGAAGTTATTCAAAAGAATATATACACACATGCAGGTGTTATACTACGACCAGCTATAGCAACTGCCTGGATGTGCAGTGCTGGAGTAGTTTGGTCAGAATCCCTGATTGAAAATATTGATACCCTAGATAGGGACAATGTTTTACTGTCGTTAGAACAAATAAAGGATGCATTTATCTATATGCGTGATGCACAGAGGGATATTTGCACACTGGCATCTCGGGTGAGTGCTATGTCCATTTCAGCCAGAAGAGCCTTATGGACACGACAGTGGACAGGCGATGCGGATTCAAAACGTCACATGGAGGTTTTGCCGTATAAAGGGGAGGAGTTATTTGGAGTTGGTCTATCAGACTTGGTGGCCACGGCTACTGCCGGGAAATCCACTTTTTTACCTCAAGTCACTCCCCAACAGAGAAAGGCACCGACCTTTCAACCGCAGCCTTTTCGCTCCTACAAAAATAAGAGAGCAAAGGGCTTGTCGTACCTGCCACGAGGCAGAGGAAGAGGGAAGAGACACCAACAGGCAGCTCCTTCCCAGGAACAGAAGCCCTCCCCGGCTCCTGCAAAAACCTCAGCATGACGCTGGGGCCTCTCAAGCGGACTCGGGGACAGTGGGGGGCCGTCTCAAAAATTACAGCGCGCAGTGGGCTCACTCGCAGGTAGACCCCTGGATCCTGCAGATAATATCTCAGGGGTACAGGTTGGAATTAGAGACGGATCCTCCTCATCGTTTCCTGAAGTCTGCCTTACCAACCGTCTCTTCCGAAAGGGAGAGGGTGTTGGAAGCCATTCACAAGCTGTACGCTCAGCAGGTGATAGTCAAAGTACCCCTATTACAACAAGGAAAGGGGTATTATTCCACTCTATTTGTGGTACCGAAGCCGGATGGCTCGGTAAGGCCTATTCTAAATCTGAAGTCCTTGAACCTCTACATAAAAAAGTTCAAGTTCAAGATGGAGTCACTCAGAGCAGTGATAGCGAACCTGGAAGAAGGGGACTTTATGGTATCCTTGGACATCAAGGATGCGTATCTACACGTTCCGATTTACCCCGCACAACCAGGGGTACCTCAGGTTCATTGTTCAAAACTGTCACTATCAGTTTCAGACGCTGCCGTTCGGATTGTCCACGGCGCCTCGGGTCTTTACCAAGGTAATGGCCGAGATGATGATTCTTCTTCGAAGAAAAGGCGTATTAGTTATCCCATACTTGGACGATCTCCTAATAAGGGCAAGGTCCAGAGAACAGCTGGAGACAGCTTTAGCACTATCTCAAGAGGTGCTAAGACAACACGGGTGGATTCTGAATATTCCAAAATCCCATTTAATCCCGACAACTCGTCTGCTGTTCCTAGGAATGATTCTGGACACGGTTCAGAAAAAGGTTTTCCTTCCAGAGGAAAAAGCCAAGGAGTTATCCGATCTGGTCAGGAACCTCCTAAAACCAGGAAAAGTGTCAGTACATCAATGCACAAGAGTCCTGGGAAAAATGGTGGCTTCTTACGAAGCAATTCCATTCGGCAGATTCCATGCAAGAATATTCCAAAGGGATCTGTTGGACAAATGGTCAGGGTCGCATCTGCAGATGCACCTGCGAATAACCCTGTCACCAAAGACAAGGGTGTCACTTCTGTGGTGGTTGCAGAAGGCTCACCTATTAGAAGGCCGCAGATTCGGCATTCAGGATTGGATCCTGGTGACCACGGACGCCAGCCTGAGAGGCTGGGGAGCAGTCACACAAGGAAGAAACTTCCAGGGAGTATGGACGAGTCTGGAAAAGTCTCTTCACATAAACATTCTGGAACTAAGAGCAATCTACAATGCTCTAAGCCAGGCGGAACTTCTCCTGCAAGGAAAGCCGGTGTTGATTCAGTCGGACAACATCACGGCGGTCGCCCATGTAAACAGGCAGGGCGGCACAAGAAGCAGGAGTGCAATGGCAGAAGCTGCCAAGATTCTTCGCTGGGCGGAGAATCACGTGATAGCACTGTCAGCAGTGTTCATCCCGGGCGTGGACAACTGGGAAGCAGACTTCCTCAGCAGACACGATCTTCATCCGGGAGAGTGGGGTCTACATCCAGAAGTCTTCAACATGTTAATAGACCGTTGGGAAAGACCAATTGTAGACATGATGGCGTCTCGCCTCAACAAGAAACTGGACAAATATTGCGCCAGGTCAAGAGATCCACAGGCAATAGCTGTGGACGCACTGGTAACTCCTTGGGTGTACCAGTCAGTGTATGTGTTTCCTCCTCTGCCGCTCATACCAAAGGTATTGAAGATCATACGGCAAAGAAGAGTAAGAACAATACTAGTGGTTCCGGATTGGCCGAGAAGGACTTGGTATCCGGAACTTCAAGAGATGCTCACGGACGAACCGTGGCCTCTACCTCTGAGAAGGGACCTGCTACAGCAGGGTCCCTGTCTTTTTCAAGACTTACCGCGGCTGCGTTTGACGGCATGGCGGTTGAACGCCAGATCCTAAAAGGGAAAGGCATTCCAGAAGAAGTCATTCCTACCTTGATTAAGGCACGGAAGGAAGTCACCGTGAAACATTATCACCGCATTTGGCGAAAATATGTAGCGTGGTGCGAGGATCGGAGGGTTCCGACGGAGGAATTCCAACTGGGTCGTTTCCTACATTTCCTGCAATCAGGATTATCTATGGGTCTCAAATTGGGATCCATTAAGGTTCAAATTTCGGCCCTGTCAATATTCTTCCAAAAAGAATTGGCCTCTGTCCCTGAGGTCCAGACTTTTGTCAAGGGAGTACTGCATATACAGCCTCCTGTGGTGCCTCCGGTGGCACCGTGGGATCTAAATGTAGTTTTAGATTTCCTCAAATCCCATTGGTTTGAACCATTGAAAAAGGTGGATTTGAAATATCTCACATTGAAAGTGACTATGTTACTAGCCCTGGCCTCTGCCAGGAGAGTATCTGAATTGGCGGCTTTATCTTATAAAAGTCCTTATCTAATCTTCCATTCGGATAGGGCAGAACTGCGGACTCGTCCGCATTTTCTCCCTAAAGTGGTATCAGCATTTCATCTGAACCAACCTATTGTGGTGCCTGCGGCCACTAGCGACTTGGAGGACTCCAAGTTGTTGGACGTTGTCAGAGCCTTAAAAATATACATTGCAAGGACGGCTGGAGTCAGAAAATCTGACTCGCTGTTTATATTGTATGCACCCAACAAGTTGGGCGCACCTGCTTCTAAGCAGTCGATTGCTCGTTGGATTTGTAACACAATTCAACTTGCACATTCTGTGGCAGGCCTGCCACAGCCTAAAACTGTAAAAGCCCACTACACAAGGAAGGTGGGCTCATCTTGGGCGGCTGCCCGAGGGGTCTCGGCATTACAACTCTGCCGAGCAGCTACGTGGTCGGGGGAGAACACGTTTGTAAAATTTTACAAATTTGATACCCTGGCAAAGGAGGACCTGGAGTTCTCTCATTCGGTGCTGCAGAGTCATCCGCACTCTCCCGCCCGTTTGGGAGCTTTGGTATAATCCCCATGGTCCTTTCAGGAACCCCAGCATCCACTTAGGACGATAGAGAAAATAAGAATTTACTTACCGATAATTCTATTTCTCGGAGTCCGTAGTGGATGCTGGGCGCCCATCCCAAGTGCGGATTATCTGCAATACTTGTACATAGTTATTGTTAACTAATTCGGGTTATTGTTAAGGAGCCATCTTTAAGAGGCCCTTTCTGTTGTCATACTGTTAACTGGGTTTAGATCACAAGTTGTACGGTGTGATTGGTGTGGCTGGTATGAGTCTTACCCGGGATTCAAAATGCCTCCCTTATTGTGTATGCTCGTCCGGGCACAGTACCTAACTGGAGTCTGGAGGAGGGTCATGGGGGGAGGAGCCAGTGCACACCACCTGACCTAGTAAAGCTTTACTTTTTTGTGCCCTGTCTCCTGCGGAGCCGCTATTCCCCATGGTCCTTTCAGGAACCCCAGCATCCACTACGGACTCCGAGAAATAGAATTATCGGTAAGTAAATTCTTATTTTTGCAGAATAGTAGCAAGTAGGCTACTATATGGTAATTCCATCTGACTGCTTTGTAGCCCCCATAGAAACCTATGCGGCTGCTGTCAGAAATGGAGGGACCTCAGCAGATACTGAAGATACAGTATCTGCTGCAGTCCCTCCTTCATAGATTTGGAGGATCCTAAATAGTTAGACATCCCTCAAAAACAGTTTTTCTCTTACATCCTAGGGGATGCTTGGGTCCATATTAGTACCATGGGGTATAGACGGGTCCACCAGGAGCCATTGGCACTTTAAGAGTTTAACAGTGTGGGCTGGCTCCTCCCTCTATGCCCCTCCTACCAGACTCCGTTTAGAAAATGTGCCCGGAGGAGCCGGTCACAGCTAGGGGAGCTCTACAGAGCTTTCCTGGAAAAGTTTTATTTCTGCTGCGGGGTACCCTGGGCTCCACAAGTCTGGACAGTGGGGTGTAGAGTAGGATCTTGATCCGAGGCACCAACAGGCTTAAAGCTTTGACTGTTCCCAGAATGCACAGCGCTGCCTCCTATATCACCCCGCCTCCCAGCACAGGAGCTCAGGTTGTCAGTTGGTGCTGCAGTAAGCAGGCACTTAACAGAGGGGCTGCTCCAAGCAGCCCTGAGAAAAGCTTTTTATGAAAATGAAAATGTGAAGACTTCAAGGGCAGCAGCGGTGGTAAATGTCTTGTGACATTCACTGCTGCAGCTCCAGCTCTCCCCAGCGGCGCTGTACACTCCCGAGCCCTGGTTGCCGGGTACCTACAGCGGAGGCTTCGGTTTTCTTCATGTCAGACACACACGGCTTGGGCTCTCCAGGATCGCGTGGCCGCGCTTCGGGAGGTGGTAAGTGGGTCCCGCTCGCGGGACCCGGTCTTTATTGTGATCTGGCGCGGTCAGTGGGAGGCGGGCCGCGCGCGCTGACGGTGGACACTGTGGATACAGGCGATCCCACTAGATCACCAGGGCATGGGCGCAGGTCAGGTTTTCTCTTAAAACCGATTTTAATATCGCCCACAGTGCCCGGTGGTTTTGCCAGCAAGGGGGATAAGGCTTAGACCTGAAGCCCCAGCCCCAGGGCGCCATTTCCAGCAAGTGTTCCCGCCCTGGAGCTGCATCTCTGTCTTTTCCTCACTCCCTGTCAGTGTCTGCGGCGCCATTACTCCTCAGCTCACTGTTCCTGGGACTGCTTGGGCAAATCCTCCTATGTAAAGCCGCCTGGTTGTCATCGCTGTGCCTTTACATGACACTTAAGTATTCTACCTGCCTTTCTAGTCAGTGTTAGTGAGAAAGAGTGCATTTAGTCAGGGGTTTATAGTACAATTACCCTGTGATACACATCCAGTTTCTTACTGTGTAGTGTAATATCTATTGACTATATAGCTGTGTAAGCTAGTCCAGTGCAGTATTATTGTCTGTAATAACCTCTGCATTGTACAAACTGTGACTATTTGTGTGTGCATTGATAGCTGAGTGGTGTACATCTCGTGTCTTTCGCTCAACTTGCTATCCCTATATTCTATAACCTGAGGGTACTTGGTGCGTCAGGTGTTATTTAATATAGGATTTTCACAAAGATATACTGTATTACGTATTTTTCTCTGTGATTTAGTCACCATATCTCTCCTTTATCTCTGCTGGTGCTGACTACACTGCGCAGGGGTTTGGGTTTAGGGATATAGTGCAGCTAATAATTGTACTGTTACCTCATACTGCAAGTTATATCATGTCTGCTTCTGAGGGTAACGGTTCTGGGGCGGAACACACTGCTGGTGTTGCTGAAGCCATAGGCACATATGGGGAGAATATAGCAGCTGTGGGCTCTGGTTCTGGGGGCTCCTTGCCCCCCAGTGGGACTGTGGAAACGGAGGCACATACTGACCCTCCGTGGCCCGCCTTTTCCACGCTTCTGCATACGCTATTTCATAAACTAACACCCCCTATGGGACCTCCAATGCCGGTACATGTGGTCCCTGCAGCTAACCCGCCGTGGGTGGACTATTTATCTGCTCAATTAAAGAAGTTGAACCAGTCCCTGACTACTAAAAAGTCTGACCATCGCTCGCCTAAGTCCAAGAGGTCCTCTAAGCGAGCGCTCGTCTCCTCACAATCCACTGCTGTCACTGACACCTCGTTTGATGAAGACAGCACATACACTGACCCCACAGGTTCTGACTCAGATACGGCTGATGGGGAGGGTAGTTCACATGTGGATGTTCCTGATCTTTTTGGAGGCTATTAAGTTAATTCTGCAGATTACGGATGATCCCGAGCCATCCGTTCCTCCTAAGAAACCAGATAGGTTCAAGCGTCAGAAGGTGATTAAACAAATTTTACCTCACTCTGACCACCTAGTGGATATACGTCAGGAACCCTGGCAAAGCCCGGGTACGAAGTTTGTGCCTCAAAAGAAGATGCTGGCTCGCTATCCCCTCACGCCAGAGCTGTCTAAGAATTGGGAAACGCCTCCTCCAGTAGACTCACATGTGGCTAGGATGGTGGTTTCCTCAGCTCTACCTGTCACTACCGTCACGTCTCTAAAAGAGCCTACGGATAAACGTGTCGAGGTTTGTCTAAAAGCGATTTACACCCTCACGGGTGCTGCGCAAAGGCCCACTATTGCAGCTACATGGTCGGCAGAGGCTATTGAAGCATGGGTCTTGGAGTTAGAAGCTGAAATCTCCTCTGACCATGCTAGACAATGCTTGTCATATATTGTCACAGCTTCTCGCTATATTAAAGAGGCGGCTTCTGATGCCGGTATCCTACCAGCCAAGGCCTCTACTACGTCAGTCCTGGCTCGCAGAATATTGTGGCTGAGATCCTGGTCTGTGGGTCTGGACTCTAGAAAAACCCTGGAGGTACTCCCTTTCAAGGGGGATATTCTGTTTGGGGAGGACTTAAATAAGATAGTGGCTGACTTGGCTACTGCCAAAACTGCCTGTCTGCCTAATACAGCTCCTTCTGTGTCGAAGGCCAAAGGCACGTCCTTTCGCCCCTTTCGTTCTTCAGCTAAAGCATAAGGTCAGGCGTACCATAAGCAGGCCCGCACTTCCAAACCTGGTAAGCCGTAGCCCAAAAGAGCCTGGGCTGCCCGTCAGCCAGCTGCCAAGACCGATAAGCCTGCCGCATGGCGGGGCAGGCCTCCCCCTGGGGGATCCTAGGGTGGGGGGCCGGCTTCTAGGGTATACCCAGGAATGGTTGAAGACCACTTCAGATGCCTGGGTACGGGAAGTTGTCACTTGAGGTTACGCCATAGCCTTCAAAAACCGACCCCCTCATCGATTTTGCCAGACAGACGTCCCGTCGGACCAGACAAAGGCAAACACTCTGCATTCGGTGGTACAGACCCTCCTGGATACAGGAGTCGTAGTACAGGTGCCTCGGGTACTGTTTTCCGCTGTTTCTAGTCCCGAAACCGAATGGGTCTTCCCGGCCCATTCTCAACTTCAAGGCACTGAACAAGTTTGTGAAGGTTTCGAAGTTCCATGAGGAAACCCTTCGCTCTATAGTTCTGGCCTTGGAACCTGGGGACTACATGGTCTCCCTGGACATACAGGATGCTTACCTGCATATTCCTATAGCAATGTCACATCAACAATACCTGAGGTTCGCTATTGGCAACCTCCATTACCAGTTTTGGGCGTTACCTTTTGGTTTAACAACGGCTCCGCGAGTCTTCACCAAAGTTATGGCGGTGGTGACGGTGGTACTCCGCCGTCAAGGGGTCAGGATACTGCCGTATCTGGACGACTTGTTAATCCTGGCAAATTCCCCAGATCTTCTCCTGCGTCATTTGGATATGATGGTCCAGTTTCTACAAGCCCACGGGTGGCTCATCCAACTGGAAGAAATCCTCCCTGGTCCCTGCTCAGAGCATGGTGCATCTGGGAGCGCTGTTGGACACTCACAACCAGAGGTTGTTCTTGTCTCAGGAGAAATTCCTGAAACTTCAGGACAGGATTTGTTGCTTCCTTTCTCGTCCGCAAGTGTCGATACCATGAGGCCCAGCACCTGCATTGCCGAATGTATCAGCATTCGACATGGTGGAGTATGCTCAATTCCATTCTCGCCCCCTCCAGAAGCTGATTCTAGCCAAGTGGGACGGCCTGCCTCACCGGATCAGGTCTCAAATGATCTCTTTGACTCCGGAGGTCTGTCCGTCGCTGCTCTGGTGGCTCCAGGACCGACAGTTGTGCAGAGGCCATCCCTTCTGGATATCCAACTGGGTCCTGTTGACGACAGATGCCAGTCTAAGAGGTTGGGGCGCGGTGCTGGAGCAGCACTCCTTGCAGGGTCGGTGGACCAAGGAGGTATCTCTCCTCTCGATCAAGATTCTGGAATTGCGGGCGGTCTTCAGTGCGTTGAACCTAGCCCAGCATTTGTTTGATTCAGAACCGTCCTGTTCAAGTACAGTCGGACAACGCCACCACAGTGGCTTACATAAATCATCAAGGCGGCACTGGAAAACATTTGGCAATGAAGGAAGCCTCACGGATTCTATGTTGGGCAGAACACCATCTACCGGCAATATCTGCAATATTCATTCCAGGAGTCCTGAATTGGGAAGCAGACTTTCTCAGTCGTCAGGACGTGCATGCCGGCGAGTGTGTCCTCCATCCAGAAGTGGTTCAACTCCTCGTGGAAAGGTGGGGTCTTCCAGATGTGGATCTGATGGCGTCTCGACACAATCACAAGGTTCCGGTCTCCGGAGCAAGGACAAAGGATCCTAAAGCAGCATTCGTGGATGCGCTGGCAGTGCCGTGGAGGTTTCAACTGCCGTACGCGTTCCCTCCGGTGTCACTCCTGCCCAGGGTAATTCGGAAGTTCAAGCAAGAAAAAGGAAATCTGCTTCTCATAGCTCCGGCCTGGCCCAGACGGCACTGGTTCTCAGACCTGCAAGGCCTATCGTCAGAGCGTCCACTTCTACTTCCACAACGCCCAGACCTCCTCGTTCAGGGCCCCTGTATCTACCAGGACCTAGCCCAGCTGTCTTTGACGGCGTGGCTCTTGAAGCTTCCGTCTTAAGAGCTAAGGGTTTTTCTGAAGAGGTCATTAAAACTATGTTGCGGGCCCGGAAACCGGCCTCTGCTCGGATTTACCATCAGGTCTGGCATTCCTACTTTGTTTTGTGTGCATCTAACCATTCTGACGCTTCCAAGTTTAGTACAGCCAAACTTTTGGCTTTTCTACAGCAGGGCCTAGATTTAGGCCTGCGTCTGGCCTTCCTCAAGGTTCATATTTCTGCCTTGTCGGTGTGGTTTCAGAGAAAAATTGCGACTTTACCTGATGTTCATACTTTCACTCAGGGTGTGTTGCATATCCAACCTCCCTATGTCCCGCCTGTGGCTCCTTGGGACTTGTCGGTGGTTTTGGAGGCGTTGCAGGAGCCTTCATTTGAACCTCTTGGTTCAGCTGACCTTAAGTGGCTTTCCCTTAAGGTGGTGTTCTTGCTGGCTATTGCCTCTGCTAGAAGAGTGTCGGATTTGGGTGCCTTGTCTTGTAGTTCCCCATATCTGATTTTTCACCATGACCGTGTGGTTCTTAGGACTCGTCCCGGATATTTACCTAAGGTGGTTTCTTCGTTCCACCTTAATCAGGAGATTGTGGTTCCAGCTTTTGTCTCCCAAAGAGCGGTCTTTGGATGTGGTACGGGCTCTCCGTATCTATGTGAAGAGAACTGCTTCTATTCAAAAGTCTGATTCTCTCTTTGTTTTGTTTGGATTTTACAAACGTGGCTGGCCTACTCACAAGCAGACCCTGGCCAGGTGGATTAGAATGGTGATTGCGCATGCTTATGTGAAGGCTGGTCTGTCAGCTCCTGTTCACATTACAGCCCATTCTACTCGGTCTGTTGGACCTTCGTGGGCGGCCCAACGTGGTGCGACCCTTGATCAATTGTGCAAGGCGGCTGCGTGGTCCTCCGGGAACACGTTCATAAGGTTCTATGCCTTCGATACTGCCGCTTCCCAGGATGCTTCCTTTGGACGCCGGGTTCTTGTGCCCGCTACAGTGCGTCCCCTCCCATAAGGAACTGCTTTAGGACATCCCCATTGTCCAGACTTGTGGAGCCCAGTGTACCCCGCAGCAGAAAACAGGTTTTATGGTAAGAACTTACCGTTGTTAAAACTCTTTTTCAGCGAGGTACACTGGGCTCCACAAGGCGCCCACCCTGACGCACTTAGCTACTTTGGGTTGATATGACATTAGCCGCTGAGACTTCTCGTGAGAGTGTGGTGTATGTGGCTACTAACCGTTGTCATCTCTTTTCCTGCTACTGCATTGGGCTGGTTAACTAAACTGAGCTCCTGTGCTGGGAGGCGGGGTGATATAGGAGGCGGCGCTGTGCATTCTGGGAACAGTCAAAGCTTTGAGCCTATTGGTGCCTCGGATCAAGATCCTACTCTACACCCCATTGTCCAGACTTGTGGAGCCCAGTGTACCTCGCAGAAAGAGTTTTAACAAGGGTAAGTTCTTACCATAAAACTCGTTTTTTGAGTTTGTTTTTTACAGGAGGCTGCTGGCAACAGCCTGCCTGAATCGAGGGACTGAGGGGGGTAAGCAGTGTCCGCCCTGCGGGGTCTGAGCCACGGACTCCGCTGACTGGACATTGAGCTCCAGAGGGGACAGATCATGCCCCGCCACAGGGGAACGCTCACCCCGGCAGCCAGCCGCCACCCCTTTGCAGAGCTGAAGTGTGGCGAGTGAGTCACTGTCCCCCCTTCCAAGCGGGGGGTCAGTGTGAAGAGGGCAGCTTAAGGGTAGGCGCGCAGTATTAACCGCGCTCCTGGACGGCTCAGCGGTACTGTGGTGCGGCGCTGTGAGGGGCGCCCTGAACCTGCACCTGACCCTACACTGACCTAAACAAGCCTGTTGGGCTCTGCGGATCCAAGCCAGCACAAAATCCTCAGGCCTGTATATTCTACTAAGAGCGGGAAGACAGCGCCATTAAGGGGGCGGAGCTTCTCAGAGCAGACCCAGCAGCGTTCAGCGCCATTTTCCTGCCTGCAGCTCACTGCCAGTGGATGAACAGGTCCCTCCAGAGCAACTCCAGCTATCTGTATGGTACCAGGGGGTTGTAGAAGGGAGGGGAGGCTTTGTAAAGACTGTGTCACCTATTAAGGGACACAGTCAGCGCTGGTTTAGGGTCTCCCTATACCTCTAATAGCCTTGTGTGTGGGTTGGCTCCAATCTCTGTGTATCTCTGCCATTCTTGGGGGAAAACTCTGTCTGCCTAGTACCCTGTGTGTTTGTGGGGTGATTGGTGTATATGTGCAAACATGTCTAGGGACACTTTCATATGCTGTAGAGGATTTATCTTCCCAGGAAGACTGTATACCATGTAATCAGGATTGCACTGTTGTAGCGCAGATCCCAGCTAGAGAGCCAGAATGGTTAGTCTCTCTGAGGGGGACTATTTCTCAGATTTCTGATAGGGTTGCTAGGACTGAGCATGCCACTCAGGTCCTGCAATCCTCTATGGTTGTATGGTCGGATACTGCTTCCTCGGGGTCCCCTGCGGTACATTCTCATAAACGTGCACTTGCCAGACTTATGCAGGATGACACGGATACCGATTCTGACACTGCAGACGGTGACGGGGATGTGTTGAGGGGGACGACATCACTTGCTAAGGGGGTGCAGTTGATGATTGAAGCCGTGAGGGATGTGTTACACATTACTGAGACAACTCCTGAGCAGGTTGAGGAGGCCTTTTTCACAGACCGTAAAGAGCCCCCTCTCACCTTCCCAGCATCTAAGGAATTAAATGCTATCTTTAAAAAAGCCTGGGAAACTCCGGAGAAGAAATTCCAGATCTCTAAGAGGGTCTTGGTTGCTTTCCCCTTCCCGGAGGAGGATAGAAAAAAATGGGAGTCCCCGCCGATAGTTTACGCCTCTGTCTCTAGGCTGTCCAAGCAGGTGGTGTTGCCAGTCCCAGGATCTACCGCGTTGAAGGACCCGGCAGATCGCAAGGTGGATGCTACCCTAAAATCCATTTACACGACTTCAGGGGCTATATTACGGCCTACTATTGCCTGTGCTTGGATTGCAAAAGCTATTGCCAGGTGGTCAATCACTCTGCAGGAGGAATAGTCTACACTGGATAAAGGTGACGTTGATTTTTACGTAATATTCAGGATTCTGCAGAGTTCCTGGTAGATTCCATGAAGGACCTGGGTTCCATGGCTGCGGGGATCTCCTCCATGTCCGTCCGTCTCTGTCTCTGGCTACGCCAATGGTCTGCGGATGCTGAATCCAGGAAAAGTGTGGAGGGCCTACCCTATACTGGTCAGGCTCTCAATGGGGAGGCGCTGGATGCGTGGATTGCCACGGCTACCACGGGTAAGTCTCCTTTTCTCCCCTCAGCTGCACCGACTACGAAGAAGCCTTTTACACCAGCCAAGTCACAGTCCTTTCGGCCTGCGAGGCCTAGAAAGAACAAGCCTTCGAACACCTTCAGAGGTGGTCATGCTAAAGGAAAGAAACCTGCTCCTGCAGGTTCCCAAACGCAGAAGCTTGCTTCTGATACCCCCAAGTCCTCTGCATGACGGTGGACAGCTAGGCCTGGAGGAAGGTCAGGTGGGGGCGAGACTCCGGCGTATCAACCACGTCTGGGTGTCGTCTGGCCTGGACCCCTGGGTGCTGGATATTGTGTCCAGGGGGTACAAGCTGGAGTTTCAAAATACCCCAATTCACCGTTTCTTCAAGTCAGGCTTGCCAGCTCTGCCGACAGACAGAACAAGTCTACTGGAGGCCATCCGAAAATTGGTGGTGTCGGAGGTCGTTGTTCCAGTTCCGCCTCAGCAGTGGAACAAAGGTTATTATTCAAATCTTTTCGTGGTACCGTAACCGGATGGTTCGGTACGGCCAATTCTGAACTTGTCTTTGAACCCTTATCTCAAGGAGTTCAAATTCAAGATGGAATCTCTGAGAGCTGTCATCTCAGGACTGACGGAGGGGGAGTTTCTGGTGTCTCTGGACATCAAGGATGCGTACCTCCACATTCCCATTTGGTCGCCGCATCAGGCATACCTCAGGTTTGCACTGTTGGACGATCACTATCGGTTTCAGGATCTGCCGTTTGGCCTCTCCACAGTACCGAGGATCTTCACCAAGGTGATAGTGGTTCTCTGCAAGCAGGGGGTGAACATAATCCCGTATCTGGACGATCTCCTTATCAAGGCGGCGTCCAGGGAGAGGTTGTTAAGATCCATTACGCTCACGACGCAGCTGCTCAAGGAGCACGGTTGGATCCTGAATCTCATCTGGAGCCGACAAGGAGGCTGTCTTTCCTGGGGATGATCCTAGACACAGAAGTGCAGAGGGTTTTTCTGCCGGTGGAGAAAGCATTGGTGATTCAATCAATGGTCCGAGAAGTCTTAAAACCTTCCCGGGTATCGGTTCATCAGTGCATCCGCCTTCTGGGGAAGATGGTTGCCTCCTACGAGGCTCTGCAGTACGGAAGGTTTCATGCTCGACCCTTTCAGCTGGATCTCTTGGACCAGTGGTCGGGGTCTCACCTACACATGCACCAGAGGATACATCTGTCTCCCAAAGCCAGGATTTCGCTCCTCTGGTGGCTACAACTTCCACACCTTTTGGAAGGCCAAAGGATCGGAGTTCAGGACTGGATCCTTATAACCACAGATGCAAGTCTAAGAGGTTGGGGAGCAGTCGCTCAGGGGGAAACCTTACAAGGAAGGTGGTCAAATCAAGAATCTCTTCTCCCAATAAACATCCTGGAGCTAAGGGCCATATACAACGGCCTTCTGCGAGCAGCACACCTTCTACAGGATCGAGCTGTTCAGGTGCAGTCGGACAACGTGACCACAGTGGCTTACATAACCCGACCAGGCGGAACGAAGAGCAGGGCTGCCATGTCAGAGGTGTCAAAAATCCTCCTCTGGGCAGAATGGCACGCTGTAGCGATGTCAGCAATCTTCATTCCGGGAGAAGACAACTGGGAAGCGGACTTCCTCAACAGACACGATCTCCATCCAGGAGAGTGGGGCCTCCACCCGGAGGTGTTCGAGGAGGTAACCGGTTGGTGGGGGGTTCCTCACATAGACATGATGGCCTCCTGCCTCAACAAGAAGCTGGGGAGGTACTGTTCCAGGTCGAGAAACCCTCAGGCAGTGGCGGTGGACGCACTGGTAACACTGTGGATGTTCACGTCAGTGTATGTGTTCCCTCCACTTCCTCTGATACCAAAGGTTCTTCAGCTGGTAAGAAGAACAAAGGTTCTGGCAAATCCTCATTGCTCCAGACTGGCCAAGGAGGGCTTGGTATGCAGATCTGCTGGAGGATCCAAGGCCCTTACCTCTTCGGGAGGATCTGCTGCTGCAGGGGCCGATCGCCTATGAAGACTTACCACGGCTACGTTTGACGGCATGGCGGTTGAACGCCAGATCTTTGCTCGGAAGGGTGTCCCGAGTGAGGTTATTCCTACCCTGATTCAGGCTCGGAAAGGGGTAACGTCTAAACATTACCACCGTATTTGGAAGAATTATGTTTCTTGGTGTGAATCCAAGAAATTTCCTGTGGTGGAGTTCCAACTTGGACGTTTTCTCCTATTCCTGCAAGCAGGTGTGGATATGGGCCTGAGATTGGGCTCCATCAAGGTCCAAATCTCTGCTTTGTCCATCTTATTTCAAAAACAGCTGGCTGTCCTCCCTGAGGTTCAGACCTTTATGAAAGGGGTTCTGCACATCCAACCTCCCTTTGTGGCGCCAACGGTACCCTGGAATCTTGATGTGGTGTTGCAGTTCCTGCAATCAGCTTGGTTTGAGCCTCTTCTGGAGGCTGACATCAAGTTTCTCACGTGGAAGGTGGTCACTTGTTGGCCTTGGCTTCTGCCCAACGCGTGTCGGAATTGGGGGCTTTGTCTTGTAAAACAAGTCCCTATCTGATCTTCCATGAAGACAGGGTGGAACTTAGGACTTGTCCGCAGTTCCTGCCTAAGGTTGTATCGGCTTTCCATATCAACCAACCTATTGTGGTGCCAGTGGCTACTGACTCCTCAATTGCTTCAAAGGCCTTGGATGTTGTGAGGGCTTTGAAGAGCTATGTGAAGAGGACTGCTCGTCATAGGAAAACTGACTCTGTTTGTCCTCTGTGATCCCAAGAAAATTGGGTGTCCTGCTTCTAAGCAGTCGATTTCATGCTGGATCAGGTTCACCATCCAGCATGCTTATTCTACGGCAGGATTGCCGTGTCCGAAATCAGTTAAGGCCCACTCTACTCGTAAGGTGGGTTATTCCTGGGCAGCTGCCCGGGGTATCTCAGCCTTACAGCTTTGCCGAGCATCTACTTGGTCTGGTTCGAACACGTTTGCTAAGTTTTACCAGTTTCATACTTTGGCCTCTGATGACCTTAAGTTTGGTCAAGCATTCTTGCAGGAGCCTTCGCGCTCTCCCTCCCGTATTGGGAGCTATGGTACATCCCCATGCTACTAATATGGACCCCAGCATCCTCTAGGACGTAAGAGAAAATAGGATTTTAATTACCTACCGGTAAATCCTTTTCTCGTAGTCCGTAGAGGATGCTGGGCGCCCGCCCAGCGCTTTGTTTACTGCTTTGGTTTTATAATTCAGTTCTACCTGGTTCCTAGGTAAGTTCTGCCTTGTTTACTGTTTCAGCTGTTGCTGAGTTTTCCGGCATGTTAGCTGGATTTGTCTGTTGTGTGAGCTGGTATGCATCTCGCCACTATCTGTGTAATTCCTTCTCTCGAAGTATGACGTCTCCTCGGCCACAGTTTCTATACTGAGTCTGGTAGGAGGGGCATAGAGGCAGGAGCCAGCCCACACTGTTAAACTCTTAAAGTGCGAAATGGCTCCTGGTGGACCCGTCTATACCCCATGGTACTAATATGGACCCCAGCATCCTCTACAGACTACGAGAAAATAATTTACCGGTAGGTAATTTAAAATCCTATTTTTTTTCTTGTGTGGTGCTGCAAATATTCAGTGATAAATATGCTCCAAAGTGAGTTGACACAGTTTTGGTGTGTTCGTTAAGGAGAGCTCTCTGTAGGGTCTATTTACTAAACCTTTTGATGGCGATAAAGGGGGTCATTCAGAGTTAATCGCATACTGGCAACTTTTTGCAGCGCTGCGATCAGGTTAAAACACGGCAAAACTGCGCATGCACCGCAATGCTCAGGCGTGTCGTACGGGTACTAAGAGGATCGGTGCTGGGCGATGGATTTAACGAAGAATCCATTCGCACAGCCGATCGCAAGGTGATTGACAGGAAGAAGGCGTTTGTGTGTCAACTGACCGTTTTCTGGGAGTGTTTGGAAAAACTCAGGCGTGTCCAATCGTTTGCAGGGCGGGTGGCTGACGTCAATTCCGGGACCAAAAAGTCTGAAGTGATCGCATCGGCTGAGTAAGTCCAGAGCTACTCAGAAACTGCAACAAACTTTTGTGCCATCGGTTGCAAAAGCGTTCGTACACTTGCAAAGCGAAAATACACTCCCTCATAAGCGGCGACTATCTGATCGCAGCACAGCAAAAAGTTGCTAGCGAGCGATCAACTCGGAATGACCCCTAAAGTCCCAGCCAATCCGCTCCTCAGCCTGTGACATGGTAGTTAGGAGCTGATTGGCTAGTACTTTTTCTCTGTCCATTTTATATTAATTCAAGGCTTAATAAATAGACCCCTATATTAGGAAAGGAATAGCTGGGTGCACACATAACCAATCCTAGGCTGAACGGGTTAAACGCTCCCGATCGTATCCAATGTGACCCCATGTGAGGCTGCAGCAGTGAGGTAAGCGGTTCCACAATCGGGATCTGGGTGGTTGGCTGTGTAGCACATAATATGCGACCTCCTGATCCTGACCATTCCAGGAGCGTTCTAAGCCGTTTATCAGCTAACACTCCTGCATCCGTACTGCATACACACCCATACAATTGTCGGCTGTTCATCCGATATCAGGAGAACGGGTCAACGATTATATAGGTTAAGACAGCTCTTGAATACATGTTGTCATTTATGTTTCCTTCTGAGATACATTTGATGAGTGGAACTTTGGAGCAGCGACCATCCTGTACTTTAAAGTGGATGCTAACATATTTGTACAAAGTGGCTGATGAAAGACACGGCTGGTTATATGCATTACCTCTGTCATTAAGAGTATCATCTTCAGCATTGCTGCATATAGTACAAATGATGGGCATGATTTATTAAGGTCTGCATACATACTCTCTTACCCCTGTCACATCATAAAGGCCGGGTCCCACCTGGGAATTGGAAACGGGTCCTTATGGGGGTGGCATTTGATCCTAACAACTGGCTCCCTCACCCAGCAATATGCCAGGTAGGGTTGCCATAGCGTCAGGGGCGGAGGCGGTGCCGGGAGATTAGCTCATCTCCGCGCCGCCTCTCCCTATGTAGTGAACGGGTCCCGGGTCACATCCACCCCGGCAACCCGTTCACACTGCCACTGACCCGGTGTTCTGTATATAGGTACATTTGGTTTGCTTTTTAAGACTTGATAATTTAATAATATATACACCTTATGTCCCTTTACATTCTTTTGTAGCAAGCGCTAGCCGTATATTTATGGATTACACTAACTGCAGCCCTTTAATCTCAAAATACAGCCAGAGAAAAAATACAGTTTTTCCAATATTCTACCAATAGGAAGAACAATTTATCTTGAGAGAAGGAGAGAGCTGGGGACAAACTGATGTTTACTTTAGGCTACTGAATAGAAAACAAATATGATGGAATTATCTTACAGATGAAATGTCTGTTTGTGTGATCTACAGCACACTTCATGGAGGGCAGTGGCGTAACTACTGCCCCCGCAGCCCTCGCGGTGGCTTGGGGGCGAGGGGCTGCGGGGGTGCCGCCACTTATTTAGAGCAGATTGACATGCGGACGAGCGTCCGCATGTCAATCTGCTGTCTCCTCTCCCTCCCTGCTGTAACGGGACACGGAGGGCACAGCGCGCCGCGCGTGCCTCTCCAGTGTCCATCCTGCGTCTCCGTCCGTCTGGTCTAATAATGGAAGTGCCGTTCGTGAGTTCTGATTGGCTCACGAACCGGCACTGCCTTTATTAGACCAGAGAGACGGAGATGCAGGAGGGACATGAGAGAGGCGCGCGCTGTGCCCTCCTTGTCCCTCCTTCACAGCAGCGAGAATTTTTTGGCTTGGGGGAGAAAAACTTCTAGTTACGCCACTGATGGAGGGAATACCAATTCAATGTGTTTTCATAGTTATGTCTGTGCCAAGTAGCACTTTGTCAGCATTTGACACATACAGTAAGAAGTTATAAGTACATTAATGTGTTAGTTTGTTTCACTAAACCAGCTATACCTATGCAGGATCTAATACTTCAAAGTATTGTCTTGTACATGCCGTCCCTCATTAATTCATAGAAACATAAATAAATAAAAGTAAAATAATCCTATAGAAAATGAGGTAGGGCCTGATTCATAGCTGTATGTAAAATAATGGTTTATGCCAGAGGTTCTCAATTTGATTTAACTATCTGTGCTGAGCCATGGATAAGCCTAAAACCTGGACAGTTGGGGTGCCTTGCGGACTGTGTTTGAGAACCTCTGGTTTATGCACAACTCTGATGTTTATCGATCAGCGCATGTGATTGACATGCTGTGGGTGTTTGGGGGGTGGAGCAGGGGTGGCGATGGGGACACTTTTACATAGCGGGGTTCTGTTGCCTCCATTTTGTAGGTGTGCCAAGGTCTACATATTCAGACACAGATTTCCTGACCCCAGAAAGGTTACTCATGGTCATGCGAGTGATACTATGCTGCCTCCTTGGAGGCAGCAGCGGATCACACAAGCATGCGGGAGGCTATTAACACTTGCAGTATTCGCATATTTTGCATTAATGCTTTGTCCCAAGTCAGAGCGAACTTTGGGTGCAATTCAGAGTTGATCGCAGCAGCAAATTGTTAGCAGTTGGGCAAAACCATGGGGGTCATTCCGAGTTGCTCGGTTTTTTTTTTGTTCGCACAAGGTATACGCAAAATTGCGAACACGCTGCGCAATAGCGAATATACGCCCCCAACGTATTTTTGCTATTTCGTATGCAGTATTACACAAAGTAGGCGTATGCCAAATGACATCGCAATAATGCGATCCCATCGCATTACCACACACACCATCGTAAAAATCCGAACTTCTCATAGATGTACACAATGGGGGTAATTCCAAGTTGATCGCAGCAGGATATTTGTTAGCAATTGGGCAAAACCATGTGCACTGCAGGGGAGGCAGATATAACATGTGCAGAGAGAGTTAGATTTGGGTGGGGTGTGTTCAATCTGCAATCTAATTTGCAGTGTAAAAATAAAGCAGCCAGTATTTACCCTGCACAGAAACAAAATAACCCACCCAAATCTAATTCTTTCTGCACATGTTATATCTGCCTCCCCTGCAGTGCACATGGTTTTGCCCAATTGCTAAAAAAAATTCCTGCTGCAATCAACTTGGAATTACCCCCCATCTTTGCAAAATTGCACACGCTTTTGATAAAAACTGCACAGCAATATGTTTTTTTTTAAAGTTTAATTTCAACACCTTTCAGTTCAAACTCAACAAGCCTTCCTCAATTACGATTCCAATTAGTGTAATGAATGATAATGGTCATGACCAAGTAAGTCGTCAAAGAATACCTGCAGAACACTTTGTAGGCATAATTGCCCATTAACATGTTGTTTTTAAAATAAGTGAAATAGATGTGGTAACTGTGCCTGGCCTAATGTTAAATTGCTGCTTTTTGTGTAGAGGTGTAGTGTGTGAACAAACGTGTTTACATGTTTTTCTAAACAATAAGCTCCTAACTGTCATAACATTTTCTATTTTTTATTTTAAATAAAAATACTATTCTTAAGTAAGAGGTGTGAAATGTTTTAGGTCACCAATTTCTGCTCGCCAATCTGCTGTTCCTTTATAGCATTAATAAACACAACACCCGCTTAACTTGAACAAAATTTTATTTATTTTTTGCAATTTTTTTTTCTTTTTGGATAAATCAACTTTTTTGGAACAAACTATTATTTTTATTTATTTTTAGAAAAAGTTTTCTAATTTTTCTAGATCAGCCAGCAAGGCCCTCAAATTGGTTTTGAGGCTGGCCACAATTCCAGGAAAAGTTGTGGGATCTCCAACTGCAACATCTGAAATGAAGAGGCAAAATAAACATTACTAACTTACATTACCTATTATACAAGCAAGGCACAAAGCACACTTTTTAATGGCAAAGTGACTGCATCATGGATGTTTTAATGATAAAACAGTAGCAGACCAACACACAAGCATGCTCAGCAATGTTTTTTTTTTTTTTAAATAAAACATGTTAAAAGTGTACCACACCATGCTGGGATTCATTCACATCTGGAGTGACCCAGACTTGTCTTTTTTTGGGGTTGGCCCTGCATCATCACACTGCATATCAACATCTTCAGAAGGACAACATATCCCAGCATGCCCACACTCCCTGAAAGCCTGCCTTACTACATAAGGTCAAACAGGTCTTGTTTTTTTTTTTTTAATCAACATTTTTTAAGTGTCACTTTAACAACACACTTGAACTGTCACACAGGGATACAGGGGAAAGCACCAGTGGGCCAAATTTCATGCATGAGCAGCCTAAGGATCAGGTTCCAGACTGTGGTCTTGCCTGTTGCATTTTGCTGGGCCTAAACATTGTCGACCCACACACTGTCGATCTAATGATCCACACCCCTTACATGTGACACTGTATATTTTATGTTTGTTTTTGCAACACACTATTGTTAGGCAGTCATTTTTCAGTTAGCTTTGGATGGACGTCAGCCTCTGTAGGTCGACATGTGCTAATTCTAAATGTCACAAGATCAACATGTTATGTATGTATACATGACAAATGTGTAAGTTTATTTTCACTTCATGCAGCACATGTACTCCAATTGCAATCGAAAATGCTTACGATGTATGTGGTAGTGTAGCGACTCACCTTGTCCTAAGCCTGTCAAACAAAGTGAAGCATGCGAGTTGACTGTGCAAATATTGGCATACCCAGGCACAAGTTAAAAAGGACAACAACATACCAAAATACCCTCAGGTCTAACTGTTTCACTGACAACCTAGCACATATAAACCATGTTGTCCTGGCAACCCTGTCGACCTAATGAGTGTTGACCCAGAGTGGACAGCCTAAACCAGAGGTTTTCAAACTCGGTCCTCGGGGGCCCACACAGTGCATGTTTTGCAGGTCTCCTCACAGAATCGCAAGTGAAATAATTAGCTCCACCTGTGGACCTTTTAAAATGTGTCAGTGAGCAATTAATACACCTGTGCACCTGCTGGGTTACCTGCAAAACATGCACTGTGTGGGCTCCCGAGGACCGAGTTTGAGAACCAATAAGCATTATCCCCTAAAATTTATAAAAACAAAAGACAAACATATATATATATATATATAACACAGTAGTATCTTTATCTCGCGCCAACCTAGAAGCGGCACCACGGGAGAGATCTTTGTTGGGAGACCTCAAAAGCATACAAGAATAAACAAATTCCCAAGTGCGCTAAAGTGGAATGTAATTACACAGTTCTTCCAGCGTTATTTTCGTCGGAATGTAGACTGGAGGGTATTTAAATCCTGGGACCTGTAACAGACACCCCTCACCAAATAGTCACCCAAACAAGAGGCCAACAGGCCAATTAGTAAAAAGTTATATTAATAACGTATACACAGTTCAAAGTATAAAATTGTGTCAATAAAATGCAACTAAAAGAGTACACAGCCAACACGTTTGTAAGGTGGAATCTAGATATCCCCTCACCTTTTGCAAGGTGCGAGCTCGACAGGGAGTATCTTTACAGACTAGGTTGTGATTCTCTGACTGACAAACCCAACGCGTTTCGTCTTATCGACTTCATCAGGGGTAACTTGTTTGGGGGGGAAATAAAAATAGTGGACTATTTGAGAAAAACTGCTACTTTAAATTGGGAAAATTATATGTATGTGGTATGTAAACAATACCTACCGAATATAGGAAAAGGCTAATTTACTCATGATGAATTAATATAAAGGATCATAAGTAACCTGAAATAAATATGTATATAACACATTCTTAGATGTGTTTATTTTAAGGAACTAATAAAACATTGTTATTATTGTCGTCATTACTACAAATATTGACTGGACATACCTCTAAAGTACGATTATTCAGAATCTCCTATATCTGGAAAGAAATCCACTATGGACAAATTTATCATCTATTAGATTCTATTAATTAATTATAGGAAATACCATACCTTAAAACTAATTGGGTGTAAATCCTATATATTTTTTTTTTTTTTGCTCACGAGAGAGTGAGAGAGAGAGAGAGAGAATGAAAGACAGAGATATACACACACATATCTAGATATATCTTTAGGGGATTAGTAAATACACAAATTAGTTTAAACCAGTTTACTCACCACATTTTGCAGGACCAATCAGCTACACAAAGTAGATTTTTTTGGGGCAGATGTTGTGGCATTTGTTTGGTAAACAGAGCCACACACACAAAAAAAAAGTGCTTTTAATTTTGTTTTAGAACACAATTACACATATAAAAAACCCACATTGAATAATACCAAATAAACACGCCCACAACTGCATAAAATCAAACAGAATGGAACAGTAATCCCATTGTAGAAAAAAAACAAACTATATACACATGATAAGGAGAACAGTACAGAACAAATCTGTACTCAGACACTTTATCAAATACTCAGAAAACACTAGCAAAACACTCAGAACTTTACAAAGCAAACAAAATGCCATCATTGAACAAAACCCTACATGTACAGACAGATTGCAAAATAAAACTAAAAATTAAAGTATATTATGAACATAACATAAACATACCTGAAATACTCCCGTACAATTTGAGCCCTTACGGCATGACCCCGCTGGTTAAGACTCCCGCCACGGAAGGCCCGTCCAACCCCTGGCTTCTCATCCGGCAATTCCTCCAAGTGGGGAAGCTCTACGCGAATCCTTACAGCAATGTTATGGAGTATAGCGCACAGGACCACAATTTTACTAACCATCTCCGGCGAATACATGTTGTCGCCACCAGTGCGGTGGAGCACACGAAAACGCCCTTTAAGAACCCCAATCGTGCGCTCCACCAGCTGTCTAGTGGCAGTAAGCGCGGAGTTAAATGCCGACTGTGGTCCTGGCCTGGGTTTGCTGTAAGGAGTCATGAGCCAGGGGGTGCAAGGATATCCACGATCTCCTGTTTTAGAATATGAGAAGAGAAAAAGGATTAAAGCTAAATTAAAATATGTAATTACAACAATATGACTGTTCAAAAACACCCCCCAAAAAAACTCACCCAATAGCCACATGTCTTGGCCTTCCATCATTCTTAATCTTTGCCATATCCCTGATTGTCGAATCACATGTGCGTTATGGGAATTCCCGGTGAACTTAGCATTCAGGGACAGGATCTGGAGGGATGGGCCACAAACAACCATGATATTCAGAGAATGAAACAGTTTCCTGTTTCTATAGATTTCTTCATTATGTTTTGGTGCAACAATGGCAACATGTGTCCCATCCACAACCCCAATAACATGTGGGAAGCGACTACCCCCTTCTTGAAATTGCCGCTTCACCACAGCCAGGGCACCAGCATCCAAAGGCATTGTTATGAATTGCTTCACTCTGGTTATGAATGCTTGGCTGACACGCCGCAGGACCTTACTGAACTGGCCCTGCGACATGCCAACCAGATCCCCAACTACATGCTGGTACGAACCAGTGGCCAAAAAATGTAACACAGCAAGGAATTGTGTCAATGCTGGTATTGCTGTAGGATACCTAATGGATTGTTCTAGATCACTCTCTATTATGGAGAGAGTGTCTAGGATTAGATGAGGTGGCAGCCTGTATCTGCGCAATACCACATCATCAGGCATCCCAAAAAGGGTGACACGGGTACGGAAAATTGGTGGCCTTGCACGCCTCCGTTGCCTTGGAGGATGAGGAGCCGGTTGGGGTGGGAGGACTTCCACCGGTTGGGATGGGAGGGCTTCAGCACCCACATATATGGCCATCACCATCTTCAAATGAAGGTAGGAAACATTAAAACACACAATCAATTAACAACACACATTGCCAAAATAACGTGTATGGCAGTTCAAACACTTACTGCAGGAGCGTACTCCATATCTTCATGATGAAAAACAGGAACAAACACAATTAAAAATGTCATTAAACCACATTTACCTACGTAGCTACAACATTGTTTTCCATGAAACCAACAAAACAAAAAGAAACACAGCCAACAAACCCATAAAATTACTTCAACAATACATATTTAACCTACTAAGTATGGACTACTACAAAAATAAACGAACAAATTCAGTAAACAATGGCAACGACATGTAACTTACAAACTAAACGAATATTCCCGCAAAGGAAGAACACAACAAACTGCATACTTTGGCACACTAAATTTTGTAATTCTGTAAATATTAAAACAATATGACTATGATAAATAGGCCCAAACACACTGTCACCCCTCCACCACCTTTTCTAAGAGGGAGCTGCGAGTTCTGGTCACACAAGCCATGGACAAAATACATAGAGGCAGCAAAAACATGGGTGCTGCAACCAAAGATCGCATCTGGAGGGACATTACAGATTCTGTAAATGAAGTCGGCTCAATTGTCCACACCCCACAGGAAGTTAGAAGACGGTAAGTGTATATTGACACAATTTTATGTCCGATTTATTATTAAAAAATTAGCTATATGTGATGTTGCCTATAGCAACCAAATACATAACATGTGTACAAGCAAACAAAACAGGTATTCTTAACTTTTATGTCCCTTACCCCTAATTCTAATCACATATGTAGTTGGGCCGACTTCAAGTCCCGCCTGAAGGGCAAGAGGTCTGCGGAGTGGAATGCCTCGAGGGCAACAGTGAGAGGTCCCGCTGCCACTGTGGAGTATACAGACCTTGAGGAGCTGGCGATGGACTGTGTGAGCTAAGAGGAGGCGGGTGGGGTGTCTCATATGGACACGGACCTGCCTGAAATTGTTAATCTACATGACTTTGCAGGTAAGTTAACACACATAGTTGTTGTTTTTTTTAGTGTTTTCAAAGTTGTCTTTTTTTCTGTCCTTTTTTCTCATTCTTCTATTTGCTTTTAACATAACACAGCAAAGGAGGGTGAGCAGATTGAGTCAGAGGAGGGGTATCCGGCTGAGGCTGAGGTGGGGGGACCTAGTGAGTCCTCCAGTGTGGGCTGCCAGATTCCATCTGTCCAGATTCCAACTGGCCCCCCCACCCAACCCTCTGCTATCCCGGCCATTCTGTCTGAAATTGCCAGTTATGGTGAGAAGCTGACACAATTTCAGGACAGGATGATCCGGGAGGTAAGCCAGATATCTGTCCGGCTCACTGAGCATACAACCTGTGTTGGGCAAGGTGTAGCTCAACTCTGCCAAGGTCTGGCAGAGATCAGGCAGGGCCAAGCCGAACTCGCCTTCTCGGTCCAACAACTCGCCAGCTCTGTTGTGCAAGAGCTCCAGGATATCGCTGGCCACCTTGCCCACAGTGGCAGGGAGCCAGCCACATCTGCCCCCTCCCCCAGCCCAGGAAGAAGATCCCACTGGGCAGGGCCCTCGAAGGCCACTTCGCAGACCGAGCCATGACCAACCACATCAGGCGGGGCAAAAGAAGAGAAAGTACTGTCTCTCCAGATGCCTAGCACCCATGTTTTCCATGTTGCCTTTATGTATTTTTTTGGGGCTTGTGTGGCCAGAATGGACAACTCCCTCATACTGAAAGGGGGTTGTTGTATTCTTTTTTGTTTTGTAGCCTGTGAGTTAGTTTCCTGTACACTTGATCCATCTTCCTCTTCCTAGCGTGCTGTGTATGTTTGGGTTTGTGTATTGTGCCCAGAATCTACCTCAGTTTTCCAAAAAGTATCCTCTGGCTGGTGGTTCACAACATTTTATTATTTGTTATTATAAATTGTATTTGGCCAGTAGATGGGGGTACCACAGTACTGGGTTCTGTTATGTAAAAATCACCACTGGCAGCTGTTTGTTGCTATGTCCAATTTTTATTTTCATGCTAATTTCTAGCCATGTTGGCTTTTTGATTTTCTTTATTTTCTTAAGTAAAAAAAAATAAAAAATAAATGCTTGTGTGTTTATTTTAAGGTTATGCACTCTTGAAAAATGTGTACAGTAAACTTTGACATTGCATATTTACATTTGTGGAACAAGGGAACAAACATAGAATATTCTTACAAACATTGAATATTCTAATTTAGAAAATTTTTGGCTTTCACAACACTTTACTGTGCCTAGAAAAAAACAACAACTTTGAAATCAACTTGGGTTACTAGGGGCAACATGCCATAGTATTAGAAATGGTCACATGTTCCAAAACAATAATAAGTGTGTTGGTAAGTAACATTAAGCGTAGGCTGCATTATGTGGCTTATGTTGTTTGGTATGTACAAAGGAAGATGGCAATGTGGAAAACATGGCATGTTGGCATTTAGCTAATGTAGTTAATAAGTTTGTTTATTCACACTTGATGAAGGAAAAAATTTGTTTAAAAAAAAATGCTGTTAACAGCAAAGTATTTTCAAAAAAACAAAACAAAAAAAACCAGTACATTATTTGTGAGTGTGTCAGATATTGACATGGTAAATGATAAATTGTTATGTGTAAAAACAATTGCTGGTAAGAGTCATTTGTAACTGCAGTGTTTTCCAATTAATTGCTCAACAGGTCACTTAGTTTGCCAATTAATTGCTAAATAGGGCAGACACACTTGTAGCAGTAGTTCGCAAGGGCTGAGTAGCTGCAGACTTATAGGCCCTACACACATGCCGATTTGTTTGAAAGATATGAATGATCTCGTTCATAAATGAACGAGAACTCGTTCATATTTTTCAGTGTGGAGGCTCCAGCGATGAACGATGCGCGGCCCCGCGCTCGTTCATCGCTGGTCCTCCATCGGCTGTGCATGCAGGCCAATATGCATACCTCCCAACTGTCCCGATTTTCGCGGGACAGTCCCGTTTTTTGGGGACTGTCCCGCTGTCCCACCCGCGGGCCACAGTGTCCCGCGGTGGGGGGGGGTCAGTTGGGAGGCTCTGTCAATCGCTGCTCTGCTTAGTAGAGCAGCGGTGAATAGACGCTGTGCGCATGCGCACAGCGTCTATTCAGTGGAGTCAGAGGGAGAGGGAGCATGCCAGCGGCTCACAGAGCGCTGGGCATGCCCCCTCAGTGACGAAAATGGGGGCGTGGCTCGCGATCGCGGGTCCTCCGCGAAGCCACGCCCCCTTTTCATAGGTCATGCCCCCTTTTCGGGAGAGCGCGCGGCTTCGCCGCGCGAGTGTCCCGCTCCACAAGTAAAGAAAGTTGGGAGGTATGCAATATGGACGATCCCGTCCATATTTGCCTGCACTTCAATGGAGCCGCGTGACGGGGGGAGTGAAGAAACTTCACTCCCCCCGTCACTGCCCCCCCGCCGCTGGGTCGCTCGTCGGCCGCATCCACCGTCGGGCAGCTCAGCGGCGGATCAGCCAGTGTGTAGGGCCCTTTACTCTTAGCTAGCAAACATTTGTTGTGTACTTATAACCATCTGCTACGCATTTCTGCACAAAACACTCCTACTGCTGTTTGCATACTCCCACACTAGCCGCCCACTTTCACGCCCATTTAGTTAGATAGCGAAACCAAGCCTCCGCACCGCCTCCGTCACACCCTGTTTTCGTTAGAGTAGTACGGACTGAAAATCAGTTAGTATTTTTGCACAAGCGTCATAACGCTGACTTTGTGCACGCGCAATGTAACATTCGCGCATGCGCAGTTTGCAGATTTTCACCGATTGCGATGCGATGAACTGCTGCGAACAACTCGGAATGAGGGCCCATGTGCACTGCAGGTGTGGCAGATATAACATGTGCAGAGAGAGTTAGATTTGGGTGGGTTATTTTGTTTCTGTGCAGGGTAAATACTGGCTGCTTTATTTTTACACTGCAATTTAGATTTCAGTTTGATTACACCCCACCCAAATCTAACTCTCTCTACACATGTTATATCTGCCTCCCCTGCAGTGCACATGGTTTTGCCCAACTGCTAACAAATTTGCTGCTGCGATCAGGTCTGAATTAGGCCCTCTGTCCGTCTTTGATTCATCTCCACAGAAAGGTAGATAATACCAGAGTGAATAATGTATAGTCTTTCCTGTCCTAACAGCTTATTTATCAATAAATATACCATTATAATCCTGTCTCATTGTTTAGGGCCTAGGCTGAAGTTGTACCTGTCCGAAAAGGGTGCATGGCCTCACAAGGGTTTTAATAACACATTTAATAACATACTATTTGTTTATTGATCAGAATCGATGTTTAGTAAATTTACCCCATAGCCTTAAAATACACAATTTCCCATTAAAACGGCGGAGTAGCAGTTCTGCAATATTACATATTAACACAACTGGTATAACTAGTGTAGTGGTAGAACACCCCTCTCTTACTATTCATGCAATGATATCTGAGAAAGCAATCAGGGGGTCATATAGAAGTCCGAGTGACAATTTCCTCTCAGGAGTTAGGGTCACCTTACCTTCAAACATGGAGATTAATTCTATGACATTGCCAAGGCCTACAAATCACTCTACTTAATTAAAAAAATAATTGTACTAACTTGGTCTATTAGATATTGCATATTTGAATGCTTTTAATGCTGTTCTGCAATGTTAACTATTCTAACTTGTATTAGAAAAAGAAAGTTATATTTTAACAGCTGTTCCTTATTTTCTTTTCAGTTTTCTTATTATTTTAGAGTCTGCACTTTTGTGTATTTTTTTTTCATTCATGTTGCGTACCTTGCTTCATGTTGGCACATTTTACATATTTTTAATGCCCTTATATTGCAGTTTGCAAATATTACTTTCAAATTATTTTGAAAACATATCAATATTTGATATATCTGCTTTGTTTGTGTGTATGTTTTACTGTTTATCCATACAGTATATATTATTTTATTTGGAGAAAATTAGTATGTACTGTATGTCAGGTTTAGTCACATACAGATACAGAGGCTCTTGTTGAACTGCAATTGCCACAATACACAATATAAGCAGAGCTGTAAGTCAACAACCCTGTTAAAAAAGTTACCTTCTTTATGAGAAGCCATTCAGTTCAAAATTACAACTTTCTGGATATGATATATGCCTAAATGCTGCTGTCTGGATATAATATATAGCAAGATGGATATGACATATAGCGAGATGGATGTAACAGTGAAATGGATATGACATATAGTGAAATGGATATAACTTATGCCGACAGCACAGGCTGGAGGGCTCCTGTAGCCGTGGGAGAGAAGAGAAGCCACAGCTTCACTGAACCCGGCCTGCAGGAAGACTGCCTTCCTGCAGCCATAGGTGGGCGATCCCATGGCCAGATAAAGGATTGTGAGGGCCCCTACCAATAAAGCTGTCAATAGGATATGCTGGCGATGCTATTATAAAGTATAATGTGTAAATACTCCCAATGCCACAAATATTTTGAACACATCCAGTAAAGTGTCCTCATGTTCAAATGTTCCAAACTGCAATCCATTCCCCTGCTCAGTTGGGATACGGTTAGCTGACCGGCGCTCAGGATCCCGTTGGTCAGCATGCCGATGCCAGGATCCTGAATGTTAGAAATACCGGCACACGAAATGCCAACCAACATGCTCTATTCCCACGACACCCATAGAGCGGGAATAGAATCTGTGGCGATCCCGCTGTGTGACGAGCGCAGCAAGTCTGCAATGGGCTTAGTTGTGCTCGCTCCCCCCCCCCCCCCACACACACACACACCGCCATTCTGCTGCCGGGATTCTGGGGGGTCGGTATGCTGGGGGGGGGGGGGGGGGGGAGTAACGCAACTCCAACCCGCTTGGTCTACTTGAATCAAGCCAAGTGGATGCCAGCCCTTTGAACTTGCTGTGAATGAGAATAGCTTATTGTATACAGTCCACGAAAGAAGAGGAGAGTGAAGTGCAACGTGTAACAGACCTGGCTGCTTCTGCAAAGAGAACATAGAAGTAAATAAAACAAAACTATCTGACCTTGCTTTCATCTGCTGAATATTACACTGGTCTTACGTCATCTTAATAACATGATGATGACTGCCTCATCTCATTACTGTTGAACACATTATATCAAGCTACTAAACAAGTAAACTTACATTAAGAAAAAGATTACTTATCTTTACAATATAAACATACAAATATAATGTCTTGCTAACGTGGTGGATAACAAGGAGCATGTCAGTAAGCACAATAAATAATAATCTAATTTATATGGAGATTCAGGAAACTGCTAAATTTTACATATATATATATATATATATATACACTGCTCAAAAAAATAAAGGGAACACTTAAACAACACAGTGTAACTCCAAGTCAATCACACTTCTGTGAAATCAAACTGTCCACTTAGGAAGCAACACTGACTGACAATCAATTTCACATGCTGTTGTGCAAATGGAATAGACAACAGGTGGAAATTATAGGCAATTAGCAAGACACCCCCAATAAAGGAGTTGTTCTGCAGGTGGTAACCACTGTCCACTTCTCAGCTCCTATGCTTTCTGGCTGATGTTTTTGTCACTTTTGAAAGCTGGCGGTGATTTCACTCTAGTGGTAGCATGAGACGGAATCTACAACCCACACAAGTGGCTCAGGTAGTGCAGCTCATCCAGGATGACACATCAATGCGAGCTGTGGCAAGAAGGTTTGCTGTGTCTGTCAGCGTAGTGTCCAGAGCATGGAGGCGCTACTAGGAGACAGGCCAGTACATCAGGAGACGTGGAGGAGGCCGTAGGAGGGCAACAACCCAGCAGCAGGACCGCTACCTCCGCCTTTGTGCAAGGAGGAACAGGAGCAGCACTGCCAGAGCCCTGCAAAATGACTTCCAGCAAGCTACAAATGTGCATATGTCTACTCAAACGATCAGAAACAGACTCCATGAGGGTGGTATGATTGCCCGACGTCCACAGGTGGGGGTTGTGCTTACAGCCCAACACTGTGCAGGACGTTTGGCATTTGTCAGGGAACACCAAGATTGGCAAATTCGCCACTGGCGCACTGTGCTCTTCACAGATGAAAGCAGGTTCTCACTGAGCACATATGACAGAGTCTGGAGACACCAAGGAGAACGTTCTGTTGCCTGCAACATCCTCCAGCATGACCGGTTTGGCGGTGGGTCAGTAATGGTGTGGGGTGGCATTTCTTTTGGGGGCCGCACAGCCCTCCATGTGCTCGCCAGAGGTAGCCTGACTGCCATTAGGTACCGAGATGAGATCCTCACACCCCTTGTGAGACCATATGCTGGTGCGGTTGGCCCTGGGTTCCTCCTAATGCAAGACAATGCTAGACCTCATGTGGCTGGAGTGTGTCAGCAGTTCCTGCAAGATGAAGGCATTGATGCTATGGACTGGCCAGCCCATTCCCCAGACCTGAATCCAATTGAGCACATCTGGGACATCATGTCTCGCTCCATGCACCACAGACTGTCCAGGAGTTGGCGGATGCTTTAGTCCAGGTCTGGGAGGAGATCCCTCAGGAGACCATCCGCCACCTCATCAGGAGCATGCCCAGGCATTGTAGGGAGGTCATACAGGCACGTGGAGGCCACACACACTACTGAGCCTCATTTTGACTTGTTTTAAGGAATTTACATCAAAGTTGGATCAGCCTGTAGTGTGTTTTTCCGCTTTACTTTTGAGTGTGACTCCAAATCCAGACCTCCATGGGTTAATAAATTTGATTTCCATTGATAATTTTTGTGTGATTTTGTTGTCAGCACATTCAACTATGTATAGAACAAAGTATTTAATAAGAATATTTCATTCATTCAAATCTAGGATGTGTTATTTTAGTGTTCCCTTTATTTTATTGAGCAGTGTATATATATATATATATATATATATATATATATATATAAGAAGCAAAACCTTTTTCACATGCTTCGATCTGCAGCACCTCACACTGATTCCCCTAATAGCGGGAACAAAAGAACAATATGGAAATATAAACCACAGGCCGCTATATCTCCACACATACAGAAATTAGAAGACCAACGTTCAAGTATTTCAATATATTTCCCAAAGAAGCTTGATTGAGACCCTAATCTGAGACTGTTCGATAAATTATTTTTGGTCGCCAAATGGGTATTTAACCTGAAAGATACCCTCACACCAAAGTATACACCCAACACATGGAACCAAGGCCTTTCATTAATAGAACATCTGAAATTTAATCATGACATTCAGACAGGGTGGTACATTAAAGATGATACATAAAAAGTTTTGTTTTATATCATAAAAAGGTGTTTTCAGGAAACCAGCATTACATATGAACAGATGTTATAGAATGCCACCAACCACCCTAGGGTGTGAGCTCTGTGGTGGGTGTTCTTAATGTAAACAGTGGGTCCAATCACCTAATACCCTTCGTGTTTCGTCCTTTCCACATGACCTCTTCAGGGGTAAAATCCAATAACTGGAGGTGAGACTAAACTCCACCAGCGTGCCATTATTCTTAGGCAACAGGGGAAAGCCTAAATTAAAAGGTTGGTAGACGACTACCAACCCAGACAGCTGTTGAGAGTAAATACGATAGTAAAGGTGTCGATAGAATAATTGGAAAATCACTAGTGGGGACCACTTGTTAACCACTTCCCTTATAGGATCAGAGACCATATGGGATTCCTTTTAGGCACAGATATAGATATCCTACTCCTACAGACTGCAGCCACTGAAGGAGTAGGATCTCTATCCAGATCCAAAACTTGAGCATAGAACCAGAAACAAAACACAAAACACGAAAAGTGCCCGCCGCACATCTCTAGTTTGTATTCCACCCTTTTCTTGGTTTAGAAACCCAATGGATCTCATCGACATATTCTCAATCTCAAGTCACTGAACAGATTTATCCGAGTGCCTAGATTTTGTATGGAAAACCCCTGCTTCATTGTCCTAGCAATGGAGGCTGGGGATTTTATGGTGTGTCCGGATATTCAGGATGCTTACTGGCATGTGCCCATAGTGCCCTCTCATCAATGGTTTCTCCAGTTTGCTGTCTTTCAGCAACATTTCCAATTTCAGGCACTGCCTTTTGTTCTTTCTATAGCTTCTCGGGTCTTTACCAAAATCATGGCTGTTATGGCGGCCAAGCTTCATTGTCAGGGGGTCAGAATACTCCCTTACCTAGACGACCTGCTGATTCTGGCACACTTTCCGGAGTTCACTGCCATCTTCAGCAGACTATTGCCTTCCTCAAACACGGCTGGCTCATCAACTGGAAGAAGTCCTCCCTGTCTTCTTCTCAAAGGATGTTGCATCTGGGAACTCTCCTGGATTCTAAGGTACAGAGGATTTTCCTGCCAACAGACAAGATTTCCGCACTGCAAACGTGAGTACGCAAGTTACTCCACAGTCGCCGGGTGTCCATCCATTCAGCAATGCGGGTCTTGGAGTCCATGGTATCCACCTTCGGCATGGTGGAATATGCCCAAATCCAGTTCAGCCCCTTCAACACCAGATCCTCTCCAGGTGGAATGGACAACATCATCTGATCAGGTCCCAGTCAATGGTCCAATCTCCGGAAGTTCGCCTGTCTCTATTCTGGTGGCTACAGATGTCCCACTTGGACAAGGGTTGCCTCCTCTGGATTCCAGATTGGGCGCTCCTTACCATGGATGCCAGCCTCTGCAGGTGGGGTGCTTTCAGAGCCATTGGACTCCCACCGCGAGTTGCTTGCCAATCAACATCCTGGAACTTTGAGCTGTCTACAGAGCACTCACTATGTAATGGGACATACTCCATGGCAGGCCTGTCCAAGTCCAGTCCGACAACGGCACTGTGGCAGTCTACCTCGATCATCAGGGAGGCACTCACAGTTTGTTGGTGATGCAGGAAGTGGCGCACATTCTCAGATGGGCTGGACGTCATCTCCTGGCCATCTCGGTGGTGTTCATCCCGTGGATACTCAACTAATATGTGGACTTCCTTAGCTGTCATGACGTACACACCAGAGAGTGGGCTCTACACCCAGAAGTCTTCCAGCTGCTGGTGGAGAAATGGGGCCTACCGGACGTGGACTTCATGGCCTCATGACACAACCACAAACTTCCAGTGTATGGATTCAGGACAAGAGACCCCGAAGCAGCCTTCGTGAATGCCCTGGCAGTGAAGTGGCCCAGGCGCCATTGGTTCTCCGATCTCCAGAGTCTCTCCATAGACGCTCTCTTTCTACTTCCTCTGTGACCAGATCTGTTTTCTCATTGTCCCAGTCTGCACCCAGATTTAGCTCACCTGTCTTTGACGGCGTGGCTCTTGAATCATCCCTCCTAAGGTCCAAAGGTTTCTTCTGCTCTGTGATTCAAACCATGTTCAGGGCACGGAAGCCTGTCTCAGCCCATATCTATTACCGTGTTTGGCACACTTCCCATGTCACGCTGTGACCCTCTGGTATTTCAAATTTCCAGGGTCCTTGCCTTTCTCCAAGCTGGATTGGATCTCGGTCTCCGTCTGGCATCTCTGAAAGTGCATGTCTCCGCTCTGTCAGTCTGGTTCCAGCGAAGAATCGCTTCACTACCTGATGTTCACACCTTCCAACAAGGTGTCCTTCATATTCAACCTCCCTTTGTCCGTACAGCGGCTCTGTGGGATTTGTTGTTGGTTCTCCAGGCTCTACAGGAGCCCCCGTTTGAACCTTTTTACTCTGTTGACCTCAAATGGCTACTGCAGAAAACACTATTTTTCTTCTGGCTATTGCCTCTGGCTGGAGGGTGTCAGATTTGGGGGTTCTCTTCTTCTGTCGCTCTCCCTTTCTGATCTTTTATCTAGACAGGGTTGTCCTCCGGACCTGGACTGGCTACTTCCCCAAGGTGGTGTCCAGATTCTACTTTAATGAAGAAATTGTGATTCCAGCCTTCCAATACCTGGACCTCTCAGCGGGGAAGGCCTCCTTAGATGTGGTCTGTGCTCTTCGGATTTACACTGATCGTACCAAGTGCACCAGGAAAATGGATTCCCTCTTTGTCCCATATGGATTCCACAAGAGAGGCTGGCCTCCTAACAAGCAAACTCTGCCCGGATGGCTTTGCATGACTATCTTACAGAGGCTTACATGCATGCTGACCTCCCTGTACCGGATATAGTCTCTGCCCATTCTACTCACTCTGTGGGTCCTTCGAAGGCAGTCCGTTGTGGCGTGTCTGAGGAAAAACTGTGCAAGGCAACCACGTGGTCTTCAGTCCACACCTTTCTTAGGTTCTATGCCTTTGATACCCTTGCCTCTCAGGATGCCTCCTTTAGGCGCCAGATTTTCCTGTCTGCTAAGGAGCATCCACTCCCTTAAGAAAATTGTTTTGGGACCCCGAAGAAAATAAGAGTTATGGTAGACATACAATAGTTAACTCTTTTTCTTCGAGGTCCATAGGATCCACAGGGCTCCCACCCTAACGCACCTGGCTTCTTCATCACCGTGAGAGTGTGTTTCTTGTGTGTACCAGTCTTCCTTCTCTCCTGTCCTGCTCCTGCCTTGGGCTTGTTCACAAAACAGAATAGCCTGGGCTGGGAGCGGGGTATAGGGGGGGAGGACCGGAGCATCCTGGGAACTCAAAAGCTCTCCAACCACCTACACCCCAAGGTATTCTATGTGGATCCGATGGACCGCAAAGAAAAAGAGTTAACTATGGTAAGTCTACCATAACTTTTATGTTACCATACAGCAGAGGATTGAAAGTAATTCACATGTGAAAATGGTAATTCACAGGTGTCTGTAGCAAAATAATAGAGAATATAGCAAATGTCCATACAGATGGAGCCCTTCTCATCTATCCCTTTAATAGGATTAATTGATCCAGGGCAGTCGCACTTAATCCCCTGCTGTATTGTTCTCTCTGTATTGTATTGCAGCTGAGAACAATAGCAGAGGTGGCTTGTTGAGCGAGGCTCCATCTGTATTTATAATAGATAAAGATTCATAGGTAGCAGTTAATTATTACTTTCTATCTTCCAAAAAGCCCACCACATATTACAAATCCCTTGTCCTTGCAGTGGAGAGTGTGTTGAACTGAGATTACACTTCACATATGATGGTCACAAAAAGAGGGAGAGTCAAATGTTTGAAAAGTCAGTTGGGAGTCTGTTTTTTCCTATCTAATAGACAGGAAAAAACAGACACCCAACCAAGTTTTCAAACATTTGAATCTCCCCCAAAGAGCCTATGAGATGTGGAAGCTCATAAATATAGGAAACTTGAACTAAAAATTCAATTTGGATCCATGACGGACTCTTCTTCATCAGAAATTTTAACGATTGGCAAATCCTACCTATAAAGAATATCTCAAATAAGTTTAGCCACTAGGTACTGTGTAGCAAAAATAAAAATCCTGAGAATTAAGATATAAAATTTGGTAACCCTGTCCAGGAACTGCCCAGAAACGCATCCACTCTACTATACTTTATCATTTCCCTAATTTATTGTCATTCATAGGGTGAAATATATCAAGCAGTGGAGAAAGACAAAGTGGAGACGTTGCCCAAAGTAGGAGGCACTCGATATTCCGGCTGTCGGGATCCCAGCGCTTTGCATACTGGCACCGGGATACCGAAAACTATTCTCCCTCTTGGGGTGTCCACGACACCCCAGGAAAGAGAATAAATAGCGTCGCGTCACCGTGCCTGCAGTGTGGTGAGCACAGCGAACCCACAAGGGGCTCTTTTGCGCTCACCCTGCTGCCAGCATTCCGGCGGTTGAGATCCTGAGCGCCGGTATATCTTACTACACCCGCCCAAAGCAACAAATCAGTTTGCAACTAATTTTTCTAGCACAATCATTGAAACATCTCGCCTTAAGGGCGGTATTATGTGGTGATTTACCTCATGGTAATAACAGGCTTTTTTTAGCTCTATAATGCTCTCGGGCTATCCAATTACAGGCCATTTTTACTGTGTGGTAAATCACCTGTTATCGTCCGATAACACATGGAATCTGTGATAATATCGTGGAAGAATGTGTTACCATCCGAAAACAGGTCTCCTAAGGCTGTTTTTTGGGGATTCTGCTTTGCGTGCCGATAAGTGTTGGCTTACGGGGCTAATTGGATAGCCCCGGGAGACTCCAAATTGGATAGGTCCTGGGGACTCATAGCTGCAATAACTCACCAGAGCTAATAGGATACCGCCTTTAGTCTGACTTTTAATAACTTTTCCTTTTTCACTTTTGTTCATACTCTTATTGATTGCAAGTTATGTTGGATGTTTTCTTCATATTGGAATATTAATAATTAATAATAATAATAATAATAATTATAATTATTATTATTAACAAACTAAGGGCATGGAGACGCTGGAATATGAGGAAAGGCTTGCAAGGCTAGGCATGTTTACACTGGAAAAGAGGAGACTAAGAGGGTACATGATCATCATTTACAAATATATAAGGGGACAATACACAGAGCTTGCGCGGGACCTGTTTTTGGTAAGATCAGCACAGAGGACACGTGGACACTCAAGTTAGAGGAGAGGAGATTCCACACAAAGCGGCAAAAAGGTTTTTTTCACAGTAAGGACAATACGTGTTTGGAATTCCCTGCTTGAGAGAGTAGTAATGGCGGACTCAGTCAACACCTTTAAGAATGGGTTAGATAAATTCTTAATGGATAAGGATATTCAGGGTTATGGAGACACTGAGGAAGCCGCTGAGTTGAATATCTAAAGCGGAGAAACGCGTTTGTCAGACGTATTGCAGAGGAGATGTTGGATATCTAAACCTATTTGTTGGCTGGCCAGAGAAAGACTTACACGCGGAAAACATCCTCAAAACACTTCCTCAGTGTCTTGACACTGAGGAAGCCGCTGAGTTGAATATCTAAAGCAGAGAAATGCGTTTGTCAGACGTATTGCAGAGGAGATGTTGGATATCTAAACCTATTTTTTGGCTGGCCAGAGAAAGACTTACATGTGGAAAACATCCGATATCAAACCTGTTATCCACGAGCCGGTGGACTCCAGATAAGGCTGTATTTGGAAGCGACAGCCAGGAGAGGTATCATATAGAACGTGTAAAGCTCCACATTTATGTGTAGACAAATATCTTCAAAAGTCTCATGAGCTCCAGCCAAAATATATATAAGCCGACCACTAATCACCACAATTGTGTGATGGAACTGTGATACGAAATTGCATCTAATCGGTTGTGTGTTAAAAACAGTGGCCTGAGAAACTAGTTGAGGCTCGATGAGCAGCAGGATAAGTTACAATATAACACAAGAACTGTAACAATCAAATAAAGAAAGTTACAGTTGGGACAACAGTATCTATCTGTACCATTCAGTTCAAGTATTCAGCTGCATGCATAGATAAAATTGAGGACTATACAAATTCTCTGATGGGTGATTAAAGGAAATAATTTGAGAGTTATACATCTTAATTGTTTTATAAGGTATTAGATGGTATTATTAATGTGGATGTATTTTATATGTGATATTAAAAATAATCATTTTTAATGTGAAAGTGCCAGCGCTGTCCTTGTATGTTGTGTTGTTGGTTAGGGTTAGGCTGCGGGAAGGGTTAGCTAGGGCTAGAGTTGAAATAGTCTACAGGATCCATCAAGATGCCGTCAGTATTCTGACTGCCAGGATTCCGATACCGTCTATTTATGTGTAAATGCACCCAGTTCCCAATGAACAATAAGAAACGTTGGATGACTCTCAGAGGTGTTCCTTTGTGAGTACAGGTTAGGCACATATGATGCTGGCTTTTGGGCTTTGTCCTACACATAATAGAGCACATTGTGCACCTTCCAGGTACATTTTGAACAATGAAAATAAAAAAGCATAAAATACACAAAAGTGACACTCCATAAAGACGTCCCAATTTTAGATATGGCTAAAATGAGCAGTATTTTGAAAAGATGAAACGAATGAAGGGGTTGATCCTCAAATATACGTAGATTTGACTTTTGGAGTGACATTTCCCTCTGTCTTATGTGCGTTTTCGTTGTATCCATAAACTCGCCATTTTCAGGGCGGTACACCTAGGTAGTATGTACCAGTGACGTGCGGTGGGGGGAGGCAGGTGAGGCAGAGCCTTTTCTGTCATGCTAACGTATACGGCAGAGTTTTGACTATATAAAGTATATGAAAAATACAAATAATATATTACAAATATCTTTGTATTATTCTTATCATTTTTATAGTCTAAAACTCTAAAGTAAAAAGTCTATGACGTGAGGCAGTGCCTCCCCTGCCTATCTTTTCCGCACACCTGTGATCAAAAGTCACCAAATTTCCAGCAGTATATACTGCTGCACCTGTGTATAATGCCCACATGTACATACTGCTGCACCTGTGTATAATGTCCACATGTATATACTGCTGCACCTATGTATAGTGGGTGGGTACGGCGTACCCTTAAGAATTTAGCCGTGGGTACGCCGTACCCACCGACGCCGGGCCACCGCTCCCTCCCTCCGCTGCTGCTCACCGCGCCGCTGCTACTTGAGGGGATGAGAGCGTAGCATGCGCCTCTGCTGCCCCTCAGTGTCTACCTTCAATTTGGTGCCGGCCCGTGAGCCAATCAGACCTCGCGGACCGGAAGCCAAGGCTCCTGATTGGCTTCCGGACTGCAAGCTTTGATTGGCTCATGGATCGGCGCCTAATTGAAAGTAGTCACCCACACCACCACCGGAGACTGAGGAGTAGGAGAGGTGCACGCTGCGCTCTCCTCCCCTAACACACAGGACAGCAGCAGCACGGTAAGCAACAGGGGAAGGGGGGGGGGGCACTGTGAGGACATGTGAACCTGGCACTGGGGCATATCTGTCACTGCAGGGACATGTGTATCTGGCACTGGGGGCATCTCTGTATCTGGCACTGGGGGCATATCTTGCACTGGGGGACATTTCTGTATCTGGCACTGGGGGGCATATCTGGCACTGGGGGCATCTCTCTCTGGCACTGGGGGCATATCTGTCACTGGGGGGACATGTGTATCTGGCACTGGGGCATTTCTGTATCTGGCAATGGGGGCATATCTGGCACTGTGAGGCAATGTATATCTGGCACTCGGGGCATTTGTGTATCTGGCACTGTGGGGCAACGTGTATCTGGCACTATTGGGGTCATATGTGTATTTGCTCCCCCCCCATATGTGTATCATGCCCCCATTTTCATTGGCCATGCCCCATGTGGCATTTGGCCACACCCATTTTTTTGCCACACAGTACCTGTAAGACATTTTTTCTACTTGCACCACTGGCCCACATGTATATACTGCTGCACCTGTGTATAATGCCCGCATGTATATACTGCTGCACCTGTGTATAATGCTCACTCATATATACTGCTTCACCTGTGTATAATGCCCATATGTATATACTGCTGCACCGGTGTATAGTGCCCACTCGTATATACTGCTTCACCTGTGTATACTGCTGCACCTGTGTATAATGCCCACATGTACAGTATATACTGCTTCACCAGTGTATAATGGCCACATGTATATACTGCTGCACCTGTGTATAATGGCCACATATATATACTGCTGCACCTGTGTATAATGCCCACTTGTATATACTGCTGCACCTGTGTATAATGCCCACATGAACCCTTTGGCTCATATACTGTGTGTAAATCTGGCTCTGGTACTAGCCAGTGCCTCCTCAGCCATTTACCCAGGCACGTCCCTGGTATGTACCTTAAAATGCGCTAGGCAGACAAGTAGGCACACCTGTGCACATAATGTAGCATTGTGTATCTGCACTTTTTGTGGTTCATAAATGACCCTTGTAATACTTTTAATGTATTTATTTTTAAGCCTATTTACAACAGTTGATCTTTACGCTTTATATTTGCCATTTCTCTTATATTTAGTGTAAGTGTAAATTTCTATTTACCGGATCAGTATGAAATATCTACAATCAAAATCCCGACTGTCAAAATCCCGACAACAATTGACCGACAGTCAAAATCCCGACAAGGTCAAAATACCGACATTTAAAATACCTTCAAGGTCAAAATACCGACATTTAAAATGTCGACAGGTCAAAAAGTCAACACAAGCTTCTCAATTTTTGTGTGTGTATGTCGACATAGGTTGACATGGACACTGTATAAGTGTCCATGTCAACCTACGTCGGGCACGGTGCCTCGCTGCGCTCGGCACACTATTATGTTCCCCCTCCAGGTCCACTGGAATGGTAAAGTATGAACAAGTCAGTTTCAATAAAAAAATCATGAAAAACTCATGTCGACTTTTTGACCTGTCGACATTTTAAATGTTGGTATTTTGACCATGTCGGGATTTTGACCTTGTCGGGATTATGAACGTCGGTCAATGGTTGTCGGGATTTTGACTGTCGGGATTTTGATTGTAGGTAAATTGACTGCATCCCCTATATACATGTGGAAGTTAATGAAATATCTGTGACTAGCAGTGCTTTTATATAAAGCAATTTTTATAGAAGATTTAGCGGTTCTTTGACATAGAGAGAACACATTAATTATACATTGTGTGAACCATATCTATCATATTAAAGTCTCATTTTGCCCAATGATAATGTACCTGCCAAAAGCATAGTTCAGCAATAAAAAAGTATTTTGAGTGTTTTTATTTCTTTGTTTTCTATGTATACATGACCATTGAAATAAAACTAATTGACAACATATAAAACTTGTGGTTCAAGACTTATAGCTACGACCTTGCTTCACACAGAACGTACTAACTGTGAAATGTCAGCATTATTATGATTTATCCAGCAAAGCATACTTCTACTTCACTACATCATGGCTGCTACTTAACAAAATGGCTGACACTGCTTAAGCTAAATACAGATCTTCATCAGGGGGAAGGGGGTGGGGGTGGCGATTGTCCTGATGGCAGAAGATGGTGGATTCAGCAGCCTGGTGCTCTGTTTTTATTTATGTGTAGTGTCTGCTGATCCCTGTCCTCTTGTGCCATCTCCACTGGTCAGCTGTTCCACTCTGCTCTGGGTGTGTTCTAATTTCTGTGAGCACAGTCCCATCTCTACAGGCCCACTCGGCATCTCCTGCTTACACACTTCTCCAGAGGCCCCCATCTTGGGCTACACGGCTGCAGTTTACCACTCACCAGAGTCTGGGGAATATTAGGGCTCTTACTGGGCTTTCCTTTTCATGACTGAACTGACCTCGGCTGCCCTCTCCTGCGACAAGACGGCTCCTCTCTGTGGCAGCCATTATGCTGTTTCTCCATGGCCCGAGAATCCTGCAACAGTGACTTTCCCCTGACTGTGCCGCTTGGACTTGTGGAGGTGCGGTGCTGAGACCCTGGTGACTTTCTGCCTAACTTGCCTGCTACCAGCTCTCTGGCCCTCCGTCTACCTCTCCCTGTCCAATCCTCCCACTGATAAGGCACTGCTGCCAGCTTATTGAGTACTGCTTGTCTGGAGCAGTGACTTGTGGTGAGGTGAGGCAGAGCCTCTCCTGTCATTCTAATGTTTGTGCCAGAGTTTTGACTGTATAAAGTATATAAAAAATACAAAGAATATGTTTAAAATATCTTCTTTGCATTATTATAATAATTTTTATAGCCAGAACTTTAGAGTAAAAAGTCTATGGCAGGTGAGGTGGTGCCTATCTTTTCCACACATCTCTGATCAAAACTCACCAAATTTCCAGGAGTTTATAGTGCTGCATCTGTGTGTAATGCCAAGATGTACGCTTTGGCTCATATATTGCATGTAAATCTGGCTCTGGTGCTAGCCAGTTCCTCCTGAGCAATTTACCACACCGCACGTCCCTGGTCTGGAGCTTTCACTGGCACTGATTCCCGCCACCCGGGTCCCCATGGCTGCTGAAGACGGACCACCAAGTGTGATTGTCAGGACAGTATTGCTCTCCAGCAGGGGCGTATCTAGGGGTTTGAGCGCCCCTGGCAAAGTAAGGGGAAGGCGCCCCCACCCCCTGCATTTGAATTAAGGTGTGAGTACTGGAAATGGGGCATGGTCTTGTGGGGGAAGGGCATGTACACAATAGTACTTCCAATTTAAATTATGCCACACAGTAGTGTCCCTTATTCACATTACACCGCACAGTAGTGTCTCATATTCACGTTACATCATCCCTCCCCCCTAACCCACCTTTCCCACAGCCTGACCCTAAACCCCCCCAGCCTCTTTAGTGGTGCCTAACCCTAACCCACCCTTTCTAATCTCCCTCCCTACAGCCTATCCCTAACCCTCCCACCCTTGCAGCCTAAGCCTCCCACACGGCTTGCCAGTGGAGACTTTGGCACCAACTCGATCCGGATTTTGGCTTTCTGCATCGCTATCTGATGGGATGCCAGCATCAACATTCCGAGCAGTTTCGGGATGCTGGCGTCAGCTTTCCGACAGCCGGGATGCCAAACGCCTTAATGTCTCATATGTCACCCCTGCCTGAACTTCCTCCTTCCCTTACTTATCCCCTTGCACCTCTCATGCCCTCTGTTCCTCTTAGCCCTGTAGTTTTCAGTCCCTCATTTCATCTCTCAGTCTCACACACCCCCGCACCTCTCACTCTCTCCATCACCCATGTACCTCACTCCCACCTTCCATCTCCCACACCTCTTTTTCACTCCCACCTTCCGTATCCCCTGCACCTCGCTCCCAACTTCCATCTCCCCTGCACCCTGCTCCCACCTTCCATTTCTCAAACCTCGTCTTCATTCCCACCTTCCGTCTCCCCTGCACCTCGCTCCCACCTTCCACCTCCCCTGCATCTCACTCCCACCTTCCATTTCTCAAACCTCATCTTCACTCCCACCTTCCGTATCCCCTGCACCTCGCTCCCAACTTCCATCTCTCCTGCACCTTGTTCCCACCTTCCATTTCTCAAACCTCGTCTTCATTCCTACCTTCCGTCTCCCCTGCACCTCGCTCCCACCTTCCACCTCCCCTGCACCTCGCTCCCACCTTCCATTTCTCAAACCGCATCTTCACTCCCAGCTTCCGTCTCCCCTGCACCTCGCTTCCACCTCCCCTGCACCTCGCTCCCACTTTCCATTTCTCAAACCTCGTCTTCACTCCCACCTTCCTTCTCCCCTGCACCTCGCTCCCACCTTCCATCTCCCACACCTGCACCTCGCTCCCACCTTCTATCTCCCCTACACCTCCCACCTTCCATGTCTCACACCTGTACCTTGGTCCCAGCTTCCATCTCCCTTGCACCTTGCTCCCTCAGACAGATTATTTCCCCCTAGTACAGGGATCCCCCTTCCTTTCAGACACATTATCTCCCTTAGCACAGAATAGCCCCCTCCTCCCAATATAGAAGATTCCCCCATCCCCCTGAGACAGATCTCCACCTATCAGCCAGTACAGCTCACACACAGAACCTTCTCCTGGTATGCGGTGTCCGCTCCATTGGCAGGATAGGAATCACGGCGGACAGTGTCACAATGGGAGCCGGGAAGAGATGGTACCCACACATTGTGACTGCACAGTGTGTATTATGTGCAATTAATCACCAAGTGCTGGCCAGGGCTGGTTCTATATTAAAAATTTGTGCAGTATCTGACTAGGCATGTGGGGGGTGCCCAACATCAGGGTGTGCCTGTGCATGCCTATGCCCCCTCCCCCATAGCAGAGCAATTAGCCCCCCGAGCCCCCCTCCCCATGTGTCTCTGCCTCATGCCCTACCCCCTAATAGAAGTGTTATCAGCTGCTCCTAAACCCCCATGTATCCCCCCAATAACAGTGTCATATTCCCCTGTGCCCCCACTTTCCATAGTTCTCCCCGTCATAGCAGTGACTTTACCCCTTCCCCCACTCCCCATAGGCCTCCCACTCCCACATAGCAATGTCATTACCCCTCTTCCCCCACTCCTCATAGGTCTCCCCCCCCCCATAGCAGTGTCATTACCCACCTTCCCCCACTCCTCATAGGTCTCCCACTCCCACATAGCAGTGTCATTACCCCCTTCCCCAACTCCTCATAGGTCTCCCCCCATAACAGTGTGATATTAACCACCTTCCTCTCCACATAAGTCCCCCGTTACCCCATCCATATCTTACCTTTGTGCTGTGATGCTGCAGTGTAATCAGACTTGTAACCAGACTCAAAATAAACTACAGCTCCCAGCAGCCATTGCTGCCGGGAGCTCCCAGCAACAAGGGCTGCTGGGAGCTGTAGTTTATTTTGAGTCTGATTACAAGTGCGGTGCTGCCGGACACTAGTCTGATCACTAGTGCAGTGCGGTGCTGACTTACACCGGCACCGTGCCGACAGTAACAGACTCTCACCAGGTACAATCTGACCGTACTACTCTTCTACCCTTTGGCCGTGGGAGGCACCACCAGGCGGCGCCCCCTCCTTGCCTGGCGCCCCTGGCGAGTGCCATGCTGGCCAATGGGTAGATACACCCCTGCTCTCCAGTGCCACTGGTACATCTTACCTGCTCAGCCATCTGCAGAGACCTTCTTTATTCAGACCCTGCTGGACTGCTCTTCTCACTGCAAGTACTTTCTCTTGAACCTGCTATGTCCTCCTTTACAACTGCTCCTTATTATTGGCTGCACCTACCTGGATTCAGATTGTTGTCTCCCACCGTGACTGTGACTTTTTCTATATACATGCAGCCTTCCCTGCTGAGGTCATCCGCTTCTCTCCCTGCCCCTAATGCAGTAGCGGATCTTGCCACGGGCAAGCAGGACTTTTACCCGGGGAGCCACCTTCCGGAGGGCGCCAGCGCCTTCCGGAGGGCGCCGCACCATGGCAAGATCCGCTACTGTGCCGCTGTCCCCCCACAGTGAAGGGAACTAGACGCTACCCGTCTAGTTTCCCTTCGTAGAGAGGACCTCGGCTGCGCGGTGCGCGATGACGTCATCGTGCACCGCACAGCATTGTGGGACTGGCACAGACGCTAGGGGTCATGATTGACCTCTAGTGTCTATGCTGTGCTATGGGAGAGACGTCATGACGTCTCTCCCATAGATCCGAGGAGAGGAGCGGCGCCGGTGGAGGTCTGCAACGGTCGGGACTCAAGAGCGGGGATTGTAAGTATTCATTTTTTTATTTATTTTTTAAAGCGGCGCTACTGGGGGCACAAATGCGGGCGCTACTGGGGGCACAAATGGGGGCACAACTCTACAGGGGGGGTAAATGACCACGCCCCTGTATGAAGCCATGCCCCCATTTTTCGCCCGTGTGTGTGCACGTGTGTCTGTGTTCACCATCCCTGTATTGCCTGTTTGTTTTTTGTCATATGCGACAGCCCATGCTTTGGTTTCTATCAGATGCCATGTAACTATTGCAATGCCACTGGCCACTTAATGAGGGCATGTAACCTCGGCTAGCCTTTGTCTTGGTCATTATTTCTGTAGATCCTTTTATCAAGCTTTCCCGATGAAAAAGGGGATAAAAAGTTCACATAAGGGAGATCTTGAAAGACCACTCATCCAGCCTCCTTGCTCTGACCTCCGTCCTTTTGTGAAATCAGCTCCACCACCAGAGTGCCCTCTTTTCTGTTGGATTCTGCTTCTCAAGTTTTTTTTTTTTAATCTGTGTATTATTTTCAAAATTACAAAGCAGTTTACAGCATCACCTCAAATAGGGTACAGCATAACCAGAGCCGGCCCTAGCCAATTTGATGCCCTAGGCAAGATTCTGTCTGATGCCCCCCCTCCTCCCAAGGGAGATAGTGGATGACTGGGAGAGGGACCAGGACAGATGGGGCAGGAGAGAGGAGTGACAGGAACACAACAGAGGTGACAGGGCAAGGTCAGAGAGGATAGGGACAGGGATATGACAGTGGGGAATGGGACAATACAGTGGGGATAGTACAGAGGTGATAGGACTGAGGGAACAGGACAGTGATAGGACAGAGGTCATAGGACCAGGACAGGGGGGGACAGGAGAGCGGGGTGACAGGGACAGGACATAGGGGACAGGAGAGAGGAGTGATAGCGCTGGCCTATTCCTGGTGCTCACCCCCCTCAGCTCACATCTCACCTGGAGGAAAATGACTGCTAGGCGCTGGTGCCCGAACCCACGTGTCCGTGTCCAGCTCTTGCACGGGGGTAATCTGGACACTGGCTGGGTGCTGCTGCAGGCAGTTCCAGCTCAGTAGCCTGTGGTCGGGATGGTCTCAGCAGGCAGCTCCAGGATGGCAGCCTGTAGTTTGGAGGGTCATCGGGTAGTGTGACCCTGAAGGGCACAGATGGAATGTCTGGCCACTCATCTCAGGAGGAGGGGGCGGTAGCAAGCAAAGCCGCTGCTAGGGCCAGTGGTCAGGGAGCCCACAACACTACGGTGGTTGACGACAGGGACCTTCCGGCGGTGGCTACCCGCATCTGGAGTGCACACACACACTCCGCTCCCTCTCTGGTGCTACAGCAGGCGGCTCTGCTCAGATATGCAAGAGCAGAGCCGCCAGCGGCGCCGAACATCGGGTGCCCCACAGAGCAGTAGTGGTTGCTGAGCCAGCACCTAGATGAAGCTAGGGCCGGCTCTGGGCGCTGATTCTTCCAGCTGCACATCACCGGGTACTCAGTGGTGGAAGGGAGAGCTCTGAGTCCCTTCCTTGTCCCACTGTGTGATTGGACCAGCGGATCCAGCACTGGATCCGCTGTCCAATTACATGTGCCTCGCTGGCAGGGGCATGCTTTCCCTGCCAGCGAGGCACTTGTAGAAGTGCCGGTTTCAGTGTTTTTTTACATGGACTTTTACAGTGTTTGGCTCCACCCCCCGCTCTGTCCCCGTTCACACTGTCAGCGGGAGGCACTAGCTATCAGTGCCTCCCAAACTAATTTAATCATCTAAAATGATTAGATTATTATAAAGAAAATACATATGACACATTCTGTGTCATATGTGTCTTTTTGTATTATTTTAATCATTGATGACAGGGGAGGACTGCCTCCCCTGACTGCACGTCCCTGAACAGTTCGCACATTTGGCGCACAGCCCAAAAAGGGGTGTATTTTTGCTGGCAAGGGGCATGGCCACACAATAGTAACCCCAATTCCAATTACGCCACACAGTACTGCAACTTTAGTCACATCTGATCATGCGACAGTGTCCATAATTCATATTACATCCCACAGTAGTATCACTTTACCTTAAACGTTACTCCTCACAGTAGAGCCCCTTATTCACATTACATCACACTGAATTGCTCCTTATTCACATTACACCATACCCTATTGCTCTTTATTCACACTAGACGACACAGTAGTGCCCTTTCTATATGCAACACCACATAGTAGAGGACCTTATACACATAGGCCCTCATTCCGAGTTGTTCGCTCGTTATTTTTTTTCGCTACGGAGCGATTAGTAGCAAACTGCGCATGCGCAATGTTCGCAGTGCGCCTGCGCCAAGTAAATTTGCACAAAAGTTTGGTATTTTACTCACGGCCTAACAAGGTTTTTTCATCGTTCTGCTGATCGTAGTGTGATTGACAGGAAGTGGGTGTTTCTGGGCGAAAACTGACCGTTTTCTGGGAGTGTGCGAAAAAACGCAGGCGTGTCAGGGAAAAACGCGGGAGTGTCTGGAGAAACGAGGGAGTGGCTGGGCGAACGCTGGGTGTGTTTGTGACTTCAAACCAGGAACGAAAAGTACTGAACTGATCGCAGTGTAGGAGTAAGTCTCGAGCTACTCAGAAACTGCTTAGAAATTTCTATTCGCATTTCTGCTAATCTTTCGTTCGCAATTCTGCTATGCTAACATACACTCCCAGAGGGCGGCGGCTTAGCGTGTGCAATGCTGCTAAAAGCAGCTAACGAGCGAACAACTCGGAATGAGGGCCATAATGCCACACATTAGTAATGCATTTATACACAATTCCACACAGTAATGCCCATTACACATATGAGACACATTATTAAGGTCCTTATAAACATAATGCACATTACACATTATGACAACCTTTATTAATGCCCTTTTACACATAATGTCCCTTACACATATGCCACACTTTATTAATGCCCTTATACACATAATGACACACATACAGTAGTACCCTGTTAAACATAATGACACACATAGTGCCCTTTACACATATGTTGCACATTATTAATGCATTTTTACAAGACACACATAATGCTCCTTACACATATTCTGAACACTACTGCACAACCAACCCACTCACATGCACACAGCACTCACACTTCCACTAACACTGTGACCTCTGCCTCTGCTTGGATACAGATGTGTCCTCATAAATCTTGCATCAATGCTAACGTCGGACACACCTTTTTTTTTATGAAAATGCATCTTATTTGCATTGTTATGTGGCTAGGATGCACAAGCAGCTTCTGCTGATTAAAATAATATGCAGCATGCCTATATACTGTGTGAGACTGTGGCTGTATCTGCACATGAAATGCTACACACAGAATATAGGCATGCCGCATATCATTTTAATCAGCAGAAGCTGCTGAAGCCCCTAGGCATAGCAAATGCCCTAGGCAATTGCCTAGTTAGCCTATGCCTATGGCCGGCTCTGAGCATAACTGAATCAAGACAGAACCGTACAAAAAAGAATGCACTGGATATATAGACAATAGGAACAAGCTAAAGCGTAATACAGACAATAAAAGAGAACCACAGATCCGTGATCCTACTGGAAACATAATAACACATGAGGACATAAGTAATACGATAAAGGAGATCCAGTTAGATCCAACTAGAATGGGAAGCATAAATTGACTGTGATAGAAAACCCACATAAAATACAACAAAAAACAGAATGAAAGAGGAGGATGGGGGTAAAGAGGAGGGAAAGAAAAAGGGGGGAACAATCAATCAAAACTGCAATGTTATGAGATCAATTTGAGTAGCAAAGGGCATAATATCCTGTATAGGGTCACCCTAAACACTAAGCCATGTTAAGTACAAGAAAGTCATAGGAGTGCCTAAGCGGAGGACATTAAGCTCTGTCAGGTTATATTCCTATACAAATACCAGGAGGTGGTTTCGAATACCTTCAGTATTTTGGACTGCGTATCAGAATCAAGTAAATCAATGTAAGATCCCCATTTCCCATAAAAGATGACTACTCCTTTTTCCAAAGCCAGCATAATAGGCTGCCTATCATAATACAGTGTAGTAAGTAACAATGTTTTTACTGCACCAAAAAATGGAGGGGTAGGCACGGTCCAGTTGCATAAAAGAACCTTCTTTGCTAAAGTGACAATTACGGTTAGGAGAGGGATAACATGCTTCCTATTAGGCCCAAGGTCCCATTCTTTAAAATTAGCACATAAGAGAGCTAAAGGGCTACTTGTAAGGTGTAAGTGAAAAACATCATTAATATAAACCACTAGTTTACCCCAAAACTTCCTTATTTTGGGGCATAACCAAAGATTGTGGGCGCTTACATTTGAGGCAGTTACCAGACTCATCCGCTACCATATGCTGTCTACAGGCTTCAGAAATGTATACTCTATTAATCATCTTAATATGAACATCCTGTAGCTAAGTACAGCGCAGAAATTTTAAAGTGGAGTCATAGTGTGCATGGAGATCATCCAGATTGGATAATGTTGGTATATCCACCTTCCAAGACTCTAGAGCAGGCATTCCCAACCACGGTCCTCAAGGCACACCAACAGTGCAGGTTTTAGTGATATCCAGGCTGCAGCACAGATGGTTAAATCAAAATAACTGAGCTACTAATTAAGTCACCTGTGCTGAAGCCTGGATATCACTAAAACCTGCACTGTTGGTGTGCCTTGAGGACCGTGGTTGGGAATGCCTGTGCTAGAGTCCTTTTCCATGCACGAGAGGGAGAGGTACCAACAAGATCCAAACTAAGGTACTTGGTCTTATACGGGTGAAGCAGTATATAAAAGACAGTAAGTTATGCAGTACATCAGGGGAAGTAAAGGCTCTACACTGTGACATAATGGGTCAGGCATAATGCACAACCTAAAGATACATGTTAAATTGTTTATGGGGGATATCAAAAGTCAAAGACATCTTTAACCTTGGCAATCCCCTTCTTCCTCCGGTGAAGGAACAAGGAGTTATCCAGGCCTGGGGAGAACAGAGGGTTACCCAGGAAGTGAGCATATTTAAAGCAGTCATAAAGCCTAGACAGAGTTGCACGTATGCCTCGCCAAGCCATATAAGTGTCCCAAAATAACACATTATTCCAAATATAGGCCCTCATTCCGAGTTGTTCGCTCGTTCTTTTTCATCGCATCGCAGTGAAAATCCGCTTAGTACGCATGCGCAAAGTTCGCACTGCGACTGCGCCAAGTAACTTTACTATGAAGAAAGTATTTTTACTCACGGCTTTTTCTTCGCTCCGGCGATCGTAATGTGATTGACAGGAAATGGGTGTTACTGGGCGGAAACACGGCGTTTCAGGGGCGTGTGGCTGAAAACGCTACCGTTTCCGGAAAAAACGCAGGAGTGGCCGGAGAAACGGTGGGAGTGCCTGGGCGAACGCTGGGTGTGTTTGTGACGTCAACCAGGAACGACAAGCACTGAACTGATCGCACAGGCAGAGTAAGTCTGGAGCTACTCTGAAACTGCTAAGTAGTTAGTAATCGCAATATTGCGAATACATCGGTCGCAATTTTAAGAAGCTAAGATTCACTCCCAGTAGGCGGCGGCTTAGCGTGTGTAACTCTGCTAAATTCGCCTTGCGACCGATCAACTCGGAATGAGGGCCATAGCTAGGAATAAGGCATTTTGGAGAGTGGAAGAGAGCGGCTGCGGAAAACGGAGCAAACATAGCAGACTCAGTTTGTGGTTGGGTGTAAGTGTGCCTATCTAAAATCCAATCACTAATATATCTGAAATGCACAGCCCTCATGAAGGTGAGCATATCAGGCAAGCTGAGGCCTCCCTTAGACCTAGGAAGATGTAATTTACCTACAGCAATACGAGGGTGACCTCCTTTCCATAAAAATGAGGTGAACAATTTAGTAAAAGCTTTGATATCTGAGAGGGTCAAACAAATAGGGTGCATTTGAATGAGGTAGGACAATTTAGGGAAGGCTACACTCTTTATCAAAGCAATGTGACCTAAAAGAGACAAGGGTAACATCTTCCAGGCATCCAGCAAATTAGTCAGTTGGGAAAGAACCATAGTGTAATTAAGGCGATACAGGGAAGACAAACTAATGGGGATATTAATACCCAAATACTTAAAGTGGGTGTGAGTAATTCAGAAATGGCTATATACAGAGTGTTTTAAATCTGTAGAAGAAATGTTTGCTACTGGTATCAGTTCAGACTTAGAAAGATTAATCTTATATCCTGCAAACGAACTAAAACAAGCTAACAGAGAGATTATGGCCGGGATAGAAGAGAGGGGGTTTGCTACAAAGAGGAGCATGTCATCCGCAAATAGGTACAACTTGAGCTCCACAGGTCCAACGGCAATACCACAGAAATACATTGAAGACCTAAGCGCAATCACCAGGGGTTCCAATGCAGCTGCAAAAAGCAAGGGCGATATAGGGCACCACTGGCGAGTGCCCCTGCACACATCAAAGGAGGCAGAAACACAACCATTACTGGATACCTGGGGTGTTGGGTAGGAATACAAGGTGGACAACAAAGCTATAAACTGAGAAGGGAAACCAAATGTAGTTAAAGTGTGATACAGATGATCCCACGTGACAAGGTCGAATGCCTTCTCTGCATCCAATGACACAATAGCCTGGGGGACAGAACTAGGAATCAAGGCAGACAAGGTATCAAGGCAGACAACTGATTAGATCACTGTTAGATATATTGACAGTGGAATGATGACCCCATATGAAACCAGTTTGGTTGAGATCAATAATGGTGGTTAAAATCAATTTCAGTCTATCAGAAAGAATTTTCATAAAAAGCTTGTAATCTACATCTAGTAGAGAAATGGGCCTATAAGATGCAGGGAGTAGTGGGTCACGGCCCAGTTTGGGGATCACTTTAATGATGGCCGAATTAAAATAAGGTGGTAGAAAGTTGTCAGTGAGAATGGAATTATAGAAAGAGACAAGAGATGGGCAAATCTTATCCTGTAGTATTTTGAAAAATTCACCAGAAAAGCCATCCGGGACCGGGGCTTTTAATGATTTAAGTTTCTTAATACCGGATATTACATCTTTCAAGATAATGGAGCAATGAGCATGTATGCTTGCTCAGGAGAGTTAGTGGGAAGGGTGACATGATCCCAAAAAGCCCGCTTCTCGTTGGCATCAATGTGAGGGTCTGAGTACAGCTCCTTATAAAGAGTCCCAAACAAATCAGCTATATCCTATCCTTTAGTAATCATAGCACCCTCAGGGGACCAAAGTGAAATAATAGAGGCAGGGGTAGTATGAGAGCGAATTAGATTAGCGAGAAGGCGTCCAGATTTATTGCCGTGTTTATAAAATCTACAATTCCTAGTAAAAGTATGGCGTGACACAAATTGATCCAATACTATATTAAAGAGAGCTTTGGACTTTTTATAAGCTTCCGTACTGACAGGAGAAGGGTGGGATTTAAAATAGTATATCGGGAAATAAGCTCAGATTGGACATGCAAATAAAGCTGGCTACTATCTTTTTTATATGTAGAGACAAAAGCAATTATTTCACCTCGTAAGACAGATTTTGCAGTTTGCCAATACAGGGAGGGGTTACCCACATGTTCAGCATTAGTGTGTTCATACTCACACCACTTTGCCACCAGCATATTACGAAACGCAACTGAATTAGCAAGGAATGCCGGGAAGCGCCACGGCCTATAAGATCCACAATCAATAACTGGGGCCAGAGTGAACAATATCAGAGCGTGGTCCGAGAGGCCAATGGGTTCAATGCCAGAATATTCAATTCTAGTTAACAGAGATTCAGACGGCAACAGATAGTCTATTCTAGACAAAGTGGCGTGAGCAGCTGACAAACACGTATAATCCCTGTCCGTGGGATGCAACACCCTCCAAATATCCAGCAGCCGGAGGTCAGAGGCCAGCCGAGGGTTACCCAGAGAAGGGGGAGTATGAGGGAGGGTCGGTGGGTGTTGTCTATCCATACATTCTGTCATGTCCTCAGCGCCATACTCTTCTAAGAAGAGGGGTGTTGTTACCTTAATTAGTAAATGACTTTCCCCTAAAGGGATTTCGGATTACGCTGACCCTTCAGTTCGTTATACCATAACTGAGATACAAATCATGGGGGACAAGTTTGTTCTCTGTAATCTTTACGCCCCAAATGTTTATTCTTCCCGTTTTTTTTTTTTTTTTTTTTTCAATCGTTGTTAGCTAAACTTTCTGTACATCTGGATTCATCCATTATTGTTGGGGGTGATCCAACCAAGTACTCCTGGCACTATGATTGATCATAAATGAATGCTGCAACCCCCAAGGGTAATTGGTTTTATCACCTTATATAGAAAACAATAAATAAACAATACAGGGAATGCGCAGTCCAATCTGTTGTGGATTTTAATTCACACATATAAATTCAACATTTACATACATTTTTGATACCGGTCAGCATCACATAAAAACATTAAAATACAGACAATTACAGAAAAATATAATAATAATAATAATAATAATAATAATAACAACCTACTCCTCTATAGAAGAGTTGTTATTAAATTGCACTCTATATATTAAGCAACACCCTGATATTTATATTCACAAATCTTGCTTCTCCTGCTTAAAATTATTATTTGAGGACACTTTGGCTCACACAAGCATGTATATATTTCTATTAATGCTGTTATCTTCCTCCTTTTACAATCAGCAACATGCAATACTTATTACTTGGCTGTGATTAACTATTCAGGCAAATCATGCATTAGTGAGCCTTATCATATGCACATGTCCTTATAGTTACGTAGTAGCCACAAGAAATCATGCAATATAGATCTGGACCTTTTTTTAAAGGCTCCTGTTAGTATTCAAGCAGTTCATGCATTATTGAAGCATTTAACACTCTCTATCTGACTGGTCACACTGTGCGACCAGGTCAGATAGAGCACTTGCCCAGATCTATATTTGATGATTTCTTGTGGCTACTACTAAATATAAGGACATGTGCATATGATAAGGCTCATTAATGCATGAAATGCAGGTATCAAAAATGTATGTAAATTTAGAATTTATATGTGTGCGTTAAAATCCACATCAGATTGGACTGCACATTCCCTGTATTGTTTATTTATTGTTTGCTATATAAGGGGTTAAAACCAGTTACCCGTGGGAGTTGCAGCGTTCATTTCTGATCAATCATAGTGCCAGGAGTACTTGGTTGGATCACAACACCCCTCTTCTTAGAAGAGTATGAAGCTGAGGAGATGACAGTATTACCCATAGGTTCTCAAACTCGGTCCTCAGGACCCCAAACAGTCAACGTTTTCCAGGTAACCCAGCAGTTGCACAGGTGTACTTATTACTCACTGCCATATTTTAAAAGGTCCACAGGTGGAGTTAATTATTTCACTTGTGATTCTGGGAGGAGACCTACAAAACATGCACTGTGTGGGGTCCTGAGTAGTGATGAGCGGGTTCGGTTTCTCGGAAACCGAACCCCCCCCCCCGAACTTCACCCTTTTTACACGGGTCCGAGGCATACTCGGATTCTCCCGTATGGCTCGGTTAACCCGAGCGCGCCCGAACGTCATCATCCCGCTGTCGGATTCTCGCGAGATTCGGATTCTATATAAGCAGCCGCGCGTCGCCGCCATTTTCACTCGTGCATTGGAAATGTTAGGGAGAGGACGTGGCTGGCGTCCTCTCCATTTATTCATTGTTGAGTTGATGCAAATATTTGTGCTTGCTTATATCATTGTGGGGACTGGGGAGCAGCTTTATATTAATATAGGAGGAGTACAGTGCAGAGTTTTGCTGATCAGTGACCACCAGTTTTATCCGTTCTCTGCCTGAAAAAAACACTCCATATCTGTGCTCAGTGTGCTGCATATATCTGTGCTCACACTGCTTAATTGTGGGGACTGGGGAGCAGCTGTATTATATAGGAGGAGTACAGTGCAGAGTTTTGCTGACAGTGACCACCAGTATACGTTGTCTGCCTGAAAAACACTCCATATCTGTGCTCAGTGTGCTGCTTTATTGTGGGGACTGGGGAACTCCAGTATAATATTATATAGGTGTTACAATCCTGAGCACTCATGTTTTGTTATTGTTATAATTACCTTTGCTTCAGTTTGTGGAACTACAGGTCACAGCTAGCTCCTGCATAGTTGTCTCCCAGTGCCTTTGCTCCTGCACTCAGCAACTGACTTCACAGGTGTCTGGATTCTGTAATTACAGCTCGTTACCTGAAAACTACTATTCAGCTTGTCAGCCTGCTCAGTCTGCACTGCAGCTGCATGTTATATCAATTACTGGGGGCCTGTCTGGTGCTCACAACTGATTGGTTCAGCCTGTTCTTTTAAGCCTCTCAATCCCAAGAAGCTTTGCCAGTTATAGCTACTCCATGTGGTGTTCTGCTCTCTGGTTCCTCTCTGGTCTCAGTTCATCTGTCCGATGGGTATTGCCTTGTTCCAGTATTGAATTCCAGCTTCAACATCTTGCTGACGACTTTAGTCTGCCGACTGCCGTTACCCTGTCTCCAAGTGTCTGCACCCCAGTCCGTCCGTGTGCCGCTACCTCCTGTGTCACCCCTGGAGTGCCTGCTGCTGTTCCATCTCCACAGCCCCAGCGTACCATCTGGCCGTGTGCACCCTGCCACCTTCTCCAGTTCCTGTTTGTTCCTGTGTATCCCTGCGGCTGATCATATACAACACCTCTACCATAACTCTAGTCCAGTTCAGGTATCAAGTGACCCAGACAGGGGGCCGCGACCTGCACGTCGGAAGCCGCGAAGCCCATATCCCCTTGCGGGGTTCCCTGGTGAAAACCTTCTGGCGTGTTAGACTCCGCGCCTCTGTTCTGGGTAACGTCAACCACTTGGTACCTGATCCCGAATTCCGGATTCTGCACCAGTTCCTGACATTATAACTGGCCCACCACTTCCTGGGCATGGACCCGTCACAGCAAAATCCGGTTCAAATCTTGGCTGGTCAAATACAAAATATGATGCAGCAACTGCAAGATCTAAAGCTCCGAGTTTCCACCCAGGAAGAAACTAGCAGGTCATTGGTTGTAACCTGAGCTCCTGAGCCTGAACCAAAGCTGCATCTTCCAGATCGGTTTACAGGTGACCGGAAACAGTTCCAGAATTTCCGTGATAGCTGCAAGCTATATTTCAGACTCCAGCCATTATCATCTGGTTCTGAGGCTCAGCGAGTAGGTATCATCATCTCCCTCCTGCAGGGGGAACCCCAGTCCCGGGCGTTCGGATTGAAATCGGAGAATCCCGCCTTGCACACAGTGGATGCCTTTTTTAGCGCCCTAGGAATTCTTTATGATGACCCGGACCGAGCAGCTTCTGCAGAGGCTCACTTACGAGCCCTGAGACAAGGGAAAAACACGGCCGAGGTATACTGCACTGAGTTTCGCAGATGGGCAGGTGATAGTGGTTGGAATGACCCAGCCCTCCGAAGTCCGTTCCGCTTAGGCCTCACTGAGCAAATTAAAGACTACCTTGTCCAGTATCCTACTCCTGAAACCCTGGACAAGCTCATGCAGTTAGCAATTCGAGTAGATCGTCGGATCAGGGAACGGAGGATGGAGAAAGGTGGAGGGTCACCATCTCCCTCAGCAGTAGCCTTGGAAGAAGCCGAAGATTCCAGTGAACCCATGCAGATTGGGGCCTTTCGTCTTTCTGCTCAGGAAAAATCTCGTAGGCGATCGATGGGCCTATGCTTATATTGTGGAGCAAAGGGTCATTTTGCTAATGTTTGCACCCTGAAGTCGGGAAAAAACAAGACCCAGGGGTAAAAGGGGAGTTACTCCTGGGTCTGGCTGGAATCTCTCCAAAAAATTCAGTCTTGCTTCCAGTTCAAATTAGTCTACCCACTCAGCAAGTTGCAGTCAAGGCTTTTGTTGATTGTGGTGCAGCTGCCAACTTTATGGATATCTCTTTCGCCCGGTCCTGGAACATTCCTATACTAAAGATGAAGCCTTCTGTGACTATTTGTGGCCTTGACGGTAACCCCCTCCTCAGTGGGCAAGTGTCTCAGCAAACTCCTCCTGTTCATTTAACTACTGGTCTTCTGTATTTGGAGAAGATTATTTTCCTCCTTGTCAATTGCCCCATGGCCTCCATAGTCCTAGGGCTTCCATGGTTGAAATCCCATAATCCATCCATCTGCTGGAAGACAGGAGAACTCTTACAGTGGGGAACAGAATGTACAGGAAGATGTCTGTCCTTGCCAGTGCGATGCTCTCAAGTTATACCAGAGGGGCTACCGACTCCATATCATTCATTTGCGGATGTCTTCTCCAAGAAAGAGGCGGATACTCTCCCCCCCCATCGACCTTACGACTGTGCCATCAGTCTGGTATCCGAAGATAAATTACCTAAGGGTAGATTATATGCTCTTTCTTTGCCAGAAACTAAAGCCATGGAAGACTATATTCAGGAGAACCTAAGCAAAGGGTTTATTCGTCCCTCAAAATCACCAGTAGGAGCAGGATTCTTCTTTGTGGCAAAAAAGGAAGGCTCCTTACGTCCATGCATTGATTATAGAGGACTCAACAAAATCACTGTTAAGAATTCTTATCCTTTGCCTTTGATTTCCGTGTTGTTTGATCAACTCCGGATGGCGGAAATCTTCTCTAAAATTGATCTTCGGGGGGCATATAACCTCATACGAATTAAGGCCGGTGACGAGTGGAAGACGGCCTTCAACACTCATTCTGGGCATTATGAATACCTTGTTATGCCATTTGGATTGTCAAATGCTCCTGCCGTCTTCCAAGATTTTATCAATGATGTGCTCCGAGAATTCCTGGGAAAATTTGTTGTGGTTGTGGTCTACTTGGATGACATCCTGATATATTCACGGTCACTGGAGCAGCATCGAGTCCATGTCCAGATGGTGTTGCAAAAGCTCCGGGAGCACCATCTATACGCCAAGTTAGAAAAATGTGAATTCGAAGTGAAGGAAGTCGCTTTCTTAGGATACATCATCTCTCCCAAGGGGTTCTCCATGGATCCCAGTAAGCTTCAAGCAATTCAAGATTGGGCACAACCTACTAACCATAAAGCTATACAACGCTTTCTTGGGTTCGCTAATTATTACAGGAGATTTATTCGTTCATTTTCAGACATTGTTGCACCTATTGTTGCTTTGACCAAGAAAGGTGCGGATCCGTCACATTGGTCACCTTCACCTCTACAAGCTTTTCTCAAGTTAAAAAAAGCCTTTATATCTGCACCTGTTCTTAGTCATCCAAATCCTGACCTGCCTTTTGTTATGGAAGTGGATGCTTCTGAAGTGGGAGTGGGAGCAGTCCTATCACAGAAAGATCCAGTGGATTCTAAACTTCACCCGTGCTCTTTTCTGTCCAGAAAGTTCTCTCCTGCTGAAGCCAACTATGATGTTGGAAATCGTGAACTGCTTGCTATCAAGTGGGCTCAGTGGCGTAACTAGAAATTTTTCTCCCCCAAGCCAAAAAATTCTTCGGCGCCCCTTCCCCCCCCTCATCCCTCATAATTGGCACTATTAAAGGGATAAATGTGCGCGCGCCGCAAAATAGGGTGTGTGGCTTCGTTGGGATGGGCGTGGCTTCACATAAAAGGGCGTGGTATTGCAGGAAAAGACTACGTTATACCCCAGTTTTCCAACCTGCACGCCCAGACGTTAGCCACCACGGGAAAGAAAAATAATCCTGATTCATGCCCCTTACATTATTTGTAATTTTTCCTCCTTATAGTAATGCCCAGTATACATTATGCCACATACTGCAATGGCCCTTAGACATTATGCCACACACAATAATGCACATGACACAAAATGCACACACCATAATGCCCCCGACACATTATGCCACACACCGTAATGCCCCCGACACATTATGACAGGAATCGCAATGCCCCGTTATACATTATGCTACACACTGCAATGCCCCTGATATAGTATACAACACACCGTAATGCCCCCGACACATTATGACAGGAATCGCAATGCCCGTTATACATTATGCTACACACTGCAATGCCCCTGATACATTATACCACATACCACAATGCCCGTGATATAGTATACAACACACCGTAATGCCTGACACATACCGCAATGCCCGTTATACCCTATGCCACACACCGCAATGCCCGTTATACATTATGCCACACTGCAATGACCCTGAGACATTATACCACATACCACAATGCCCATGATATAGTATGCCACACACCGTAATGCCTGTGACACATTATGACACACACCGCAATGTCCGTGATACATTATGCCACACACCGTAATGCCCATTACACATTAAGTCGTACAGTAAGGCTTCTAATTACTTTTAAATTACCTGCTCGTTGCCAGGGGTTTCATGCACTGGGTGTCATGCTCGTTGCCAGGGGTTTCATGCACTGGGTGTCATGCTCGTTGCCAGGGGTTTCATGCTCTTGGTTCCATGCACGGTGCCAGGGGTTTTCATGCTCAGGGTGTCATGCTCGTTGCCAGGGGTATCATGCACTGGGTGTCATGCTCGTTGCTAGGGGGTAGTGCTTGTTGCTAGGGCTGTGCTCCCAGTGCCACATATGTCCCCAGTGCCAGATGTTACCCCACGGTGCCAGGTACTCACATGACCCCAGTGCACAATATAGCCCCCCCCCCCCTATGTGCCAGGTACACATATACCCCCCCCAGTGCCACATATGCCTCCAGTGCCAGATATTCCCCCTCAGTGCCACATATGCCCCCAGTGCCAGATACCCCCCCCCCCAGTGCCAGATATTCCCCCCAAGTGCCAGATATGCTCCCAGTGCCAGATTCCCCCCCCCCAGTGCCACATATGCCCCCAGTGCCACATATGCCCCCAGTGCCAGATATCCCCCCCCCAGTGCCAGATATGCTCCCAGTGCCACACATGCCCCCAGTGCCAGATATTCCCCCCCAGTGCCAGATATGCTCCCAGTGCCAGATACCCCCATTCCCCCTCAGTGCCACATATGCCCCCAGTGCCAGATATCCCCCCCCCCAGTGCCAGATATTTCCCCTCAGTGCCACATATGCCCCCAGTGCCAGATATTCCCCCCAGTGCCACATATGCCCCCAGTACCAGATATTCCCCCCCCAGTGCCAGATATGCTCCCAGTGCCAGATTCCCCCACCCCCCCAGTGCCACATATGCCCCCAGTGCCAGATATTCCCCCCCAGTGCCATATATGCCCCCTTCCCCCTCCGCCGCCGCTCCCCCGCTGGTTTGTGTTGGAGGGACACTGAGGGCACAGCGCGCGCCTCTCCTGTGTCCCTCCTGCATATTCTCCGGCGGCCGCGGGTCTAATAAACGAAGTGCCGGTTCGTGAGCCAATCAGAGCTCACGAACGGCACTTCGTTTATTAGACCCGCGGCCGCCGAAGATGATGCAGGAGGGACACAGGAGAGGCGCGCGCTGTGCCCTCAGTGTCCCTCCAACACAGCAGGGAGGGTTAGCAGGAGCAGATTGACATGCGGACGCTCGTCCGCATGTCAATCTGCTCTAAATCAGTGGCGCCCCCGCAGCCCCTCGCCCCCAAGCCACCGCGAGGGCTGCGGGGGCAGTAGTTACGCCACTGAGTGGGCTCTAGAAGAATGGAGGCACAAGATGTTAGAGAGTTCATTCTTGCTTGTGAGATCTGTGCTCAACATAAAACTCCTCGTAAAGCTCCCATGGGACATCTTACGCCTCTTACGGTTCCCTCAAGACCTTGGTCCCATATTTCTATGGACTTTGTGGTTGATCTTCCCAAGTCATTGGGGTACAATACCATTTGGGTTGTGGTAGACCGGTTCAGTAAGATGGCTCACTTTGTTCCTCTTCGCAAGCTCCCCAGTGCCAGGGAATTGGCAACCTTGTTTATCCAACATATCTTTAAATTACATGGATTACCACAGGACATCGTCTCCGACAGAGAAACTCAGTTTATTGCTCAATTTTCGGGCGAGCTTTCTGTTCAGCCTTGGATATTAATCTTAGTCTGTCCTCTGGTTATCATCCGCAATCCAATGGACAGACTGAGCGAGTGAACCAGTCTCTTGAACAGTATCTCCGTTGTTATGTTTCCAAGTACCATAACGATTGGATGGACCATCTGGCATTTGCTGAATTTGCATATAATAATTCCAGTCACTCTTCTTCATCCATGTCACCCTTCTTTTGTCTCTCTGGGTTCCATCCTAGGTCTAACGCTTTTGACATCCTGCAGCAACAGACTTCTTCCCTTGATCCTGTAGCTCATCTGAGGAAAATTTGGAGGAGAGTACGTCTGGCACTCAACCAAGTCTCTGTTCGTTCCAAACAATTTGCTGACAGACGACGAAGACCTTGTACTTTTAAAGTGGGTGACATGGTGTGGCTGTCCACTCGAAATATCAAGTTACGCCAGCCCTCTCAAAAATTTGGGCCTAGGTTCATTGGTCCATTCCGGATTATTAGACAGATTAATCCAGTAGCCTTTCGACTCCTTTTACCAAAATCACTTGATTAATAACACTTTCCACTGTTCCTTGTTGAAACCAGCATTTGTGTCCCAGAGATTTAGAAGATCTCCTTCCAGAAGGCCTGCCACTGTGTTAGTCCAAGGTCACAAGGAGTTTGTTGTGGAAAAGATTCTGGATTCCAAGTTCAGGAGGGGTCAAGTTCATTTCCTCGTGCATTGGAAGGGTTACGGTCCGGAAGAGAGAACCTGGGTACCAGAGCGGTTTCTTCATGCACCCAGACTTAAGAGGTCTTTCTTCTGTGAATTTCCGGATAAGCCTGGTTCTAGGGGTTCTTAACCCCTCTTCAAGGGGTGGGGGGTACTGTTACAATCCTGAGCACTCATGTTTTGTTATTGTTATAATTACCTTTGCTTCAGTTTGTGGAACTACAGGTCACAGCTAGCTCCTGTATAGTTGTCTCCCAATGCCTTTGCTCCTGCACTCAGCAACTGACTTCACAGGTGTCTGGATTCTGTAATTACAGCTCGTTACCTGAAAACTACTATTCAGCTTGTCAGCCTGCTCAGTCTGCACTGCAGCTGCATGTTATATCAATTACTGGGGGCCTGTCTGGTGCTCACAACTGATTGGTCCAGCCTGTTCTTTTAAGCCTCTCAATCCCAAGAAGCTTTGCCAGTTATAGCTACTCCATGTGGTGTTCTGCTCTCTGGTTCCTCTCTGGTCTCAGTTCATCTGTCCAGTGGGTATTGCCTTGTTCCAGTATTGAATTCCAGCTTCAACATCTTGCTGACGACTTTAGTCTGCCGACTGCCGTTACCCTGTCTCCAAGTGTCTGCACCCCAGTCCGTCCGTGTGCCGCTACCTCCTGTGTCACCCCTGGAGTGCCTGCTGCTGTTCCATCTCCACAGCCCCAGCGTACCATCTGGCCGTGTGCACCCTGCCACCTTCTCCAGTTCCTGTTTGTTCCTGTGTATCCCTGGGGCTGATCATATACAACACCTCTACCATAACTCTAGTCCAGTTCAGGTATCAAGTGACCCAGACAGGGGGCCGCGACCTGCACGTCGGAAGCCGCGAAGCCCATATCCCCTTGCGGGGTTCCCTGGTGAAAACCATCCGGCGTGTTAGATTCTGCGCCTCTGTTCTGGGTAACGTCAACCACTTGGTACCTGATCCCGAATTCCGGATTCTGCACCAGTTCCTGACAATAGGAGGAGTATAGTGCAGAGTTTTGCTGACCAGTGACCACCAGTATATAATATATAGCATTACGGTACAGTAGGCCACTGCTGTACCTACCTCTGTGTCGTCAAGTATACTATCCATCTACATTCTATACCTGTGGTGCATTTTAGTTTTGCAGTTTGCTGACACAGTGACCACCAGTATATATAGCAGTACGGTACGGAAGGCCATTGCTGTACCTACCTCTGTGTCGTCAAGTATACTATCCATCTACATTCTATACCTGTGGTGCATTTTAGTTTTGCAGTTTGCTGACACAGTGACCACCAGTATATATAGCAGTACGGTACGGAAGGCCACTGCTGTACCTACCTCTGTGTCGTCAAGTATACTATCCATCTACATTCTATACCTGTGGTGCGACCTTGGTGCGACTCTTTTTTTCTTTGCATCATGTGCTGTTTGGGGACAATTTTTTGAAGTGCCATCCTGCCTGACACTGCAGTGCCACTCCTAGATGGGCCAGGTGTTTGTGTCGGCCACTTGGGTCGCTTAGCTTCCAGCGACCTCGGTGCAAATTTTAGGACTAAAAATAATATTGTGAGGTGTGAGGTGTTCAGAATAGACTGAAAATGAGTGGAAATTATGGTTATTGAGGTTAATAATACTATGGGATCAAAATGACCCCCAAATTATATGAATTAAGCTGTTTTTGAGGGGTTTTTGTAAAAAAACACCCGAATCCAAAACACACCCGAATCCGACAAAAAATTTTCAGGGAGGTTTTGCCAAAACGCGTCCGAATCCAAAACACGGCAGCGGAACCGAATCCAAAACCAAAACACAAAACCCGAAAAATGTCCGGTGCACATCACTAGTCCTGAGGACTGAGTTTGAGAACCTATGGTATAACCCATACAATTTAGTTTAAGGATCTCAGGGGGTAACAAATGCGCTTCCGGCAACATTACAATATCGACATGTAATTTACGTAAATAAGTAAATATTTTTTTACGCTTAATGGGGGAGTTAATTCTGTCAACATTCCATGAACTACTCTTCAGGGGGGCCATGGCAGAGAGGGCATGAGAATATAGGCATCATTCAGCATAATAAGTATAACAATACTCAATAAGAACAGGAAATGTAAAAAAGGTATCATGTGCAACCTGCAGGATAAAGAGAACTTTAAACAGGTCTCAGTAAGGCATTACAGTGATTGAGGGAAGAGGAAAAATTATGGCAGGGGGATAGGAGAAAAACTAGAAAAAATAGGAATGGAGAACCATGGGGGGAAGGGGGGAAGGGGGAAGGGGGGGGGGGGGGGGGGGCTCGGCAAGACAACAGCAGGCCAGCAGGCAAAGAAACAGGACTTCCAGGCAATATGAAAGAAAAACTTCAATATGAGCAGAAAGCATAAACATGGAGGAAAGGGCTCAAAGGAGCAGCAGCTAATACATGCAGTGTGCCCAAAGGAGCAGCAGCTTAAAAAAACATCAGATAAGGTAATAAGGGCGCATATAACCAGTAACGAATAATCGTCACCACCAACAACATATCAATTAATCATCATAGCAGCATGAGAGAAGAACAAGTCATATTAATAATTAAATTTGCAACGGAGCAAATCTATAGAGAAAAATGCAATTTAAGGAAAAGGATATCAGGCACTTATAGGAGCTCAGAGGTAGGTGTGCCAACTGTAGATAAGTGTAAAAATCAACAATAAGGACAGTCACGCCTAAGTGTCCGCATGAGAAGAGTCACCATCAGCGTCGTCAGCGACTTCCTGTAAATATGCGGTGGCATCCTCTAGCGTAGAAAAGTCACGGAAAGAATCCTCAGTAAACAGACAGTGACGTGCCGGGAACAATAAAGCAGAATGCCTGTTATCCTTGACCAGACCAGCACATACAGGAGCAAAGGCCTTGCGAGCACCCGTAACTTCTGCAGAGTAGTCCTGGAAAACAAACAGCTTGTGCCCATCATAAACCAAGGACCTCTTCCGTCTAGATGCATGCCAAATAGCTTCACGATGCAGGAAATTGAGACACCGGAAGATCACCACACGCGGTCTGGCATTAGGGTTATTACAAGGCGGTCCAAGGCGATGTGCCCGTTCAACTACCATATCGGAGCAATCGTCAGCAATATCTAAAAGTTACAGCAAGGAGGTAGTAACAAATCGGGGCAAGGACTCACCCTTAATGGATTCCGGCAAACCCACAACGCGCAAATTGTTTCTCCTGGAGTGATTTTCTAAATTATCCAGCTTGTTAATAACTTACAGATGTTGTTTGTAAAGGGTATCATAGTGCTGCTTCAAAGTAAACACATCCTGGAACAGTTCTCCCACTCTGTCATCAGTAGTTTGCACTTGTCTCTGCAGCTGTAAAATGTTACTGTTAGACTCCTGCAGTGCCTGCCTGCCTGCCTGAATGAGTTAGCTTGTTCCTGCATCATAGGGGTCATGGTATCCTTAATAGCCTGTACAATGTCAGCATAAGATGCAAATGTAGGAGCCATTGGGACTCTCAGTGTGAGGTGTAGCTGCTGAAGAAGGGGGATAAGGAGCCTGGGAGTGTGTTTGTGAGGAGGTCATCTTAGATTCGCGCCTCTCCTGCTCTTGGCGCTGGCGCTGTTGTTTGCTGGGCATGGAGCAAGTCAGAAACTTCTCCATATACTCCAGGGACACTCCTCAGTGTAGTGGTGGCGAAATTCTGGCTGTCAGGGGCCTTCAATGGGTCCAAAAATGGATGGAAAGCTGCTGGCTTCCAGGAGCAGTTTCAGGCTGCAGCCATCTCCTTTGGGGGCGGGGCTAGAAGTCTCTGCTTCTCAAGTTTAATTGGCTCATACCCCAGCAGCAGTTTATACAGCTAACCCGCTTCTTCAAGTTCCCAGTGAAATACTCATGTTCAGGCCCTCCCCTCTAAACAGGACTTGCAGGAACTTGAGTCTCAAGTCCAAGAATCTATACAGTCTCAACTCGCAAATGTTCATGTGGATATGTTACATCTTGGTGCTAGAGCCTTCACCTCGGAGGAGGAAAAGGACAAGTCTGATGATCTTCTCATCCAATTGCATAACACTATCATGCAACAAACTACCGCCTTGAGGGCCATGCAAGTAAAATTGGATGATCTTGATCAGGGCCAGTTCTTGCCCTTTTGGCGCCCCGGGCGGGAAGTGGGGGCGTGGCTTCATACAGGGGGTGTGGTCAGTTATGCCCCCTGTACAGTAAAGTAGCACCGCTGAAAAAGAAAAAAAAATTAATACTTACTATCCCCGCTCCCGACCGCTGCAGACCTCCGCCGGCGCCGCTCCTCTCCTCGGATCTGGCATAGACAGACACTAGAGGTCAATTATGACCCCTAGCGTCTGTGTCAGTCCCACAATGAAAGTGGCGCCCCCGGGCAAAAGTCCTGCTTGCCCGTGGCAAGATCCGCTACTGATCTTGATAATCATGGCCACAGCTACAACCTACGAGTGCCGTGCCTCCCTAAAGATGTGCCCATCCAAAGTCTTATCGATGCCCTTAATAAAAAATTTGGGGAGATTTTAAACTTGGATCCTAATGATACTATTGAATTTGATAGAGCAAATAGGGCCCTTTGCCTGAAAGGTCAGACTGGTGACTGACCTAGAGACGTGATCTGTTTACTTCACTATTTCTCACAAAAAGAAGATATCCTCTGAAAGGTGTGGAACTTTGATGACATGGAACTCAGTAATCACAAGGTACAAATTTACCCAAATTTAGCATGGCGGACCCTCCAACAACATAGATGGTTGAAGCCCTTGGCTACGGAAATCTAGAAGTGGGACATTTAAAGTAAATGGGGCTTTATGTTGACACTCCCTCTATCCTTGGAGGCTTTTGCTCAGCCTTGAATCTCAAAGTACTCAATATTCCTGACTGTGTTGGCAATGGGTTCAGTGCTTCAAGAAATTTCTTGCTGACTCTGGGTCATCCATGACTGCTGCTGTTACCTGATGTTTTATTTTTCTTGCATACTTGTTGTTTAGGACTCTTCTCTTATAGTTGGCTTAAATTTTTTTCTTTTAACAAGTGCACGGTTTTGCTTCTCCATGTCAAAGTTTACAATTGTTTGATTTGTTTGTTTGCAATGCTTCCATTCTTATTGGTGTTGGCTGCCCTACATGCCACTTAGCTGAATTTCCTGATACAGGGGATTACCCACCCACTTATGCCTTCTGTTTATGGCATTGTTGTGCTTAGGTCAGCCAAGCCTATTGACTGATAAGTTGCTTATATTTTCTCCTTAATGGTTTAGTAGAACACTATACTATTGTTCTATTATTTGTTTCAGTGTATGTCTACGCATTATTTCATATGCTGGTTCTGCCTTTTTTATTTGGAATTGTTTATATTTCCAACATATGGCTCTTAAGCCTTTATTTATTTTTATATTCTGTCTCCCTTAGGTTGGCGGCGTTGGTTATCCCTAGTTTGCCCCTTACTGCATTTTCTCCTACCTAGGATGGAGCTGCTTTCTCCCCACTGCCTAGTTCTGTAATAATCCTCAGAGTAAATCTAAAAGAGTGGCAATTCTTCCTTACCTGAAGCCTCTGGCACTTTCTCTTCATTTGATCCCACAAGTGAAGATGAAGTATCAACACTATTTTCATCCTCCTACTTCTCTACCTCTCCTATTTGTATCTGTCAGTGACACACCTACCTCTCCTATTGATCCTATACCCTCACAGATTAGTAAAGCTTTGTCTCCTGTGCTCATCCCAACCTTAACTAAAATCTGTAATCTCTCTCTGTCTACTGGTATCTTTCCTTCTCTGTTTAAACATGCAGAGATTACTCCCATTCTAAAAAAACACAACTCTGACCCAAACACACTCTCTAACTACCATCCCATTTCTCAGCTACCAGGTCCCTCCAAGCTACTTGAGAGACTTGCCTACACTCGCCTTACACACTTTCTTAACTCCCACAACTTATTGGACCCACTTCAGTCAGGCTTTCGTGCCCAACACTCCACAGAGACGGCACTGACCAAAGTAGTGAATGAAGTAGTGAATGATCTAGTCACTGCTAGATCAAAAGGCCATTACACACTACTACCGTATATACTCGAGTATAAGCCGACTTTTTCAGCACTTTTTTTTGTGCTGAAAAAGCCACCTCGGCTTATACTCGAGTCAGTGCAGGCAGAGGCAGAGCAGTGTGAAGGAGGGACATGGAGCGCACAGCGCGCGGCGCTCCTGTGTCCCTCCTGCATCTCCGGCGGCAGCAGCGGCGGTTCTATTACAGGAAATACCCGTTCGTGACCTCTTATCACGAACCGGCACTTCCTATAATAGACCCGCCGCGGCCGCCGAAGATGCAGGAGGGACACAGGAGAGCCGCGCACGCTGTGTGCTTCGTGTCCCTCCAGAAGACAGCGCGGGATCGACGGAGGGGTAAGTAACAACACTGTGGGGCATACCTGGCACTTGGGGAGGGAACGTATCTGGCAGCACTGTGGGGGCATATCTGGCAGCACTGTGGGGGCATATCTGGCAGCACTGTGGGGGCATATCTGGCAGCACTGTGGGGGCATATCTGGCAGCACTGTGGGGGCATATCTGGCAGCACTGTGGGGGCATAACTGGCAGCACTGTGGGGGCATATCTGGCAGCACTGTGGGGGCATATCTGGCAGCACTGTGGGGGCATATCTGGCAGCACTGTGGGGGCATAACTGGCAGCACTGTGGGGGCATATCTGGCAGCACTGTGGGGGCATATCTGGCAGCACTGTGGGGGCATATCTGGCACTATGAGGGCATATCTGGCACTGAGGGCTGTGTACGGCTAGAGCTGCATTTCCCACCCTAGGCTTATACTCGAGTCAATAAGTTTTCCCAGGTTTTTGTGGTAGAATTAGGTGCCTCGGCTTATATTCGGGTCGACTTATACTCGAGTATATACGGTAATTCTTCTAGATCTCTCTGCTGCTTTTGACACTGTTGACCACTCTCTTCTCATACAAAAACTACAATCCCTAGGTCTTCAGGACACAGCCCTTACTTGGTTCTCATCCTACCTATCTAATCGCTCTTTCAGTGGTCACTTCTCTGATTCTACCTCCTCTTCTCTACCTCTATCAGTTGAAGTACCACAAGGCTCAGTCTTAGGTCCTCTGCTGTTCTCAATCTATACCTCCTCTCTTGGTAAACTAATCAGCTCCTTCGGATTTCAATATCATTTATATGCTGATGATACTCAAATCTACCTATCCTCCCCAGATTTATCACCATCTGTATTGGCTCGTGTCACTGGATGCCTGTCTGCCATTTCATCTTGGATGTCCTCTCACCACCTCAAACTCAACATTTCCAAAACAGAATTATTTTCCCACCAGGCAAGAGTAGTTACCAACCTGATATCTCCATAGTTGTCGACAATGCAACTATCCACCCTACCCCACAAGCTCGCTGCCTAGGTGTCACTCTTGACTCTGAACTGTCCTTTGTTCCACACATTCAATCTGTCTCTAAATCATGTTACATGCACCTTAAAAACATATCCAAAATACGCCCTTATCTTATATAAGACACTGCAAAAACTCTAATCCATGCACTCATCATCTCCCGCATTGATTATTGTAATAGTCTCCTTACTGGTCTTCCCAAACATAGGCTCTCACCACTACAATCCATTTTGAATGCAGCTGCGAGGCTAATCTTCCTCGCCAGACGTTCTTCGTCTGCTGATCCGCTCTGTCAGTCCCTCCATTGGTTACCGGTATTCTACCGTGTTAAATATAAAATATTTTTACTTACATACAAGGCTTTTAACCAAACTGCACCATCATACATCTCCTCACTCATCTCAAAATATCTCCCTACCAGACCTCTCCGCTCTGCACAAGATCTGCGTCTCTCATCCACATGTATTACCTGTTCCCACTCAAAATTACAGGACTTTACCCGGGCTTCACCCACTCTGTGGTATGCCCTCCCACGCACAGTAAGACTTGCCTCTAGTCTCCAAACCTTTAAACGTTCCCTGAAAACTCATCTCTACAGACAAGCCTATCAAATTCCAGACCCACCCACATAACCTTCAGGGCTTCCCTATCCAGTTACACCCTCTCTGTACAGTCTACATAACCTCACATTTTGTCTTCCAACATTGCTGGGTGAACATATCATACAATGCATTAAGAACCTAGCAATCTGGGGGACCATTATGTAACAGGTAGCATCTATCCTTGTGTATCAATGCCTATTTCCCTATAGATTGAAAGCTTGCGAGCAGGGCTCTCTTACCTCTATCTCTGTCTGTCTTTGCCCAGTTTTGTTCTATAACTGTTGTTCTAATCGTAAAGCGCAACAGAATATGCTGCGCTATATAAGAAACTTCTAATAAATAATAACTGCTAATAATATTGCTAAGCGACTGCCCATTTCAGATATCAGTGTGCATCAATTGGGGGAGGGAAGATGTCTGCTAGTCAAATGTACCATTATCAACCAATTTTTCTTGATAGAGAATTTTTATGTTCAAATCTGGAAATCCCTATGGCTGCACAACTCCATTTCATAACTGCTCTCCCCCTCACCTCATTTCTACTTAACCACTGTTTCCCATCTGGGTTTAGAAGTTAAGATGTTCTGTCATTGGCTGTCTGCTGTAAATTTTAGACTTGGATAGATAGTGGTGGTGGTGTGGCTGCATATGCAACTCTGCATTTGGACAGCTCAGCAAACAAGCATGCCTTTTACATCAAGTTTGCATTGTGGAAGTCTCTAAGTCATTAGCTGCGTTATACAATACTCTATCATCCCACAAGATTTATTTCATTGTCTAATGATGGGCATACTGGCGCATAACCCCTCTCCAGCCAATCATATAGTACAGTTGTCATAGGAAGCTAATGTGACTCCTGCAACACAAAGTGTCAGTGAGGAAACGTCACAGAGACAGGTCCATCCAGACTGAGGTGTGTTCCTGACATGAGTGTTAAAATACTGTATATCTGTCCCAGTGGTTGATTACTATTGCATATACAAAGAGCACTATGCACACTGAGCTGATACTGGGAACCATTGTACTGCTTGTCATACAGTTGTAAAATATCTAGCATTCACTTTTGAGGTAAATAAAAGCCTGATCAGGAGCTTTACAATTTACAGTGTGATGATGTCACAGGATAAGACCATAGGGAGTATGCCCTTGCCAGTACTTGGGCTGCTCCCAGTATATTCATAGCTACCTAGAAGATGGCTAACTTCTTTCTGTATGCAATAAGGTCGGGTGGTCTTCAGGTTGCTGGCAGCCGGCCTCCCGGCGACCACCATACCGGCGCCGGATTTCCAACCGCTAGCATACTGACATCTTTTCTCCCTCTTGGTGGTCCACGACCCCTCTGGAGAGAGAATAGATAGCGCGCCCGCAGCGTGGCGAGCACAGTGAGTCCGCAAGGGGCTCATTTCCGCTCGCCCAGCTGTCGGTATGCTGGCGGTCGGGATTCCGGTACCGGTATGCTGGTCGCTGGGACCCCGACTGCCAGCAAACCATACTACACCCAATAAAGTCAATAGAGTGATAATATACAGCTAGTACATATACATGGTGCTTGTTGAGGTATCTGTTAAGTATGAAATTGTTCTTTTAAAGGACAGTTTTTATTTAAAGGGCAATTTTAGTTTCATTAGAACCGCATATTTGCAGCTCTATGGGGTATGAGCAAATACAAGAGAGGTTATTCTGCCCAGATAGCCTGCATTATGGTAGCATGTGAGGCTTCTGCTGGAGCTGCTGCTGACTGAATATGCCCATTAGTTTCATACTTCTATATCTGTTAGTAAATGATCCTTACCTATGCACCCATTGTAAGTTTTCCTTACGTTACTATGGGAGCATACAGGTTGCTATTTTCAACTTTATGTGTGCTATTGAGAAAGCAGTAATGGTTGTTATTATTATTATTACACACACCTTTGTACCCAATAACTGTGTGAGCACAATATATACATGAAGGATTTATGAGGCATGTTATCTGTACAGATCTAGTTCTACCAACAGGTGGCACTAGTGTCTGCAGAGTGAAGTCCATTATTCACACTGTAAATTTCTTGCCATTGCATTTTGATCTAATGATCCGTGTCCTCTCACTTGTAAGTGAGGAAGTTACAGGTGAATTCAGTTGGATCCCAGCCTGTAACTTTTGTACAAAGTCCCTTTTTTTCAAATCAAATGATTCTTTTGTATTTAGCGGTGTAGAAAGCCAATGCTACCAAGGGAGGTGAATTACAGAGCAGTTCTGCAATAATGAAAGGTAAATACTATACTATTTGTTTCTAACACGGGCAGAACTCCCTGAGGCAATGGAGTTCCAAGCCCTGAAGAGGCACCTGCATGTACAGCAGCACCTGTTCACTGCTGCTTTTCCAGCTTAGCTCTGTCTCAAGAGTCCAGCTAACACCTGCAATAGGGAACAGGACGGCTCCAGCCTGGTACTGCTCAGTCTGCACTGCAGCAAGCAATGGACTGTGGTCTGGGACCAGAGAAAGCTGGTTCTGCATGCTTCAGACGGCTGAATCCAGTCTGACCCTTACCCACTGGCCATTGTCACACAGCATAGATGGATCCCTGCCGATTCATTATAGAATTTTGTAAGTGTTTTTTTATATATATATATATATATATATATATATATACACACACACACACACACACACACACACACACAATTATACAGTGAATCGCCAGGGCTCCATGTATTATATATATATATATATATATATATATATATATATATATACACACTCACACCCTAAACTCCTTACGCCCCGGGTTTCTAAGACATAGAAAGATTTATGTACGATAAAAATATCATGACCATTGTACTTGCATCTAACAGTAAGCACCAGAAAGATGTACTGTATCATGTGGAAATGACTAAATTGTTTTGTGCTTATCCAGTATCTAATGTACATTTATATACATATGATACTGATCCAAGTCCGTGCTAAAATGTCATTTGTCAGGGTTATACTTTTGTATTGAGAGTAGTACATTTTTATGAACATTATTCACATGCTCTGTTGAAAGAAGACAAATATAATTATATATATATACACACACACACACACACACACACACACACACACACACACACACACACACACACACTAACTAGCTGGAGTACCCGGCGTTGCCCAGAATTTTAAGAAAGTTTACAAACATCAATGTAAAGATTAAACACACAGGTTGCCGCTAACATTTTATTCCTTGTGGAATTATTTTGATTTCCACCATTTGTAGCTGTTTGCTTTGGTGGCATTTTATTTTTTTAACTTCAAAACAATAGAACATTTTGTAAATCATCACTGACATATTATGTATGTCCTGAAATAGCCTGTGCTGCTGGACCACCCCTAGGGGTGCTAGTGGTGTGTTACCCCAACAGTGTTTGTTCCCAGATTGTAATTCATATGTGTAGCAAGTTTGTTTAAAATTGGTCTAGGCATTCGTGAGTTATGCTGTATCCTCAAATATTCTGTGCTGCAGGCCCACCCCCTAGGGGTGCTAGGGGTGTCTGACCCCCACAGTGTTTGCTCCCAGATTGTAAGGCATATGTGTACCAATTTGTGAGTACATTGCTCCAGCAATTCCGGAGTTATGCCGTCTCCTGATATACTCTGTGCTGCTGTCTGCCCCCCTAGGGGCGCTAGGGATTTCAATTTTTTTCAGTTGCCTCTGCGATGTTTTAATACGCTTGTATGTCAAATTTCACAATCTTCACTTGTAAACTGTGGATTTGTATAGCAAGACATATATATATAGAGACAAATTTTCACTTTTATATAGTAGATTTATGATTGAGATGTTTTGTAAGATGTGGTAATGAGGTTTTATGTTTATACTGTACTTTTTACGTGTCTTCCTATCGCTGGGTCTGTGCCAGAGTAGACTCTAATATGTACCTGTTTTTGTGTATGTATATATTTAGTCTCTACATTCAGGAACAGGAGGCTAAAATTGGAAAACTGTTTGATGATAGACTTAAACATTAACTTTCCTATGTATGTTGGAGTCAGGGTACTGCCCCTTCCACCATCCAAGGCTAATCTGTATGTCAGTGGCCAAGTTTAGGGGGTGGAAAAACAAACAGTACGGGTGACTGCAGCTTTGATGTGGGCTAGAGTGGGACATGTGACAGCTTCTTTGTGTAGCAGGGAAGAGCATGAGCACCAGCTTCCGCAGGACTGTTCCTACAACTGGTAAGTGTGTCTCACAACAGCACACCGGTACAGACACTGGTATATTTGTAGATATGTATTGTGTGCACTTTATTAATATTAAAGAGAGTATGCGCCATTTTTATATTGTTATTTTATATTTTTCTACTAATAATCTCAGACATATGGAAACAACTACAATACTCTCCTTCCTTATATCGTGGGCGAAAATGACAATTCATTGCACCTCTTTATACACCAATTTATAACATTTGAAAAAAAATTTGGTAGTGCAATCCAGTTTTACATGGCACATTTTTTGTTATGTTAATTCACACCCCGACCCAGATTTATCAAGCCTTGGAGAGTGATAAATAGCACTGAGATAAAGCACGAACCAATCAGCTCATAACAGTCATTTTTCAAACACAGCCTGTAACATGGCAGTTAGGAGCTGATTGGCTGGTACTTTATCACCGTGCTTTTTATGACTCTCCAAGGCTTGATAAATGGGGGGAGCCTATGTACTACAAAGAAAAAATATGGTTGGTCTCATGTTTCCGATTTTATAACAAAGTCTTAAGGTGCATACACACTTAGCGATATGGTAAACGATTTTTCTCCCTCCTGAGCGATATAGTTTCTATACCGCCCAGTGTGTATCCAGCTGACGGCCGATGCGCGGCTCCGCGGGTCGTTAATGACCCTCAGCGCTGGCTGTACATACAGCTTAATTTGGACTCATCATCCAAAGCTGCATGTACAGCCCGGTCGTGGGCATGATGTCACTGTGTGATATCGTTAGCGATATCGCACAGTGTGTATGCACCGCTGTCGGTCGGCACAGGCCGGGAGGGGACACGCTAGGCGATGTCGCTCACGGAGCACATCGCCTAGTGCATGGGTCTTCAACCTGCGGCCCTCCAGCTGCTGTGGAACTACACATCCCAGCATGCCCTGCCTCAGTTTTAGCATGCCTTAATAGCAAGACTGTGGCAGGCCATGCTGAGATGTGTAGTTCCACAGCAGCTGGAGGGCCGCAGGTTGAAGACCCATGGCCTAGCGTGTACCCACCTTTAGAGGCCTATTTAGTATTAGCAACAAATCATATGGCATTTTGAAGCTCCAATTTAGAAAATGTGTTTGCTGGGAAGGGGCTGTCCTGACGAAGTGGATTAGGTAAAGGGTGACAGCAACAACATGGATAGCACCATAATGTTGATATTGTCCACATGTCCACAGTCTCAGAATGTCAACAGGTGAAATATCAACATTGTCAGGATGTTGTCATTAGAGTTAGGCTCTTTCCCATTGTAAAGTCTTTCACTGTGAGCTTAATGCAGAGGTGAAATACTTGCAGTATCTTCCTGAGGAAACTAGTGCGTGTGCGCGACCGTAAGTCCGTACATATACAGATGGTGACGGGTAACATCTGGTATGGTAATAGCCCTCTAAATCAGAGAAGTCTGAACATAACTAAAGTATTCATTTTATTGGATATTTTCCACATCAGTCTCTCTCCTGTACATCTATTGCTGCTCATTTAGTTGTGGAGCTATATAAAGGGGATCAGTACGTAATCCCGCCAGACGGGATCCTGGCGGTCGAAATACCGACACTGGGATCCCGACTGGCACAATCCCGACAGGGGAGCGAGCGCAACGCAGCCCTTTGCGGGCTCGCCATGGACACCCACAGAGGGAGAATATGTCGGGATTGTTCCGGTCGGGATCCTGGTGTCGGTATTTCGACCATCGGGGTTCCGTCCGGCGGGATCTTGACCGCATCCCATATAAAGAATACAAATAGATATAAGAATATATAATCTGTCTATGCTATTCTCAGGTTTTAAAAAAACAGTGTATTGGCTTTTATAATGACATTTGTTCTGGAGAACACAGATTGCTAAGTAAGGAAAAATGTTCTAATATGAAGACATGTTATGTAACACACGTATAAATGTGTATACGGCACTGGTATTCTGGCTCTGGTCACCGCTTCCATGATTAGGGTCATTGGTTATACCATGATAAGGGTGAATGAACTTTGCAACTGTAGCTACAGTAATAACAGCATTTTTACACACATACTCTGTTTAATACTGTTATATTGTAAGACAATGCTGAGGAGGCTGTATCCAATATTAGCCCCTTTACAGGAAAATGTTCCTGAAAGCACTGGCAGAAGTACGGTCATTGCAGGGGGTCCAGGTGTTATAGATCCTGGATGTGAGAGGACCCAGCAATGTCAGTCTGCTGTCCCGATTTCCCTACGCTTCCTGGAAGAGAGAAGCAGTGGCCTCTTGTGACCCAACAGTAACAAAGCATTTAAAGTGTGTATATTTCTTTTATCTTCATAAAGAAATAACTGGATAACCAATTGAGGCAGAGCCTTGCTTAGCTGTTGGACCACTGTGTTCTTAATCTGAATTTCCCTCATTGGTAGGAGACATGAGTAAACATAGGGAAAGCTCTGGAAACTCTAGAGCTTGAGCTCAATATGGAAATTGTTACTCATGGCTGTAGGCTGATACCAAACTCACAGTATTTTCTGGCAGACTGACCACATATCCACCACTTCCAGGCAGGTCCATCTTAACATATAGGCACACTGGCCAGCTGCCCAGGTCACTATGATTCTAGGGGCCTTCAAGTGGTCTGGATAGGGGGCATTTGCAACCTGGGCTAGTGCCTCAGGAGCTTCTTGGGAGGCAAGTAGAGAATGTGGGCCAGCTGCTCTGATGGGGAATTACACACAGTTAGAGCTGCCAGCATTCTTTACCTGCCTTCCAGCCTGCAGCCATATAGTGAATGGCTATCAGCATGCTCATTGGTGGATGGCTGGAGCAATCCACCAATCAGAATCCAGGCAGCCATTCACTGTATGGAAGCTTGTGGAGGGACAGCAGGAGAGTTAAATTATGATTTACAAAAAAAAAAAAAATCTATTCCTGTGGCTGGGTGGGTAGGGGCTCTGGTGCATTACTTTGCCCAGGGCCCACTACGTTGTTAAGGTTGCCTTCTTACACACAATGGGCCAGATGTACTAAGCCTGAAAGTGATAAATATCACAGTGATAAAGTACCAGCCAATCGGCTCCTAACTGTCATTTTTCAAACACAGCCTGTAATATGGCAGTTAGGAGCCGATTGGCTGGTGCTTTATCACAGTGATATTTATCACTTTTCAGGCTTAGTACATCTCCCCCAATAAGCTTTGTATTTCTCTGGCAACAGGTGCAAGACAAGTGTTATCAGTTTATGCCCTTCCTTCTGCTTCCTGTTCCTTGTAAGCTTTGATGACATCCTCAGAGCATAGGAGGTTATTCGGGTTTGTTAGCAAACCCAAAAAAGTAAGTAATTGGACAAAACCATGTTGCACTGCAGATGGGGCAGATGTTACATGTGCAGAGAGATTTAGATGTGGGTGGGTTATAGTGTTTCTTTGCAGGGTAAATGCTGGGTGCTTAATTTTTACACTGCAATTTAAGACTGAAATCTAAGATTTCAGTTTGAACACACCCCACCCAAATCTAAAGCTGGACATACAGTACACTATGCAATTATCTGGCAGATAATCCACACCTCCCAACTGTCCCGATTTTCGCAGGACAGTCACGTTTCTTTGGGTCTGTCCCGCTGTCCCTCCCACGGGCCGCAGTGTCCCGCGGTGGGGGGCAGTTGGGAGTCTCCCTGTCACTCGCTGCTCTACTCAGTTCAGAGCAGAGCAGCGGTGAATAGACGCTGTGCTCCTGCGCACAGCGTCTATTCCATACCCTCCAACATGACCCGCCCCACTAGGTACAAAATGCTCTGTTTCTGGACTTCCCTCTTAATTTATTATTGCCATCACCTGTGAAGAAACAGCTTTCCTATCATTCAACTAGTTCCACACAGGTGATGGAAATCATACATTAAGAGAGAAGTCCAGAGAGCATTTTGTACCTAGTGGGGCAGGTCATGTTGGAGGGTCTGCTATTCCAGTGAGGCAGAAGGACTGGGGGCATGTCCAGCAGCTCACAGAGCGCTGGCCATGCTACCACTGTGACGAAAATTGGAGGCGTGGCTCACGATCGCGTCATCCACGTGAGGTCACGCCCTCTTTTCAATAGGCCATGCCCCTTTTTCGGCGGCACGCGACATGTCCCTTCTTCATGACAGCAAATGTTGGGAGGTAGGGATAATCTGCCAGATCTGGCTTGTTGGAATGAAAATCTGGTAATGGATAAGAGAAAATGACAATCGACTATTTGCTTCCAGACACTGGAAAATGAGCAAAACCTGTCCATGATTTAACCAATTTGTATGAATGACAGTTTTTGTCCATTTTACAGTGTTTGGGAGCAAATGGTCAATTGTCATTTGCCCTCATCCATTACCAGAATTTCATTCCAACCAGCCAGATCTGGCATATTCTCTGCCAGATAATTACATACCTCCCAACATGACCCTCTCCAGGAGGGACAGAATGCTCTGCTCCTGGACTTCCCACTTAATTTATGATTGCCATCACCTGTGCTGAAACATCTTTCTTATCCATTAGCTGTTCAACACAGGTGATGGCAATCATAAATTAGGATAAAAGTCCAGAAGCAGAGCGTTTTGTCCCTCCTGGAGAGGGTCATGTTGGGAGGTATGTAATTGTATAGTGTATGCCCAGCTTTACTCTCTCTGCACATCTGCCCCACACACAGTGCAGCATGGTTTTGCCCAATTGCTCACTTTTTTTGGTTTGCCAACAAACCTAAATAAGTCCCATAGTCCGAAAATCCCCTTCTTTAGAGTGACCATATTATCCCTTTTACCTGGGACACTCATGGATTACACAAGTGGGTGGCTGACATCAAGCCTACATTTCAGCTGGTTTTAATCAGCCACAGAACCTGTGTAATCCATGAGCGTCCCAGGTAAAAGGGATAAAATGGTCACTCTAACTTCTTCATTCTGACCTTCCCACTGAATTTTTACAGCTCCACCTGTGGACCTTTTAAAATGTGTCTGTGAGTAATTAATACACCTGTGCACTTGCTGGGTTACCTGCAAAACATGCACTGTGTGGGGTCCTGAGGACCGAGTTTGAGAACCACTGCTCTAGAGCAGAGCTGGCCAAACCAGTCCTCGAGATCTACCAACAGTTCACATTTTCCAGACCACCTAGCTGGTGCACAGGTGTAGTCATTACTAATTAAGATGTGCTGCATTCATTCCTAACTGACCATTCTACAGATCTCCAGGAGGCGTGGAAAATATGAACTGTTGGTAGATCTCGAGGACCGGTTTGGCCAGCCCTGCTCTAGAGCAGGCATTCCCAACCACGGTCCTCAAGGCACACCAACAGTGCATGTTTTAGTGAAATCCAGGCTGCAGCACAGATGGTTAAATCAAAATAACTGAGCTACTAATTAAGTCACCTGTGCTGAAGCCTGGATATCACAAAAACCTGCACTGTTAGTGTGCCTTGAGGCTTGATTTTTTTCCTGCTTGATTTAAGTATTTAAGCGTCAGATGCAGATGGGCGACTGTTTCAGGCAGATCTTCTGCACCCAACATGGGGCTGGTGCAGGCCCAGGTACTAATAATGACAGGTAAAACGTGAATCAAAATGCATAGGCAGTGTGACTGGGATGCATAAAATCAAGCAAATACAAACATAAATGCACAGATAGCTTACTTAGCATATCTAAGTCCGTAGGCTGCCGTGACGGTGTCCGACTCAGAATCAGCCATTATATACTGTATGACTGTACTCATAGAAAATAATATGGGAAGCAGTATATAGCAGCATGGCCAGTTCTCTACATACATGTAACATAGATTAAATATAAAAGTGAAAAATTTCAAACTGGGGTTGGCAGATATAGGTCTATTTACTAAGCCTTGGATGGAGATAAAGTCGCTGGAGACAAAGTACCAGCCAAAGTGCTCCTAACTACCATGCCACAGGCTGTGTTTGAAAAATGACAGTTAGGAGCCGATTGGCTGGTACTTTATAACCAAGCAGTGATAAGAGCGGACCAAACCAATCAGCAGCTCTGTATAATTTTATAGTATGCAAATTATAGATGTTACTTCAGTGCTGATTGGTTGCCATGGGCAACTTCTCCACTGGCTCTCTTCTCCGCTCTTATAACTTCTTAGTAAATGTCCCCCTTAGTAAATAGACCCTTTAGTGGTATATGTACTAAGCCTTGGAGAGATGTAAACTACCAACCAATCAGCTACTAACTGTCATTTTTCAAACACAGCCTGTAACATGGCAGTTAGAAGCTGATTGGCTGATACTTTATCTCTGTCCATTTTATCTCTCTCCCCTAGGCTTAGTTCATAGATCTCTAAAGAAAGGCTTACAATACCATCCCTTTAAACCACGACACTCCTAGATTACACAGTTTCTGTGACTAATTAAAACAAGGTAAAATGCAGGCGTGGAACTAGCCAGCCATGAAGTCTGTGTAATGTATGAGCGTCACGATTTAAAGGTATGGTATGGTAAGCCTATATATATGTCATTCTGGCACAGTGGATCAGGGGCGCTTCAAGAGAGGGGGAGGCCCGTGTGCACACTCTATCTGGGCCCCCATCTTTGTAGCCGGCTGCGCTGTAGACTCTGGGCACTAGGGTCACCAGAGGACCCCAGAGCTGTCCCAGAGTCTAGTGCGCATGCGCAGGTCTCAGTGAAAATGGTGCGGCAGCCATTTTCCCCATGATTTTCTTACTGCGCATATGTGAAATGCTGGGAAAATGGGCACCACACCATTTTGATGGTGATTTCTGCACCGCTGCTGCTGCAGGACACTGGAGGGTAAGTATTGAGGAAAAAATGGGTGCATTGTGTGCTGTGTGGGCCCCCAGGACCCTGGGTGCCCATGTGCGCACACTGTACCCATTATAAAATATGCCAGTGCAGTGGATATAACAATCACATACATACACGCTAATGTTATGTTGTTCAGAATGCAGTTAACCAACCAGTATGTTTTTGGAGTATGGGATCAAATCTACACAAACACTGTGAGGACATACAAACACCACACATATAGGCCATGACTAGGCATTGTGCTCATGACCTCAGTGTTGTGCGGCAGTAATAATAACCACCACCCCACTATATTTCTATGCTGATTAAAGAGTTACAGCTGCACCTTGTTTCCATTGCCTTGTGTAACTGAAAATGACTGCCAGCCATATGTATAATTACTGGTGCTACATTTCAATGCTCCTGTATTTCAGATGCTGCTCTACAAAGCGTGGTTTGTGCTCATGTTCGGCCTTTGGACTTCCTACCATCTACCTGCATGCCAGTGCACAGCTAATGTTCAGAATCTCACATTGCACAGATACCAGACCCATGAACAGGATCTACTGCTCCAGACACCTGAACATAATCAAAGTTCATCCTCTCTGGAAGATGCACTGAAGGAACAAGGATATTACCTAAAGCAGCTGTTTCACCTGTACGGCGAGAACGACACATTGACTTACCAGGGTCTCACTTTGCTGCTGAAGAACCTGGGCCTCGGTAGAGTTCAGGTGAATGGCTGACCTATGAAAATTATCCAGAGGAAATTATTTTGGAAAGCAGAAGAAAATGAATACAGATGAGTGGCTTTATTTTGAGCCAATCTAGCTTATATTATAATTGCAGCAACTGTTCCTGCAGCTGTGTACGGGTATGGGTCATTAGGTCGACCTGAACAAGGTCGACGTGAGGGTTTTTTTAAACTTTTTTTGGTGTAGTTTTCTTTGTAAAGTGATGGGGAATCCCAATTAGTGCACTGTGTCCCCTCGCTATGCTTCGGGCAAGGTGCCTCGCTCCGCTACTGCTACGCTCTGCACCGGTTACTATTAACAGTTGTAATCTACGTGGATCGCAAAATATCAAAAAGTTCAACAACAAAAAAAGAAGTGAAAAACGCATGCCAACCTTTTTCCATGTTGACCTAGTACATGTCGACCTAGTGACCATGTCGACCAATAGTGGTTGACCTAATGACTGTCGACCTAAGTGTGGTCGACCTAATGACCGTATCCTGCTGTGTACGGTATATCTGTTCTGTACAGGTAGAGAGGAGTGGGATAAGATTTCCCTGAGGTTATAAATGGAGCCACAAAGGAACAATGTGATTAGAATACAACAGCGGTTCTCAGACTCAGTCCTCATGACCCAAAACAGTCACGATTTCCAGGTTACCCAGCAGGTGCACAGGTGTATTCATTACACATTTTAAAAGATCCACGGGTGTAGCTCATTATTTAATTTGCGATTCTGGAAGGAGACCTGGAAAATATGAACTGTTTGGGGTTCTGAGGACCGAATTTGAGAACCTATGGAATACAATACAGCTTTATAATGATAATTCCATTATCACTCAGTTTAATTGACAGCATTAGATATCAAATAAAAAGCAGATGGGGAGACTTGGTAAATGAGGGTGCAGCAGTCCTTCCCGCATCTGCACACAGGAAAGAGCACAACCAGTCTGGCAATACAAATATATCTTTTTAGGCTGAGACCTTTCTTACAGAGGCGTAACTCTGGGAGGCAACGGAGTCATCTGCCGCCGGGCTCCTGCTCTGAAGGGGGCACCTCTCCTCCCATTCTGTGACACCATTGAATTAAGTTGATAGCTGCTACTATCTTATCAGTGGCCAACTTCCTCACTGGTTCCTGCACCTTACAAATCACACTCTTTTTATTATACTTTATGTACACATTTTACAAGTGTCATACCCAGGATTAGAAACCATGACCTATTACACTGGAAGCAGACACCTTACTGATGAAGCTACTTGCTCCTGTATAGGGAATATGAGAATTCTGACTATATGAAGTTACTTCTCTGACAATTACACGTAACTTCATATAGCTAGAATTTTCATGCTTCCTGTGCAGGAGCAAATAGCTCCATTAGTAAAGTGCCTGCGGTCAGTGAAACAGGTCATGGGTTCTAATCCTGGGTATGACTACTAAGAAATGTGTGATTTAAAATAAAAGACAATGAAATGTGTATATATACAGTATATACACTTTTTTTTAGAACACTCCACACACACACTTACTTATCTAAATATTAAGGGGGCACCAATATTTATCTCGCCTCCGGGCTACTGAGACGAACTTACGCCACTGCTTTCTTATATCCCATTTCCACTGCAATCCCGGGTCACTGAACAAGGGTTTCAAGATGTGTCACAGTGTTTTGAAAACCCATTTACAACTCAAGTTGAACGTGGGTTATTGCCAGACTTCCCTCTGCCAGTGCTAGGAGATGACTGAGTGGGACATGTACTAAGCAGTGATAAAAGTGGAGAAGTTGCCCATGGCAACTAATCAGCTGCTCTGTATACTTTTATAGTATACAAATTATAAATGTTACGTCACTGTTGCCATGGGCAACTTCTCCACTGGCTCACTTCTCCACTTTTATCACTGCTTAATTCATCTCATAGGGATCTATTCATGAAGCAGTGAAAAGAGAGGAGAAACAGACCAGTGGAGAAGTTTTTCATGGCAACCAATCAGCAGCTCCCTTACATTTTATAGAATGTACTTGATAAAAGCTTCCTTGAAAGCTGATTGGTTGCCATAGACAACTTCACCATTGGTCCTTTTCTCCACTCTTTTCACTGCTTCATGAAGAGACCCCATAATCTCCAAGTGCCGGAGAGCCAGCTCTCCATACAGTGTCCCGTTACACGGGTCCAACAGTGTTCGCTGCCCGGGTTGGATTGCCGGGTCAATCGACCTGTTTTTTCTTCTCAGGGACCCTTTTACACCGATGGGTGACATAGGTTATGTGGACAGAGTAAAAGAACTATAATATCCCATTTAATTTGAAAAGCCAGGTCGCACCCAAGATTTTGTAGACTGCACCAACCCGGATGCGACCCAGCTGAGACCCATTTCAGACTGGTGGCATGGCCCACTTATTGCTGGTTCGTCTACATCACTGCACATACAGTAAGTGCAGCCCCGGCGCTTGGAGATGCGATCATCTCTTAGCACAAGTCTTACCCGGGTCTTTCCTGGAAAAATACCCTATTTGATAGCAGGGTTGGATTCATAGGTCACTGGACCCGGGATGAGCCAATTCCACTGACAAAAATCCTGGATTCACATGCAATAACCTGCCATTTTCTTGTCCATGGAAAAGGGGTGTAAGACAGCGTGTGGCTCACTAACTGTTAGGGAATTAAGTGGTCTAATTACTAAGCCTTGGATGGAGGTATATTGCACAGAGATAAAGTACCAGCCAGTCAGCTCCTAGCTGTCATTTTTCAAACCCAGCCTGTGACATGGTAGTTAGGAGCTGATTGGCTGGTACTTTTTCCCCGTCTACTTTATGTCACGATCCGGGTATCTGGACGCCATTACTTGCCTTTCGGGTGTCTCCTGGGGCTGGCTCGGCGTTCCAGGGCCGGATCCCATCTGTCTCTACGTGCTGCGTGTCCCTCCTGTCGCGCTGGGACGCTGTCGCGGCGCCGCCATGTTTGGGTCCTGCATGGCGTCTCCCGTCCTCCGCGGCCTCCGCCGCCGCTCCTGTGTTGTAGTTGCGGGTTGTCGGGGTGGTGCCTCGTGTCTGCCGCGGCCTCCGCTGTCGTCTACGGGTCTCGGCATGCACTTGTCGGTCTGGCGTCTCCTGTCCTCTGCGGCCGGCGCCGCCAGTGCTGCTGTGTTTCCGCATGGTTTCCAAACTAGCTTTCCCTCCAAGTTCTAACATGGGTGCAGCCATGTTGGATCCAATCACATGTCTCAGTTCCTCCAATCCACTGCCTCTGGAAATCTGCATAATTGCCCAGCCAATGCCTGCATTGCTGCAGGTATAAGTATCCTGTGCCTGGGCCAGGAAATCGTCAGTGCTTTGTTTGTCATACCTTGTTCCAGTCTCTCTCCTGTTGTTGTGTTTCCAGGTTCCACCAAAGAGACCCGCACCTGCCTACCATCCTGTGGTGCAGCCTGACTCTACAGTCCTCCGTGGCTGATCCAGTTTCCAGCTTCCAGCTATTTCATCTGCTTCCAGCAGTATCCATTACCACCGGTAATCATCCTTCAATTCCTCTGTTTCCACGCTCCCTAGCATCTTACTATATTCACTCCGTGTTTCATCACCTGGCTGGTTCCACCCAGCATTCATTCAGTGACTTTATCATCTGGCTGATTCCATTCCGCATCCACTCCGTGTCTTACCACCTGGCTGGTTCCATCCAGCAATTACAACAGCTGATTCAAGTTACCAACTTCATCTGTTCCATCTACTGGCATGTTCCTTGGATATCTTCACTACTACAGCCAGGCCTGGTAAGGTTATTCCATCTAAGGACTGTAACAGCTGTTCTTTCCTACCAGTGTCCTGTGTAACCATTTCATGGTCAGAGTGCTCCAGGAATCATATTATTTATCATTGCCATTATTAACCTTGAATGCTGTTTGTTTACACGGAGTCTGTTAATAAACTTTTATTTTGACTTTTACCTGGTTGTCATGGTCACACCTTCGGGTTTCCTTTTAACACTTACATGTCCAGGGGTCTGATTAAATCTCCCCAGTTTAAGTTCCTCTCAGCCCCTACAACTGAGGCTTTCTCCTGTCAGCCAAAACCCGCAGTTGTGACAGTAAGCACTGACCATATGAATCCAGCCGGAGACCAGGATCAAGCGGCTAGGACGATGCAAGAACTGGCAGCCAGACTCGAACTTCAGGAGGATGCACAAGGCCACATCATCCGCTGTCTCCAGGATCTCTCTACGCGGCTGGATGGGATTCAAACGACCCTCCGTGGACCTGGCACGTCCGGTGCGTCCACTACAGTGACACCAGCTGTAACCCCACCCACCTTACCCATTTCCATTCCACGTCTTCATCTCCCAACGCCAGCAAAGTTTGACGGATCTCCATGGTTCTGCAGGGGATTTCTTAACCAATGCGAAATCCACTTTGAGCTTCAGCCTGGCAATTTCCCCAGCGACCGTACTAAAATTGCCTATATCATTTCCCTTCTCAGCGGCTCAGCCCTTGACTGGGCATCACCTTTATGGGAGAAGTCTGATCTCCTGCTGTCCTCCTATACGGACTTTGTGGCAACATTCAGGCGCATCTTCGACGAGCCAGGCCGGGTAACCTCTGCTTCATTTGAGATTCTCCGTTTACGCCAGGGAACACGTACTGTGGGACAGTATCTCATGCAGTTCAAAATCCTGGCATCCGAACTGGCATGGAACGACGAGGCCCTTTATGCTGCATTCTGGCATGGCTTATCAGAATGTATCAAGGATGAGTTAGCTACCAGAGACTTGCCCTCTAAGTTGGATGAGCTAATTTCTCTTTGCACGAAGGTTGATCTACGTTTCAGAGAGAGAGCAACCGAGCGAGGAAGATCGTCTGCTCCAAAATCTTCTGCTCCTCCTCTTCGTCAACCGTCTCCATCCAAGGATGAGCCCATGCAAATTGGCCGTTCCCGTCTATCTCCCGCTGAGCGCCGAAGACGTCTCTCTGAGTCTCTCTGTCTCTATTGTGCAGCTCCGTCTCACATTATCAATGCCTGTCCCAAACGTCCGGGAAACTCCAAATCCTAGCTCGCCAAGGAGAGGGCCGGCTAGGAGTAATGATCTCCTCTCCATCTCCTCATGATTGTAATCTCCCAGTCTCGCTCCAAATTGCTCAACGTTACAGGAACGTCATTGCCCTCCTTGATTCCGGAGTAGCTGGGAATTTCATAACCGAAGCTTATGTTAAACTGTGGTCCCTACCCACCGAGAGACTTCCTTCGTCCATCTCCTTAACTGCAGTAGATGGCAGCAAGATTTTCGACGCAGTTATTTCTCTAAGGACTCTACCAGTTTGTCTGAGAGTGGGAGTTCTTCATGCAGAATTTATTTCCTTCCTAGTGATTCCAAGAGCCACACATCCAGTAGTTTTTGGCCTTCCATGGCTCCGTCTCCACAATCCGTCGATTGACTGGACGACTATGCAAATACTAGCATGGGGTCCCTCCTGTGCTAAGACTTGTTTGTCCAAAGTGCTTCCTGTTTGTTCTTCTTTCCCCAGGTCGTCTGATGTTCCACCTCCTCCATATCAAGACTACACGGACGTGTTCAGTAAGGCTTCTGCTGATATCCTTCCTCCTCATAGAGAATAGGACTGCCCAATTGATCTCATTCCAGGGAAGGTTCCACCTCGAGGCCGAACTTACCCGTTGTCTCTGCCTGAGACGCACTCCATGGAGGAGTACATCAAAGAGAACCTGGCGAAAGGTTTTATCCGACCTTCTTCTTCTCCAGCTGGCGCAGGCTTCTTCTTCGTTAAGAAGAAGGATGGTAGTCTGCGACCGTGCATCGATTACAGAGGTCTGAACGACATTACCGTCAAGAACCGGTATCCTTTACCTTTGATTACAGAGCTCTTCGATAGAGTCAGCGGAGCAACCATCTTTACAAAGTTGGATTTGAGGGTTGCCTACAATCTCATCCGGATCCGTGAGGGTGACGAGTGGAAGACCGCTTTTAACACCCGTGATGGACATTATGAGTACCTCGTCATGCCCTTCGGATTGAGCAACGCTCCAGCATTTCGTGAATGAGATCTTCAGAGACATCTTATACCGCCATGTCGTGGTTTATCTAGATGATATCCTCATCTTTGCCAATAATCTAGAGGAACATCGGTTCTGGGTAAAGGAGGTTCTGTCCCGTCTTCGTGTCAATCATCTCTATTGCAAATTGGAGAAATGTGTCTTTGAAGTTAAATCCATTCCGTTCCTAGGTTACATTGTGTCCGGTTCCGGACTAGAGATGGATCCTGAGAAACTACAAGCAATCCAGAATTGGCCGATACCCTTAACCCTCAAAGGGGTCCAGAGGTTCTTAGGGTTCGCTAATTATTACAGAAAGTTCATACGAGACTTTTCCACCATTGTGGCGCCTATCACTGCATTAACCAAGAAGGGTGCTAACCCGTCCAAGTGGTCTGAAGAAGCTACGCAAGCTTTTCATCTTCTAAAACAATGTTTCATCTTTGCACCAGTTCTGAAACAGCCCGACACCGACTCTCCTTTAATCTTAGAGGTGGATGCCTCCTCCGTTGGAGTAGGAGCGGTGTTATCCAAGAGGGCTAAAGATGGCCATCTACATCCCTGCAGTTTCTTCTCCCGGAAGTTCTCCCCAGCTGAGCGCAACTATGCCATTGGCGACCAGGAGTTGCTAGCCATCAAGCTCGCTCTTGAGGAGTGGAGATATCTGTTGGAGGGAGCTTCTCATTCAATCACGATACTTACCGACCACAAGAATCTTTTATACCTGAAAGGCGCACAATGTCTTAACCCCCGTCAGGCCAGATGGGCACTTTTCTTTTCCAGGTTCGACTTTAAACTCCAGTTCTGTCCGGGCTCTCAGAATCGCAAGGCCGATGCCCTTTCCCGCTCTTGGGAGCAAGAAAACAAGTCAGAGTCTTCAGACAAGCATCCTATTATTAATCCGTTGGCATTCTCCACGGTAGGGATGGACTCTACGCCCCCACCAGGGAAAAGTTTTGTGAAGCTGGTGTTAAGGAAGAAGCTCATGCATTGGGCCCATGCTTCCCGTTTTGCCGGACATACAGGCATTCAGAAAACCCTCAAGTTTATCTCTAGGTCCTACTGGTGGCCAACTCTGAAGAAGGACGTCAAGGAGTTTATTGCCTCTTGCCCAAAGTGTGCCCAACACAAAGTTCCCCGCCAGTCTCCTGCGGGGCAACTGGTTCCATTACCTGTTCCCAGTCGACCGTGGACCCATTTGTCGATGGACTTTGTTACAGATCTGCCTATATGCAATAAGTTTAATACCATCTGGGTGGTAGTTGACCGGTTCACCAAGATGGCACATTTCATAACCCTCACCGGTCTCCCGTCAGCTTCCAAGTTGGCCCAAGTGTTTATCCAAGAGATCTTCCGACTTCACGTTCTTCCTGAAGAGATCATCTCTGATCGTGGAGTACAATTTGTAGCCAAATTTTTGCGAAGTTTGTGTCAAGCCCTCCAAGTCAAGTTAAAGTTTTCTACAGCTTACCATCCTCAGACCAATGGTCAAACCGAGAGGGTGAATCAGGACTTGGAGGCCTTCCTCCGCATTTATGTGTCTTCCTCCCAAGATGACTGGGTTCAACTCCTTCCTTGGGCCGAGTTTAGCCACAACAATCAATACCATTCCTCATCCTCCTCAACACCATTCTTCATCAACTATGGATTTCACCCTAAGGTTCCAGAATTCCAACCGCTTCCAGCAACTTTTGTTCCAGCAGTGGATGTCACCTTGCGTCAGTTTTCAAACAACTGGAAGAATGTCCGCGCAGCCCTGCTTAAAGCCTCATTTAGGTACAAATAACAAATAAGCGGGTGCGCGGCCAACAGCAGCAGGTAAGAGGAAGGTCAGTTCCTCAAAAACTAAATAGTAGAAAAAAGAATGGGTACCAGCGCTGGCTATATGAGGTCAAGTTGATATACTATCAGCAGTAGTAAATATAATAATCACATTAATATTTAAATGATAATAATAATAATAATAATACTACGGATGGTTTGTTCTATGTAAAAAGATAACATTTAATAACATCTCATATAAGACAATGCTAAAAGAAAAGGAATTCCTCTTGCCACTAGGTGGCGATAAAAAATTGGATATAGCTTATCTGGGCAGAATTCATAGGTTCCACAATCTCCTATATTAAAGTATGTCCAATCCCCAGGCTAGGACAGCCTCCCTCTGTGCATTCACTTTACTGGATGGATATTTACCAGATCCCCTTGTTGAAGTGCATCAGCCTTGGAACAAGTCCGTATTAGAGCTGTAGGGGTTTAGTCAGTTGATGAAGAAATCCAGTGATGGGAGAAAAGTCCAGATTGTGCCAGGGGGGACACGGCTATTGCAGGCCGATTGGGAGAGTGGAGTCCAGATAAAGCAGATAATTTGGATCCAAATGGAACAGGCTCAACGCGTTTCACTGGTGTATTCCAGCTTCCTCAGGAGCATATAATCCATGTGTTTAGGGTACTCTATTTATACCCTTACTAATAAGTCCATTAGTGTCACCTGTTTAGGTGATTCCTAGTGCATAGAAACAAACCATCCAAAATGCTACAAAGACCACTCAGTCCAAGTTGCACATTAGAAATCTAGTCAAAAATCATATTAAACTTAAAAAACGAGTCTAAATACCTCTTTTAAACATATAAAAAGTATATAAGATAATGTCGATCATGTGACCTATCTCGTCACATGATCGGCAAAAAAGGCAGTCCTATTGGTCCATATACATGTCATTCAATATTCGTTTGGGGAGCGTCCACGTGACGTACATCATCATGTCACGTGGGCGCAACCCACTACTTAATTCCCCTTCATAGAGAGGCCCTGGAAGTATCCAAGGTCTCTTCACTTGTGGAGACCTAAGGGAAACACTTCTCCGTATCCCAATGTTGTTTAACGGGTGCGTCCACGTGACGCGCATCGTCGCGTCACGTGATCGCAGCCTGCTCATAGGTTCCCCTTCCAAGTGGAGACCCGGAAGTCCACAGGGTCTCTTTATATGTTGTACACTTCGTCTTGTGTCCTTCCCGTGTATCGGCTCCCATACCGCACGGTTGCTATGGAGATCAACATAACATTACAGATCCCCTGAATTTATATATGGTTAACAAATTGCAAAATATATACCTTGTGAGAAATCAGGAATAAGAAACAATAATAAAAGGCAATGCTGATGAAAGGTAATCAATCATAATTGTAAGGATTATTAAAAACAGTTCATCACACGATAGACAGATCCATTTTAAGTGAGGAAAGGCCCAAATATTTTTTAAAAATATATTATAGTAATAGCCATCAAGAAAAAATAGCAGTTGTACTTTATATAGTCCCTGAATAATTATACTTAGAAATCATTCTGATGGCTGAGATTGTTAATTTATTAACAGATATGTAATATTAAGAATATCAATATATCAGCATATCATTATACCATGTCCCAATAGAAATGATCATATTCGTAAATTAGTCTGGTCTAATAGGTCTATTAATAGGAGATCGATGTTAGGGTTCATAATATGCTGACCCTGATGTCAGTAGTGTTATTATCAGTCCTACCATAAATACCCTTATCAATGGTATTAGTATAGAGAGAATGTGTACGTGTGTAAATGATGGAGTTGAATGAGTCCTAATTTGGGAAGGGGGGGGAGGGGAAATTGGAGGGAAGGGAGGGAGGGGGGGGGGGGGGAAGGAGAGAGATCTTAAATGACAGAATTCAGTTCTATGGCCTCATTTAGTCCATCTGGATGCAATGAGTTATATTTGAGCATCCAGAAGACCTCCCTACGACATAGTCGATTAAACCTGTCGCCCCCTCTCTCTGTTGGTGTTATATGTTCCAAACACACAATGGAAAGACAGGCAGGATTGCCCTCATGTTTTGCTAGATAATGTCGTGAGACACTGTGTGTCGTTAACTTGCGTATTATGTTACGGCGGTGTTCCATAAACCGTGTGTGTATCGCTCTCGTAGTTCTGCCTACATAATTTAGGCCACACCCGCATGTTAGAACATATATCACAAATCTTGAGTCACAGTTCATAAAGGACTTGAGGGTATATTTCTCAGAGGAGTCAGGTAAAGAAATATATGTAGTTTTGCGGTCCATATGATGACACATAGTGCATCTGGTCTTACCGCATCTGTGAGAGCCTACTGGTTTAGTAGTTAGCCAGTTTGAGCCCTCTCCTTGTCCCTTCTTTAAGACAGGTTTAAAATGGCTAGGTGCCAAGATAGTTTTGAGGGCTCTGTTTTTCTTATATATAATTTGTGGTCTATTGGGTAATATGCTCCCCAAGACATTATCCTGTTTTAGTATCCTATAATTTCTACTGACGATAGTTCTAATTTCGTTGGCACATCTGTTGTATTTACAGATAAATGCCAGTTCTCTTTCTTGTGTGTCATTTTTAGTAATTTTAGTTCTAGAGGGGAGGAGTAGATCTTGTCTATCTATATTCAGAACCTCCCTCAAAGCTTTATCAAGGATATGTTGCGGGTATTCTCTGTTTTTGAAAGAATCTATGAGTTGGTTGGCTTGTGTTTTGAACATATCTAGGTTTGAACAGTTGCGTCTAAGGCGCATTAGTTGCCCCTTAGGAATATTGTCCTTCCATGGGGCATAGTGAGCACTTTTGTAATGTAAATATGAATTAGTATTCACAGGTTTAATATAGTTGGATGTAATGATAATATTTTCTCTTATCTCTAGGGTCACATCCAGGAAATTTACACGGTCCCTATCATATGTGAAAGTGAAATTAAGATTGTGCATGTTAGTTTGTAGCTGTGTGACAAAAAGGGTAGCAGATGAAAGGTCCCCGTCCCAAATAATAAATAGATCATCTATGTACCGCCCATAGAACACCAGGTTCGCCTCCCAGGTCGCGTCCCACACATGGGTGTCATCAAAGTCCCCCATGTATAGGTTCGCGTAACTGGGGGCGAACCTAGTTCCCATGGCGGTACCTGTGAGTTGCAAATAATATTTGTGATTAAAGGTGAAATAATTATGTGTAAGAATAAAGTGAATGCATTGTGTGAGAAAAGATTGATGCTGTTCCTCAAGCACTTGTGTTTTCTGTAACAAGTCTGTAATGACTTTAATACCCATGATGTGCGGTATATTTGTATAAAGTGCCTGGACATCCAGGGTAAGGAAAGCATACGTCTCCTTCCACTGTATGTGTTGAATCTTGTTTAAAAAGTCTTTGGTATCTCTCAGATGTGATTTTCTTCCCACAGTTCTTCTAGTACTGCCAGCATGTGGTGGTCTGAACTGTCCAGTACTATGGGTAGGGAATCATCATTTTTAGCCAAGAGGTTTTTCTTTGCAAAATACCTCTTCCTACACAGGGTGCGGATAAACCTATTGAGTTCAACGTACAGGTCAAAGATGTTGGGGTCACTGGATGGAGAGAATTTTAGGCCTTTTTCTAGGAGTGAAAGTTCACTCCACCCCCACTTTTTATTTTATTTTCTTCCTAAGATTCACAAGTCCCTCACTGCACCACCGGGACGCCCTATTATTTCTGGCATCAATTCACTAACTGCAAACCTTTCTTTTTATATTGATGCCTTTCTACAACCACATGTACCACTATTAAAATCACATCTGAGAGATACCAAAGACTTTTTAAACAAGATTCAACACATACAGTGGAAGGAGACGTATGCTTTCCTTACCCTGGATGTCCAGGCACTTTATACAAATATACCGCACATCATGGGTATTAAAGTCATTACAGACTTGTTACAGAAAACACAAGTGCTTGAGGAACAGCATCAATCTTTTCTCACACAATGCATTCACTTTATTCTTACACATAATTATTTCACCTTTAATCACAAATATTATTTGCAACTCACAGGTACCGCCATGGGAACTAGGTTCGCCCCCAGTTACGCGAACCTATACATGGGGGACTTTGATGACACCCATGTGTGGGACGCGACCTGGGAGGCGAACCTGGTGTTCTATGGGCGGTACATAGATGATCTATTTATTATTTGGGACAGGGACCTTTCATCTGCTACCCTTTTTGTCACACAGCTACAAACTAACATGCACAATCTTAATTTCACTTTCACATATGATAGGGACCGTGTAAATTTCCTGGATGTGACCCTAGAGATAAGAGAAAATATTATCATTACATCCAACTATATTAAACCTGTGAATACTAATTCATATTTACATTACAAAAGTGCTCACTATGCCCCATGGAAGGACAATATTCCTAAGGGGCAACTAATGCGCCTTAGACGCAACTGTTCAAACCTAGATATGTTCAAAACACAAGCCAACCAACTCATAGATTCTTTCAAAAACAGAGAATACCCGCAACATATCCTTGATAAAGCTTTGAGGGAGGTTCTGAATATAGATAGACAAGATCTACTCCTCCCCTCTAGAACTAAAATTACTAAAAATGACACACAAGAAAGAGAACTGGCATTTATCTGTAAATACAACAGATGTGCCAACGAAATTAGAACTATCGTCAGTAGAAATTATAGGATACTAAAACAGGATAATGTCTTGGGGAGCATATTACCCAATAGACCACAAATTATATATAAGAAAAACAGAGCCCTCAAAACTATCTTGGCACCTAGCCATTTTAAACCTGTCTTAAAGAAGGGACAAGGAGAGGGCTCAAACTGGCTAACTACTAAACCAGTAGGCTCTCACAGATGCGGTAAGACCAGATGCACTATGTGTCATCATATGGACCGCAAAACTACATATATTTCTTTACCTGACTCCTCTGAGAGATATACCCTCAAGTCCTTTATGAACTGTGACTCAAGATTTGTGATATATGTTCTAACATGCGGGTGTGGCCTAAATTATGTAGGCAGAACTACGAGAGCGATACACACACGGTTTATGGAACACCGCCGTAACATAATACGCAAGTTAACGACACACAGTGTCTCACGACATTATCTAGCAAAACATGAGGGCAATCCTGCCTGTCTTTCCATTGTGTGTTTGGAACATATAACACCAACAGAGAGAGGGGGCGACAGGTTTAATCGACTATGTCGTAGGGAGGTCTTCTGGATGCTCAAATATAACTCATTGCATCCAGATGGACTAAATGAGGCCATAGAACTGAATTCTGTCATTTAAGATCTCTCTCTCCTTCCCCCCCCCCCCCTCCCTCCCTTCCCTCCAATTTCCCCTCCCCCCCCTTCCCAAATTAGGACTCATTCAACTCCATCATTTACACACGTACACATTCTCTCTATACTAATACCATTGATAAGGGTATTTATGGTAGGACTGATAATAACACTACTGACATCAGGGTCAGCATATTATGAACCCTAACATCGATCTCCTATTAATAGACCTATTAGACCAGACTAATTTACGAATATGATCATTTCTATTGGGACATGGTATAATGATATGCTGATATATTGATATTCTTAATATTACATATCTGTTAATAAATTAACAATCTCAGCCATCAGAATGATTTCTAAGTATAATTATTCAGGGACTATATAAAGTACAACTGCTATTTTTTCTTGATGGCTATTACTATAATATATTTTTAAAAAATATTTGGGCCTTTCCTCACTTAAAATGGATCTGTCTATCGTGTGATGAACTGTTTTTAATAATCCTTACAATTATGATTGATTACCTTTCATCAGCATTGCCTTTTATTATTGTTTCTTATTCCTGATTTCTCACAAGGTATATATTTTGCAATTTGTTAACCATATATAAATTCAGGGGATCTGTAATGTTATGTTGATCTCCATAGCAACCGTGCGGTATGGGAGCCGATACACGGGAAGGACACAAGACGAAGTGTACAACATATAAAGAGACCCTGTGGACTTCCGGGTCTCCACTTGGAAGGGGAACCTATGAGCAGGCTGCGATCACGTGACGCGACGATGCGCGTCACGTGGACGCGCCCGTTAAACAACATTGGGATACGGAGAAGTGTTTCCCTTAGGTCTCCACAAGTGAAGAGACCTTGGATACTTCCAGGGCCTCTCTATGAAGGGGAATTAAGTAGTGGGTTGCGCCCACGTGACATGATGATGTACGTCACGTGGACGCTCCCCAAACGAATATTGAATGACATGTATATGGACCAATAGGACTGCCTTTTTTGCCGATCATGTGACGAGATAGGTCACATGATCGACATTATCTTATATACTTTTTATATGTTTAAAAGAGGTATTTAGACTCGTTTTTTAAGTTTAATATGATTTTTGACTAGATTTCTAATGTGCAACTTGGACTGAGTGGTCTTTGTAGCATTTTGGATGGTTTGTTTCTATGCACTAGGAATCACCTAAACAGGTGACACTAATGGACTTATTAGTAAGGGTATAAATAGAGTACCCTAAACACATGGATTATATGCTCCTGAGGAAGCTGGAATACACCAGTGAAACGCGTTGAGCCTGTTCCATTTGGATCCAAATTATCTGCTTTATCTGGACTCCACTCTCCCAATCGGCCTGCAATAGCCGTGTCCCCCCTGGCACAATCTGGACTTTTCTCCCATCACTGGATTTCTTCATCAACTGACTAAACCCCTACAGCTCTAATACGGACTTGTTCCAAGGCTGATGCACTTCAACAAGGGGATCTGGTAAATATCCATCCAGTAAAGTGAATGCACAGAGGGAGGCTGTCCTAGCCTGGGGATTGGACATACTTTAATATAGGAGATTGTGGAACCTATGAATTCTGCCCAGATAAGCTATATCCAATTTTTTATCGCCACCTAGTGGCAAGAGGAATTCCTTTTCTTTTAGCATTGTCTTATATGAGATGTTATTAAATGTTATCTTTTTACATAGAACAAACCATCCGTAGTATTATTATTATTATTATTATTATTATTATTATCATTTAAATATTAATGTGATTATTATATTTACTACTGCTGATAGTATATCAACTTGACCTCATATAGCCAGCGCTGGTACCCATTCTTTTTTCTATCATTTAGGTACAAGATGTTTGCTGATAGGCAGCGTAGAGCGGTTCCTGCTCTCAAGGTGGGTGATCAAGTATGGTTGTCCACGAAGAATTTGCGGTTGAGAGTTCCCAGCATGAAATTTGCTCCTGGCTACATCGGTCCTTTTAAAATTGAACAAGTCATCAATCCTGTTGCTTACAGACTCCAGTTACCTCCCTTCTTAAAAATACCCAGGACATTCCATGTTTCCTTGTTGAAACCGCTGATCCTGAATCGGTTTCATTCTGCACTTCCTCCAGCTCCTAAAGTTAAGACTCAACGGGGAGTCGAGTATGAGGTGGCCAATATTCTGGACTCACGTTTCCGTTACGGTCAGTTGCACTATCTTATTGACTGGAAGGGCTATGGTCTTGAAGAACGCTCTTGGACCAATGCGTCTGATGTCCATGCTCCTGCCTTGGTCCAGAATTTCCACTCGAAGTTTCCTTTAAAACCTAAGAAGTGTCCTGGGGCCACTCCTAAAGGGGGGGGTGCTGTCACGATCCGGGTATCTGGACGCCATTACTTGCCTTTCGGGTGTCTCCTGGGGCTGGCTCGGCGTTCCAGGGCCGGATCCCATCTGTCTCTACGTGCTGCGTGTCCCTCCTGTCGCGCTGGGACGCTGTCACGGTGCCGCCATGTTTGGGTCCTGCATGGCGTCTCCCGTCCTCCGCGGCCTCCGCCGCCGCTCCTGTGTTGTAGTTGCGGGTTGTCGGGGTGGTGCCTCGTGTCTGCCGCGGCCTCCGCTGTCGTCCACGGGTCTCGGCGTGCACTTGTCGGTCTGGCGTCTCCTGTCCTCTGCGGCCGGCGCCGCCATTGCTGCTGTGTTTCCGCATGGTTTCCAAACTAGCTTTCCCTCCAAGTTCTAACATGGGCGCAGCCATGTTGGATCCAATCACATGTCTCAGTTCCTCCAATCCACTGCCTCTGGAAATCTGCATAATTGCCCAGCCAATGCCTGCATTGCTGCAGGTATAAGTATCCTGTGCCTGGGCCAGGAAATCGTCAGTGCTTTGTTTGTCATACCTTGTTCCAGTCTCTCTCCTGTGGTTGTGTTTCCAGGTTCCACCAAAGAGACCCGCACCTGCCTACCATCCTATGGTGCAGCCTGACTCTACAGTCCTCCGTGGCTGATCCAGTTTCCAGCTTCCAGCTATTTCATCTGCTTCCAGCAGTATCCATTACCACCGGTAATCATCCTTCAATTCCTCTGTTTCCACGCTCCCTAGCATCTTACTATATTCACTCCGTGTTTCATCACCTGGCTGGTTCCACCCAGCATTCATTCAGTGACTTTATCATCTGGCTGATTCCATTCCGCATCCACTCCGTGTCTTACCACCTGGCTGGTTCCATCCAGCAATTACAACAGCTGATTCAAGTTACCAACTTCATCTGTTCCATCTACTGGCATGTTCCTTGGATATCTTCACTACTACAGCCAGGCCTGGTAAGGTTATTCCATCTAAGGACTGTAACAGCTGTTCTTACCTACCAGTGTCCTGTGTAACCATTTCATGGTCAGAGTGCTCCAGGAATCATATTATTTATCATTGCCATTATTTACCTTGAATGCTGTTTGTTTACATGGAGTCTGTTAATAAACTTTTATTTTGACTTTTACCTGGTTGTCATGGTCACACCTTCGGGTTTCCTTTTAACACTTACATGTCCAGGGGTCTGATTAAACCTCCCCGGTTTAAGTTCCTCTCAGCCCCTACAACTGAGGCTTTCTCCTGTCAGCCAAAACCCTCAGTTGTGACACTTTATCTCCATCCAAGGCTTAGTAAACAGACCCCTAAGCAGAGCCGGCCCTAGGCATAGGCAAATGCCTAGGGGTACAAGCAGCTTCTGCTGATTAAAACGATATGCAGCATGCCTATATTCTGTGTGTGACTGCGGCTCTATCTGCATACAAAATGCATTACGGATGTGCAGCATTATGTGTATAAGGTGTACTACAGTACTTGGTGGCGAAACGTATAGAAAGGGCACTACTGTGTGGTCTAATGTGAATAAAAAGCAATATGGTGTGGTGTAATGTGAATAGGGGGCACTACTGTGAGGAGTAATGTGGTACTACCATGTGATGTAACGAGAATAAGAGACACTATTGTATGATACAGGTTGAGTCTCCCTTATCCAAAATGCTTGGGACCAGAGGTATTTTGGATATCGGATTTTTCCGTATTTTGGAATAATTGCATACCATAATGAGATATTATGGTGATGGGACCCAAGTCTAAGCACGGAATGCATTTGTTACATATACACCTTATACACACAGCCTGAAGGTCATTTTAGCCAATATTTTTTGTAATTTTGTGCTTTGAACAAAGTGTATCTACAGTCACACAATTCATTTATGTTTCATATACACCTTATACACACAACCTGAAGGTCATTTAATACAATATTTTTAATAACTTTGTGTATTATTAAACAAAGTTTGTGTACATTGAGCCATCAAAAAAACAAAGGTTTCACTATCTCACTCTGACTCAAAAAGTCTGTATTTCGGAATATTCCGTATTTCGGAATATTTGGATATGGGATACTCAACCTGTATGATGTAAATAAAGTTGTACTACTGTGTGGCATAATTTCAACTGGGGGCCATGCCCCTTCCCATCAAGCACATGCACCGTTTTGGGCTGCGCACTGAAAGTGCACACTGTTTCTATTTAAAATATAGGTGGTAGGAGCACCAAATTGAGAACTGCTATGGGGTGATGGTCAGGGCCGGCAACAGAAATCTTGGGGCCCCATACACTGATATCTCTGGGGGCCCCCACCCCCTCAGTCTGTAAATGCACTGTCACACACCTGTGCCCAACACTGGCAGGAGGCTTGGCTGGTTCAGGCATGCTCCTCAATGGCAAGAGACATGGAAGGCGATGTAGCGTCATAGTCATGATGTCGTGACGGCTGCATGCACCACTGGGACGGGACCAAGTGAGGGGGGAAGGGAGGACTCTGCGGCCAGACACTTTAGTCCTATACACACTAGACGAGAAAGTGAGAGATCTCGCTCAGAAGGGCTGATTTGAGCAAGATCTTTCACAATATCGCCTAGTGTGTACACTCAATGTCGCTATCGATGCGCACAACGTTAACGCCCCCCCTCCCTCGTCTGAACTTGTACAGATGAGGAAGGTCCTCGTTAACTACAGCCATGCTGCCGTTGTTCCCCCCCGCCATCGCTCCCTTCCTCACCGGCATCGGCAAGTGTGTATGCACTTGCCAATGCCGGCCGGGTCCCCGCCGCCGCCAATGTCGGCAGGGATCGCCTAGTGTGTACTAGGCTTTAGTTAACTAAATTGGTGACAGACAGGCAGTTAGTTGTAAAAGTACTAAAAGTACTCTGACCCTCGGGGCACGGTAAGGGTGTCCCCTTTGACCCCCCCCCTTTCGCCAGGCCTGCATTCATGCATCTATGACATGTGCCCAAATTCAAAGCCCCAAAATCTAGAAGAGCGCACACTTACCAGCACACAGCCGCCGCTATTCAGACCAGTCTCCCCACAAGCTGCTAGCCTGCCTGCCTCAGGCTGTTTTATTCTGTATATTCGCCAGCCTGGCAGTCATTTTAATTGCAGTCCTGCTTCTGCAGACTGCACGGCCGCTCCTCTCAGGTAGTTGCCACAGCAGAGACAGGGCGGGCCGGGAGGAGAGCGACGTCATTGCACAGCTGACCTTGGGGCAGAGGGGGGTTACCACAGGGGTGCCGCTGTTCTTGTAGTGCTGGCTAATTATATACATTGCGGCAATGCGATGCTGCGCCAGCCGCCCGCTGTATAGTTAATAGCAGCATCATGCTGCTATTAACTACACAGCGGGCGGCCGGTGCGGCGGCTCGTTGCTGCGATGTATATAATTACTTCCATCCATGATGAGCTTGCAGCCGCCACACTGCCGCAGCCGGACCTCGGGGCCCCTCACAACGTTGGGGCCCGGGACGATTGTCCCCTTTGACCCCCCCTGTCACCGGGCCTGGTGATGGTGCTAGGAAAGGGGTACAGGGTCAGAGGCAGAACTACAGTAGCGTCTGTGCAAGGGGGCACCAGCCAAAATCTTGCCTAGGGCATCATATTGGTTAGGGCCGGCTCTGCCCCTAAGTCATCAATCCTACCATCTACAGTGCTCAAGTTCCGTAAGAGGTGGAGACCTAAACCCTGCCTGGACTGGATAAAGACATTAACCAAGGCACAAACTCCACATCAGAATATGGGGGGTAATTCCAAGTTGATTGCAGCAGGAAATTTTTTAGCAGTTGGGCAAAACCATGTGCACTGCAGGGGGGGGCAGATACAACATTTGCAGAGAGAGATAGATTTGGGTGGGTTATTTTGTTTCTGTGCAGGGTAAATACCGGCTGCTTTATTTTTACACTGCAATTTAGATTGCAGATTGAACTCACCACACCCAAATCTAACTCTCTCTGCACATGTTATATCTGCCCCCCCTGCAGTGAACATGGTTTTGCCTAACTGCTAAAAAATTTCCTGCTGCGATCAACTTGGAATTACCCCCATGGAGTCAATCCAACTAGCCACGATGATATTGTGGGAGCGAATCTTGGCGGCAGCGGCCGCACTTTGCAGCGGACTGAACTCTCTCATAGGGTAGAGAGCAATTTTGTGCAAATTCAGACAGAATCCAGGCGGCCAAGGGTGCGAGATCGGATGCTGTTGTTGGTGTTTAAATGCTGCGGCAACAGCACTTCGCACCATTCGCAGCTAATTGTATTGACCCCCATGTGTGATGTTTTTGAAAACTAAAAATATCTTTCTGTGAGGCTACTTTAAGCGACTGAAACTGTTCGTTACCAGAATTAGCAGGATTTTAAATTCATAGGCAATAATTTTGTTTTCTTATACTCTCATTTTATGCCCATAGGTTGTACAGATACAGCATCCAGAACTGGGACATGATCACGTCTCCCACCTGGATATACTCGATGTTCAGGAAAACAAACACAGACACGTGCACTCCACTTGGGACCACTTATCAGTCCCCTCAACTCCTATTCAGGCCAAGAATTATAGGAGGTATTTCAAATATGTCACATTTATTTGCAGCTCAATATTGTACTCTATAGCCTTTTTTATGGATGTTATTAACATGTTATTAAACATTGCACCGCCCTTACTCCTGACATGGCGGCAGAGCCAGATTAACAATGGTGCTACATACTGGCACTACAGTTCCAGGCCTCCAAATAAAAATAGGTCTATCAACATGACAGTATGATGATGACCGGCCGCCAGCCAGCTATTTTTCTCACAAAATGATGCAATTTGTTTACTCCTGTATTTTGGGAGACATGGCCCACATGGCACTAGCCACACCCACACACAGCACTGGTGACACCCTTATGGCACTGGCCACACCCACACATAGCACTGGTCACACCCACATAGCACCAGCCACACCCACACACAGCACTGGTCACACCCACATGGCACTGGCCACACTCACACAACACTGGTCACACCCACATGGCACTGGCCACACCTGCGCAGCACTGGTCACACTCACATGGCACTGGCCACACCCGCACAGCACTAGTCACACTCACATGGCATTGGCCACACCTGCACAGCACTGGTTACACCCACATGGCGGTGGCCACACCTGCACAGCACTGGTCACACCGACATGGCGCTGGCCACACTTGCACAGCACTGGTCACACCGACATGGCACTGGCCACACTTGTACAGCACTGGTCACACCCATATGGCACTGGCCACACCCACACACAGCACTGGTCACACCCACATGACACTGGCCACACCTGCGCAGCACTGGTCACACCCACATAGCCGTGGCGACACCCACACAGCACTGGTCACACTGACATGGCACTGGCCACACTTGTACAGCACTGGTCACACCCACATGGCACTGGCCACACTTGTACAGCACTGGTCACACCCACATGGCACTGGCCACACTTGTACAGCACTGGTCACACCCGTCCTTTGCCTGGCCCTGCATGACAGGTGTGTTTGGGACAAGAGTTGACAAAAGACACTCGGGCCCAAATTTATAAAGCCTTAAAAAGTGATAAAGTGAAGAGTGATAAAGTACTGTACCAGCCAATCCGCTGTATAACTGTCATTTTACAGGATGTGTTTGAAAAATGACAGGGAGCTGATTTGTTGGTACTTTATCACTCTCCACTTTATCACTTTTCAGGCTTAATACATTTGGACCTCGGTCACATGACAGTACAAACCCCATTAAAAAACGTATAGAATTGTAAGCAACTTCCACAAGGTCTTACACTGGGCGCAATGTAGTAAATTACATCGCCGCCGATCGTCGCATACTTACATATGCAACTAGCATTGCGAAGGATAGCTCTTCCGATAGGAGCTGTCTTTCACGATCTCCGGCGGTTCCCTGACTTCCGGGTTTTGGCCCCGGGAGTCATTCTGCACATGCACAGAGTGACGGGGGCGGCCGCTGGTCATGCTGGGAGGGATCTATGGGGTATCACGGCGCTGTTCCGGCAGCCGGCGTTTAGCGCATTCGGAAAATGCGGTAAACGGGGGGGGGGGGGGGGGGGTAAAAAGTGTACTTAATGCAAGAATACCATAGGAAAATATACGAAATGCTCAGTCATCTCCACTTTTCACTACATTGTTTTAGTTATTCTACTTTTAGAAATATTCTTCACTGTATGTAAACGCTTCTGTCAATAAAAGCCCCAAAACCATTTGATTCCAGGTCTGTAGAGTAACTTCCCAGTTAACTATTGCTATAGTGGGGTTGATGGGTTTTTTTCCCCTAGAAATGGTTTCATATGTGTAATTAACATCTATGCATTGTTTGCCAATGGGGGTGGATTCCTGTCAACAGATACAGATTGATATAGGTAGACAACTACAGTAGGAAGGTAGAGACTAATGGGGAGACACTGGGAATCATGGGACATATTACTGCTACTGACCCTTGAATTACACAAAACATCTTGTTTTAGTTTCCCTTGTTCTTCTGGTGATTTGAATATTGTCAATGATTAAAACCTAGCTTTTTTCCCCCCATCCATTAGGGGGCACAGGATTCATTACACTGGGTATTGGCTGGACAGGGAGCAAGGCAGGCACCAAAGAGTTACTTTCTTCTTCCCAGCATTCCTCAGCTTCCCTGTCCCATATATCGCGCCCTCAACCCAAGGCCCACCAGTTTTTTATTTGGTGCCGGGCAGGGGGCACCTTTTAGAAGAGGGGGGTGTATTTCAGCCCTGATTAGTGGTGCGGGCAGATGCTACAAAGAGCCCGCACAGCCGCTAAGACACCCGGCGCCGCTGGCGGCAGCACCGGCGCCTGGGTCGGTGACTTCCGCCGCGGACCTCCAGGATGGAGGTGCTCTGGAGGACCACAGCCGCAAATGGAGCCGGAATGGAGAGTAAGACCAGGTCCCTGTTTGCAGGAAACCGTTCCCCCCTGCTAGAGGGTGCAGTGAAGGCCCAGGTAAACTGCGCCTTTTTTTCCACTAGACCACCAGGGCATTTGCCACAGTTCAGAGCTTGGTCCCTGCGGTTTTGCACCTGGGGGTGTGGTGAGCCTAGCCTGTAGCCCTTCCCTCGCCCCTGAGGCTTGCTTGAAGCCATGCTTTCTGCCTGCCTTTAGGATTACTTCTCCTCACTCTCATTTTGTGTCCTTTACCTGATACTTAAAGTGACCTACAGCTACACTACACTGTGCATGCCCAATCTCATCTGTTATTGGAAGCTAAGCAGTGTTGGGCCTGGTTAGTACTTGGATGGAATACCAGGTGCTGGAGGTTAAAGCCATTGCACTAGCAGGAGTACTGTGGTTGTGGATTTACCACATTACTACACCAGCACTTAAGGAGAGGAAGGTTTGGGCACTGTCTCCCCCGTACCTTGCTCTTGGATCCTGGTCCTTGCATCACGCCTTCCTGCTGTCTATAGCTGGACAGTTTAGTATAATTGCCCACTATTTGTGCATTGAGAGTTCTGTGTGCCTGTTTACTTTCAGCTGGTGTGGAGTTTGTATGTCCTCCCAATGTTTGGGGGAAATTGCCTAAGGGTCTGAAAGTTTATATCCATTTGTACATAACCTATGGATATCCTGCCGCCACCCCACTAACTGTTAAGATATGCTTTACTCTCTCTTACTCCTATTTTGTCATGCACTCTGTTGTTTCACTAGTGTCAGACACTTGGTTTGGCACTGCGTTGTATGTCTTTCAGATGCCAGTTACCACGGAAGCTAGTGCCTCGCACTTCCACAGTTCATGTCCACACTCGCTCTTTTTTTTTTTCTCTTTCTCTCTCTCTCTCGGGGGCCTGACAGCGATAGCCTGGGTGTCCATTGCTTACTAGCTCCTTCACGGGACATGCCTGCAGCTGCAACACCCTCTCAGAAGCCGGCTTGAGCTAACATGCTGTCATAGGTATGGCCGCAGCTAATTACTCACCTGGTCCCTCCACTGCCCCGCTCCCTCCAGCTATGGTGCTGGCTTCGGGTGGCTGCTGTGGAAGCAGTACTTCGCACGGACCACCTCTGTGCAGCTGCTGCTTGACACAGCTAGGCCAGCCAGGATGCTTCTGCACCAGTACCCCTCCCGAAAGTTGGGGATGGACTACTCCTCTGGGGGTATAGTCCCCATAAGTTTAGGGGGCTAGAGCTGCACAGCATGAGGGGCAGTTCAAATCTCTCTTGCTCGTTGGGCAGGGCCCTGGGTGTCAGGTACAGAAGGACTCTTTCTTTGGCTCACCTAGAGACCTCCTAACTGGTACATAGTATCAGCTGACTTTCTGTGGTGCCCAGGGCATGCAGCTTTTGTTAACCTATATTGATACTTGGTCCCTCAGAGATCCACTGGATCCGACAGAAGGAGATCGGTAGTATGTTCTGGGGACTGCTCTTCTCAGACTGAAGTAGAGACCCCAGATCTGCCACTACAGTCAGCAGAAATTCTAACACAGTGTTGTGGCCATTGTATGGGGACAGACCTTGTCCCCGCCTTACAAGGCTCCATGCAGCACTACACTGGTCCTCTCATGGACACAGGCTGTGCTTCTGGGTCTTATCCTATACCACTCCATTTTTTCAGGCGCCTAGGTAGTTAAAGCCATTGGTAGCTGGGTGGTAACACTGAAGCTCCTTACCTCTGAGGCCAGCAAAATAGAGTTGCTCAGTCTGGGTTTACGTCTAGAAGGGAATTCACCTACTCGGTAAGTGCAACCAGGTCCTACAGCTACACTAAACTATGCATGCCCAATCTCATCTGTTTTTGGAAGCTAAGCAGGGTTTGGCCTGGTTAGTGCTTGGATGTGAGACTACCTTGGCATACCAGGCGCTGCAGGCTTTGGACACTGGAGGGTTATCCTTCAGGGTGTTGGTTTCCATGGTACTTACTGGGAGCACCTTGTGCCTCCATTCCTGGCATATGGACTCCACCCCTACCAAAATTTGGATGGTTCCTCCCTGCGCCGCCTGCATTGCAGTAGACGATAACTTCTTGTGTCAGGATCCAGACAAGATGGTTTCCATGCTGGCAGCTTCCATAACAATGTTTCTACTTTTGCCGCACCAGCTCGGTCCTTGACTTCCTTTGCCGGCAAGGCAGATTTAGGAGTCCGGCTACTTTCCGGTATCTAGCTCCAGACAGGGGTTTGCAGCCCTGCACTGGAGGGCCCTGGGTAACCGGACATCCAGCTCCCAGACCGGCTACAGCCCTACTGTGTGATGGGCAGGTCCTCATCCGGGCGGTTCCCAGGAATGGCGGCCTACATCTCCACAGCGGATTGGGACCTCACCGGACACTTGGGTCAAAGAGGGTGTCTCTCAGGGTTTCGCTTTGAATTAGGCTAGACCCTCCTCAGTGGTTTCAGCCTCTGTACTCTGTGGGATTGCGGTTAGGCTGAAGGTATTTAGAAGTCAGTGGACTCCCTCTTGGACTCCAGGGTCATTGCCCCGGCTCCCCATTCTTTACGGGGACTTTCTGCAGCATCCCTGTGTCAGGTTCAACTGTGCACGGCACCTATCGTCCTATTCTCCATTCCAGTTGTTGACTGGGTCTTCAGTTCCCCTGGTTCTGTGAGGAGTCCTCCTACTGCGGGTTTGACCACCGGGAGATTATAAGGCATTCCAGAGCATTTAAGATGGAGTTGTGACTGTTTTGTTTGTCTTTATGTCCTCAGGTTGGGCATGCAAGTACATTACTACAGTTCCGACATGGCTGTTCAAGTCAACAACATCCGTGGTTGGTTGTGGCTGCACATCTGCGTCACAGGGCTGTCAGGCATTCGCAACATTTGGTCAACTTCCTTCTCTGAGCTCAGTCTCCAGAGTTCTTGAACAGCACACATTCATAAGATGGTGGAGCCTTTTCAGCCTAGGGACTAGAAACTCAAGGGGCAGACTTGTCTTCCACCATCACAAGATAGGCTACATCTACAGTTCAGCTGTCCAGTAGATCTTTCTCCTATAGCACTGGTTGCGAGCCCTGCTGTTCAGAATTCGGGCTATCTTCAGTCCTTGGAGAGTGTACACAGGAAGGAATCGGTTCAGTTCCGCCCTTGTCCTTTAAACTTGGACCAGGTCTCATTGGCACATACAATTTCAGGATACTGGTCCTCTCACAAAGAGTTCACCACTCTTTCACAGGATGGTGTCTCAAGTACAGCCTGGACTGCTGTTCCTGTCCTTCAGTATTCAAGATGAGGACTTGATTACCTCTGATGCCAGTCCTCAGCGCTGGGGCGGAGGTTTCCTATAGTCAGAGCCGGCCCTAACCAATATGATGCCCTAGGCAAGATTTTGGCCGGTGCCCCCTAGCACCACCGCTGGTTCCGCCTCTGACCTTGCACCTCTTTCCCAGCACCATCACCCCTCACCCATAACAGTCCTTATTTTGGTGTTTGTACTCCCTATATTTAAATAGGAACAGTTCGCACATTTGGCGCACAGCCCAAAAAGGGGTGTGTTTCTGCTGGCAAGGGGCATGGCCACACAGTGGTAACCCCAATTCCAATTACGCCACATAGTACTGCAACTTTATTCACATTTGATCATGCGATAGTGTCCATAATTCATATTACATCCCACAGTAGTATTACTTTACCTTATAAATATTACTCCTCACAGTAGAGCCACTTATTCACATTACATCACACTGAATTGCTCCTTATTCACATTACACCACACCCTATTGCTCTTTATTCATATTAGACGACACAGTAGTGTCCTTTCTATACGCAACGCCACATAGTAGAGCACCTTATACACATAATGCCACACATTAGTAATGCATTTATCCACATAATTCCACACAGTAATGCCCTTACACATTATTAATGTCCTTATAAACATAATGCGCCTTACACATTATGACAACCTTTATTAATGCCCTTTTACACATAATGACACACATAGGGGTAAATTTACTAAGGTCCCGATTTTGACCGAGATGCCGTTTTTTCATCAAAGTGTCATCTCGGTAATTTACTAAACTCAAATCACGGCAGTGATGAGGGCATTCGTAATATTTGAAAGTCCTAGGAAAAAAAATCACGAATGAATACACCATCGGTCAAAACGCGGCTGTTTAAGTATGAATCTCGGTCATTTACTAAGAAGTGCAAAGCAAAAAAAACAAAACACTGCCGTGAAAAATTACAACTCGTAAAAAAGTGCTTAAAAAAAAACAGACCTGCTTTTTTTATTCGTGATTGGATAGGCATGCACGGATCCATGAGATCCGTGCATGTATATCAGTGGGAAAAGGTGGGAAAGTGATGATTTTTTCAAAAAAAATTGCGTGGGGTCCCCCCTCCTAAGCATAACCAGCCTCGGGCTCTTTGAGCCGATCCTGGTTGCAGAAATATGGGAAAAAAATTGACAGGGGTTCCCCCATATTTAAGCAACCAGCATCGGGCTCTGCGCCTGGTCCTGGTTCCAAAAATACGGGGGACAAAAAGAGTAGGGGTCCCCCGTATTTTTAAAACCAGCACCGGTCTCCACTAGCTGGACAGATAATGCCACAGCCGGGGGTCACTTTTATATAGTGCCCTGCGGCCGTGGCATCAAAAATCCAACTAGTCACCCCTGGCCGGGGTACCCTGGGGGAGTGGGGACCCCTTCAATCAAGGGGTCCCCCCCCCAGCCACCCAAGGGCCAGGGGTGAAGCCCGAGGCTGTCCCCCCCCCATCCAATGGGCTGCGGATGGGGGGGCTGATAGCCTTTGTTGTAAATGAAAAGATATTGTTTTTAGTAGCAGTACTACAAGTCCCAGCAAGCCTCCCCCGCATGCTGGTACTTGGAGAACCACAAGTACCAGCATGCGGCGGAAAAACGGGCCCGCTGGTACCTGTAGTACTATTACTAAAAAAATACCCAAATAAACACAAGACACACACACCTTGAAAGTAAAGATTTATTACATACATGCACACAAACATACATACATACTTACCTTATGTTCACACGCAGGTCGGTCTTCTTCTCCAGTAGAATCCAAGGGGTACCTGTTGAATAAATTACACTCACCAGATCCAGGGTCCCAGGCTCCTCGTCGCATCCATGTGTAATCCACGTACTTGAATAAAATAACAAAACGGATACCCGAGCCACGAACTGAAAGGGTCCCCATGTTTTCACATGGGACTCCTTTCCCCGAATGCCAGAAACCCACTCTGACTTCTGTCTAAGTGGGTTTCTTCAGCCAATCAGGGAGCGCTACGTTGTAGCACTCTCCTGATCGGCTGTGTGCTCCTGTACTGAGTGACAGGCGGCACACGGCAGTGTTACAATGTAGCGCCTATGCGCTCCATTGTAACCAATGGTGGGAACTTTCTGCCCTGCGGTTGACCTAAAGTGACGTCACCGCTGAGCAGAAAGTTCCCACCATTGGTTACAATGGAGCGCATAGGCGCTACATTGTAACACTGCCGTGTGCCGCCTGTCACTCAGTACAGGAGCACACAGCCGATCAGGAGAGTGCTACAACGTGGCGCTCCCTGATTGGCTGAGGAAACCCACTTAGACAGAAGTCAGAGTGGGTTTCTGGCATTCGGGGAAAGGAGTCCCATGTGAAAACATGGGGCCCCTTTCAGTGCGTGGCTCGTTTGTCCGTTTTTTTATTTTAATCAAGTACCTGGATTACAAATGGATTTGAAGAGGACCGATCTACACTGGATTTTGTGAGTATAATTTTTTCTACAGGTACCCCATGGATTCTACTGGACAAGAGGACCGACCTGCGTGTGAACATAAGGTAAGTATGTATGTATGTTTGTGTGCATGTATGTAATAAATCTTTACTTTCAAGGTGTGTGTGTCTTGTGTTTATTTGGGTATTTTTTTAGTAATAGTACTACAGGTACCAGCGGGCCCGTTTTTCCGCCGCATGCTGGTACTTGTGGTTCTCCAAGTACCAGCATGCGAGGGAGGCTTGCTGGGACTTGTAGTACTGCTACTAAAAACAATGGCCCTCATTCCGAGTCGTTCGCTCGGTATTTTTCTTCGCATCGCAGCGTTTTTCTGCTTAGTACGCATGCGCAATGTTCGCACTGCGACTGCGCCAAGTAATTTTGCTATGAAGATAGTATTTTTACTCACGGCTTTTTCTTCGCTCCGGCGATCGTAGTGTGATTGACAGGAAATGGGTGTTACTGGGCGGAAACACTGCGTTTTATGGGCGTGTGGATAAAAACGCTACCGTTTCCGGAAAAAACGCGGGAGTGGCTGGAGAAACGGAGGAGTGTCTGGCCGAACGCTGGGTGTGTTTGTGACGTCAAACCAGGAACGACAAGCACTGAACTGATCGCAGATGCCGAGTAAGGTTGAAGCTACTCAGAAACTGCTAAGTAGTTTGTAATCGCAATATTGCGAATACATCGTTCGCAATTTTAAGAAGCTAAGATTCACTCCCAGTAGGCGGCGGCTTAGCGTGTGTAACTCTGCTAAAATCGCCTTGCGAGCGAACAACTCGGAATGAGGGCCAATATCTTTTCATTTACAACAAAGGCTATCAGCCCCCCCATCCGCAGCCCATTGGATGGGGGGGGACAGCCTTGGGCTTCACCCCTGGCCCTTGGGTGGCTGGGGGGGGGGGGGACCCCTTGATTGAAGGGGTCCCCACTCCCCCAGGGTACCCCGGCCAGGGGTGACTAGTTGGATTTTTGATGCCACGGCCGCAGGGCACTATATAAAAGTGACCCCGGCTGTGGCATTATCTGTCCAGCTAGTGGAGCCCGGTGCTGGTTTTAAAAATACGGGGGACCCCTACTCTTTTTGTCCCCCGTATTTTTGGAACCAGGACCAGGCGCAGAGCCCGGTGCTGGTTGCTTAAATATGGGGGAACCCCTGTCATTTTTCCCCCCATATTTCTGCAACCAGGATCGGCTCAAAGAGCCCGAGGCTGGTTATGCTTAGGAGGGGGGACCCCACGCAATTTTTTTATTAATTTTACACTGTTTAATTTAAAAAAAAAAAAAAAATGAACCCCAGCACGGATCACACAGATCCGGCCGAGATTCATTTTTAAAAAGTCGGCAGTGTTTTGCTAATCACTGCCGTAAAAATAGAAAAAAAAACACGAATGACATCGACATCGGAACAAAAGAAAAACCCGAATACGACAGCTTAGTAAATTAGTCGTAATCAATTCAAAAAGTTGCAGTTTTACACTTTCGATGTCATTCGTGATTGAACTTTGACCTTTTTCCGAAAATTACGAATGTTAGTAAATTTACCCCATAGTGCCCATTACACATATGTTGCACATTATTAATACATTTTTACATGACACACATAATGCCCCTTACACATATGTTGCACATTATTAATACATTTTTACATGACACACATAATGCCCCTTACACATATTCTGAACACTACTGCACAACCAACCCACTCACATGCACACAGCACTCACACTGCCACTAACACTGTGACCTCTGCCTCTGCTTGTATACAGATGTGTCCTCATAAATCCAGCCTCAGTGCTAACATCGGCACCTTTTTTTTTTTTTATGAAAATGCATCTTATTTGCATTGCTATGTGGCTAGGATGCACAATCAGATTCTGCTGATTAAAATGATATGCAGCATGCCTATATATTGTGTGAGACTGTGGCTGTATCTGCATAAGAAATGCTACACACAGAATATAGGCATGCCGCATATCATTTTAATCAGCAGAAGCTGCTGATGCCCCTAGGCATATCAAATGCCCTAGGCAATTGCCTAGTTTGCCTATGCCTATGGCCGGCTCTGCCTATAGTCACAGGTATAACGGACACAGGACACCTCCGGTTCGCCAGTTCCCCATCCAGGGCTGGGAGCCATAGACTCTTTGCTGAGCGCTTGGCTCAGTCTCTCTTCTTGAGGATCCACACACTGAGGGGTTTCAACTGCTGGACTTTTCAGGAATAGACATGATTCGGTCTTGCAGGTCCTCTGGGTGCCGAGTTCTGGTTCCCATGCTGTGATCCTGCACCCTTTCTGGTAATTGCATCAATGACTTACATAAGTTTCTCCCCTGTTCATATCTCACACAGTAGTCATCCCTCTGGAAGCATCCACGGGTCCAAGCGGATAGAGGACAGGATGTTCAATTGGCTTTGGATCGGCCTCCTCAGTTCTCAGGGCCTTGGTCGGCATCCTGGTCAAAACCGTCTCTTTTCTTTAACATCCTAGGGGATACTGGGATGGTCTTAGTACCATGGGGTATAGCTGAGGTCCATTCCAGCCTGGCACTTTAAAAATTCTTCAGAGTTTGCTATACCCCTCCTACAGACTCAGTTTAGAAAAATGTGCCCAAAGAGCCGGGTGAATTCTCTGGAGCTCCAGAGAGTTTTCTTCAAAGTTTTTTTAGTTTGTTATTTTCAGGCAGCACTGGCTGGCACCAGTCTGCCTGCATCGTGGGACCTAGCGGGTCCCTGGTTCACTTGGCAGCATATACCCACACTGGCGCTGACACAGCAAAGGGGTTTTAACCCCATTTTCTGTAACTTAAAGAGAGTTGCCAGTATAATAATGTACAGGGACCACGCGCCATTATCAGGGTGGGGCTTTCCCCTGAGAGTAGTATCAGCGGCTCAGAGGCGCCATTTCCTGCTGCATCACACTGTCACGTCTAGCAAAGTTTGAGGATCCGGCAGCTGAGATTTGCCCGAGGAGGTGGCAGGCTGTGAATGAACGAGATGAGGGGGCTGGATATAGTTCCTTCGCATGGGACACGGAGCAATGAAGAACGTAGGCGGGGTTTGAGAGTCAATGGAAAGTATTTATGTACAGGGTTGAGGTAGAGAACCTAGGCTGGAGCACGATGGTTAAGGAACGTAATTGCGGATAAAGAACTGCGGGTTGTGGCTTGAAAGACGAGGTTGTGATTAATGAGCTGCGGAACTGTGGATAGTGGTTAAAGATGTGGCTGGAGGCGAAGAACTGTGGATTGTGATTGAAAGACGAGACTGTAGATGATGAACTGTGGAACTGTGGATGGTGGTTGCAGACGTGGCTGGAGACAAGGACTGTGAACTGTGGTTTGGAAAACGAGGCTGAAGATAATAATCTGCCCAAAGAGTCTTACTGGACCGGGTTTTCCAGGAGCGTTTCCACAGGCAGTAGCAGGCTAGAAACGGCAGGGCTGCAGCAGCAACAGAGAACTGACCAAGCAGGATCAGGAGGAACCAGAATACAGCAAGAATCCTGGGAGCACAGGCTAAAGCACCTACAACAGGGTTGTAACTTGAACCACTGGCGTCCCTGTCCTAAACCAGCCCCCTTTTAAAGGGAGAGCTTCCCCTGGATTGGCTGGAAGAAACAGGAATCAGGAACTATGCTTAAAACTTGGTCTCCAACATGGCAGCGCCCAGTAATGCAGACCTTTTTGTAAAGCCCATTGCTTACTGCCCCTGGTCTCCTAGCAATGGCTCAGCAAGAGCGACCCGCTGTAGCGGCGTCCCGCAGTTACGAGCGGACCGCCGCTACTGCTTCCCACGGATCCGGCGCAGCAGCCCACCTCCGCCGCTGCCCGCACATCGCCAAGGAAGCCAGCCCCGCGGCCCCAGCGTACCGGTAAGACTCCGGATGCTGACACACACTACAGTCTGCATTCCGGGATGAGCTGCTCTTCCAAGGACAATCAAAAACATCTTAAACTGGTACATGAGGGGTTTATAGAAGGGGGGAGCAATATATTGTCTGTAAAAACTAGTTACCTTATCTAAGGCTCTATTTTTCTGCCCGGCAAAGCACTGCTTTAGCTGATTGAGGCAGGAGTGTGCTGGTTTATCTCCCTCTCTGTGTCTCTCCATCCAGGTTGTAAGCTGGGTTACTGTGTATATTTCACTGCTCCTGTGTGTGTGTTCTGCTGTATAAACATGTCTGGCAAGACAGTTATATGTCAGTCCTGTAGCACAAAGTTTTCCCCCACCCCAGGGTTATCCCTGTTGTGTACTCAGTGCAGTCTCCCTTCACAGGGAAGCAGTACACAGGGACCAGAATGGCTGGATTCAGTTTAAGGGATGATGTCTAACATATTATCTGAACTGGCTGCTGCCAGGCAGGAAAGACAAATGTTTAAAAAAATTATGGATGATTTCCTGGTTCAGACGTCTGATTTCAGACCTGCCTCTCATCCCCCTATGCTGGTTTCTCAGAAACGCACACTGCCCCATGTGCTCCAGTCTGACTCTGATGCTGAGATGCGAGATTTGGAGGAAGGGGAAGTAGAGGTTGATAAAGGAGACAGTACTCTGTCTCAGGGTGTGGAAGCGCTTATCTATTCTATTAGAGAGGTCCTGAACATCCCTGATAAAGAGGCAAAACCTGATGAGGAATTGTTTTTAATATAAAACAAAAGTCTACTGCCACCTTTCCTGTCTCTAAGGAATTAAACACCCTTTTTAAAGAGACGTGGGTTAATCCTGACAAGATATTTCAAACCCCTAAGCGGTTGCTATCCTCCTTCCTTTTCCTCCCTGAGGATAGGAAGGTGTGGGAGAATCCTCAAGCTGTGGATACCTCAGTGTCCAGGCTGTCACGTAAAATTGTACTGCCTGTACCTGGTGCTATCTCCTTAAAAGACCCTGCTGATCGTAAGATTGAGACTACACTCAAATCTATTTACACTGCAGTGGGAGTCGCACAAAAACCCACCATTGCTTATGGATGGATCTCTAGGGCCATTGTTAAATGGTCTGGTAATGTGATAGAGGGATTTGACACTATGCCTCAAGATGAACTGCTCCTACAACATATTCAGGATTCTGCTAACTTCATGAGTGAGGCAATCAAAGAGATTGGCCTAATCAATTCACGTGCCACAGCTATGGCTGTGTCGGCTCGCAGGGCACTATGACTGCGACAGTGGACAACAGATACTGAGTCCAAGACGGGTGTGGAGAATCTTCCCTTCACAGGGGAGGCTCTGTTTGGTGAGGAACTAAACAAGTGGATTTCACAAGCAATGGCTGGTAAGTCCACCTATCTGCTGTCTGCGGCTCCTTCAGCTAGACGGGTTTACCCCGGCCCCTCTCTACAGTCCTTTCGTGTGGTCCGATTCAGAGGCCAGAGCCAGGGGTGCCTCAAATGCAGCTAGAGGAAATCGAGGTAAATCTCGCAGACCAGCGGCTGCTGGATCACTGGAGCAGAATTCAGGTTCTTCCTCAACGAAGCCCTCCGCATGACGGTTGGCCCCAGCTGCAGGGGGACTTTCAGGTGGGTGCTCGATTCAATATTTCCAACAGGTTTGGGCGGAGTCTTGCCGGGATCCTTGGGTGAGAGACCTAATCTCACAAGGATACCGGTTGGAGTTTCAGAAACTCCCTAATTACAGGTTCTTCAAGTCGGGCTTACCAGTTTCAAATGTGGCAAGAGTTACCATGCAAGACGCAATACAAAAACTGCTGTTAACGCAAGTTATTGTCCCAGTCCCTCCTCTACTTCAAAACAAAGGGTTTTATTCAAGCCTTTTTGTGGAACTGAAGCTGGATGGTTCGGTACGACCGATCTTGAACCTCAAATCTCTGTACCCGTACCTACAGGTGTTCAAGTTCAAAATGGAATCTCTGAGAGCAGTTGTCTCTGGCCTAGAGGAAGGAGAGTTCCTGGTATCCCTGGATATCAAGTATGCGTAACTTCACATCCCGATCTGGCCGCCTCATCAGGCTTACATCAGATTTGCGCTGCAGGTCAGCCACTTCCAGATTCGGGCCTTGCCTTTTGGTCTCCCCATGGCACCGAGAGTGTTCACAAAGGTTATGGTGGAGGTGATAGTGCAACTCCGCGTGTTGGAGTTGAACATTGTCTCGTACTTGGATGATCTCCTCATAAAAGCTGTGTCCAGGGCTCAGTTGTTGGAAAGCATCAACCTGACTATGTACTTTTCACAGGTCATGGGTGGATTTCCCAATCTACAAAAATCACACCTGGAGCCTTCGCAGAGACTTCAGTTCCTGGGGATGATACTGGACACAGTATCTCAGAAGGTGTTCCTGCCTATGGACAAAGCCTTGACAATACAGTCTATGGTCCACTCCGTTCTGAAACCAAACAAGATCTCGGTGCATCATTGCATCTACCTACTAGGCAAGATGGTGGCCTCCTACGAGGCTATTCAGTACGGAAGATTCCATACCCATCCGTTCCAGCTAGGCTTGCTGGACAAGTGGTCATGGTCACCAGAGGTTATCCCTTTCCCCAAAGGCAAGGATCTATCTTCGATGGTGGTTGCAGATCTCTCACCTAGTGGAGGGCCGACTGTTTGGAATTCAGTCATGGATTCTGTTGACAACGGATGCAAGCCTCCGCGATTGGGAGGCTGTGACGCAAGAAACTCAGGTTTTAGGGAAGGTGGTCTCCCCAAGAGGCTTCTCTTCCAATAAACATTCTGGAACTCTGGGCAATTTACAATGCCCTTCTGCAAGCCTCTTACTTCCTTCAACATCAGGCCATACAGGTCCAGTCGGACAACGCCACAGCAGTGGCGTACATAAACCGACAGAGAGGAACAAAAAGCAGGGCTGGAAGTGTCCAGGATACTCCTCTGGGTGTAACACAACACCAAGGCCATGTTGGCCACATTCATTCCGGGAGTAGACAACTGGGAAGCAGACTTTCTCAGCAGATGCGATCTGCACTTGGGGGAATGGGGCCTTCACCCGCAGGTGTTTCAAATGTTGGTTCAACGGTGGGGCTGCCCACTGATCGACATGATGGCTTCTCGCCTCAACAAGAAGCTGTATTGCTACTGCTCCAGGACAAGGGATCCACATGCTGCAGCGGTGGATGCTCTGGCAGCGCCGTGGGTTTACCACTTCATCTATCTGTTCCCTCCACTTCCTATTATTCCTAGAGTTCTCAAAAGACTAAAACGGGAAAGCGTTCAGGCAATTCATATTGCCCCGGATTGGCCTCGCAGGGCTTGGTATGCAGATCTCCTGGCCATGTCCCTCGAGTATCCCTGGCCTCTAGCGTTTCAAGAAGATCTTCTTCAGCATGGGCCATTCATCTATCCAGACTTACCGCGGCTTCGTTTGATGGCATGGAGGTTGAAAGTGAGATTTTAGCCAGGAAAAGGCTTCCAGCCAAGGTTATCTCGACTATGGTCCAGGCCAGGAAGGTGGTAACATCGAAACATTACTACCGCATATGGAAGAAATATGTTTCTTGGTGTGAGGGTCGACAGTATTCTGTAGATTTTCATCTTGGCCGGTTCTTACTCTTCCTCCAGGCAGGTTTGGATATGGGGCTCCGTTAAAGTTCAAGTCTAGGCCTTGTCTATCTTCTTCCAAAGGCAGTTGGCTGTGATCCCAGAGGTCCAGGCATTTTTGAAGGGTGTCCTTCATATTCAACCTCCCTTTTGGTCCTAACCTTGATCCAATTGGATTGGTTTGAACCATTACATAGGGTGGACATGAAGTATTTGACTTGGAAGACTGTCATGTTGTTGGCCTTGGCCTCTGCAAGGCGTGTTTAGGAATTGGAGGCCTTATCCTGTAAGAGCCCTTATCTGGTGTTCCACGAAGATAGGGCGGAGCTCATGACTCGCCCACAGTTTTTGCCTAAGGCGGTGTCTGCGTTTCACATCAATCAGCCGATAGTGGTTCCCGTGGTGTCTGACACGTCAGTTACGCCAAAGTCCCTTGACGTGGTTCGGGCTTTGAAGATTTATGTCAAGAGAACGGCTCGTCACAGGAAATCTGACTTGCTTTTTGTTCTCTATGACGCTGCCAGAATTGGATGTCCTGCTTCAAAGCATCCAACAGGCTTACTCTTTGGCATCCTTGCTGCTGCCGAGATCTGTTCAGGCCCACTCCACATGGTCAGCGGGTTCTTCATGGGCGGCTGCCCGGGGTGTCTCTGCTGTACAGTTGTGCCGAGCAGCTACTTGGTCTGGTTCGAACATGTTTGTAAAGTTTTACAAGTTTGATACCTTGGCTAAAGAGGACCTTCAGTTTGGTCACTCGGTTTTTCCGGGGTCTAAGCACTCTCCCACCCGGTCTGGGACCTTTGAAACTTCCCCCATTGTACTAAGACCATCCCAGTATCCCCTAGGACATTAGAGAAAATAGGAAATTACCGGTAGGTATTAAAATCTTTTCTCGTAGTCCGTAGGGGATACTGAGCGCCAGCCTCTGTGCTTCATTTAATTTCCTGCAACCTTGTTCTTGTATTTCTTGGTTGGGTCTGCTTTTGCTGTCCCTTGTTTCAAGTTGTGGTTACCATGGCTATCCTCTTGTTGTGTTGTGTGCTGGTTCGGTTCTCATCACTTTTTGTGTCTATTTTCCTTCTCTCAAAGGGCCTAATTCAGACCTGATCGCTGCTGTGTGTCTTCGCACAGCAGCCAAACAGGTCTGTACTGCGCATGCGCCTGCGCATGCCAGACAGCTGACGGCCGTCTCAGCCCTGTTTTCGCCTCTGCCTGATTGACAGGCAGAGGCAGTTGCTGGGTGGGAGGGGGCGGGCCTGCAGCATTTGGCTGGCGTTTTATGGGTGCAATCTGGGCAGGGCAGACGTGCCCAGACCATGTGGGGGCGGGCCGTGGCAGCTGCATGATGTCACACACAGCCACTGCGTCCCAGACAGCAACGAGTAGCTCCTTGCTAGTGCGCAGGAGCGATGCTTTCGTACTTGTGTGGCGGGGTAGGGCCTGACATGCGGGGCGGACTAACCCTGTGCTGGGCGTCCCCCCACATGTCAGGGAAGCTGATCGTAGATGTGCTAAATTTAGGTCTGAATTAGGCCCAAAGTATGTCCGTCTCCTCGGGCATAGTTTTCCTAGACTGAGTCTGCAGGAGGGGCATACAGGGGAGGAGCCAGCATGCTCTGAAGAATGTTTTAAGTGCCAGGCTCCAATGGACCCCATCTATACCCAATGGTACTAAGACCATCCTATGGACTACGAGAAAAGGAATTACCGGTAGGTATTAAATTCCTATTTTCTTAAGGGATGGCTCTGGTGACCTCCGTCCTACAGTCAGGATTTTCCACAGAGCCTGGGAGACTGCTCCGGCCTGATATTTTTTAGAGCGCTTGGTGATCCTTCCTTTTCTAGAAGAAGGGTCTTGGCTCTGTCAGTCCGTTTTTTCACAGTCAGCAGGATCAATTGTCAGTCATCTGATCCTTCTCAGGCCTGTCTTCCTGTTCAACTTCTATTGATAAGCCCAGTTACTCTGAGGGGCATGTCCTAGGTACCTCGGGCCCTCCACTCGGCTCCTTTTGACCGTAGGACACAGGGCAGCTGTGTTGGCTCCCCTGGTGGACCTTTGTCCCCTTGCTACTGTTTCTTTCAGACAGGCCGATTCCTTGCACTGGCTTGGACTTCTTGTGGTTTCTAGATTCTGGGATCACCTGGGCATGGTCCTTCAGGCCTTTCTGTTGTGACTCCGGTGGTATCCTCGTTGTTGTTCTGTGGACTCTCCGCAGGCCTATGGGCGGGCCTCTGGATGATCACTGTTCAGACTCCCACAGATGCTTCATCACCCATTCGCTGAACTGCTTTAATGGCGAAGGTTATGTCCCCTGCGGAGGTTTCTGCTCCTTCTTCCTGTGGGAACTTCTTCCTATATGTGGTGGTGTGTGGCCGGTCATCCTGTGAGTGTATCTCTAATGGTGATGTGGTTTTCCTGTCTCCTCTTTTCCCGCTTCTGCCCGGGCTTGCTAAGTAAAACTGGTGGGCCTTGGATTGGGGGTGGGATATAGGGGACAGGGAAGCTGAGGCATGCTGTGCTGAGAAGAAGAAAGTAACTCTTCTTGGTGCCTGCCTCGCTCCCTAACCAGCCTATACCCAGTGTAATGAATCCTATGCCCCCTATGGGCTCAAATAAATGGATTTAACAAAGTAAGAAGAACATTAATCCGATTTCATTTCCATAGTGACACTGTAAATAGCTCCTCAGATAGAGCACCTCAGGAATACACAGAACATCCATCAACAATGAAGCCAGAGCACAGAAAGTCCACGATGCATATTGGCAAAGAAATTAATGTACCCCGACTACATGGACAATGGCCCCACGGAGACATTCTACAGCAGCTACTACAACTTCATCATACTGACAAGGGTCATCAACATGAAGATGTAAGTCAGCTTGCATTGCAAGACTTTCGAGAAGAATAAATGTATATCCTGAATGATCTATGTAATATGCCAGGCAATACCCTAGAAACATGTAACATGCTTAGTAATTGTTTAACAATATGTAGTGCTTGCAAATCTAATATTACCAATAATTGCTTAGTGTCCCTGCAGCACACATCATTAACATGTGCACTGCCAGGATACTGGCAACATAATGGCACATTAGCCTGTCTCATAAGCTGGCCATACACCAGAACATTTTTGTTCCAACCAGTTGGCTGTTTGGAATGATACACAACCAGTGTGTGAGAGCAAACTATAATCAGCTGTTTGCTCCCACACGCCAAAAAAGGCAAAAAACAGTCGTTCCAACTAGCTGGAAAAATCACACGTTTGCAACTAATCGTTCTAGTGTAGGGGAAACTTTATCCCCAACTGAACAATAAGAATGTGTACAGTAGCCAGCAGTGTCCGCCTACTTTTATGACAGTCACCAATCCTCCACATAGGACAGCCTCTCGGAGAGCTGGTACCGCAGCCAGGCTTGGACTGGCACACAGGGGTACAGGAAAAACCACCGGTGGGCCCCACTGCCTGGGCCCACACCTCCACCTCTAAGTTTCAGGTTCTAGACTGTGCACTTGAATTATACATTATACATATGTTACCTTATACTGGACTATGGTGTATTTTCTATACAGTGCATTGCCGTTATTAATCTGGTACATTATCATGCATACAGCAGCTGAATTTTCTGTATATATTTATGATGGGGCCCAGACGTTGCACTCTCTAATGGTTAGTCAAACCAATAAGGTGGCAGGTCACACCCATTCTGCAGACTGGCCACACCCCTAAACATGGGCCTCTACCACTGCATTCCCCCGGTGGGCCCCTCATGCCCTAGTCCGACACTGACCGCAGCTGCTACTGCTTCACTGCATCTTAGCCTGGGCACCACCTGGAGTGGTGGTGCTGGCAGGGGGCGACATTCTGGAGAGATGCTGCTCCTGACACAGATAGCTGTGTGCTGGTGGCAGGAGGGAGAGACAGCAGCAGGTTAGTCCAAAGGGGTTGGGTTTGGGATCCCAGGCAGTCGGGATCCCGACGGTCAGCATGCTGACGCCGGGATCCCGGCCCCCAGAATGCCGACAGGGGGGAGCGCAATATAGTCCACTTGTGGACTCACTGTACTCACCCCGCAGCGGGCTCGGTGGCTCATTGCGCTCTCCACAGGTTGTATTCCCACTCTGTGGGTGTCGTGGACACCCAAGAGTGGGAATAGCCCTCGGCCCCATGCCAGCATTCTGGCATCCGGGATCACTGCGTCGATATTCTGACCGCCGGGATCCCGACCACCATCCCGTCCAAAGTGTACATTTTAACATTTTCAAAATAATGACTAGACATACAAAAGTTTTTTCTTTGTCCCCCTACTTCTGTGACATCACAGGTTAGTGAGAAGTTGGCTGATGTACAAAAAAAAGTATCCGGTTGATCTACAGTAAAAAGATAAACTGTAAATACGTGAACCCCAAAAAGGCAGACAGTGCTTAAGGTTGACAGGTTCAAAAGGTTGACACACATATGGTCGACACAAGTTTTTGTTTTTTACTTTTTCATCATTTACCATCCATGTGGCCTATGATAGGAAATAGTAACCTGTGCCGAGCGCAGCAGTAGCAGAATGAGGCACCTTGCCCGAAGCCTGAAGAGCGTACTCGTTTACACTAATTTGGCTCAGATAAAATGTCAAAATGACACAAAAAAATTGTGTTGACAATTTTTATGTCGAGTTTTATACCTGTTGACCTTTTTTATTGTCGACCTTTTTTATTCTATGTCGACCTTTTGCATGTTGACTATTTGGGGTCGACCTATCTTCTTTTTACTGTAGATCTATTAAACTACACCCTTGAAAAAGTTGGCAGGTTGGCTGGTCTGATGAAAAAGTTAGTTAGCTGTGTGTGGCCCTGTTTTAGTTGGATGGTTGGTCAGTTGGATAGTTGGAGGAAAGTTGGTCTGATGTATGACCAGTTAAGGGCCCTGATTTGATTCTAACCTGGAGAGGCTGAGCTGCTTTATTGTCACAAATAGACTTTTGTGCACTGCAGGTCATCCATTCTAATGCTAGCCATAGACCAGAACGATATCGTTTCAACCAGCCAAGTTTTTTGACTGGTTGGAATGATAATCTGGCAGTGTATGGGAGCAAACGATAATCAGCTCCCACACACAAGTTTAAGTTTGATTTTCCCCAACTAATAGTTCTAGTGTAGAGGGAACTGTGCCCAATAGCAACATTTTGAAGGGCGCCTGTAGCAATGCTTCAAGAGAGACACCTCTCCACAGCAATTTTTCTTTTTTTGCCTCATAATAGTATCCTAGTTCATTTTCTGAACCATAGTAGTGCCTTAGTTAATGTTATGCCCCATAGTAGTGCCCTAGTATATTTTATGAACCACAGTAGTGCTCTAATTCACATTATGTCACATTGTAGGGCTGCCAGTAAACATTGCGCAACACAGTACCCCTAATTTACATTATGATACAGTTCATATTATGCCACACTACAGTGCCTCCACTTTATATTGTGCCACATTACAGTGCTTTAGTTTCAATTATGTAACAGTATAATGCCCTCCAGTTCATTTTATACCACATTACAATGAGCAGGTTCAGGGGCATAACGAGATATATTGTAGCCCCCAAGGTAGAAGTTTGTAAGTGCCCCTATGTATCTGCCAATGGTGAAAAAATGTATACTGTGCCACACATGTAACTTTGACAGGGAAGGTGGGCCCCTCTCAGGTGTGGGCCCCATAACAGCTGCACTACCTGCACCTATGGTAGCTACGCCCTTGCCCCCAACTGAACGATAAGTAGACTGACACTGACTGGCAGTATCCGCCTACTTCTGTCAACCATTCTTGTGACCATCACTGCCGGGCTGCACCTGTCAGCCCCAGATCAGCGACGGTGGATCCCCTCCGGCAGCATCATGATTTGCGTGCCCCTGCGGGTCACTAGCGAGACCCATCGCCACCCCCCCTTCCCCTCATCGGCCCTGCTGCAGCTAGCGATGACATGCTGTATTCTGCAGTATGTCACGTGGCTACCACCATCGGACACGGCATCAGCAAGTGTGTATGCACTTGCTGAATTCAGGGTCCCATCTGCAGCAATGTCGGGCTGGGTATACAGCTTACTCTATGAGGTGCTATAGGAATCTCCAAGAATTGATACATCTTCCCTACAGTGGTAGGACTAGGTTAATATATTGGTTGGTTTCATCTGCTGTGACCAAAGTTCAAAATTAGAAATTACAATTTCTTGCACTGTCTGTGAGGAGGAGGTAGAACCACCAATGTGTGTATGTATATTATTATTATTTTTTTCATTCAAAACATGCAGAAGTAGGCACTTACTGTCCGCCTACTTCTGTGACATCACAAGTTGGGGAGAAGTTGGCGGGTCTGCTGAAAAAGTTGGATGGTTGGCTGGGCTCATAAAAAAGTTGGTTAGGTGTGTTGGGCAGCGTTTTAGATGGACTGACAAGTTGGACGGTTGGTCATTTGGATGGCTGGAGGAAAGTTGATCTGATATATGGCTAGCATTAGATGTCATACTGACATTCATCACCATTTTCCCCATCACTGCTGCTGGAAGCTCACAACACTGGCAGAATGGAATCACTGCATGCCCACACAAATGGGGTTTGAAATTGCATAAGGCATGGTCATCTAGGATTCCCTGCAGGTAACTCTGGAAATGCAAATCTGCCCTTGCACACTCGGAAAAACTGTACACAAGGTTTGGTGCACATAAACCAAGAACTTGTCCCAGTTATAAAAGTTCTATTCTGTAATAAAAGTAACTATTACTATAAACTAGGTGATTCATCGCGCCCTACGGGCACTCTTCACACCATCGTAAGGGGCTACGCCCCCTAAACCCCTGCACGCCCGTTGTGCATGAAATCTTAGTATTTTGGGGGTCATTCCGAGTTGATCGCTCGCTAGCAACTTTTTGCTGGCTTGCGATCAAATAGTCGCCGCCTATGGGGGAGTGCATTTTCACTTTGCATGTGTGCGAATGCGCGTGCTGCCGACCGGGCCGAAAAAATTGTGTGCAGTTTTTAAGTAGCTCTAGATTTACTCAGCCCTTGCGATCATTTCAGCGTGTCTGGTCCGGATTTGACGTCAGACACCCGCTATGCAAACGCCTGGACACGCCTGCGTTTTTTCAACCACTCCCTGAAACCGGTCAGTTGACACCCATAAACGCCCTCTTCCTGTCAATCGCTGTGCGTTTGGCTGTGCGAATGGATTCTTTGTTAAAGCCATCGCTCAGCAACAAACCGCTTGTACTCGTACAACGTGCCTGCGCATTGCAGTGCATACGCATGTGCAGTTTAGCCGTGGTTGAGATGATCGCTGCGCTGCAAAAAGTTGATAGCGAGCGATCAACTCGGAATGACCCCCTTTATGCAACAGGCCTGCAATCATAATTGTGTTAGTGGTTAAATATTGCATGGCCAAATGGCGTGCGATGGTCAAGAGGACGTAACTCTTTGCAAAGGCGTGAATAGTGGCTGCAGGCCACGATGAATCACGTAGTGTAGTACAGTCCCTGGTTTGTGATGCAGAAGGGCAGTCCCTGCTACAGACCCGGCCAGCGTTATAAAATGAGTTAGTAGTGTATGCATGATACAGTCCCCGATTAGTAGCAGCAATGCACTGTAGAGAATACACCCTAGTCCTGTGCAGCAGTGTCACACTGGGGCATGTAGGGCCCACCGAGGGAATGCGGTGGTAGGGGGCCATGTTTAGAGGTGTGGCCAGTCTGAAGAGAGGGTGTGGCCTGCCACCTCACTGGTTTGACTAACCATTAGAGAGTGCATGGTCTGGGCCCCTTCATAAATATATACAGTAAATTCAGCTGCTGCATGCATGATAATGTCCCAGATTAATAACGGCAATGCACTGTAGAAAATACACCATAGTCCAGTATAAGGTAACATATGTATAATGCATACCCTCCAACATTTTACACCTAAAAATCGGTACAAATTAGAAAAGGGGGCGTGGTCACGGGTAAAGGGCCACGCCCTTTTCTTATACTGTCAATGGAAGTTTGGAGAGCCAAAAATCGGTACAGACCATAAAAAAAAGGTACTGTACCTGCTAAAAAGGTGCAGTTGGAGGGTATGATAATGTATCATTCAAGTGCAGTCTGGAACCTGATCCTCAGAGCAGGAGGTGGGCCAGTGACGTGCAGTGGGGTGAGGCAGGTGAGGCAGAGCCTTTCCTATCATGCTAACGTTTGGAGGAGAAAAAGAAAAGAGAAACCTGTATTGTTGACGCACTTGAGAAGGACTGATTTATCATAAAATATAACCTTTAATGTAATACTGTACAATTAAAATAGGATATATCGTGTTATCCCAAACTGCAGTGAAACATAACAGTTAAAATCACAAACATAAACAAATATGTGAAGAAAATAAAGAATGTGAATAGAATAATATAAAGCGTGTCCACGTGTGATTATTAATGTATGACACTATTACCACTGTATAATTATCGAATTGTTTCCACCATTCGGTCATTTGGCTTGTATTGAAATTATATCAAAGACTGATTTATTTTATAATGTATTGGAATCCGCTCCTTTGGTATATCATTTTCCACAATATACTGACACAAAATTATCCATCCACTCATCCAAAATACCTCATAGGGTCATTTCCATAATATGGAGGCTGCGAAAATAGGTGGGTACAAATAAATATCAATTACTCTCCAATTAAGGATTATTACATTTCACAGTATCTTTAAATATTGTTGCTCAATATCCACTCTGTCTATAATCTCGGCTATAATATTCAGAGATTTTACTATATTGGGATCCTACACACTCACTGTTTTTACCATTAAAGGAATAATCCTTATTTGTTTGGTTAAGAGTGTGAGTACAGATATTTTGAGGGGTATTAAAATTCCAACTCATATATCAACCAGCCAAATATATTAAGATCCTTCACACTCGCTATTGAGGAATAACCCTTATTTATTTGGTTAGAAGTTTATGCCAATAAAGGAGTAATCCTTATTTATTTGATTCAGAGTGCGAGTATGGTTGTTTTCAGGGGTATTGCAGCAGAGGCGTAGCTAGGGTTTTTGGAGCCCAGGGCAAGATGTACAATGGCACCGCGCCCCCCCCCCCCCCCCCCCAAAAAAAAAAAAAACCACACACAAAAAGAAGCATGTGCACGCACCGAAAAATGGGCGTGGCCACACACCAGTAGGTGTGTGGCCACGCTCCAGAAGGGGTGTAGTCACTGAAAATGGCCCACAGTGCCAGTTACATTGCCCCACAGTGCCAGATACAATGCCCCACAGTGCCGGATACATGCCCCACAGTGCCGGATACATGCCCCACAGTGCCAGTTACATTGCCCCACAGTGCCAATTACATTGCCCCACAGTGCCAGTTACATTGCCCCACAGTGCCGGATACATGCCCCACAGTGCCAGTTACATTGCCCCACAGTGCCAGATACATTGCCCCACAGTGCCAGTTACATTGCCCCATTGTTCCAGATACATGCCCCACAGTGCCAGTTACATGCCCCACAGTGCCAGATACATGCCCCACAGTGCCAGATACATGCCCCACAGTGCCAGTTACATGCCCCACAGTGCCAGATACATGCCCCACAGTGCCAGGCCCCACTCAGTGCCAGTTACATGCCCCATTTGGTGCCAGATACATGCCCCACTGTGCCCGTGCCCCCCCCCCCCCCCCAGTTCACTCACCGGCCACTTATGTGAGGTGAGGAGAGCGCAGCGCCTCTCCTTCCCTTCACCGCTCCGTCCAGGTCTCCCGTCCCGTCTCCGGCGGCTGTGTCTGGTGTCGGTTCGCTAGCCAATCAGAGCTCGCGGACCGGCAGCAAATCAGGAGCCGGTCCGCAAGTTCTGATTGGCTAACGCCGGAGACCGGACACTGCAGCGCTGCTGGCAGCGCTGCTAGTGCTGGCAGCGGCGGTGAGGGGAGGGAGAGACGCTGCACTCTCCTCCCCTCACATTTAGGGTTGACGGGGGCGAGTGGGGCATGATGCCCTGGCCGTCGGCGGCGCCCCCCTCTCCTGGGCCTGCCAAGGCGCCCAGGGCACGTGCCCCACTCGCCCTACCCTAGATATACGCCTCTGTATAGCAATCCCAATTTGAATATCAAACAACCAAATATGTTAGGATCCTTTGCACTCACTATTGAGAAATTCCTCAATAGTGAGTGCAAAGGATCCTAACATATTTGGTTGTTTTGATATTCAAACTGGGATTGCTATACCCCTAAAAACAACCATACTCACACTCTGAATCAAATAAATAAGGATTATTCCTTTAATGGTAAAAACAGTGAGTGTGTAGGATCCCAATATAGTAAAATCTCTGAATATTATAGCCGCGATTATAGACAGAGTGGATATTCAGCAACAATATTTAAAGATACTGTGAAATGTAATAATCCTTAATTGGAGAATAATTGATATTTATTTGTAACCACCTATTTTCGCAGCCTCCATATTATGGAAATGACCCTATGAGGTATTTTGGATGAGTGGATGGATAATTTTGTGCCAGGATATTGTGGAAACTAATATACCAAAGGAGCGGATTCCAATACATTATAAAATAAATAAGTCTTTGATATCATTTCAATACAAGCCAAATAACTGAATGGTAGAAACAATTCGATAATTACACAGTGGTAATAGTGTCATACATTAATAATCACACGTGGACACGCTTTTTAATATTCTATTCACATTCTTTATTTTTTTCACATATTTGTTTATGTTTGTGATTTTAACTAGAGATGAGCGGGTTCGGTTTCTCTGAATCCGAACCCGCCAGAACTTCATGTTTTTTTTCACGGGTCCGAGCGACTCGGATCTTCCCGCCTTGCTCGCTTAACCCGAGCGCGCCCGAACGTCATCATGACGCTGTCGGATTCTCGCGAGGCTCGGATTCTATCGCGAGACTCGGATTCTATATAAGGAGCCGCGCGTCGCCGCCATTTTCACACGTGCATTGAGATTGATAGGGAGAGGACGTGGCTGGCGTCCTCTCCGTTTAGAATTAGAATAGATTAGAGAGACACTTGATTTACTAATTTTGGGGAGCATTAGGAGTACTCAGTAGTGTACAGTGCAGAGTTTTGCTGATAGTGACCAGTGACCACCACTTTTATTTATAATCCGTTCTCTGCCTGAAAAAAGCGATACACAGCACACAGTGACTCAGTCACATACCATATCTGTGTGCACTGCTCAGGCTCAGGCCAGTGTGCTGCATCATCTATATATATTATATATCTGTCTGACTGCTCAGCTCACACAGCTTATAATTGTGGGGGAGACTGGGGAGCACTACTGCAGTGCCAGTTATAGGTTATAGCAGGAGCCAGGAGTACATAATATTATATTAAAATTAAACAGTGCACACTTTTGCTGCAGGAGTGCCACTGCCAGTGTGACTAGTGACCAGTGACCTGACCACCAGTATATAATATTAGTAGTATACTATCTCTTTATCAACCAGTCTATATTAGCAGCAGACACAGTACAGTGCGGTAGTTCACGGCTGTGGCTACCTCTGTGTCGGCACTCGGCAGCCCGTCCATAATTGTATATACCAGTGACCTAACCGTGGTTTTTTTTTCTTTCTTTATACATACATACTAGTTACGAGTATACTATCTCTTTATCAACCAGTCTATATATTAGCAGCAGACACAGTACAGTGCGGTAGTTCACGGCTGTGGCTACCTCTGTGTCGGCACTCGGCAGCCCGTCCATAATTGTATATACCACCTAACCGTGGTTTTTTTTTCTTTCTTTATACATACATACTAGTTACGAGTATACTATCTCTTTATCAACCAGTCTATATATTAGCAGCAGACACAGTACAGTGCGGTAGTTCACGGCTGTGGCTACCTCTGTGTCGGCACTCGGCAGCCCGTCCATAATTGTATATACCACCTAACCGTGGTTTTTTTTTCTTTCTTTATACATACATACTAGTTACGAGTATACTATCTCTTTATCAACCAGTCTATATATTAGCAGCAGACACAGTACAGTGCGGTAGTTCACGGCTGTGGCTACCTCTGTGTCGGCACTCGGCAGCCCGTCCATAATTGTATATACCACCTAACCGTGGTTTTTTTTTCTTTCTTTATACATACATACTAGTTACGAGTATACTATCTCTTTATCAACCAGTCTATATATTAGCAGCAGACACAGTACAGTGCGGTAGTTCACGGCTGTGGCTACCTCTGTGTCGGCACTCGGCAGCCCGTCCATAATTGTATATACCACCTAACCGTGGTTTTTTTTTCTTTCTTTATACATACATACTAGTTACGAGTATACTATCTCTTTATCAACCAGTCTATATATTAGCAGCAGACACAGTACAGTGCGGTAGTTCACGGCTGTGGCTACCTCTGTGTCGGCACTCGGCAGCCCGTCCATAATTGTATATACCACCTAACCGTGGTTTTTTTTTCTTTCTTTATACATACATACTAGTTACGAGTATACTATCTCTTTATCAACCAGTCTATATATTAGCAGCAGACACAGTACAGTGCGGTAGTTCACGGCTGTGGCTACCTCTGTGTCGGCACTCGGCAGCCCGTCCATAATTGTATATACCACCTAACCGTGGTTTTTTTTTCTTTCTTTATACATACATACTAGTTACGAGTATACTATCTCTTTATCAACCAGTCTATATATTAGCAGCAGACACAGTACAGTGCGGTAGTTCACGGCTGTGGCTACCTCTGTGTCGGCACTCGGCAGCCCGTCCATAATTGTATATACCACCTAACCGTGGTTTTTTTTTCTTTCTTTATACATACATACTAGTTACGAGTATACTATCTCTTTATCAACCAGTCTATATATTAGCAGCAGACACAGTACAGTGCGGTAGTTCACGGCTGTGGCTACCTCTGTGTCGGCACTCGGCAGCCCGTCCATAATTGTATATACCACCTAACCGTGGTTTTTTTTTCTTTCTTTATACATACATACTAGTTACGAGTATACTATCTCTTTATCAACCAGTCTATATATTAGCAGCAGACACAGTACAGTGCGGTAGTTCACGGCTGTGGCTACCTCTGTGTCGGCACTCGGCAGCCCGTCCATAATTGTATATACCACCTAACCGTGGTTTTTTTTCTTTCTTTATACATACATACTAGTTACGAGTATACTATCTCTTTATCAACCAGTCTATATATTAGCAGCAGACACAGTACAGTGCGGTAGTTCACGGCTGTGGCTACCTCTGTGTCGGCACTCGGCAGCCCGTCCATAATTGTATACTAGTATCCAATCCATCCATCTCCATTGTTTACCTGAGGTGCCTTTTAGTTGTGCCTATTAAAATATGGAGAACAAAAATGTTGAGGTTCCAAAATTAGGGAAAGATCAAGATCCACTTCCACCTCGTGCTGAAGCTGCTGCCACTAGTCATGGCCGAGACGATGAAATGCCAGCAACGTCGTCTGCCAAGGCCGATGCCCAATGGCATAGTACAGAGCATGTCAAAACCAAAACACCAAATATCAGTAAAAAAAGGACTCCAAAACCTAAAATAAAATTGTCGGAGGAGAAGCGTAAACTTGCCAATATGCCATTTACCACACGGAGTGGCAAGGAACGGCTGAGGCCCTGGCCTATGTTCATGGCTAGTGGTTCAGCTTCACATGAGGATGGAAGCACTCAGCCTCTCGCTAGAAAACTGAAAAGACTCAAGCTGGCAAAAGCACCGCAAAGAACTGTGCGTTCTTTGAAATCCCAAATCCACAAGGAGAGTCCAATTGTGTCGGTTGCGATGCCTGACCTTCCCAACACTGGACGTGAAGAGCATGCGCCTTCCACCATTTGCACGCCCCCTGCAAGTGCTGGAAGGAGCACCCGCAGTCCAGTTCCTGATAGTCAGATTGAAGATGTCAGTGTTGAAGTACACCAGGATGAGGAGGATATGGGTGTTGCTGGCGCTGGGGAGGAAATTGACCAGGAGGATTCTGATGGTGAGGTGGTTTGTTTAAGTCAGGCACCCGGGGAGACACCTGTTGTCCGTGGGAGGAATATGGCCGTTGACATGCCAGGTGAAAATACCAAAAAAATCAGCTCTTCGGTGTGGAGGTATTTCACCAGAAATGCGGACAACAGGTGTCAAGCCGTGTGTTCCCTTTGTCAAGCTGTAATAAGTAGGGGTAAGGACGTTAACCACCTCGGAACATCCTCCCTTATACGTCACCTGCAGCGCATTCATAATAAGTCAGTGACAAGTTCAAAAACTTTGGGTGACAGCGGAAGCAGTCCACTGACCAGTAAATCCCTTCCTCTTGTAACCAAGCTCACGCAAACCACCCCACCAACTGCCTCAGTGTCAATTTCCTCCTTCCCCAGGAATGCCAATAGTCCTGCAGGCCATGTCACTGGCAATTCTGACGAGTCCTCTCCTGCCTGGGATTCCTCCGATGCATCCTTGCGTGTAACGCCTACTGCTGCTGGCGCTGCTGTTGTTGCCGCTGGGAGTCGATGGTCATCCCAGAGGGGAAGTCGTAAGCCCACTTGTACTACTTCCAGTAAGCAATTGACTGTTCAACAGTCCTTTGCGAGGAAGATGAAATATCACAGCAGTCATCCTACTGCAAAGCGGATAACTGAGTCCTTGACAACTATGTTGGTGTTAGACGTGCGTCCGGTATCCGCCGTTAGTTCACAGGGAACTAGACAATTTATTGAGGCAGTGTGCCCCCGTTACCAAATACCATCTAGGTTCCACTTCTCTAGGCAGGCGATACCGAGAATGTACACGGACGTCAGAAAAAGACTCACCAGTGTCCTAAAAAATGCAGTTGTACCCAATGTCCACTTAACCACGGACATGTGGACAAGTGGAGCAGGGCAGGGTCAGGACTATATGACTGTGACAGCCCACTGGGTAGATGTATGGACTCCCGCCGCAAGAACAGCAGCGGCGGCACCAGTAGCAGCATCTCGCAAACGCCAACTCTTTCCTAGGCAGGCTACGCTTTGTATCACCGCTTTCCAGAATACGCACACAGCTGAAAACCTCATACGGCAACTGAGGAAGATCATCGCGGAATGGCTTACCCCAATTGGACTCTCCTGTGGATTTGTGGCATCGGACAACGCCAGCAATATTGTGTGTGCATTAAATATGGGCAAATTCCAGCACGTCCCATGTTTTGCACATACCTTGAATTTGGTGGTGCAGAATTTTTAAAAAAACGACAGGGGCGTGCAAGAGATGCTGTCGGTGGCCAGAAAAATTGCGGGACACTTTCGGCGTACAGGCACCACGTACAGAAGACTGGAGCACCACCAAAAACTACTGAACCTGCCCTGCCATCATCTGAAGCAAGAAGTGGTAACGAGGTGGAATTCAACCCTCTATATGCTTCAGAGGTTGGAGGAGCAGCAAAAGGCCATTCAAGCCTATACAATTGAGCACGATATAGTAGGTGGAATGCACCTGTCTCAAGTGCAGTGGAGAATGATTTCAACGTTGTGCAAGGTTCTGATGCCCTTTGAACTTGCCACACGTGAAGTCAGTTCAGACACTGCCAGCCTGAGTCAGGTCATTCCCCTCATCAGGCTTTTGCAGAAGAAGCTGGAGGCATTGAAGAAGGAGCTAAAAGGGAGCGATTCCGCTAGGCATGTGGGACTTGTGGATGCAGCCCTTAATTCGCTTAACAAGGATTCACGGGTGGTCAATCTGTTGAAATCAGAGCACTACATTTTGGCCACCGTGCTCGATCCTAGATTTAAAGCCTACCTTGGATCTCTCTTTCCGGCAGACACAGGTCTGCTGGGGTTGAAAGACCTGCTGGTGACAAAATTGTCAAGTCAAGCGGAACGCGACCTGTCAACATCTCCTCCTTCACATTCTCCCGCAACTGGGGGTGCGAGGAAAAGGCTCAGAATTCCGAGCCCACCCGCTGGCGGTGATGCAGGGCAGTCTGGAGCGACTGCTGATGCTGACATCTGGTCCGGACTGAAGGACCTGACAACGATTACGGACATGTCGTCTACTGTCACTGCATATGATTCTCTCAACATTGATAGAATGGTGGAGGATTATATGAGTGACCGCATCCAAGTAGGCACGTCACACAGTCCGTACTTATACTGGCAGGAAAAAGAGGCAATTTGGAGGCCCTTGCACAAACTGGCTTTATTCTACCTAAGTTGCCCTCCCACAAGTGTGTACTCCGAAAGAGTGTTTAGTGCCGCCGCTCACCTTGTCAGCAATCGGCGTACGAGGTTACATCCAGAAAATGTGGAGAAGATGATGTTCATTAAAATGAATTATAATCAATTCCTCCGCGGAGACATTGACCAGCAGCAATTGCCTCCACAAAGTACACAGGGAGCTGAGATGGTGGATTCCAGTGGGGACGAATTGATAATCTGTGAGGAGGGGGATGTACACGGTGATATATCGGAGGGTGAAGATGAGGTGGACATCTTGCCTCTGTAGAGCCAGTTTGTGCAAGGAGAGATTAATTGCTTCTTTTTTGGGGGGGGTCCAAACCAACCCGTCATATCAGTCACAGTCGTGTGGCAGACCCTGTCACTGAAATGATGGGTTGGTTAAAGTGTGCATGTCCTGTTTTGTTTATACAACATAAGGGTGGGTGGGAGGGCCCAAGGACAATTCCATCTTGCACCTCTTTTTTCTTTTCTTTTTCTTTGCATCATGTGCTGATTGGGGAGGGTTTTTTGGAAGGGACATCCTGCGTGACACTGCAGTGCCACTCCTAGATGGGCCCGGTGTTTGTGTCGGCCACTAGGGTCGCTAATCTTACTCACACAGTCAGCTACCTCATTGCGCCTCTTTTTTTCTTTGCGTCATGTGCTGTTTGGGGAGGGTTTTTTGGAAGGGACATCCTGCGTGACACTGCAGTGCCACTCCTAGATGGGCCCGGTGTTTGTGTCGGCCACTAGGGTCGCTAATCTTACTCACACAGTCAGCTACCTCATTGCGCCTCTTTTTTTCTTTGCGTCATGTGCTGTTTGGGGAGGGTTTTTTGGAAGGGACATCCTGCGTGACACTGCAGTGCCACTCCTAGATGGGCCCGGTGTTTGTGTCGGCCACTAGGGTCGCTAATCTTACTCACACAGCTACCTCATTGCGCCTCTTTTTTTCTTTGCGTCATGTGCTGTTTGGGGAGGGTTTTTTGGAAGGGACATCCTGCGTGACACTGCAGTGCCACTCCTAGATGGGCCCGGTGTTTGTGTCGGCCACTAGGGTCGCTAATCTTACTCACACAGTCAGCTACCTCATTGCGCCTCTTTTTTTCTTTGCGTCATGTGCTGTTTGGGGAGGGTTTTTTGGAAGGGCCATCCTGCGTGACACTGCAGTGCCACTCCTAGATGGGCCCGGTGTTTGTGTCGGCCACTAGGGTCGCTAATCTTACTCACACAGCTACCTCATTGCGCCTCTTTTTTTCTTTGCGTCATGTGCTGTTTGGGGAGGGTTTTTTGGAAGGGCCATCCTGCGTGACACTGCAGTGCCACTCCTAGATGGGCCCGGTGTTTGTGTCGGCCACTAGGGTCGCTAATCTTACTCACACAGCTACCTCATTGCGCCTCTTTTTTTCTTTGCGTCATGTGCTGTTTGGGGAGGGTTTTTTGGAAGGGACATCCTGCGTGACACTGCAGTGCCACTCCTAGATGGGCCCGGTGTTTGTGTCGGCCACTAGGGTCGCTTATCTTACTCACACAGCGACCTCGGTGCAAATTTTAGGACTAAAAATAATATTGGGAGGTGTGAGGTATTCAGAATAGACTGAAAATGAGTGTAAATTATGGTTTTTGAGGTTAATAATACTTTGGGATCAAAATGACCCCCAAATTCTATGATTTAAGCTGTTTTTTAGTGTTTTTGGAAAAAAACACCCGAATCCAAAACACACCCGAATCCGACAAAAAAAATTCGGTGAGGTTTTGCCAAAACGCGTTCGAACCCAAAACACGGCCGCGGAACCGAACCCAAAACCAAAACACAAAACCCGAAAAATTTCAGGCGCTCATCTCTAATTTTAACCCTTATGTTTCACTGCAGTTTGGGATAACACGATATATCCTATTTTAATTGTATTACGTTAAAGGTTATATTTTATGATAAATCAGTCCTTCTCAAGTGCGTCAACAATACTGGTTTCTCTTTTCTTTTTCTTCAATTTATGTTGCATATATACTGTAGTTGACAGCACCCCCTATGAAATATTGTTTACGATATAAGAAAGGGGTTTCACCAGTGGTTGTATGGAATTAACCACTTAACTGGCATGGTCAGATTTCATGCAACTGCGCCGTCCCACCCTGTCCCCCCGTTTTTGACGAGAAGATCCGTTTTGCAGATGTATATAATATAATATAATATAATGTTTAAATATTTAAAAAAATACTTTTACAACTTTATTAAATAAAATAAATTTAAAAAAACAATGCTTTAAACGCTTTTGAAGGGAAAAATCCTCAGTTAAGTGGTTAAACCACATACATTCACAATATCAACCTAATATATTACTTACAAGTGTGCAGATACTACGTTTTTTCTGTATCTTTTATTGATACTAACGTTTGTGCCAGAGGTTTGACTGTATAAAGTATATGAAAAATACAAAGAATATGTTAGAAATATCTTCTCTGTATTATTCTAATCATTTTTATAGTCAAATTTATGGAGTAAAAAGTCTATGGCAGGTGAGGCACTGCCTATCTTTTCCACACATCTCTGATCAAAACTCAGCAAATGTCAAGGAGTTTATACTGCTGCACCTGTGTATTATGTCCAGATGTACCCTTTGGCTTATATATTGCATGTAACTCTGGCTCTGGTGCTAGACAGTGCCTCTTGAGCCATTTAGCTCACCGCACGTCCCTGAGTGGGGCCCCAGGCAGTGGGGCCCACCGGTGGTTTCCCCTGTACCCCTGTGGGCCAGTCCAAGCCTGCTGTGCAGTATAATGCATCATATGTATAGTTGCACAATGTAGATCCTGATCCATAGAGAAGGGGCTGGCCGTTGGCAGTGGGACCCACCGGGGTTGCCCTGTACCCTGTGGGCATGCATGCAGCAGTTTGGTAGTGTTTATGTAATGCATACACCTGGGCTGCCGGCTGGCGCAATACTATGTGTGACATCCTGTTAACAACTGCGCCCCATTGGCTGTACCACAGCAGAGTACAAAGACTATGCAATAACATGTTTGCTATGTAATAGTACCTGAAGCGATGATATTGTCCCCACTACACCATAGCACCAGGCAGCCACCACGCTGTGTGTACAGCAGCAGCCGGCGGAGCACACTGGAAACCCCGCCCCCGTGACGTCACCGCTGCCACCACGCTGTGTGTATAGCAGCAGCCGCCAGAGCACAGCGGAATGCCCGACCCTATGATATTACCAGCCGCCACTGTCAAGCCATTGGCTGCGGCCGGCCCTCGCGTCGCTGCTTCCGCGCTGTGTTTTCCACCAGGATCTTGGCCAAGTATCGGTTTCACAGTGCAACGCCACCCTCCGCATGCCACACCAGCAGCCGCCATCATCGTCCCTGGAGACGGGATGGGGATCTGGGCTGTAACCCGCAAGTAAGCAGCTGTCAGCAGCACGGCATATGGCTGCAGCCTGTGTATCTGGCCAAGTGGCTGTGTAACCTGTGGAAGGGGGGGGAGAGGAGGGGGAGCCGCGCTGTAACCCCCCTGCTTATGGAGCTGTCACCACCACGGCATATGGCTGCAGCCTGTGTATCTGGCCCAGGGCTAGTAATGACGTGGACCTGTGGGAGGGGTGTGTGTGTGTGTTTCTAGCTTACAGTGATTCAGAAGGGCAGACCCTGTTAGAGTTATACACTGAGTTATACACTGAGTCACAGAATCACAGATCTGGGCAGATATATAAGAGATAAGAGATAAGAGTCAATGGGTTATGAAACATGTCAGCATTTGCTGCTCCTACTTCAGAATGTGTCCCTCTGCTGGCTACCAGTATTTATTTGCTAATAGACTTTGAGCTGCCATAACGTATTTTATGACTTTAAAGTGCTTGTTATGTGATGGGAATGCTTGTGCTGTTGATTTAGTACGGAGTCTGATATGCTGATGGCACCCCCTATAATGCACTGGAGCTCTTGATAAGATAACAGCACCATTCCTTGTTTACTATATGTATTTCGATTTTCTCTGATGTCCTAGTGGATGCTGGGGACTCCGTAAGGACCATGGGGAATAGCGGGCTCCGCAGGAGACTGGGCACTCTAAAGAAAGATTTAGTACTATCTGGTGTGCACTGGCTCCTCCCTCTATGCCCCTCCTCCAGACCTCAGTTAGAATCTGTGCCCGGACAGAGCTGGGTGCTTTTAGTGAGCTCTCCTGAGCTCAATAAGAAAGTATTTTAGTTAGGTTTTTTATTTTCAGAGAGCTTCTGCTGGCAACAGACTCTCTGCTACGAGGGACTGAGGGGAGAGAAGCAAACCTACTAACTGCGGATAGGTTGCGCTTCTTAGGCTACTGGACACCATTAGCTCCAGAGGGATCGAACACAGGACCTGACCTTGTCGTCCGTTCCCGGAGCCGCGCCGCCGTCCCCCTCGCAGAGCCAGAAGACAGAAGCCGGCAGAAGCGGAGAAGACATCGAAATTGGCGGCAGAAGACTCCTGTCTTCACATGAGGTAGCGCACAGCACTGCAGCTGTGCGCCATTGCTCCCACACTAACCCACACACTCCGGTCACTGTAGGGTGCAGGGCGCAGAGGGGGGCGCCCTGGGCAGCAATTGTTACCTCCTGGCGAATGCTGTATATAAACAGTGGCACACTGTTATATGTATGAGCCCCCGCCATTTATTTTACAAGAAATCGCGGGACAGAAGCCCGCCGCTGAGGGGGCGGGGCCTTCTTCCTCAGCACTCACCAGCGCCATTTTCCTGCCACAGCTCCGCTGAGAGGAAGCGCCCCAGGCTCTCCCCTGCAGAATCACGGTAGAGGGGTAAAAAAGAGAGGGGGGGCACATAAATTTAGGCGCATTAATCATAATACAGCAGCTACTGGGTAAACACTAAGTTACTGTGTAATCCCTGGGTTATATAGCGCTGGGGTGTGTGCTGGCAAACTCTCTCTCTGTCTCTCCAAAAGGCCTTTTGGGGGTCCTGTCCTCATTTAGAGCTTCCCCTGTGTGTGTGGTGTGTCGATACGCGTGTGTCGACATGTTTGACGAAGAGGGCTATGTGGAGGCAGAGCAAGTGCAGTTGACTGACGTGTCGCCGCCGACGGTGCCGACACGTGATTGGATGGATATGTGGAAGGTGTTAAATGATAATGTAAACTCCTTACATAAAAGGTTGGATAAAGCTGATACCTCGGGTCAGTCAGGGTCTCAACCCATGCCTGATCCTACAGCGCAGAGGCCCTCAGGGTCTCAAAAGCGCCCACTATCCAAAATGGTTGACACAGATGTCGACACGGATTCTGACTCCAGTGTCGACGACGATGATGCAAAATTGCAACCAAAAATGACAAAAGCTATACGTTATATGATTATAGCGATGAAGGATGTTTTACACGTATCAGAGGTGAACCCTGTCCCTGACAAGAGGGTTTATATGTATGGGGAGAAAAAGCAAGAGGTGACTTTTCCCCCTTCACATGAGTTAAATGAGTTATGTGAAACAGCGTGGGATTCCCCAGATAAGAAAGTCCTGATTTCCAAAAGGTTACTTATGGCGTACCCTTTCCCGCCTGAGGACAGGGTGCGCTGGGAATCCTCCCCTAGGGTAGATAAAGCTCTGACACGCTTATCTAAGAAGTGGCCCTGCCGTCGCAGGATACGGCCACCCTAAGGGATCCTGCAGATAGAAAGCAGGAAAGTATCCTGAAATCTGTTTATACACATTCAGGGACTCTACTGAGGCCGGCAATTGCGTCGGCGTGGATGTGTAGTGCTGTAGCAGCGTGGACAGATAATCTGTCTGAGGAAATGGATACCTTAGACAGGGATACTATTATGCTGACCCTGGGGCATATAAAAGACACTGTCCTATATATGAGGGATGCCCAGAGGGACATTTGCCTACTGGGCTCTAGAATTAATGCAATGTCAATTTCTGCCAGGAGGGTCCTGTGGACTCGGCAGTGGACAGGTGATGCCGACTCCAAAAAACACATGGAGGTGTTACCTTACAAGGGTGAGGAATTGTTTGGGGACGGTCTCTCGGACCTGGTTTCCACAGCTACTGCTGGGAAGTCAAACTTTTTGCCATATATTCCCCCACAACCGAAGAAAGCACCGTATTACCAAATGCAGTCCTTTCGCGCACAAAGAAGCAAGAAGGTCAGAGGTGCTTCCTTTCTTGCTAGAGGCAGGGGCAGAGGAAAAAAGCTGCACCTTACAGCTAGTTCCCAGGAACAGAAGTCCTCCCCGGCTTCCACTAAATCCACCGCATGACGCTGGGGCTCCATGGGTGGAGCCAGGAGCGGTGGGGGCGCGTCTCCGACATTTCAGCCACCAGGGGGTTCGCTCACAGGTGGATCCCTGGGCTATACAGATTGTGTCTCAGGGATACAAGCTGGAATTCGAGGTGATGCCCCCTCAACATTACCTAAAATCGGCCCTGCCAGCTTCCCCCATAGAAAGGGAAGTAGTGGTAGCGGCAATTCACAAGCTATTTCTCCAGCAGGTGGTGGTAAAGGTTCCCCTTCCTCAACAGGGGAAGGGATACTATTCCACAATGTTTGTGGTACCGAAACCGGACGGTTCGGTCAGACCTATATTAAATTTAAAGTCCCTGAACATTTATCTGAAAAGATTCAAGTTCAAAATGGAATCGCTCAGAGCGGTCATTGCAAGCCTGGAAGAGGGGGATTTTATGGTGTCTCTGGACATCGAGGATGCTTACTTGCATGTCCCCATTTATCCGCCTCATCAGGAGTACCTCAGATTTGTGGTACAGGACTGTCATTACCAATTCCAGACGTTGCCGTTTGGTCTGTCCACGGCACCGAGAATATTTACCAAGGTAATGGCAGAAATGATGGTGATCCTGAGAAAGCAAGGAGTCACAGTTATCCCATACTTGGACGATCTCCTCATAAAGGCGAGGTCGAGGGAGCAGTTGCAGATCAGCGTAGCGCACTCACAGGAGGTGTTGCAACAGCATGGCTGGATTCGGAATATCCCAAAGTCGCAGCTGATTCCTACGACGCGTCTGCCCTTTCTGGGCATGATTCTGGACACAGACCAGAAGAAGGTGTTTCTCCCGACGGAGAAGGCTCAAGAGCTTGTGACTCTAGTCAGAGACCTCTTAAAACCAAAACAGGTGTCGGTGCATCACTGCACGCGAGTCCTGGGAAAGATGGTGGCATCGTACGAAGCCATTCCCTTCGGCAGGTTCCATGCGAGGATCTTTCAATGGGGTCTGTTGGACAAATGGTCCGGATCGCATCTTCAGATGCATCGGCTGATCACCCTGTCACCCAGGGCCAGGGTGTCTCTTCTGTGGTGGCTACAGAGTGCTCACCTTCTCGAGGGCCGCAGATTCGGCATACAGGACTGGGTCCTGGTGACCACGGATGCGAGCCTCCGAGGGTGGGGGGCAGTCACTCAGGGAAGAAACTTCCAAGGGTTGTGGTCAAGTCAGGAAACTTGTCTGCACATAAATATCCTGGAACTAAGGGCCATATTCAACGCCCTGAGTCAAGCGGAGCCCCTGCTTCGCAACCAACCAGGGCTGATTCAGTCAGACAACATCACCGCGGTGGCTCATGTAAACCGCCAGGGCGGCACAAGAAGCAGAGTCGCGATGGCGGAAGCCACCAGGATTCTTCGGTGGGCGGAGAATCACGTACAAGCACTGTCAGCAGTGTTCATTCCGGGAGTGGACAACTGGGAAGCAGACTTCCTCAGCAGGCACGACCTCCACCCGGGAGAGTGGGGACTTCATCAAGAAGTCTTCATTCAGATTACAGATCGATGGGAACTGCCACAGGTAGACATGATGGCATCCAGTCTCAACAAAAAGCTGCAACGGTATTGCGCCAGGTCAAGAGACCCTCAGGCGATAGCTGTGGACGCCCTGGTAACACCGTGGGTGTTCCAGTCGGTCTATGTGTTCCCTCCTCTTCCTCTCATACACAAGGTACTGAGAATCGTAAGAAGAAGAGGAGTGAGAACAATACTCATTGTTCCGGATTGGCCAAGAAGACCTTGGTACCCGGAATTGCAAGAAATGCTCACAGAGGACCCATGGCCTCTGCCTCTCAGACAGGACCTGTTGCAACAGGGGCCCTGCCTGTTCCAAGACTTACCGCGGCTGCGTTTGACGGCATGGCGGTTGAACGCCGGATCCTAGCGGAAAAAGGCATTCCGGAGGAAGTTATTCCTACGCTGATAAAGGCTAGGAAGGACGTGACAGCAAAGCATTATCACCGCATATGGCGAAAATATGTTACTTGGTGTGAGGCCAGGAAGGCCCCTACAGAGGAATTCCAACTGGGCAGATTTCTGCACTTTCTACAGTCTGGAGTGACTATGGGCTTGAAGTTGGGATCCATAAAGGTCCAGATTTCGGCCCTATCCATTTTCTTTCAAAAGGAACTGGCGTCTCTTCCTGAAGTTCAGACGTTTGTTAAGGGAGTGCTGCATATTCAGCCCCCTTTTGTGCCACCTGTGGCACCTTGGGATCTCAACGTGGTGTTGGGTTTCCTAAAATCCCACTGGTTTGAACCACTTAAGACCGTGGAGCTAAAGTATCTCACGTGGAAGGTGGTCATGCTATTGGCATTAGCTACGGCTAGGCGTGTGTCAGAATTGGCGGCTTTGTCATGTAAAAGTCCCTATCTGGTTTTTCATATGGACAGGGCGGAATTGAGGACTCGTCCCCTATTTCTGCCAAAGGTGGTGTCATCTTTTAATTTGAACCAACCTATTGTAGTGCCTGCGGCTACTCGTGACTTGGAGGATTCCAGGTTACTAGATGTAGTCAGGGCTTTGAAGATTTATGTAGCCCGAACGGCTGGAGTCCGGAAAACTGACTCGCTGTTTATCCTTTATGCCCCCAACAAGTTGGGTGCGCCTGCTTCAAAGCAAACAGTTGCCCGCTGGATCTGTAACACGATTCAGCAGGCTCATTCTGCGGTTGGATTGCCGCATCCAAAATTAGTGAAAGCCCATTCCACAAGGAAGGTGGGCTCTTGTTGGGCGGCTGCCCGAGGGGTCTCGGCATTACAGCTTTGCCGAGCTGCTACTTGGTCGGGTTCAAACACATTTGCAAAATTCTACAAGTTTGATACCCTGGCTGAGGAGGACCTTGAGTTTGCCCATTCGGTGCTGCAGAGTCATCCGCACTCTCCCGCCCGTTTAGGAGCTTTGGTATAATCCCCATGGTCCTTACGGAGTCCCCAGCATCCACTAGGACGTCGGAGAAAATAAGATTTTACTTACCGGTAAATCTATTTCTCATAATCCGTAGTGGATGCTTGGCGCCCGTCCCAAGTGCGGACTTTCTGCAATACGTGTACATAGTTATTGCTTAATAATGGGTTATGTTATGTTGGCATCCATTGTTGATGCCCTGTTGTTGTTCATACTGTTGACTGGATAAGTGTATCACAAGTTATACGGTGTGATTGGTGTGGCTGGTATGAGTCTTACCCGAGATTCCAAAATCCTTTCCTTATAATGTCTGCTCTTCCGGGCACAGTTTCCTTAACTGAGGTCTGGAGGAGGGGCATAGAGGGAGGAGCCAGTGCACACCAGATAGTACTAAATCTTTCTTTAGAGTGCCCAGTCTCCTGCGGAGCCCGCTATTCCCCATGGTCCTTACGGAGTCCCCAGCATCCACTACGGACTACGAGAAATAGATTTACTGGTAAGTAAAATCTTATTTTTTCTATACTTACTGAGCAATGCCTCTTGTCTGTCTTTTTCCCTGTTATCACTGTGAGTGGCAAAGTAAGTTAAGGGGGTTGAGGAGTCTGCACCGACTTTCCAGTTCTTTTACCAGTGACATGTTCTGGTACCCTCATTTAATAGATCTTTCAGAAATTGACGTGGATGTGCATGCAGCCTATTATTTTCTAGAAACCACTAATACCCATGAGGTTCTGGCTCCCAGTGATTTGATAGGTAATGTTCTCATTAATAGTGGACTATCCCTCAGCAGAGCCGGCCATTGGCATAGGCAAACTAGGCAATTGCCTAGGGCATTTGATATGCCTAAGGGCTTCAGCAGCTTCTGCTGATTAAAATGATATGCGGCATGCCTATGTTCTGTGTGTAGCATTTCATATGCAGATACAGCCACAGTCTCACACAATATATAGGCATGCTGCATATCATTTTAATCAGCAGAATCTGATTGTGCATCCTAGCCACATGCAAATTAGATGCATTTTCATAAAAAAAAGGTGCCCGACGTTAGCATTGAGGCAAGATTTATGAGGACACATCCGTATCCAAGCAGAGGCAGAGGTCACAGTGTTAGTGGCAGTGTGAGTGCTGGGTGCATGTGAGTGGGTTGGTTATGCAGTAGTGTTCGGAATACGTGTAAGGAGCAGGGACGTGCGGTGAGCTAAGTGGCTCAGGAGGCACTGGCTAACCCTAGAGCCAGAATTTCATGCAATATATGAGCCAAAGGGTACATCTGGGCATTATACACAGGTGCAGCAGTATAAACTCCTGGAAATTTGGTGAGTTTTGATCACAAATGTGCTGAAAAGATACACAGGTGAGGCACTGTCTCACCTGCCATAGACTTTTTACTCCAGAGTTTGGGCTATAAAAATTATTAGAATAACGCAAAGAAGATATTTCAAACAAATTATTAGTATTTTTCATATACTTTATTCAGTCAAAACTCTGGTTTAAACGTAAGTATGACAGAAAAAGCTCTGCCTCACCTGCCTCACCCCACCGCATTTCACTGGTAAGGAGCATTATGTGTGTCATGTAAAAATGCATTAATAATGTGCAACATATGTGTAATGGGCACTATGTGTGTCATTATGTGTAAAAGGGCATTAATAAAGGTTGTCATAATGTGTAAGGCGCATTATGTTTATAAGGACATTAATAATGTGTAAGGGCATTACTGTGTGGAATTATGTGGATAAATGCATTACTAATGTGTGGCATTATGTGTATAAGGTGCTCTACTATGTGGCGTTGCGTATAGAAAGGACACTACTGTGTCGTCTAATATGAATAAAGAGCAATAGGGTGTGGTGTAATGTGAATAAGGAGCAATTCAGTGTGATGTAATGTAATGTGAATAAGGGGCTCTACTGTGAGGAGTAATATTTATAAGGTAAAGTAATACTACTGTGGGATGTAATATGCATTATGGACACTATCGCATGATCAAATGTGAATAAAGTTGCAGTACTATGTGGCGTAATTGGAATTGGGTTTACCACTGTGTGGCCATGCCCCTTGCCAGCAGAAACACACCCCTTTTTGGGCTGTGCGCCAAATGTTAGAACTGTTCCTATTTAAATATAGGGGATACAAACACCAAAATAAGGACTGTTATGGGTGAGGGGTGATGGTGCTGGGAAAGAGGTGCAAGGTCAGAGGCGGAACCAGCGGTGGTGCTAGGGGGCACCGGCCAAAATCTTGCCTAGGGCATCATATTGGTTAGGGCCGGCTCTGTCCCTCAGGATGTCTGCTATTCCTGTAGCTGCCTCTTGGTGAGCTGGTCTTCTCTGACTTCTGGTCTCCATTTCCTAATCCCAAATGCTCATCATGACAATCTGTGCGATATGATGTCTGTTTCTAAGAGTTCTTTGGCGCTACCATATCTGTTTTCACAAAATATTCACATATACAATTATGTCTCTGACTTCTCCAGGCTTAACATAAAAAAAAAAAAACATGTTACTCACATTAGCCCTTTATCGAAGGACCTTTTTTTAATATATTTTTGCATAGGTACTAATGTTATAAATTAATTGAACTCTCTGGGCCTGATTCTGATGTGGACAGTATTGCACAGTCGCAAAGCAGCAGCTGTACAATACCGTACAACTAACATTCAAATGCAGCAGGTGGCATCTGTATGAAATAGACGCCTTCTGCCAGCATCTGCTATCCGAGTGCTGCGTCTGAAGACGCACAATCGGAATGGTCGTGGTTATGGGCCACTCTGCGGAAGCCAAAGCTTACACAGACTAACAGTCAGAACTGCTCTGCTGGTTCCAGGAAGTCCGCGATCAACAATGCAGAACCTGGGCTTGGAAGGCCTACAAAACCGTCCAGGTTTTCGCCCCCTGCTCCACCCCCCATATGCCACAGGGACACATTTTTGCACATGCGCAGAATGGGGCGTGTGTAGGATCAGAAACATTGAATTAGAATCAGAATCAGTTTCAGGCCTGCTGTTCTAATTCATATCATTAATGGACACATTTGTGAAAAAGTGGCGATAGGGCTGCTTTTCTATCACTACTTATAGTAGAAAACATCCTATCTCCATGATTTAAAAAAATTTCACCCTAGTGACACTCTGCTGCCCAGCAAAATTGTCTGGTAGGGGAATTACAATTTTGGTGGAGCTGCAATCTTGGTGGAGCTGCAATCTTGGTGGAGCTGCAAATATGTGATGCGACTCATTGGTACGTGTATGTTTAGTGGAACTGAAGACCTGACTTGAGCTTTCAGATCTACTAGCGAAATAAATGACAGAAAAAAATAATAGAAATTTTATAATATATATGAGTTCACTGGGCTGGTGTGATTCCGCACAGGTTATGAAGCATGCATAGGTTCAATAATTGAATGAAACCGTCTCTATAATGCCTGTTGGTGGTGCACCATGAAGTCCGTAATTGCTTACTGGGTATAGAGATACAAAGAACAAGAAAGAAGACTTCTTTTTGGCACACTCTTAGATAGCTATTGGAAAAAGATTAATTATAAACTTTAAAACATAACTTTTACTACGTTTCAATTTCAAATAAGTCTCCTATAACAATTCTAACACAAGATATAGTGTATATTTACACTTTTTAGTTTCGGATAATACATAACTCTGGGGCAGATTTATTAAGCGTGGTGAAGTGATAAAGTGGATGGAGATAAAGGCCCTCATTCCGAGTTGATCGCTCGCAAGGCGAATTTAGCAGAGTTGCTCACGCTAAGCCTACGCCTACTGGGAGTGTATCTTAGCTTCTTAAAATTGCGACCGATGTATTCGCAATATTGCGATTACAAACTACTTAGCAGTTTCAGAGTAGCTTCAGACTTACTCGGCATCTGCGTTCAGTTCAGTGCTTGTCGTTCCTGGTTTGACGTCATAAACACACCCAGCGTTCGCCCAGACACTCCCCCGTTTCTCCGGCCACTCCTGCGTTTTTTCCGGAAACGGTAGCGTTTTTATCCACACGCCCCGAAAACGCTGTGTTTCCGCCCAGTAACACCCATTTCCTGTCAATCACACTACGTTCGCCAGAGCGAAGAAAAAGCCGTGAGTAAAAATACTATCTTCATTGTAAAATTACTTGGCGCAGTCGCAGTGCGAATATTGCGCATGCGTACTAAGCGGAATTTCACTGCGATGCGAAGAAAATTACCGAGCGATCAACTCGGAATGAGGGCCAAAGTACCAGCCAATCAGATCCTATATTCTATGTTACAGGCTGGGTTTGAAAAATGACAGTTAGGAGCTAAATGGCTGGTGCTTTATCACCCTCCACTTTATCACTTCACCAGGCTTAATAAATGTGTCCCTCTGTGAGAAGTACTTTGGGGGTCAATCTGACCCGATCGCACGCTGCAGTTGTTCACAGCGCAGCGTTTGGGTTGGAACTGCGCATGCGCCGGCACCGCAGTGCGCTGGCACATGCCAGGCGGCCAAAGTCCGTCATTACCTAGCGATCCCCTCTGCCTGATTGACAGGCAGAGGCGTTCGCCGGGCAGGAGGGGGCGGCACGGCGGTGGGAGGGGGCGGCACGGCGGCGTTAACCGGCGTTTTCGGGGTGCGGCCCGGCCAACGCAGGCGTGGCCGGACCATGCAGGGCATCACACGCAACCACTGTAACCCGGGGCAGTGATGTGTCTGTGCGATGCCTTTGTACTTGTGCGAGGATGGCCGGACTGACATGCGGGGCGTACTAACCCTGTGCTGGGCGTTTCCCCGCATGTCTGGTAAGATGATCGTAGCTGTGCTAAATTTAGCACAGCTACGATCAACTCGGAATGACCCCCTTTGTCCAGTGCATCAATTTGTAAGAAACCTAAATAAAGTGTGTAGAAGCGTGGGGTTTAGACTGCCACCGGATAGAGAATAATTTTCAGTACCTAATCAATTTTGCCTTTTGATGCATAAGTATTGTAATATCTTGACTGTACAAAAACTAATAAAGAATAGGAAGGTAACGGTAAGTAGTCTGGTATATTTAGTCCTTTAACATTAAAGTAACGATCTTTAAATTGTTGTGGCCTGTCATGGGATTAAGCATATACGAGGACATACAAGAGAAAGGTTCGGTTCACTGGTTCCCATGGTGAGTAAAAGAAAAAGAAGGGGAAGAGTAAGAAATAACAACTCAGACGTAGTGCATTGGAAATATAAGTCAAAAAGACAAAAACCTAAAACAAGTGGTAATGAAAGATAGACTGCAATTGAGCAAAGAGTGGTTTCCAACCAACTCATGGTCCAATAAAATCGGAAATGCAGCGTATAGGGGGTAGAAGGGGGCCAGAGACCGTGACGACAAATTTAGTTAACTTGGATAACATTGAGAATGAACAGATACCAAACAGGATACCTAGCGTAAGGGAAATTCCCGACACAAACAGCGGTAATTGTGTTAAACCAATAACATATATAAACAGCAGTAGAAGTTGAGCCTCTATAAGGCGTTGCATTAAGTGGGAAAAAATATAATATAGACATCTCTAGCAAACCATGAACTAAAATGTAACAAGCAAAAAAGCATCTAATTAGCCATGTCATAGAATGAAGGGGGTAATTCCAAGTTGTTCGCAGCAGGAATTTTGTTAGCAGTTGGGCAAAACCATGTGCACTGCAGGGGGGGGGGGGGGGGGGCAGATATAACATGTGCAGAGAGAGTTAGATTTGGGTGTGGTGTGTTCAATCTGCAATCTAATTTGCAGTGTAAAAATAAAGCAGCCTGTATTTACCCTGCACAGAAACAAAATAACCCACCCAAATCTTACTCTCTCTACACATGTTATATCTGCCTCCCCTGCAGTGCACATGGTTTTGCCCAACTGCTAACAAAATTCCTGCTGCGATCAACTTGGAATTACCCCCGAAAGCAGGTAATATTCCAGCAACGATCAGTCTTGTAATGGAGGTTCAAGGCACTTCTGCAGGTGAGACTGTAATGGGGATTTGCGCCTTGTCCTCGAGGTGGAGGGTTGTTGCCAAAGGTCATCTTTGGAGGGGAGTTGTGGGAGCTCTAACTGACCATGGAATGATTCCCAGTCAGGGAGCTTAATTGGTTGGAGAACGATCGAGGAGAGGAAGGTAGGCCGGTTTATGGAGAGTGAAATTTTTGCCGTTGTGCGTGAGCTGTAATGAAAAGGGTATCCCCAGCGGTACTTTAAATGGTAAGTAGTCTGGTTGGATGCCAACAGTTGAAGAATCAACCTAATAGAGAGAGAGAGCTAGATGGTGAATCTGCTGTCAATATTAGACTGGAGGGGTTCCGTTTGCCCAGACCTACAACACCAGGTATTCCCTTGGCCCTACACTTTATATATTCCCAGACCGAACAAGATTGGGCATATACAGTGTGGTATGGTAGTAGGTCGTTATTGATAATTGGGTCCCCAGAATCATTGATGAGAGTTCACAGAATATATAGTTAGAAAGGAATGTAGAAAATAGGTAAGTTAATACAGAACTGCTGTCAAGTGGATGCAGGGTTGAAGGAAGAATAGGGTGAGTCTGCTTTTGGGTAAAGAATTTCCAGCTAGGGAAGCCCATCCCAGGTTACCAAACCGCGGGATCCTCAGGGTTTAAACCTGCGTTGGCCAGCGGTGCATACCCGCAACCTGCAGTGCTGCTTGTTCTTCAGGCCTGGTAGAGGCAACGATGACTGTACTGATGGGCAGCATTGGATTCAGCAAATTAAACTGCACATTTCCTCTGGGTGTCCAAAGGGTGTACAATCCAAAGGCCTTTTGACAGGTCGATATCAGGGTCTGAGTTTGATTTGTAGAGAATTAGATCTTAATGATTAAACATTGTCTGCAAAGCACTATATAATATATTGGCACTATGTTAATAAAGGGTAATAATTGACCTATATGTGCTAACTTTGGGGGAAAGGAATGTTGTACTTTTGTCATGGGTTTGTTTTTTGTTTTTTTGGTCCTTCCTTCTAAATGAGCCTGATCTGTGTCTAGCTTTCCGTGTTGGAGACCTTATTGTCCCAAGAATCGGTTATTCAATAGTAGTGTCAACCAACCTGAATTACAGTGTGTATTGCCAGCTTGTGTGAACCAGAACTTGGTAAAAAAAAAGAAAAGATTTATATATATATATATATATATATATATATATATATATATTTATAATATGCGGAGATCACTGCTTCATGGTTTTCCTTGCTCCTCTTAATCACTTGCCATGTGTATGTCCACTACAGTGCCTGAATGTAACACAGTTGCTCCTGAACTTTGGCCTTGGATGGGTGTCAGAAATCACACCTCAGCAGTTCACCCTTCTGTGCCCAGCATTACTATACCAGATTGACAGTGGTGTGTGCATTCAGCACAATGATCAGCTGACCCCAGATCAGACACAATCCCAGCAGTCACTACTAACAGGTACAGTATGTAGTACAATCTACACTGGCTCACTTCTCTGCTCTTATCACTGCTTAGTAAATGTCCCCCATAGACTCAAGACTCAGTGGTGGATTTCCCACTAGGCGCGTGCCTAGGGATGATAGTTGCTGGGGCGACTGATAATGTGTCTATGGGCGGCCAGATCCCTAAATTTGCCCCTGCCAAGACTGATAAAGTTGTATTACTCAGATATTATCCTGTTAGAAACATCACATGCTCACAAGCTGTTGTAGTGGGACATCTAGAACTGGTGGTTCATTGGGCCAATAATCACCACCTTCCTAAGGGATTTGTGTTCCAGCTGTAAGAAAAGTAGGGTGTAGTATTATATGCCAGCGGCCGGACTCCAGGCGACCAGCATACCAGCGCCAGAATCCCGACCGCTGGCATACCGACAGCGTGGCGAGCGCAAATGAGCCCCTTGCGGGCACGCTGCGCTCACCACGCTATTTATTCTCCCTCCAGGGGGGTCGTGGACCCCCAAGAGGGAGATAAAGTGTTGGTATGCCAGCTGTCGGGATTCCGCTGCCGGTATACTGTGCGCCGGGATTCCGACAGCCGGCAAACTGAAGACCAACCTGACGGTATGCTAACTTCAGGTTGCAGTCAATAGTCTTAATAAAGGTATGGTACATGGGCAATCATTTTTTTTATTAATCCCCAATTAGATCTGAGATGATCTTACTGAGTGACACATATTCCCAGAGAGAAGTCTAATCGCTGAGGCAGCACAAGTTGTATAGTGCTGTAAGTGTATTTCTCTGTGTACATAGACACAACTTTACGGAACTTTTTAGCAAATTCACCCAGAGGGGGACACGTACATGTTCAGGTTAAACTGTACCATTACATTGTCTGACCAGTTTATACAAGTCAAGCGCAAGATTTCATAAATGTAATACCATTCTTTTAACAACAGATATATTTAATATGGGCAGAATACTGATATGTTTGAGTAACTTTTTGTCACTGTTCTGTGTACAGCAAAGTACGAGAAGTCCAGTCTATAAAGTCATGATGTATTTTGCACCTTGTGATTCTGATCTTTTCTGTCTTCCAGTCCTGGCTTGGGGGGCAGTTGCGGTTACAGCGATCACTGCCCCTTCTCTTCTTGCTGTGGCTTTTATGCCACTTCTCAGACGCCCGCTGTTCCGCTACCTACTCAGGTTCCTGGTGGCCTTAGCTGTCGGGACCCTCTGCGGTGATGCCTTATTGCACCTTCTGCCACATGTATGTCTTCTTCTCTTAAACTTTATTATTGGATTACATAATTACATCTCACAGCACAAAAGTGCAGAGGCATAGCCTATGTTGTATTTTTTTGTTCTGCTTACTTTGTTGCACATACCATAAGGACTTTGTATGTTTCATTATAAAGACACTGCTCAATATGTTCTGGAGTTTTTGTCCATGACTAAACCATCCTATAAAGCTACATACATTACCTCAGAAACCTGTACTTTACAGTCACATACACATCCTTTAATTAATTGGAACTTCTCGTTTTCTTATACAATACTGCTTAATTCATCCTCAATAGCATTGACTAACATTATATAACTTATCACACCAAGAATTATCAGGGCAAACTGTGTTCCATTTGTTAGGCTAAATGTAATAGCCTGCGAGCTGCCTGAGTTGTGGGACTTTGGGGGTCATTCCGACCCGTTCGCACGCTGCTGTTTTTCTCAGCAGTGCAAACGGGTCGGTACTGTGCATGCGCGGTGGACGCAATGCGCAGGCACGTTGTTGCCCTGTGAGAAGATTGACAGGAGGGAGGCGTTCCGGGGGTGGAGGGGGGGGGGGGGGTGCTGGTTGCAAGTGACCGTTTTCTGGGAGTTATTTTAGGAGCTGCAGTAGTAAATTTAGAAACCTTAATAATAGGATCCACAATAGCATTATTAGCATTTTTTTTTATGCAGCACCAACATATCACTTTTTGAACATAGACTAGTATTACAGACCTGTCATTCTTAGTGTCTCTAGATGTTGTGCCTGACGTTGGCCATTGTCTCTTTTTCTCTTTCTGACGGGTGGGTGCACGACAATCCCAGGGCTTATGGCAGTGAGGGCACAAGCTTTGGGCATTGACTGGAGGGAGTAGTTTGGTGCCATATCTACAAAGCGCTGGAGGTGGGGTGGGAAGAGGCTGTGTCAGACAGCCAGTGAGAGCTATAGCTTTCATAGCAACTCCTAATGATGGTGGTTGAGAATAGAGCTCTTCCAATAGGAAGCCACTACCCTGATATCACGGCTACTTTACCCGGCTTCCAGGGGCTGCAGCCAAGCTTGTTAATTTGTATGCATGCTCAGAACCGTGACCCGTGCACGTGCACATTTACAGATCCCCCAGCCACACAAGTAAGAAGCCAACCTTGGTAACTTAGAATAGAAAATCACTGATCCCAATGGCAACAAAATGACTATTTGCCAGTTAATTGACATGACATTGAAAATATATGGTTTTGTATGCACGCAACAGAGGAATATGTAGCAACTTCATTACACACTAAATTAATGTGAGATAGTTCTCCATCTTCTTAGCACTTGAGGCTGAGAGAAGTAGTTAAGAGAACTGACACTCCAATACCTGATGTACTATGATCTTGTTACAGGCACAGGAAGATCAGACAGAGGATAAGCATCATAATGGACTCCACCCTATGGCACCTGTTTTCAAAGGGTTGTGTGTACTGTGTGGAATCTACGTACTTTTCCTCATTGAAAATCTGTTAGGTCTCCTGAGACAGAGAAGGCAGAAGGTGACATGACTCGTAACAGATTTACATGCATGCTGATGCTCTGCACAATGTATGTATTAATAATTGCTTTACCTTTAGAAACATCCTCGGACAAAAAAGCCCATTCAGGATGAAGGTTGCACCACAGTATTATGGGACCTTGGCCTCCCTGTTGGTAAGTAATAGAGTTCTGCATTTAGAGAATTCATATGGAAAGGCAGATTGTTCAAGCAAGGTAGTTATAGTCAATTACACATTACAGTGACCGTTTTAAGGTGGTTATTCAGCGTTCGCAAACTAAAAAAGCAAGCAACTGGACAAAACCATGTGCACTGCAGGTGGGGCAGATGTTAAATGTGCAGAGAGAGTTAGATTTGGGTGAGTAATATTGTTTCTGTGCAGGGTAACTGGCTGCTTTATTTTTACACTGCAATTTAGATTTTAGTTTGAACACACCCCACCCAAATCTAACTCTCTCTGCACATGTTACATCTGCCCCACCTGCAGTGTAACATGGTTTGGCCCATTAGTGTGCTTTTTTGATTTGCTAACAAACTTGAATAACCCCCTAGATACATTTTGCCCTGACTCTAACAGAAGTAGAAAAGTCATGTCTGACAATAATACAAGTCATGCGCAATCCCTCAATATGAATGATTGTTACAATTTAAAGTTGTAGTTTAGAGAGGTTATCTATACCTGGAAAGACACATAGCAGTAGTAGTATTATTATTATTATTATTATTATTATTATTATTATTATTCTCCTTTATTTAGATGGCGCCACAAGAGATCTGCAGCGCCCATTAAGACTAGATAAACAAATGAGTACAAGTAAGTACATGATTGGAGATTCTGGAATTTGTACTAGTTCTGAGAATGTCTTCTTGATGCAAGAAGATTCTCACCGAATATTGGGAGCTTGTGTCTGACTGGAAGCTTCAGTTTGGGGATCCCTTTGTTACTCCTGTGGTATAGGCATAAAGTAGAGACATTTGTCTATAGAATAGTGAAACACATACAAGATTTATATTTTATATATAATATATAGGATAGTATACTTCATTAACGTTGTAACGGACGCAGCCCAGCTGGCTCATGAGGAGTACTTTTTGCCAGCCTGTTTCTGGATTCAGTGCGTTAGTGTAAAGAGACAGGACAGAACTTGGTTATCACCTATACAGCATGCTGCCTGGATTCACAATAGAACTGGACATCACATATTATTGTGAAACATTATCCCCCTGTTATATGTGTTTGTGCTTATCAGGGAATAATATGTCTAGCCTGATATTTTGTACAGAATGCATATGAAGATGTATATATATGAATGTACTGGTTATTGTATTATAGTTTGTAAAATAATGTGTGTGTCCCCTCCCCCCCGTGACTGCTTTGATAACCTGTTTGTTTGCTGTTGGAGATACAGCCAGTCTCAGATGTCAGTCCATACACCCCCCTCATTCTTCCCCAGACAATGGATTCCAGGCCACACAATCAGATTAATTAAGGTTCATTTAATTAACATCTATTGTGTGCTAGAGGACATGCCTGGGCATGTGAAAGTAGGTCTATCTGAAAGTGTTCTGTAGTCAGCCCCTTTAATGTAACCCACCCAATACAGAGCCAGAAGGTGTCGCCTTATGGTAGGACAGACAAAGGTTTGAGGATAACAGAGGCTATGGAAACAGAGAGTGCATGGAAGTTCCTGGCCTGAGAGGAGTGATGTGTTTGGCTTCTGAAAGTTACTGGTAAGAGAGTGCTGCCAGTGTGCTGAGGCCTAGAAGCATTGTTGGGATCCGCTGGTTTCAAGAGGCTACTGGACGTGCACTGAGGGAGAGATCTACACAGAAGGACAGAGAGAGTGGATGTATCTCTTGAGTGGAGACACTGACTAGGCATTGCGTTGCTGTCAGTGGCAAAGGGCACTGTGTGAGCTGGTATCCCAGACCAGGGGACACAGAACTACTGCTGGCATGTGACATCAGGAGACTGTAATTCTAAACTACTGTGGGGACTTAGTAAGTAAGATACCATCCTGGCATGTAATAGTTACTGTTTTAGTGTACTGTGTGTGTATATTTACAATAAATGGCGTTTGCCACTTTACTAAACTGTTTACCTGAGTGATCAGAGAATCCGTATCCTCACAATTGGTGGCAAGCAGTGGGATCACTCAGTCCCAGTTTACCCTGGGTAAGGCTGCGAGAGGTGTCAGCGGAGTACACCTAAGAGCCTTGTAAACAGTTTGGCACACAGTAGCCAGGTATCTTGCTGAAAAGTTGTTAGTACGTTTGGAAAGTCAGCACTATGGAGGCAGAAACAGAGGTGTACAAAAACCTCAACAAGAGATTCCTGCATATGGTCTGTCGAGCGCGCGGTATTAAGGTGACCGTAACGGATGTAAAGGAATTCCTAATTGCAAGATTGGTTCTATGGGATCGAGAACATCCTGATAATGAGGAGGAGGACTCTGAGGAGTCGGACGACGAGGAACAAGTGACGGAATGGTTGAGACCTTCAGCCGGGACATTCGATGCCAGTAACCGCAGGGAGAGCGGAGGATCGGAGGTGGGATCCCGAGGGTTAGTACAACCCTGTCTGAAAGCCCTTGGAGAGGGGAAGGTTGGAGAAACGTTTGAAAGGACACCGGAGGTATTACAGGCCCGTCTAGAAGCGCTGGGAGATGGCGCGACACCCGAGGATCGGATGCGGGTAATAAAGGAGATGCTGGGATTACCAGAAAACAGTCCTACAGTGTCCAATACTCTACAGACTCCCCTGTCCCATCAGGATGTGCCCCAGGAAATGGGCCAGCAACTCAACCTGGTGTCTGAAAATTTGCATGGAGGAGATTTGCCAAGCCAGCGACTGGGTCAGAGGATGGAGAGCTCGAACAGTCGGCTGATGGAATCCACTCTAAGGTGGCGTGAACAGACCAGGGAGCAAGGTGTGTTGGATGACTCCAGGAGGCAGTTATCCCCAGAAAGGCGTACATGGAGTCTGGACCATACTGTGCGGGTAAGTGCAGTGAATGCTACTCTGTGCTATTCTATGCAAGAAATATCTGAGGAACAGCTGAGTTATAGCATTCCTTTACAAAGTACTAACCAGTCAGCTAAGGTGCCTGTGGTGGGAGGGCTCAATGCACCACACACAGAGGACAAGACCCAGAGTCGTGATCTGCTTGATACAGCAATAGACCTGGGAGAAGTGCAGCTTCCAAGCTTTCCATTTTCAGAGATGGAAGATGAGGAACTGGTGAATGAATGCCAGTACCAAGAACATGTTGGTGTCAAGGGTACCAAGGAGCTGATAAGGGCCGAGGACTCAACGCTGCAGGTGAGGTCTAGTCTGTCAGTGGCACCTGAACCATCTGTCCAGTTTGCTATGCTAGGGGAGGCCCAGAAATTATCAATTGAGGGCGTAGAAGACATTTCAGACCCAAGGGAGGGGGTAGAGGCTTTTGAGGGGGGAGCACGTGGAGAAGAATTACAGTTACTCACTGCTCCCCTGCAGCCAAATTCATCCCAGTGGTTAAGTGCAGAAGAAGGGCCCCAGCCACTGACTATCCCTGCCAGGTTTCCTGATGCAAGGCTGGTGATGCAGATTGTGCTACCCTGTGATACCTCAGAAGTAGAGGGAGTAACGTCTCTCAAAATGGGGGAGGGGGAGGCAAGCCACTGTCCAGATGCACCAGAGGTGATGGAGGTGGAGTTCCCAGGGAATATAGTGTTGGGGAGGGAGAGTGAAGACCCCAGAGACCAGATTTTGTTGATGCAGCTCACTCCCCACTCTTATGCGCCAAATATAAAAGGAGTGTTGTCACCCAAAAAGGAGGGTGGCGAGGGAAGCACCTCTGATGATAGGGGTTACCCACCACTAATCAGGCTGTTTAAACACAGTGCCTGGAATACTGGAGGGGGTCTTAAAAACTGTGAACTGCTGAGCCCAGACCCTCTACCGCCAGATGGAAACGTAAGCCCACACTTGTTTGACCCAGGCGGTCCAGATGTGATGTCTGCCCATCCCAAATGGGTTACTCTTGTCACTGAATCGCAGCGGCTGGAAAAAGTAGGGGAGGTCTGTAACGGACGCAGCCCAGCTGGCTCATGAGGAGTACTTTTTGCCAGCCTGTTTCTGGATTCAGTGCGTTAGTGTAAAGAGACAGGACAGAACTTGGTTATCACCTATACAGCATGCTGCCTGGATTCACAATAGAACTGGACATCACATATTATTGTGAAACATTATCCCCCTGTTATATGTGTTTGTGCTTATCAGGGAATAATATGTCTAGCCTGATATTTTGTACAGAATGCATATGAAGATGTATATATATGAATGTACTGGTTATTGTATTATAGTTTGTAAAATAATGTGTGTGTCCCCTCCCCCCTATGTGACTGCTTTGATAACCTGTTTGTTTGCTGTTGGAGATACAGCCAGTCTCAGATGTCAGTCCATACACCCCCCTCATTCTTCCCCAGACAATGGATTCCAGGCCACACAATCAGATTAATTAAGGTTCATTTAATTAACATCTATTGTGTGCTAGAGGACATGCCTGGGCATGTGAAAGTAGGTCTATCTGAAAGTGTTCTGTAGTCAGCCCCTTTAATGTAACCCACCCAATACAGAGCCAGAAGGTGTCGCCTTATGGTAGGACAGACAAAGGTTTGAGGATAACAGAGGCTATGGAAACAGAGAGTGCATGGAAGTTCCTGGCCTGAGAGGAGTGATGTGTTTGGCTTCTGAAAGCTACTGGTAAGAGAGTGCTGCCAGTGTGCTGAGGCCTAGAAGCATTGTTGGGATCCGCTGGTTTCAAGAGGCTACTGGACGTGCACTGAGGGAGAGATCTACACAGAAGGACAGAGAGAGTGGATGTATCTCTGGAGTGGAGACACTGACTAGGCATTGCGTTGCTGTCAGTGGCAAAGGGCACTGTGTGAGCTGGTATCCAAGACCAGGGGACACAGAACTACTGCTGGCATGTGACATCAGGAGACTGTAATTCTAAACTACTGTGGGGACTTAAGGTGCATACACACGGAGAGATTTTGGCTATGAGAGATTTTGACTAACTTTTCCCTTGAACTGGCAGTAGGAGATTTTGACTAACTTTACCAGAGATTTTGTCTAACTATGCAAGAGATTTTGACTATCTCATTTAAATAAGGGGATGAGTGTCATATATAGGATGAATTTACAGGGTGGCTGGTATTTAAATAGCTAAAAGTTAAAAAAAAAAAATTTGCGTGGGGTCCCCCCTCCTATGTAAAACCAGCCTCGGGCTCTTTGAGCCAGTCCTGGTTGTTAAAATACAGAGGAAAAAATGAGTAGGGTTCCCCCATATTTAGACAACCAGCACCGGGCTCTGCGTCCGGTCCTGGTTTAAAAAATACGGGGGACAAAAGACATAGGGGTCCCCCGTATTTTTAAAACCAGCACCGGGCTCCACTAGCCAGGGAGATAATGCCACAGCCGGGGGACACTTTTATATTGGTCCCTGCGGCCGTGCCATTACCCCCCCAACTAGTCACCCCTGGCCGGGGTACACTGGAGTGAGGACCCCTTAAATCAAGGGGTCCCCCCCTCCAGCCACCCAAGGGCCAGGGGTGAAGCCCGAGGCTGTCCCCCCCCATCCGTGGGCCGGTGGATGGGAGGCTGATAGCCTTTCAATAGTAATATTATTCTTTACAGGAGGCCTATAGGTCCCAGCAAGCCTGCCCCAGCATGCTGGCACTTGGAGAACCACAAGTGCCAGCATGCCCGGACATAAAGGGCCCGCTGGCACCTGTAGTCCACCTGTAAAGAAAATATAAAAAAAAAAACACAACACATTCTTTTAAAAATCCTTTATTAAACTGGGTCTTCACCTGGGGGCGGCGGCCTTTAAGCTCTTTTGCATGGCCGCCGCCTTCCCAGGGCTTCCGGCGTCTTCACCTGGGGGGGCGCCACCTCCCCAGGGCTTCTGGGGTCTTGCTCCGGCGTCTTCACCTGGTGGGCGGCGGCTGCTAAGCTCTTTTGCATAGCCGCCGCCCATCCAGGACTTCCACGGCGTCTTCAGGAGCTCTTCTCCGCTCCTCCTCCGCCGTCGGACTGAAAGCCGCTGCCTCGCGCTGACTTATATAAGTCAGCGGGAGGGGGCGGGGCGATGACGCGGCGAGCCGTGATTGGCTCGCGGCGGCCATCTTGAATTTCAAAAATGACGCTGAGGCGCCATTTTTGAAACTGGTACCGCTCCGCTGCCAAACTCTGCAAGAGAAAGGTAAATTTCCGCCGCCCACACCGCCACCCGCACCGCCGCCGCCCACACCGCCACCCGCCGCCGCCCGCACCGCCGCCGCCCACACCGCCACCGCAACCCGCCGCCGCCCGCACCGCCGCCACAACCCGCCGCCGCCCGCACCACCGCCGCCTGCAACATCGCTATCGCTGGGAAAAATCGCTGGCCTCTAGCGATTTTAACTAACTTTACCAGCGACATAGCCAAAATTGACTTGCCGGCACTGACTATTTTTCCCAGCGATAGCGACTTAGCGGGGACGCGCATCGCTATCACTGCCTGTATACACACGGAGCGATCTGCACTAACTTTCTGAGCGATTTTGACTATATAGTCAAAATCGCTCAGTTATATCGCTCCGTGTGTATGCACCTTTAGTAAGTAAGATACCATCCTGGCATGTAATAGTTACTGTTTTAGTGTACTGTGTGTGTATATTTACAATAAATGGCGTTTGCCACTTTACTAAACTGTTTACCTGAGTGATCAGAGAATCCGTATCCTCACAAACGTAATACATATAAGTCATAATAGATAAATGTAGTACTGTATGAGGTTATAATAGCAATCAGTCACTCGAGTAGTGATATTAAACGCACTAAGATTTTCAATAATTAATAAAATGAGCAACATTTTAAATGAAAGTAAATTATAATAAGGACATCACAGCAACAAACACATATTGAGTGGAATGGTTTCTGGTTGGTACAAATAAAATGGTAATGTTTACAAGATAGGAAACCACCTGAAAACATTTTTGGATTGATTAACGTAGTCACAGGTGTAGCGTTCACAAGCAATATTTATCTGACTTGTTTTTGTAGATGTCTTTAATGTAATTTGATATGGTTATGCTTACAGTAAAAGGGTTATGGATATATGCTTGCCAAACTCTACCTTATGCAAGCATACAGTCATATCCTTTCTTTTTTTTTTTATTTAATGTATTATATAAGTTAATACAGATATTAACTTATATATAGATATGTCAATGAAATAGACTGTAGGATAATATTTAAGAGGTTGTTATATACTCACTATGTATAATATGCTGATATATATATATATATATATATATATAATATTTCCAGAGACTCGGCACTCCCAGTTGCTACATGACTTGATCCGGTGCCCTCATCACAGCCCTCGGGCAACATACAGATCCCTTTGAAAAATGTGGCACTCAAGATACAGTCACGGAGACACAGTGTGTAGTCAACGTTTCAAACCTTTATCATTTATGACAAATGATAAAGGTCTGAAACGCTGACTACACACTGTGTCTCCGTGACTGTATCTTGAGTGCCGCATCTTTTACACCCTTTGCAAACTTTTACCTATGCTATTTTCATCACAACCAACCCATTTTTGTAGCACTCAAATAATCTGTATTCTTTTAGCATTAACCTTACTGAAGAGCTCAATATGTGTCTAGCTGTAAACACTGCAACAGCACATAGATAGTGTAAAGAATGACAGTGTTAGGGTAAAACTAAACCAAGGAAAGGGCAAAAAGAATTCTAAGCACTGGGATTTGATCATGGCAGGCAAATCCACATATAGAAAACATTAGGCCAGTGGGTCCCAAACTGTGTGCCTATGCACCCTGGGGTGCCTCAGGACACTAGCAGGGGTGCTCTGGATTAGTGGTCCAGGACCAATTCAAACTATTGTTGGTCAAAGTAATAGACAAAAACAGTGCTTGTGGCTGCCAATTATAAAATCTGAGGATAAACAGAAGCAAATATTGTCCAGCAACACACTAAAGAAACTAAGGATGACACAAACATCATTTCATTATTGTTTTCTAAAATTCTCAAAGAAACTTTTGGCCTAGGGGTGCCGCAAAAAAATTCTGATACTCTATTGCACCATGATTAAAAAAAAGTTTGGGAACCACCGCATTAGGCCCTAAAATGTACAAGGAAACAACACTGTGGAAGTGCACCCATGATGAGAGTAAAATCATGTCATGTGCCTAAAAGAATAAGTACTCTCTTGTGTTAGGGCAATCAGCCTACTGATAATTAAAACAAAAATCAATATAGTTTCAGAGTGAACATTAAAGGGCACAAACACTATTTTACACAATGTGTATGACAATACTTGTTCCTGGTCTCTCAAATGAGAAAGCCCCCTGGCGAAACGCGCATCTTGGCACAAGTTCCTGGAGCTCACATAGTGCACATGGCGAGCTCCACTGGCAGCATCATCCAGCAAGTAATCTACAGGATCTCATAAGGTATCTTTTTCCTTGGATTTATCAAATGTCTGTACTTTCCTTAGTGTCACCCTGCACTGTATCTAACATCAGGGGTCACAGGAAGACTTAGCACATTCACACTGGATATCCAATCTATATCTCATGTCCTGATTGGGGATATTCATTAAATGTCACTCACAGAGCTGTGCAATGTGGTTTTTATACAAACATGTTGTACTTTTTACCCCATATTTCTGTTTGTGTGAATCTGCACTGTAAACATCAGATTCACCACAGAAATAGATCCAATAGCAGATGTCATATTATCTTCCATCTCACACCCAGGTATAGGAATGGGTATGCTCACGCACTGTTCACTGCCTATAGGGCAAATGGTGTGCAGCAGCAACCCTCTCTATACGCAACTGGAGTCTGCTATTATTTACTATCAGGGCTGTACCTAGGTGTTTGGGCACCACTGGCAAAGTGAATTACTTGACACCTTCCCCCATCAGCCATATAATAATTTTTGTTAGAACTTGGCCATCCTTGCTGTATAGTGCATATTATTGAAGAGCCTGCCTGTAAAGACTTAAAAACTTAAAAATGTATCAATCCAAGCAAGTCTCTTCAGGAACACTGAAATATTTGGACATTGCTCCTTTAATTTGTGTATGGACTCCTATTGGGACAATAGTGTGGAGTTATAGTGAACCGGAGGATATATCAGAATATTCGTACAATATATTCTGTAACAGGTACGCACTTTCTCAACTAACGCTGTCTGTGACACAACATGTAGAATACTCAAGTGTTTCCAGCTTTACAAGGGAGACCTTGCCCTGCAATCACGGAGACCAGCAGCCGCTGTGCTCAGAAGATTTCTCCCAGCGTCTCAGTCAGGGAATAAGGGAGAGCGTGAGGCGGCTCCAGGGTGGAAAATCTGCGAGGAGATGGCGTCCTGGGCCGGGGGAGGGGCTACAGGTCAAGCGCCGGTTCCCTAGGTCACGGACGGAATGCGATTTAATGGCGGGTCCCGTCTGGAGGAGCCTCTTACCTCCTTCCCGTAGCAGCCACACGATCCAGGAGAGCGGTCTGCGACTGTGTGCCTAATGCTGGGTACACATTGGCAGATATATTGGCCAGTCAGTTGGTTGTACAATATATCTTTTGCTGATCTGCAGGTGTGTACAAGCAATATGTCTGTGAAAGACGTATTTCACAGATATATTGCATCTCCTGTGCAACACAGCAGATATATTAGTACATCTTTCAGTGTGTATGAACAGTCCCCATCTGCATATATAGCTGCAGATAGATTTAACAGCAGATATATCTTTAATATATATTGGTGCATCTTTCTGTGTGTATGAACAACCACCATCTGCAGATATATCTGCAGATCGATTGAACTGCAGATATATCTGCCAGTATGTACCCAGCTTAAGTCGGGACGTCTCTGCCGCATGTACCCGGGAACCAGGCCGTGGGAGTATGTGACGCTGCTTGGGAGGGGATGGAGCTGTAGCGCTGAATAGTCACACTGACATACAGCACTGACAACCCAGCCAAGATGGGAAATTTCTTCAGAAAAAGCATTTCAGGGCTGCCCAGTGCAGCCCTCCTGTTAGGTGACCTGCTGCTGCAGGCACCAACTCAAAACTGAGCTCTCAGTGCCTGGAGGCGGGGTTATAGAGGAGGCCCTAATTCATCCTGGGACAGCCTAAAGCTTTAGCCTGTTTGTGCCTCTGGATCAAGATCCACTCTACACCTCGATGTTTCCCTGTGGAAACCAATGTAACCTGCTGCAGAAAAGTGATTGTCTAATCTAAAAACTCGGTCCTCCATGATCCCCAGCAGTTCACATTTTCCAGGTCTCCTCAAGTGAAATAATTAGCTACACCTGTGGATCTTTTAAAATGTGCCAGTGAGTAATGAATAGGTGACCTGAAAAACATGAACTGTTGTCCTTAAGGGTTGCGTTTGGAGCCACTTGTCTAATACATACGTTTTCCATATCATCCCATTCATATTGGTAAAGAGTATGGGAGAAATTTACTAAAGCTCGACTTCAATTTTTTTCAAAATCGATGTTGTACTTCAAGGGTCAAAACACACATTTACTATAATTTAAAAAATAGGATTTTGGTACCTACCGGTAAATCCATTTCTCATAGTCTGTAGAGGATGCTGGGGTCCACATTAGTACCATGGGGTATAGACTGGTCCACCAGGAGCCATTGGCACTTTAAGAGTTTGAGTGTGGGCTGGCTCCTCCCTCTATGCCCCTCCTACCAGACTCACTCTAGAAACTGTGCCCGAGGAGACAACATACTTCGAGAGAAGGACTTAACACAGATAGTGGTGAGATTCATACCAGCTCACACATACAGGCACGTCAAGACAACTAGCTTGAACTAATTAGCAAACGGCTGAAACGTTACTAACCCAGTAACTATGCATTACGCAACTAAACGAAGTGGTACTTAACCAAACAATAATTAGCAGGAAAACGAAGCGCTGGGTGGGCGCCCAGCATCCTCTACGGACTACGAGAAAAGGATTTACCGGTAGGTACCAAAATCCTATTTTCTCTAACGTCCTAGTGGATGCTGGGGACTCCGTAAGGACCATGGGGAATAGACGGGCTCCGCAGGAGATAGGGCACTCTAAGAAAGAATTAGGGCTACTGGTGTGCACTGGCTCCTCCCTCTATGTCCCTCCTCCAGACCTCAGTTAGAATCTGTGCCCGGTCAGAGCTGGGTGCACTTTAGGGAGCTCTCCTGAGCTTGCTAATAAGAAAGTATTTTATTAGGATTTTTTATTTTCAGAGAGATCTGCTGGCAACAGACTCTCTGCTACGTGGGACTGAGGGGAGAGAAGCAAACCTACTAACTGCGGATAGGTCGTGCTTCTTAGGCTACTGGACACCATTAGCTCCAGAGGGATCGAACACAGGAACTCACCCTTAGTCGTCCGATCCCGGAGCCGCGCCGCCGTCCCCCTCGCAGAGCCAGAAGACAGAAGCCGGCGAGAGAAGCAAGAAGACTTCAAAATCGGCGGCAGAAGACTCCTGTCTTCATATGAGGTAGCGCACAGCACTGCAGCTGTGCGCCATTGCTCCCACATTAAACCCGCACACTCCGGTCACTGTAGGGTGCAGGGCGCAGGGGGGGGCGCCCTGGGCAGCAATTGAGTATCTCCTGGCATAATAGAGCATATATACAGCTGGGCACTGTATATATGCATGAGCCTCCGCCATTATTTTACACAAAATCGCGGGACAGAAGCCCGCCGCTGAGGGGGCGGGGCTTCTTCCTCAGCACTCACCAGCGCCATTTTCTCTCCACAGCTCCGCTGAGAGGAAGCTCCCCAGGCTCTCCCCTGCAGAATCACGGTAGAAAGAGGATAAAAAGAGAGGGGGGGCACATAAATTTAGCGCAAAATCACTAATACAGCAGCTACTGGGTAAACACTAAGTTACTGTGTAATTCCTGGGTTATATAGCGCTGGGGTGTGTGCTGGCATACTCTCTCTCTCTGTCTCTCCAAAAGGCCTTGTGGGGGTTCTGTCCTCAAATAGAGCATCCCCTGTGTGTGTGGTGTGTCGGTACGATTGTGTCGACATGTTTGACGAGGAAGGCTATGTGGAAGCAGAGCAGGTGCAGATGAATGTGGGGTCGCCGCCGACGGCGCCGACACCTGATTGGATGGATATGTGGAAGGTGTTAAATGATAATGTAAACACCTTGCATAAAAGGTTGGATAAAGCTGAAGCCTTGAGACAGTCAGGGTCTCAACCCATGCCTGATCCTACAGCGCAGAGGCCGTCAGGGTCTCAGAAGCGCCCACTATCACAGATTGTTGACACAGATATCGACACGGATTCTGACTCCAGTGTCGATGGCGATGATGCAAAGTTGCAGCCTAAAATGGCTAAAGCCATCCGCTACATGATTATAGCAATAAAGGATGTATTGCACATTTCAGAGGTAAACCCGGTCCCTGACAAGAGGGTTTATATGTTTGGGGAAAAAAGGCAAGAAGTGACTTTTCCCCCTTCACATGAGTTAAATGAGTTATGTGAAAAAGCTTGGGATTCTCCTGATAGGAAAGTGCAGATTTCCAAACGGTTACTTATGGTGTATCCTTTCCCGCCAACGGACAGGTTACGCTGGGAATCCTCCCCTAGGGTAGACAAAGCTTTGACACGCTTATCTAAGAAGGTGGCCCTGCCATCACAGGATACGGCCTCCCTAAAAGATCCTGCGGATAGGAAGCAGGAAGGTATCCTGAAGTCCGTTTATACACATTCAGGTACCCTACTGAGGCCGGCAATTGCGTCGGCCTGGATGTGTAGTGCTGTAGCAGCATGGACAGATACTCTGTCTGAAGAACTTGATACCTTGGACAAGGATACTATATTACTGACCCTGGGGCATATAAAAGACGCTGTCCTATATATGAGGGATGCCCAGAGAGACATTTGCCTACTGGGCTCTAGAATAAATGCAATGTCAATTTCTGCCAGATGGGTCCTGTGGACTCGGCAATGGACAGGTGATGCCGACTCAAAAAAGCACATGGAGGTTTTACCTTATAAGGGTGAGGAATTGTTTGGGGACGGTCTCTCGGACCTAGTTTCCACAGCTACGGCTGGGAAGTCAAATTTTTTGCCATATATTCCCTCACAACCTAAGAAAGCACCGTATTACCAAATGCAGTCCTTTCGATCGCACAGAGGCAAGAAAGTCCGAGGTGCGTCTTTTTTTGCCAGAGGCAGGGGTAGAGGGAAGAAGCTGCACAATACAGCTAGTTCCCAGGAACAGAAGTCCTCCCCGGCTTCCACAAAATCCACCGCATGACGCTGGGGCTCCACAGGTGGAGCCAGGAGCGGTGGGGGCGCGTCTCCGAAATTTCAGCCACCAGTGGGTTCACTCACAGGTGGATCCCTGGGCTATACAGATTGTGTCTCAGGGATTCAAGCTGGAATTCGAAGTGATGCCCCCTCACCGTTACCTCAAATCGGCCCTGCCAGCTTCCCCCATAGAAAGGGAAGTAGTGTTAGCGGCAATTCACAAATTATATCTCCAGCAGGTGGTGGTACAGGTTCCCCTCCCTCAACAGGGAAGGGGTTACTATTCCACAATGTTTGTGGTTCCGAAACCGGACGGTTGGTCAGACCCATATTGAATTTAAAATCCCTGAACATTTACCTGAAAAGGTTCAAGTTCAAGATGGAATCGCTGAGAGCGGTCATCGCAAGCCTGGAAGAGGGGGATTTTATGGTGTCTCTGGACATAAAGGATGCTTACCTGCATGTCCCCATTTATCCACCTCATCAGGAATACCTCAGATTTGTGGTACAGGACTGTCATTACCAATTCCAGACGTTGCCGTTTGGTCTGTCCACGGCACCGAGAATATTTACCAAGGTAATGGCAGAAATGATGGTGCTCCTGCGAAAGCAAGGAGTCACAATTATCCCATACTTGGACGATCTCCTCATAAAGGCGAGGTCCAGAGAGCAGTTGCTGATCAGCGTAGCACACTCTCGGGAGGTGTTACAACAGCACGGCTGGATTCTGAATATTCCAAAGTCGCAGCTGATTCCTACGACGAGACTGCCCTTCCTGGGCATGATTCTGGACACAGACCAGAAGAAGGTGTTTCTCCCGGAGGAGAAGGCCCAGGAGCTCGTGACTCTGGTCAGAGACCTCTTAAAACCAAAACAGGTGTCGGTGCATCAATGCACGCGAGTCCTGGGAAAGATGGTGGCGTCATACGAAGCCATTCCCTTCGGCAGGTTCCATGCGAGGAACTTTCAGTGGGGTCTGTTGGACAAGTGGTCCGGATCGCATCTTCAGATGCATCGGCTGATCACCCTATCCCCCAGGGCCAGGGTGTCTCTTCTGTGGTGGCTGCAGAGTGCTCACCTTCTCGAGGGCCGCAGGTTTGGCATACAGGACTGGGTCCTGGTGACCACGGATGCAAGCCTCCGAGGGTGGGGGGCAGTCACTCAGGGAAGAAACTTCCAGGGGCTGTGGTCAAGTCAGGAGACTTGTCTGCACATCAATATCCTGGAACTAAGGGCCATATACAACGCCCTGAGTCAAGCGGAGCCTCTGCTTCGCAACCAACCGGTGCTGATTCAGTCAGACAACATCACCGCAGTGGCTCATGTAAACCGCCAGGGCGGCACAAGAAGCAGGGTGGCGATGGCAGAAGCCACCAGAATTCTTCGCTGGGCGGAGAATCACGTGCAAGCACTGTCAGCAGTGTTCATTCCGGGAGTGGACAACTGGGAAGCAGACTTCCTCAGCAGGCACGACCTCCACCCGGGAGAGTGGGGACTTCATCAAGAAGTCTTCACACAGATTACAAATCGATGGGAGCTGCCACAGGTGGACATGATGGCATCCCGCCTCAACAAAAAGCTACAAAAGTATTGCGCCAGGTCAAGAGACCCTCAGGCGATAGCTGTGGAAGCACTAGTAACACCGTGGGTGTTCCAGTCGGTCTATGTGTTTCCTCCTCTTCCTCTCATACCCAAGGTGCTGAGAATCGTAAGAAAAAGAGGAGTGAGAACAATACTCATTGTTCCGGATTGGCCAAGAAGGACTTGGTACCCGGAACTGCAAGAAATGCTCACAGAGGACCCATGGCCTCTGCCTCTCAGACAGGATCTGTTGCAACAGGGGCCCTGTCTGTTCCAAGACTTACCGCTGCTGCGTTTGACGGCATGGCAGTTGAACGCCGGATCCTAGCGGAAAAAGGCATTCCGGATGAAGTTATTCCTACGCTGATAAAGGCTAGGAAGGACGTGACAGCAAAACATTATCACCGTATATGGTGAAAATATGTTGCTTGGTGTGAGGCCAGGAAGGCTCCTACAGAGGAATTCCAGCTGGGCCGGTTCCTTCACTTCCTGCAGTCGGGAGTGACTATGGGCTTAAAATTAGGGTCCATAAAGGTCCAGATTTCGGCCCTATCCATTTTCTTTCAAAAGGAACTGGCTTCTCTTCCGGAGGTTCAGACGTTTGTAAAGGGAGTGCTGCATATTTAGCACCCTTTTGTGCCACCAGTGGCACCTTGGGATCTTAACGTGGTGTTGAGTTTCCTGAAATCTCACTGGTTTGAGCCACTTAAGACCGTGGAGTTAAAGTATCTCACGTGGAAAGTGGTCATGCTATTGGCCTTAGCTTCGGCTAGGCGTGTGTCAGAATTGGCGGCTTTGTCATGTAAAAGCCCCTATCTGGTTTTCCATATGGACAGGGCAGAATTACGGACTCGTCCGCAATTTCTGCCGAAGGTGGTGTCATCTTTTCATTTGAACCAACCTATTGTGGTGCCTGCGGCTACTCGTGACTTGGAGGATTCCAAGTTACTAGATGTAGTCAGGGCTTTGAAGATTTATGTAGCCAGAATGGCTGGAGTCAGGAAAACTGAGTCGCTGTTTATCCTGTATGCATCCAACAAGCTGGGTGCTCCTGCTTCAAAGCAAGCTATTGCTCGCTGGATCTGTAACACGATTCAGCAGGCTCATTCTGCGGCTGGATTGCCGCATCCAAAATCTGTAAAAGCCCATTCCACAAGGAAGGTGGGCTCTTTTTGGGCGGCTGCCCGAGGGGTCTCGGCATTACAGCTTTGCCGAGCAGCTACTTGGTCAGGTTCAAACACTTTTGCAAAGTTCTACAAGTTTGATACCCTGGCTCAGGAGGACCTTTTGTTTGCTCATTCGGTGCTGCAGAGTCATCCGCACTCTCCCGCCCGTTTGGGAGCTTTGGTATAATCCCCATGGTCCTTACGGAGTCCCCAGCATCCACTAGGACGTTAGAGAAAATAAGATTTTACTTACCGGTAAATCTATTTCTCGTAGTCCGTAGTGGATGCTGGGCGCCCGTCCCAAGTGCGGACTTCTTCTGCAATACTTGTATATAGTTATTGCTTAACTAAGGGTTATGTTATGTTTGCGTCAGGTTGTCTGATGCTCTGTTGTTGTTCATACTGTTAACTGGGTAAGTTATCACAAGTTATACGGTGTGATTGGTGTGGCTGGTATGAGTCTTACCCTGGATTCCAAAATCCTTTCCTTGTACTGTCAGCTCTTCCGGGCACAGTTTCCTTAACTGAGGTCTGGAGGAGGGACATAGAGGGAGGAGCCAGTGCACACCAGTAGTCCTAATTCTTTCTTAGAGTGCCCTGTCTCCTGCGGAGCCCGTCTATTCCCCATGGTCCTTACGGAGTCCCCAGCATTCACTACGGACTACGAGAAATAGATTTACCGGTAAGTAAAATCTTATTTTCTCTAACATCCTAGAGGATGCTGGGGTCCACATAAATACCATGGGGATGTACCAAAGCTCCCTGAACGGGAGGGAGAGCGCGGAGGCTCCTGCAGAACTGATTGACTGAACTTCAGATCATCAGAGGCCAAAGTATCGAACTTGTAGAACCTTGCAAACTTGTTCGACCCCGACCAAGTTGCCGCTCGGCAAAGCTGCGTTGCCGAGACACCCCGGGCAGCCGCCCAGGAAGACCCCACCTTACGAGTAGAGTGGGCCTTAACCGAATTAGGACACGGCAGTCCCGCCGTAGAATATGCGTGCTGGATAGTGATCCTAATCCAGCGAGAAATAGACTGCTTAGTAGCAGGACACACAATTTTTTTGAACAAATAGAGAGTCCGACTTGCTGTCACGAGATGTTCTCTTCACATAACTCTTCAGAGCCCTCATGACATCCAAGGACTTTGAAGTAATTGAGGAGTCAGTAGCCACTGGCACCACGATAGGTTGGTTGATATGAAATGCTGAAATAACCTTTGGAAGGAACTGCGGACGAGTCCGGAGCTCAGCCCTATCCTCATGGAAGATCAAGTAAGGGCTTTTGCATGACAAAGCCCCCAGCTCGGAGACACGCCTGGCCGAAGCCAAAGCCAACAAAGTGACCGCCTTTCACGTAAGAAACTTGAGTTCCACCTCCTGTAGAGGCTCAAACCAATCCGACTGGAGAAACTGCAATACCCCGTTAAGGTCCCAAGGCGCCGTAGGCGGCACAAAGCGAGGTTGGATATGCAGAACTCCCTTCAGAAAGGTCTGAACCTCAGGGAGGGCAGCCAATTGTTTCTGAAAGAAAATGGATAGGGCTGAAATCTGGACCTTCACAGATCCCAATCTCAGCCCCATATCCACTCCTGCCTGCAGGAAGAGGAGGAAACGTCCCAGTTTAAATTCCACCGCAGGAAACTTCTTGGACTCACACCAAGAGACATATCTCTTCCAGATATGATGGTAATGTTTAGACGTTACCCCTTTCCTAGCCTATATGAGGATAGGAATCACTTCTTTCGGAATACCCTTCCGAGCAAGAATCAGGCGCTCAACTTCCATGCCGTCAAACGCAGCCGCGGTAAGTCTTGATAGGCGAACGGACCCTGCTGCAGCAGGTCCTCTCGAAGAGGAAGAGGCCTCGGCTCTTCTTGCAGTAGATCCAGAAGGTCCGTGTACCAAGCCCGTCTTGGCCAGTCTGGGGCAATGAGGATCGCTTGAACCCTTGTTCTCCTTATGAACTTTAGGATTCTTGGGATGAGAGGGAGTGGTGGAAACACGTACACTGACTGGAACACCCACGGAGACACCAGGGCGTCCACCGCCACTGCCAGAGGGTGCCTCGACCTAGAACAATAACGCCGAAGCTTCTTGTTGAGACGAGAGGCCATCATGTCTATTTGGGGTAGACCCCAAAGATCTGTTACCTCCTTGAACACCTCCGGATGGAGGCCCCACTCTCCCGGATGGAGATCGTGTCTGCTGAGGAAGTCTGCTTCCCAGTTGTCTACTCCCGGAATGAAGATGGCTGACAGCGCTAACGCATGCTTTTCCGTCCAGGGGAGTATTCTTGTGACCTCTGACATCGCCACTCTGCTCTTCGTTCCGCCCTGTCGGTTTATGTAAGCCACTGTTGTTACGTTCTCCGACTGTACTTGAATGGCCTGGTTTCTTAGAAGAGGGGCCGCCTGAAGAAGACCATTGTAGATGGCTCTTATTTCCAGAATGTTGATTGGCAGGCTGGCTTCTAGGCTTGACCATCTTCCCTGGAAGGTCACCCCTTGAGTGACTGCTCCCCAGCACCGGAGGCTCGCATCCGTCGTTAGCAGGACCCAGTCCTGAATTCCGAACCTGCGGCCCTCCAGCAGGTGAGGCAATTGGAGCCACCATAGGAGTGAAATCCTCACCCTTGGCGATAGACAAATTCTCTGATGCATGTGGAGGTGAGATCCCGACCACTTGTCCAGGAGATCTAGTTGGAAGGTCCGAGCATGAAACCTCCCATACTGGAGAGCCTCGTAAGAGGCCACCATCTTTCCCAATAGGCGAATGCATTGATGAACCGACACCCGGGGTGGCTTCAAGACATCCCGGACCATGGATTGGATCACCAACGCCTTGTCCCGCGGAAGAAACACCCGCTGTACTTCCGCATCCAGGATCATTCCCAGAAACGACAATCTCCGGGCTGGTTCCAAATGTGACTTTGGAAAATTCAGAATCCACCCATGACTCTGAAGCAGCCGTGTTGTAAGAACAATGGATTGCCGCAACCTTTCCCTGGACGATGCCTTTATCAGGAGATCGTCCAGATAAGGAATGATGTTCACACCCTGTTTTCGGAGTAGCATCATCATCTCCGCCATCACCTTGGTAAACACCCTCGGTGCCATGGAGAGGCCGAACGGCAGAGCCTGGAACTGAAAATGACAGTCCAGCAATGCGAATCAGAGTTATGCCTGATGCGGCAGCCAGATTGGAATGTGAAGGTATGCATCCTTGATATCCAGGGATACCAGGAATTCCCCCTCTTCCAGACCTGCTATCACCGCCCTGAGAGACTCCATCTTGAACTTGAACTCCTTTAGAAAGGGGTTCAAAGATTTTAGATTCAGGATGGGCCTGACCGAACCATCCGGTTTCGGTACCACGAAAAGGTTCGAATAGTAACCCTTTGCCATCATGTGCGGCGGTACTGGCACAATGACCTGTGCCTCTACCAGTCGTTGAACAGCCTCCTGTAGTACTGTGCTGTCCTCCAACAGAGTTGGCAAGCCCGGCTTGAAAAACTGATGAGGAGGGAGACTTTGAAATTCCAGCCTGTATCCCTGAGAGACAATATCCACCACCCAGGGATCCAGGCCGGAGGAGACCCAGATATGACTGAACAGCCTGAGTTTCGCCCCCACGGGCCCCACCTCCGGGCCGTCCCGTCCACTGTCATGCGGAGGACTTAGGGGTACCCGAAGCAGGCTTTTGTTCTTGGGAACCTGCAGTGGCAGGCTTCTTGGACTTAACCTTACCTTCCCTGAAGAAGGAACCGGGAGACTTGGCCTTTCTGGGCTTGTTGGGCCGAAAGGACTGCTGCGAAGCTGAGGAGAAGGATCTCTTCGGAGCAGGAGCTGCTGAGGGAAGATACGGAGACTAACCCGCAGTAGCGGTAGATATCCACGCATCCAGGGCTTCCCCAAAGAGAGCTTGACCTGTATAGGGTAGCGACTCCACACTCTTCTGGATTCCGCGTCGGCCGAGCACTGGCGGAGCCACAGTCCCCAACAAGCTGAAACAGACATGGAAGAAATTCCCGCAGCCATGGAACCCAGGTCTTTCATAGATTCCACCATGAAACCTGCAGAATCATGAATGTTACGCAAATGCAATGCAACGTCATCCCTACCCATCGTATCCAAATCCTCCATCAAGGCAGCCACCATTTCACTATAGCCTTAGCAATCAATGCACTAACAATAGTGGGACATAAGATGGCCCCTGAAGCAGTGTACACTGACTTCAGAGTATTATCAATTTTTCTATCAGCCGGCTCCTTTAAAGCAGTAGATCCCGGTACCAGTAAAACCACCTTCTTCGAGAGTCTGGATACAGATGTGTCAACAATAGGCGTTTTTTCCCACTTTTTCCTATCCTCAGGGAAAGGAAAAGCTACCAGAACCCTTTTAGGGATCTGAATTTTCTTTTCAGGATTCAACCAGGCCTTTTCAAATATAGCATTCAGCTCTTTTGACACAGAGAAGGTTAGCGAAGCTTTCTTGTTTTCAGTGAAGAAAGCCTCCCCAACCTGCTCAGGTGTGGTATCATTAACATTTAACACATCCCTGATCGCCTCTATCAACAGCTGCACCCCCCTTGCAAGAGATGCGGACCCCCGCAACACATCCCCATCCCCATCTGTAGTGTCAGAATCGGTATCCGTGTCGTCTTGTGTTACCTGCACAAGCGCACGTTTGTGGGGATATATAGCGGGGTGATCCGAGGTACCTGACAAGGGCCACACAGCCATAGAGGACTGTAAGACCTGGGTTGCCGACTCATTACTGGTAACCCTGTCAGAAATCTGGGAAATCCAAGTGCCGATAGAGGAAAACCACTCTGGTTCCCTTGCTGGAATCTGTGCCGAACCAGTGCTAACCTGATTGCATGGAATGGGATCATCCTGGGAGGATAAATCCTCTGCAGCATATGACACTGTATCCCTGCACAACGCTGCTAGTGACCACCAAACACACCACACACACACACACACACACACACACACACACACACACACACACACACACACACACACACACAATGGGGTAAGACAGAGTTTCCCCCTCAAGAATGGCAAGAGAGAGACAGAGATTGGAGCCAACCCACACCAGCGCTTTCTAAACTAAGAGACACCTCTTACCAGCGCTGACTTGTGCTCCTTAATAGGACACACAGTCAAGAATTCAGCCTCTCCCCCTTCTACAACCCCCTGGTACCGGTAAAGTAACTGGAGCTGCTGTGGAGTGGATAATGATCTTCCTTCAGCTTGCAGCATGGAGGAAAATGGCGCTGGAACGCTGCAGGTCCGCTCTGAGGAGAAGCTCCGCCCCCTTCACGGCGCTGTCTTCCCGCTCAACAGTGTTTAAGTTTTGGTCTGAGGAGTTGTGCTGCTGGATCTTTGGGGCCCGACAGGCTTACTGACCAAGTGTGAGGCGTAAGTGCTGGCCCAGGGTGCCCCTCACAGCGCCACACAGTGTGCCTCTGGTTACCATCCGGGAGCGCGGTTAATACCGCGCTCCCACCCCTGTTGCCGCCACTTCACACCGGCCCCCCGCTTGCTAGGGGGGTCGGTGACTAACTCACCACATTCTTCAGCTCTGTAAGGGGTCGCGGCATGCTGCTGGGGTGTGCGGTGCCTCTGCTGCGGAGACCAATCAGCCCCTCTGGAGCTCGGTGTCCAGTCAGTGGAGTCAGTGGCTCAGACCCCGCAGGGCGGACACTGCTCCCCCCCTTAGTCCCAAGCTGCAGGGAGGCTGTTGCCAGCAGTCTCACTGTAAAATAAAAAACTCTAAAGTAAACTTTTTCCAGGAAAGCTCAGGAGAGCTCTCCTAGCTGTGACCGGCTTCTCCGGGCACAAGTTCTAAACTGAGTCTGGTAGGAGGGGCATAGAGGGAGGAGCCAGCCCACACTCTTAAACTCTTAAAGGGCCAATGGCTCCTGGTGGACCCGTCTATACCCCATGGTACTAATGTGGACCCCAGCATCCTCTAGGACGTTAGAGAAATTAATATTAATAAATAATAAATCACCCAAATGTGTGTTTCAGTCCCTGAAACTTAACATCAATGGAATCGATTTTAATTGATTTAGATTTTATATTGATCAAAATCGAGCTTTCGTAAATTTCCCGAGGTGACTATTATATTTTCTTTCACATTGAACATAAAAATGTAAGCTGAATAATGGTATTTCTTTCAGAAGCAGAGTTCTGTGAAGAATCGGGAGCAGCGGATGACAGCCTGCAGACCAATGAGGGACAGGTAGAGGTATCAGGGACCAGTGGTTACATCGTGCATTCACACCATGCTCACTCCGGCCACTCACACAGTGCAGCAGGAGGAGGCATTGCTGAATTTGTATGGATGGTTCTACTTGGAGATGGGATACACAACTTTACAGATGGTTTGTCTATAGGTGAGGCACCACTAATAAGTAATACCCTCTCCGACCTTTAGTCTACCAAGTAATTATGTAAAACTATTTTTGACTGACTGCTTCAGTTCTACTAAGGTAGAAGAACGGTAAATCCAGTAGGAAGTTTTTAAGGACACTATGTATAGTAATTTACCATTTCTGTGTGCAGATGTCTCTTGTGCATAAGAAGCCGCTGGTAATGCTCATGACGGCCTTACATTCAATATTTCAATTTGTCTCTAAAAAATATTGGCAGGGAAATGTTACCATTACAAGTACTGCTAGGCATGAGTAACTCCTGAGCCACGCACATGGGTCCATCCTGGCTCTAGTAGTAAGGGAATGGGGGTGTTCATCTAAACAATGTTGATGGGTCTGTAGCCCCAGAACTGCATATTATAAAGAGCTGCTCAGATGGCCCAGCCGGTGACTCTCATTCTGGTGACTGCCCTTGCGTTTCAGTGATGGCATTTGACAGTAGGGAACTTATTAGTATTGAGCAATTTAACAATAACAGTCCTAACATTTTCAAGAACTGTTAATATTTCCACGCAGAAAGACACACCTGTTAATAATGAGCTTATTATCAGTGGATGTTATTATCAGTGGATGTTATTATCAGTGGATGTCTATCTTTGCTAAGCTCAGATATGGAGAAGATGTAATGTTTCCTGCTTCCTGTAGGTGCCGCCTTTTCTGCTGGCTTCTCTAGTGGCCTCAGCACCACAGTAGCAGTCTTTTGCCACGAGCTGCCTCATGAACTTGGTGAGTGATGCATATAATAAACAGGTATGGGAACTACTATTTGTAATGCCTGGGTCTAAGGGCTTGTCTTCTGTAGTTGGAACGTTGAGCCTCAAATACACTAAAGTTCAAAAATATTCCCTGCCATTCTCCTACACAAAAAGTTGTGCTTCTCAAAGTAATAAATAAATAAATAATTGTAAATATACATATATATACTCACTGAACATATTAATATTAGTGTAGTTGATTTGTAAGACACCTTGGGGTTCTTCAGTGCTACATAAGGAGCATGGGAGAAAAATAATTTCACATCTACAGATCATTGTCACGTGTCCTTCTTTCTTGCCTTGCTACTTCTCATGGCTGCTGCTGCCACCACCTTACCCAACCCTGGGCCCAGCATTGAAAAACCTGGGCAAAGCAATGCACTGGGGTCCCTACCCACCCAGTCATAGGAATAAAAAATAAATAAATCCTAAAGTACCCCTCCCGAGTCCCGTCTCTCCACATGCTTCCATACAGTGAATGGCTGTCAGCACTCTTTGCTGGAGAGCTCCAACCATCCACCAATCAGCAAGCTGACAGCCATTTGCTGTCTTGCTGGATGCAAGTAGAGAATGCTGCACTCTGATTGGTGGATAGCTCCAGCCATCCACTAATAAGCAAGCAGACAGCCATTCAGTGTCAGGCAGGCAGGTAGAGAATGTTGCCTGGCTGCCCTGAATGGGTGTAATTCACAATCAGAACGGCCAGGCAGCATTCTCTACCTGCTTCCCAAGAAGCTCCGGAGCCTCCAGCATGGGAGGCAGAAATCGTGGGGCCCTGGGCATTTGCCCAGTGTGCCTATACGTTAACATGACCCTGCCTGGGCCCCATGCATTCCCCACTATATACTTACACTCATCTATCCACCTGAACACTTCCCTTAAGCTTTGTACCTCTAATCCCTCCAACCATATTAGCAGATCGATTTTATTTATTTTTTGTTCATTAAAGTGGCAATTTATTTAAGTGTAAAACCCTCAGTAAATAGCATCAGGGGCAACCACATCAATGCACATCAAAATTGTTCAGCTCAGGTTGACAAATGTACTTAGTTTTATATTTTCCCAAATCAGATCCACCAAGCTGTTGGAAGTAATGTTTTTAGAGATGTTCCAATGCGTGCTTGTACTGTATAAGGTGGCCATGCATTTTGTCAATGAGTCCCCATGTACAATTTTTTAAATTCAATAATTTTTATTGATTTTCCATTTTTTCAAATAAACAAAGAGACAAAGCACTAAAACATAAACATTACCTAAACTTAAGGAATACGCAGATTCCCATCACTAGCAATTTCCAATTATAACATTAGAGATGTGCAGGCTTAAGTTCCAAAGCATATATCTATAAATTCTAAGAAGTGTCACGGGTCATCGTATGGTATTCAGGCACATTACATAGAATCGCCTATATTAATGAAACATATTTATGCAACACTACACACAGCATTAAATACAGGCATAGGAGTGGCTGGTCACGGGCGCCAGGGAACAACACACAAGAAGGAGAGGCATCTCTCTCGGTGCAGATCTACTTTCGACAGTCTCATTCAAGCCCCCTGGTACATATCTTAATACACTACACACCTGGGTCTTGGACACACAGTGGCAAGTAATCAAGCACTCCGGTTCATCGATTGCGGGGAGTCAAGCCATCTACCCCACAGGTCTTGATATTTTTTCCTTGCTTTCCTGGCTAAATATACATATTTCTCATGAGCGGCCGTATCATTAACAAGCGAAACCCAGGACTGCAATGTGGGAGCCTCTTTGGCCAACCAGAGTCTGGCAGTACACACCTTGGCCAAGCCACAAAGATTAATTACGTAACGTCTGGCTGGGGGATCTAGAGCATCCTCCTCCATAGCTGATAGCACACATGTCACTGGGGAGCACACAGATGATAGAATTCCAGTCGACACCAGGGCGTTAATAACACCAGACCAGAATATAGCTATCTTGGGGCAACGCCAAAGAGTGTGCCAGAAATCTGCATCTAAATTGTCACATTTAGAACATCTGGTGGAGTGAGTACCCCCTATGCGGCATAATCGCACTGGTGTCATATATGTATAATAAACAGTTGGGTTTGTTGATATCTAGTGGTGGTGGTAGATAGTCGTGGAGAGCCTAGAACAGACTCCCATATCTCATCAGAAACGAAACCCAGATCAGATTCCCACTTATTCCTAAGAAGGAATAGCGGGTCAGAGTAGTGAGGCCGAAGTATAGTTGTATAGATATTGGATACCAAATGTCGATTCCCCAGATTCTGTAAAAGGGACTTGACTGGGGAGTCAATAATCTTTGTAGGGGTATCGGGAAACTGTGCGTTAATCGCATGTCTCAATTGCAGGTAACGGTAGAAATTAGAAGAGGGTATAATGTACTCCTGTTGGAGCTGCTGGAAGGATTTCAATAACGCCATTATACAAGTGACCCAGGGATGTCACACCCCAGGTTGCAGCGAGGCCAATTCTGGGAAACTAAGGACATTGTCCAATGGAGTATCTGGGTCTATACCTTGGCCTAATAAGATAACATGTACTTGCTTCCAGAGCCGGCCCTAACCAATATGATGCCCTAGGCAAGATTTTGGCTGGTGCCCCCTAGCACCACCGCTGGTTCTGCCTCTGACCTTGCACGTCTTTCCCAGCACCATCACCCCTCACCCATAGCAGTCCTTGTACCCCCTATATTTTAAATAGGAACAGTTCGCACATTTGACGCACAGCCCAAAAAGGAGCATCTTCTTGCATTATTAATGCCCTTATACACATAATGACACACATAGTGCCCCCTACACATTTGCTGCACATTATTAGTGCCCCTATACGCATAATGACACACATACAGTAGTACCCTGTTACACATATGTTGCACATTATTAATTAATTTTTACATGACACACATAATGCTCCTTACACATATTCTGAACACTACTGCACAACCAACCCACTCACATGCACACAGCACTCACACTTCCACTAACACTGTGACCTCTGCCTCTGCTTGGATACAGATGTGTCCTCACAAATCTTGCATCAATGCTAACGTCGGGCACCTTTTTTTAATTAAAATGCATCTCATTTTGCATTGCTATGTGGCTAGGATGCACAAGCAGCTTCTGCTGATTAAACTGATATGCAGCATGCCTATATACTGTGTGAGACTGTGGCTGTATCTGCATATGAAATGCTACATACAGAATATAGGCATGCCGCATATCATTTTAATCAGCAGAAGCTGATGATGCCCCTAGGCATATCAAATGCCCTAGGCAATTGCCTAGTTTGCCTATGCCTATGGCCGGCTCTGCTTGCTTCCATACAAGAATGGCCTGTTTTATTATAGGGATCTTGGACAATCTAAAGTTCCCACAGAGAAGCATTTGTAGGGGAGTGCCATTAGGGTACTCCTGTAGAAGCATTTGTGAGTGTATAATGAGGGTATCGGAGTACCAACTGTGCAACGTAGTAATAGAATTTAAAAATAGGGAGAGCTAAACCTCCCAGCAATCTTGGTCTGGACAAGATGTCAAGCCTCAACCGTGCTCTCCTGCTGGCCCAGATCAGGGAAGATAGCAGACTATCAATCTGTTTGAATATTTTTAAGCCAATATATATAGGGGATTGCTGGAGGACGTAGAGAAGCTTAGGTAAATACATAATTTTCACCAAGTTGACCCTACCAGTAACCGTCAGAGGCAAAGTCCCCCAAACCTTGACCTTCGAGCTAAGATACTCAATTTGCGGCAAAATATTAAGAGAAACATAGGTAGAGGGATCATTCGACACTCATACTCCTAGGTATTTGAAAGAATCTACCCATTTAAGCGGGGTATGGTTCAATGGGGCTACCGGGACTGGACCCCTAAGTGGAGTAATGGTAGACTTATCCCAGTTAATTTTGAGCCCAGAGTCGTGGCCATAGGTATTTATCAAATCGAGGAGTTTAGGCATAGAGGAAACATAATCATCAACAAATAATAGCAGGTCATCAGCGTATAGTGCTATCCTGTCCTCTTGTGCGCCCACTTTAATACCCACAATGTCTTGAGTAGCTCTAATCAAACATGCCAAAGGCTCAATGGTGAACAGGGTTGGGGAAAGAGGGCAGCCTTGTCTCGTTCCCCTAGACAGGGGGAAGGAGTGCGACACATACCCGTTCACGGAGACTCTGGCCATGGGCAGGAAATATAATAACTTAACATAGCTGATAAAGTTGGGGCCCAGGCCAAATCTACTCATTGTTTCCCATAGGAAGGCCCACTCCACCGAATCGAAGGCCTTTGCGGCATCTAAGGAGGCTATAACGGAAGAGCAGGCTTCCCCCCGAGTAACCTGGAAATGAGTGAACAGGCATCTTAAATTAACAGCAGTGGATTTACCAGGCATAAAACCTGTTTGGTCAGGGTGAATGATTTGGGTTATAACCTGATTAAGTCTGGAGGCCAGAACCTTGGCTAAGATTTTAATATCAGTGGGCAGTAGGGAAATAGGACGGTATGATTCAACCCTCTTGGGGTCTTTATCAGGCTTAGGAATCACTATGATTAATGCCTCCGCCATAGACGGGGGGAGCATGTTTTGGGCAAAGAGTGTGTTGAATAAGGTAAGCAATTGTGGGGCAAAAAATTTAGCGTGTTTCTTATACAAACAATTCTGATGGAATGCCATCAAGGCCAGAGGCCTTACCATCAGGGGAGGCAGAGATCGCCACCTCAATCTCCTCTAGTGATAAAGGAGCATCAAGAAGAGCTCTGACTTAACTGGAAACACAGGGCAGTTGAATTCCATTTAAATAATCACACAGTTCTATCAGGGAACAGGTCAATTTGGAACTATACAGCGCCCGATAGAATGAAACGAATTCCGCTACAATCTGGGGGGTGTGGTCTAGGACTGTCCTGGCTGAATTCACAACCTCCACTACTGTATGAGAGGATTGGTCCCCTTTTGCAAGATTAGCCAAATAAGAACTCAGTCTGTCCCCAGTAGCATATTGGACATACGAGGAGAAGAGAAGCCTGTGCTGGGTTTTCCCCCCACAGATATTCCTTCCATTCACCCTGAGCATGGAGCCAAGCCAGCTTAGAGGTATCAAAACCGTCTTGCAAATATACCAACTCTGAAGCATCAACCCGAGCCTCCAGCTCAGCTTCACATTTTCTAAAGGAGTATTTAAGACTTCCCACCCTCTTGATCAAAGTCCCTCTCAGAGAAGCCTTAAAGGTGTCCCAGAGCAGAGACACATCGGGGGTGTCTCCATGCAGAGCAAAGAATACTAGCCAGCTAGCCTCCAGTTCTGATCCCTCACCCATATGCGTCAGCCAAAAAGGGTTAAATCGCCACACTGCCTGTCCCCGCTGCCAATCTAAGTCAATATGCAACGATATAGGGGAGTGATCCAAAATACCACTAGTTTCATATTTAACATCACAAACTTTGGGCACAAGCTCCCGGGAGAGGAGAGCCATGTCTATCCGAGAGAAGGAAGAGTGTGAGTGTGAAAAACACGAATATTGCCTCAAATCGGGATATTTCAATCTCCAGGGATCAACCAAACCCAGCTCAGAGACAGTGTCTGCAAACGGAGATCGCTTTGGCTGAGGGTTGGAGGATTCCGCAGACAGCCTATCCATCCCATAGTTCAAGACATTATTAAAGTCACCCATACAGATAACAGCTACCCCAGGGGATGCAGCGATAAAAGCAGACGCCTTTTTAAGTACGTCATGCGAGTATGGAGGGGGCACATATACAGCCAGCAACAATAGGGGGACGGAATTAATTTTACCTTTTAGGAACACACATCTATCCCACTGATCTGTTTGTACACTATCAAGCGAAAAGGGAACAGATTTTTTTAATTGGGATCGACACTCCCTGGGACACTGCAGTATGCATGGAATGGAAAGCCCAGCCCACCCATGGCCTTTTAAGAGACATCATTTTAGTACCCACTAAGTGAGTTTCCATCAAGCAGGTTATATCAGATGCATAATGCTTGATCTGTCGAAGTACTAGGGGTCGCTTAATTTTGTCGTTGATCCCCGCACATTCCACGACAGAAATCTAACCAAAGCCATAACAAAGCATCATGTTAATAAAGCAGATCACCCACGACCAGCCAACTCCAGCACACATCAGGAAAAATATGCCCATTAGTAGTTGTGACACAAGCATATCAGGAACAAGCACATTGCACATCAGGAAATGAGAACAAAACAATAACATTATCCTAAAGTAACCCCCACCCCATATACCACTTAAAACCTGCAGCATACCTGGTTCCCTTAACGAACAAAACTTCCTAAACGCTAACAGTAACGACTAAGGCATAAAATACCGTTACATGTTCTACCAGTAGAAAACAAAACCAAAATCCATTATCCCAAAATCCAAAAGGGGGCCAAGAATGTAATGACCTTAAGGCAGGAGAAACTCCCAGCTAAGGTCAGAATCCCCCTTAGGCCACCACACCAACCCCAACTGGATAGAATTTCTGGGATCATACAGCGGAACAAGCACCCATAACATAGAGCATAACAATAATACAGAAGCATCAAGTAGTACTCTCCCCGTCTACACATGGCCATATGACCTCAGCGATGACTTGCATGGAGCCGCAGAAAGCCTTTACAGACCCGGCAGGGCAACGCAGCACAAGACACCAACAGGAAAAAAAAACCTCCCTCCTGAAATCACATTTATATATACCGCAATAGGTAATCAGGGAGCATTATACTTGCTAGTAGAGAAACTGAGTGCAAGAGTTCAATCAGCGGCTAACGCCCGCCGAGCCGGAAAGCGTCTGTCTAGCCACACCGATGCTTCGCGGGGAGTCATGAAGAATTTAGTTTCTCCATCTGAAACCACCCGCATTTTAGACGGGAAGAGCATAGCATAGGGGATATTCAGTTCTCGCAGCCTGCGTTTCACAGGGACAAAATGAGCTCTGTCTTTTTCAACGTCTATAGCAAAATCTGGAAAAACTGAAATCGGAGAGCCGTTCCACTTGAGAGGACCCTTAGTGCGGGCCAGTTTCAAAATCACATCCCTATCACGATAATGAAGGAGCTTGGCTATGAATGTACGGGAGGGGCGCCCCCGGAGGTAATGGACGCATGGGGACTCTGTGAGCGCGCTCCACTGCAAAATGTGAGGTAAACTCCTCCGCTCCAAACGAACCCAACAGCCAGCAATCAAGAAAGTTTTCGGGGGAGGCACCCTCCTCTTTCTCAGGCAGGCCGACGAAGCAGACATTGTTCCGCCGCAATCTCCCCTCCATATCCGTCATCTTCTTGTGCACCTCCGTCATTTGGGACTCCAGAGCAGTGGTACGTCTACCAAGCGGTGACACCGTGTCTTCCAGTGTGGAAATGGGAGTTTCAACTTCACCGACCCTTTCCCGCACCTGCTGAAGGTCTTGGTGTATAATGGAAAGGTCCGCCTGGACCTGACCGATCCTGTCGGCCAAGCGGGTTTCGCTGGCAGTGACTGCTTCCAGTACTTTCTGTAAGGCAGCGTCCGTAGCTTCAACGGATGAGGAGCTATTGGAAGGCGACGGTGGTGGCGGAAACTAGGCCGATTGTGCCTACTTCCCACGTTGGGACCGCGCCGGAGTGTTCCTGGCATATTTCTCTAATTTCGCTGCGGCCGCAGTGTTCTGGTGCTAACCATCATAGCCTGCTGATGGCGGGAATCCGAGAAATGCAATATATCAAAAGTGTGCGGTTGCTGCCCGCAGGGCAATATAGTATATCAAAACTGTCCAGTCGCTGCCTGCGAGTAGGTGTAGTATATCAAAACTGACCAGTGATTGCCTGTGAAAGTAGAGATATATCAGAAGCCTCCAGTCACTGCGTGTCCCGGAAGGTAAGCCGCAGCAGGGTATTCCTCAGCATAGGAATCGCATGCAGCATGTATTATGTGTGAACATGCCCTATAGCTGCCTGCCCTTCCGAGCCCCAGGGGATCCCAGGGTGTGAGACACTGAGACAGAGCAACAAGTAGGCCCTCCAGGGGTTAATGCAGTATGGTTCTCAGCCCCAATGTAAATCAAAGCAGAGCAGGACCGCACTGATAATATAGAGAGGGAATACAGTCCTAAACAGCCCACCTATGCTGTACACCTCCTCCCCAGCAGCAGAGTTCAGGAGGCTAATAAGGGAGCCGGAGATCAAAGGCTGGAGCCGCGGGAGTGAAGGAGGATAGCGGCGGCGGGACACGTGTCAGTGCCACAGCAGGAGACCCCGCGGACACGCACCCGGGCAGAGGTAGGAGGAACGCTCACCGGAGCCTCCCTGGCTTTGGTATCGCACAGGGGGAACAGCTGAAGCAGATGTAGGCAGCGTGTAGCGTACGAGGCGGCGGCAAAGCTCCAGCGCGGAGAGACGGCGTCCCACGTGACCCAGCAGGTCCAGGATCCCCGTACACAGGAACGGTCCGGCCGCAGCAGGAGAGGGATGAACTGATCCCAGAGTAGCACAGGGGCACCTCCACACCTTCACCCAGGTATTGGGGCGGTTTTCGGGCCCAGGGGGGGACACAGGATGGGGCAACAGGATCTAGATGCTGGAGAGTCACACAGCCTGTGTGCTACTCCATGTCCGCCGAAGCCACGCCCCCCATGTACAATTTTGAATAAATAATAACTTTGTATAATTGTAGAGATTGAGAATTGAATGTACTAAATATATCTGATGAGCACATTTTGTCACTGTATTCCTTTAGATTTGCGGTCTCTCTTCACTGCAGTGTTAGATGGTGCCTGTTCTTGTTGCTTTGTGAATGACTGACATTTCTTTCCTAGGTGATTTTGCAGTCTTGCTGCAGACTGGTGTGCCAGTGAGGAGGGTCCTGTTATTCAGCCTTGTATCAGCATTTCTGTCATACCTGGGTATGATGGTTGGAGCAGTAGCCAGCCAGAGCTCAGCTCAGGTCACTCCCTGGATATTTTCTGCTACTGCTGGAATATTTCTATATGTGGCACTTGTAGATATGGTACGTCAGTGTTATTTCTGTGATAATTTAGTGTCCTATATTGTGATATTATTAGTTGGGCTTCCTTGTGCACCTGGCAGTGGTGGTACTACACCTCTGCTTCACTGTACATGGTCTGGACCAATGCTTGCTCAGTGGTGCTGGGGTCCCACCATCTGCAAAGAGAACATGGATGGGGAGGAGGGATCACCATTCCCAAGCCCTTCCGCAGATTTTGCTATGGGGCCCTACAACACACTGTTCCCATCTCTGGTCATCTCTTCCATCTCCATTTTACTGACACTGTAATCTCTGAACTCTAATTATACCGCATATGTAGGGGCTTAATTCAGAGCTGCACACAGGTTGGCCGCATTGCCATAAATAAAATGCAGCTCTTTGCCCATATTCAGAGATGGCTGCATCTATGAGACCTCCCCACCTCCATGCATCTGCTTTTAAAAGTATCTATCATCCCTATGAGCCCATATTTTATTTAGCCCAATAACTGGTATCTGACATCCGTATCCACTACTCTATATAACTACTAATACATAGGTGCATTGCGACCATTATGGGGACGTGTAAGTGCCTGTTACTGCGATGCCGTACACCAGGCCTGGCCAATATGTGGCTTTTCAGCTGTTGTGAAACTACAAGTCTCTGCTATTAGGGGATACTAAAACTGTGTCAGGGCATAATGGGATATGTAGTTTCACAACATCTGGAGAACCACAGGTTGGCCAGGCCTGCCATACACCATCCAGATGGCTCCATCGGCCAGTCTGTGCTAACATAGGGCTACTCAGAAGGTCAGTGTTCATCAGCATACATCTGAGTCAGTCCCTCAGTGTGCAACCTTCTAACTGCCAAACACAGTAACAGTTAAACACTACTATTAATCAGAGAGAGACCACTTGTTTTTAGCACAGGCCTGTGGTTCTCAATCCTAGGCACCCTTGAATTGGTGGTCCAGGACCAATTCAAATTATTTGTGGTCAACGTAATAAGCAAAACCAGTGCTGATGGCTGTCAGTCATAACATATGTGGACAAACAGAAGGGAATCCTGTCCCTCACCACACAATTTGACATATAAACACGATTTATTTAATTTAATATTTCTTTCAGAATTTCTCAGTAAGAAACTTTTGACCTAGAGGTGTCGTAAAATAAATTCTGATGCTCTTGGTCAGGGATGGGGAACCTTTGACCCTCCAGCTGTTGTTGAACTACACATCCCAGCATGCCCTGCTACAGTTCTGCTATTTGGCCATGCTAAAACTGCTGCAGGGCATGCTGGGGTGTGTAGTTCAACAACAGCTGGAGGGCCGAAGGTTCCCCACCCCTGCTCTAGGGCATCATGATTCAAATAAAAGGTTTGGGAACCACTGCCATAGGCCATTGATGCCTCCACTTACCTAATATACCCCGCATAATGCCCACTCATATAAAGTACCTCTGTGTGCCTTTTCTGAACCCGAGCTACCTTGAAGCACCCATTATACCTCATCCTTGCCTTCTCCCCAAGAATTAAAGTAGCCAAAAAAAGAGAACTGCAGTATATTATATGTATGTTCAGTGATGAAGCCACCTATTATCTTCAGAGATGTGTTCTCACTCCAAACAGAAGTGGATAACTAGTGCTGGTGACTGTCATAATCATCAGTCCGGTAATTGCTATGACTATTAGCAAGCATATACGAGTCACCGGGCGGTGATGCATCTGTTCAGTTACACAAACACCCTCTTATTGTTTTGGCACATATTAAACCGCCTTATCCCTCCACTGTCCAGGCACAATTGTCAGATGTGAGAAAATTTATATGTGCCTTTGTGTCTGTGGGGATGTGCAGTGCAAATGTGGATTTTGTGTGGCACACATCATGCATCAGGACCACAGTCTTTAATAGCAGTAGGACATGTTATTCAACTAACCAGATCCAACCCTTATTTCCCCAATTATACAGTATATCTTTCTGGAGGACTCTAATTACAGGCAGTGGCACCGAGACAGGGGGGAGAGGGTACAAATTACCTGGGCTCAGGTCTGATGGAGGGGCTCATGTCCACGCCTCCTGTGATTAGGCCATGCCCCTTGAAAAGTACCTGGATCCAGACAGGCTCTCTGCTGTCCTGGCTGGGAGGCATGCCGTGCCCCTGGAATGGGTGTTTCTTATGTGATAGACACGCCTCCAAAGAGGTGTGGCCATGGCCCCAGCATGTTGTGGTCAGACCCCCTCTAGGGGGAACAAGGGGGCCCAGGATTTCTCTTGGCAGCCCTGATTACAGGTATGGTTTTTAAATTAGTGCCACTGCTTAAGTTAACATATGCTACTTGGGGTTTCAATTGCTTCTGGATGTATGGCTGTATTCTAAAGTACAGACTATTTAGTCCAGAGGTTCTCAAATGTGGTCCTCAAGGCACCCCAACAGTCCAGTTTTTAAGTTTATCCATGCTTGGCCACCTGTGAATTAATTAGTACCTCAGTCAATTTGAATTAATTAGCTATGGTGAGCCATAGATATTTAGTCATTAAATCTGTAATGTTGTTTATACTTATTTTCATCTTCAGGGTCCATAGTTCTCCACAGGGGAGACAGTAGGGTGTTGGTGGTGGTAAGGACCGGGCACCAAATAGTTAAAGATTTAGGTATCCCAGGATGCTCCAGTCCCTCCCCCTCTATACCCCACCCACAGCACTTCAGTATTGTTTTGGTGCCGGCAAGAGGAGGCCGGTTCACCATCAAGTTTTATTTTAGGGTTTATTATTTTTCTTTTTTACTTCAGGACTGAGCACAGTGCTAGACAGTCCCCTGGACACTGGTGTTGCTACTCCATCACCCCCCGTCAGCGCCAAAACTCTGGCCCCAGGTCTGGTACTTCCAGCAGGGTTGCCTGGGAGCGCAGCTAGCACGGCTCCGCAGGAGAACCCCGGACTACAGCTGGCACAGGGTGGGGACAGGTAAGGTGGGTTCCCCACAATCCTACCTCCGGTCTCAGGAGACAGACCGAAGGGGCTGATGTGGACAACGGTTCGTCCAGGACACCACTAGGCCGTGATGGCTAATTATACTGGTACAGGGCTACATTAAATGAGGCCAGGGTACCTGTGGTTTATGTCAGCATAGGCTAGGTCAGCCCCCACCCTGCGGCCCCTCCCCAGCTCAGAGTGCCATTCCACTGCAGTCTTCCTTCTACTGAGCAGCTCCTCTCTCACCCTCCTCAGTGACCTACTGTAAGGGACGCCCAATTTTATATTGGAATGGGCATGATTAGAATTTGTATTATTCTGAGTGGTGTATTGATGTTTCAGTGTATTGTACAAATTAAATGTGTTTGCATGTCAAATGGTTTGGAAGCTAATTGCCTTGCTAGTGTTTCCTTATATACACCAGGAGTCCAGAGACAAAATTATAATGGCCCTGGAATTCTCTATGAAGTCATGATTAAAGTGTTGGGGCAGGGTCTGTTGGATATACAATCCAAGGAAGACACCATGGGGTATATTTACAAAGATTCGTGTTTTTGCCGTTTTGAAGGGTGTTTGATCTCGAATGGTATCAGGCGCATTTTACTGCAACTTTTTGAATCCTGATACGGTCATTCACTAAGCTGCCGACTTTTCACAATTCGTATTTTCCGATGTCGATGTGATTCGTAATGTCAGGCAGTGTTTTACGGGAGTGATGAGTAAAACACTGCCTGACAAAACACAAGGAATCCCTGCCGGATCTGTGAGAGCCAAGCAGGGCTTCATTGTGTACCTTAAAAAGGTGTTTAAAGTCTTTAAAATTCTGAAAAAAAAATGCGTGGGGTCCCCCCTCCTAAGCACAACCAGCCTCGGGCTCTTTGAGCCGGTCCTGGTTGACAAAATATGGGGAAAAAAATGACAGGGGTTCCCCCATATTTCATCAACCAGCACCGGGCTCTGCGCCTGGTCCTGGTTCCAAAAATACGGGGCACAAAAAGCGTAGGGGTCCCCCGTATTTTTAAAACCAGCACCGGGCTCCACTAGCCAGGTACATAATGCCACAGCCGGGGGACACTTTTATAGTGGTCCCTGCGGCCCTGGCATTACATACCCAACTAGTCACCCCTGGCCTGGGTACCCTGGAGGAGTGGGAACCCCTTAAATCAAGGGGTACCCCCCCATCCAGCCACCCAAGGGCCAGGGGTGAAGCCAGAGGCTGTCCCCCCCCATCCAAGGGCGGCGGATGGGGGGCTGATAGCCAAGTGTAAAAAATGTGAATATTGTTTTTAGTAGCAGTACTACAAGTCCCAGCAAGCCTCCCCCGCAAGCTGGTACTTGGAGAACCACAAGTACCAGCATGCGGTGGGCCGCTGGCACCTGTAGTACTACTACTAAAAAAATACCCCCCAAAAAACAGGACACGCACACCATGAAAGTATAAGTTTATTACATACATGCACACCTCCATACATACATACTTACCTATGTTCCCACGAGGCTCGGTCCTCTTCTCCATGTAGAATCCTTGGGGGACCTGTGAAAAAAATTATACTCACATAATCCAGTGTAGATTCTGTCCTTTGTATAATCCACGTACTTGGCAAAACAAAAAAATGGAAACCCGACCACGCACTGAAAGGGGTCCCATGTTTACACATGGGACCCCTTTCCCCGACTGCCAGGACCCCCCCTGACTCCTGTCAAAGAGGGTCCCTTCAGCCAATCAGGGAGCGCCACGTCGTGGCACTCTCCTGATTGGCTGTGTGCTCCTGTAGTGTCTGTGAGGCAGCACACGGCAGAGATACAATGTAGAGCCTATGCGCTCCATTGTATCCAATGGTGGGAACTTTGCGGTCAGCGGTTGACCGAAAATAACCTCACCGCTGACCGCAAAGTTCCCACCATTGGATACAATGGAGCGCATAGGCGCTACATTGTATCTCTGCCGTGTGCTGCCTCACAGACACTACAGGAGCACACAGCCAATCAGGAGAGTGCCACGACGTGGCGCTTCCTGATTGGCTGAAGGGACCCTCTTTGACAGGAGTCAGGGGGGGTCCTGGCAGTCGGGGAAAGGGGTCCCATGTGTAAACATGGGACCCCTTTCAGTGCGTGGTCGGGTTTCCATTTTTTTGTTTTGCCAAGTACGTGGATTATACAAAGGACAGAATCTACACTGGATTATGTGAGTATAATTTTTTTCACAGGTCCCCCAAGGATTCTACAAGGAGAAGAGGACCGAGCCTCGTGGGAACATAGGTAAGTATGTATGTATGTATGTATGGAGGTGTGCATGTATGTAATAAACTTATACTTTCACGGTGTGTGTGTCCTGTTTTTTTGGGGGTATTTTTTTAGTAGTAGTAGTACAGGTACCAGCGGCCCAGGTTTTCCACCGCATGTGGTTCTCCAAGTACCAGCTTGCGGGGGAGGCTTGCTGGTACTTGTAGTACTGCTACTAAAAACAATATTCACATTTTTTACACTTGGCTATCAGCCCCCCATCCGCCGCCCTTGGATGGGGGGGACAGCCTCGGGCTTCACCCCTGGCTCTTGGGTGGCTGGAGGGGGGGGGACCCCTTGATTTAAGGGGTTCCCACTCCTCCAGGGTACCCTGGCCAGGGGTGACTAGTTGGGTATGTAATGCCAGGGCCGCAGGGACCACTATAAAAGTGTCCCCCGGCTGTGGCATTATGTACCTGGCCAGTGGAGCCCGGTGCTGGTTTTAAAAATACGGGGGACCCCTACGCTTTTTGTCCCCAGTATTTTTGGAACCAGGACCAGGTGCAGAGCCCGGTGCTGGTTGATGAAATATGGGGGAACCCCTGTAATTTCCCCCCCCCATATTTTGTCAACCAGGACCGGCTCAAAGAGCCCGAGGCTGGTTGTGCTTAGGAGGGGGGACCCCACGCAATTTTTTTTCCACTTTTGACACTAAACACACCCTTTCCCATAGATAACCATGCACAGATCTCACTGATCCGTGCATGGTTATCCAAACTCGACTGGAAAAAGCAGGTCTATTTTTTTCCTGCTTTTTTTTAACGAATCGAAAAAAAATAGACCCGCACTTGAGCACTCAGAGACTAACACCCAAATACGAATGAATAGTGAATACCCGTATTGTATGAAATAACAGCCGCGTTTGACCGATGGTCTATTCAGTCGTATTTCAGAACTTTGCCAATCAAACCATTACAAATAGACCAGACACTGCAGAGTTTTCTGCTTAGTGAATTCCCGGATTGGGAGTTAGAAAAAAAAACACAAATCGTCAAAACTCGGATTTTTAGTAAATACTGGCCCATGTCTATCAAGGTGTGAATTTTTCTGCCCGGAACTGCTAGAGTTTTTTGACTCAGTACTGCTTGGTATTCTTAGAGCATGTTGTAAACACTAGTCCAGACTGATTACAGGACCAGTTCACCAACTTCAAACAAGCAATTAAAGCTAAGGGAATCCACCCCTGCTAGAATGGATCAGAAACCCCAAAGTGTAAGCTGAGATTCATTCAAATCTGGGTTTGGAAAGGTTAAAAATGAATCCCAAGGCGGTGGGGCTGCGTGTTAATTGCAGTAGGTTTAAATATAGGAAACTCGCTATGCAAATTGTTTATTATCTTTGAGGTGGGTCAAGGAAACAACTTTGTCCTATACTGACACAGAAACCCGAAGCGGCCTCACTTCTACAGCATCCTGTACTGCAGGTGACTTGTACAGTGTGATTTCTCCCTATTTTTATTTCTTGAAATTGTATTAACTTGTGTGACTATTTAAACTATTATATTCTTGTAACCTTTTTTGTAACTATAAGCTTTGAAGATTTTTTTTTAAATGAAATCCTGTCATTTTTAGCTCTGGTTTCTGTGTTTTTAACCCAAGAGCCCAAGTGGCCCGTGTTAACGATATATTTTTTAAGTATTAATAATTGTGTGTGCAAGTGAGAGCAGAAGCTCGCCCTGGGCGTGATCCCAGGCCTGGTTGGCCTAGCGAGAGGTACTTCTACTGGTGGCATTGATCGTTTTGATTTACCACGCATGCTGAGGTAACCGGAAAGGTGTCACGGGTGGTAATTCTCAGATTGGAGGATCGGCACGCCGGGAATCGTGACACCTACAGTAACTATTTTCACTCTGCAGCTAAAGTTCTCCGGGAATGCTGTGTCCAGTCTCAGTGAATACCTCTTCATGTAGCCAGGTTATACAGTGCTATTTCCTAACGACCACTACGGTCTGTATAGTTGATTTAAGGTGCATACACACTGGGTGTTTTTGCCCAGTGTGTATGCACAGCGATTATGTGAACATCGCTGGCAGGAAAATCGCTCAGTGCATCCACAGTGACCAATTTTCACCTTTCCCTGCGATGTTCACAGGGGTGAACCACTTTCCACAGTAGGAGACTGTGGAAAGTGGTTCACTCGGCTGGTAAAACTAATGTGTATGCACCTTTAGTGCCATTGCAATTCATTATATTATAATCTTCATTGACTGTGACTTGTGCTAGCTATGCTGTCTGATATCTTTCTACTGGTCAGTTTATACCTTTTATTTTGTTTCTTTCAACCCTATGAGCAGGTGTTTAGGGGTTTCTAATATTACGCAGCTACCTGAGTTTGTGAAATGTATCTTAGTACAGCCATTGTTTCACTCTCAGTACAGCCATTTTGTGTGTTTGTTCCACAATTTGTAGCTATGTCTAGCAAAGGCAGGGGTCACAAGGAGGCTGCTACACCTCTGTTGGTATCATGCAGGTCCTGTTCAGCGGGTTTCTCTCCTCAGGACATTATACAGGATGTTTATGTGCATCTTGCTGTATCCGGCCAGCTCCTCCAGCCCTGTGAGCTTCCTTTTCACAGTTTCTGGGTCAGATAGCATGCAGCCCCTGTGGTTGCTCCCTCTATGGAATTCTCCCAGCAGGTACATCCTGCTATGCCAGCCCCAGCTATGCCCCCTTCCTGGGTGGATGTGCTCTCTACCTCAGTGCAGAGTCTGGCTACTTACCTATACTGCTTTTCAGCAGATGTTACAGGGTGAAAGACCCTTGCTCACTAAACTCACTAGGCGTGCTAAACCCTCCTCTGTCTATGCAGCTTTCAGATTCTGAGGCAGAGGAGGCTGATGTCTCTCTCACTGAAGTCCCCCTCAGGGAAGGAGGAGCGTCAGTCTACCTTAGATGGGTCTATGTTAGTAAGAACTGTCAAATCTTTCCTTCATATTGAGGAGGAGGAGCCTGCTCCTCAACCAAAGAAATCCCAGCAATTTACGCGCCAGAATATAGGTAAAGCTGAATTACCTCAGTCTGCGCATGTTACAGAGCTCCTGCGTGAAGTTTGGTATACCCCTGGTAAAAAGTTTCAACTGCCAAGTGCCTGGCTTCCTTTTACCCTATTCCAGCAGCTGATTGTGCCAAGTGGTTGGTTCCCCCAGTGATGGATTCTCATGTGGCCCACCTGGTTAAAACCTCTGCTTTACCTATCGTTATGACATGTATCTTAAAGGAGATTGCGGATACGAGGATTGAAGCCTCTCTCTAATACATCTATTCCCTTACAGGAGCTATTACTCTGCCTGCTATGGCCGCTGCCTGGGTGGCCAAGGCTATTGAGTGATGGTCAGAGGCTCTGGAGGAAGGCCTTACCCCTGATGTTTCCCGGGAATATATCTCTCCAACATCACTCAAATCAGGGAGGCTACATCTTTCCTCGTTGAAGCAGTTCTAGATACTGGTCTCCTGGCGTTCAGGGCATCTGCTACTTCAGTGATAGTCTGCCGCATTCTCTGGCTCCGCTCATGGAAAGCAACAACAGATTCCAAGAAGGCCTTGGAATTGTTGCCTTACACTATCCTTTTAGGTACACAAATGGACAAAATCGTGGCTACGCTGGTGACCGCGAAGACTGCTTTCTTGCCCTCAGACTCTACTCCATGTTTCTGGTTGTCCACCTTTTGGTACTTTCGCCCTCAAGGCAAGACTAAAGGTCAGTCCTTTTCCAGACAGTCAACCTCTACAAAGAACACAAAGCCCAGAACCAAGCAGGACTCAGCCTGATGATGTGGCCCTCCTCCTGGTGGATCCCAGGGTAGGAGGCCGGCTTGTTCAGTTCACACAGTCCTGGCATCTAACCACCACAGATGCTTAGATGCAAGAAGTTGTCTCTTACAAGTACAGTGTCTCATTCCAGAGCCAACCCCCTCAGCAATTATTTTTTGTACAGGTCCCCCATCAGAACCAAGTAAGGATTTGGCATTCTAGTTGGTCATTCAGTCCCTACAGTGAACAGGGGTAATAGTGCCAATCCCTTGGTCACAATGCAGGGCAGGTTTCTACTCTACCTTGTTCCTGGTTCAGAAACCTAATGGGTCTCTTCGCCCAATTCTCAATCTCAAATCCCTCAACAGGTTTGTCAGGGTACTCGGGTTTTGTTGGAAACCTCCTACTTTATTGTCCTGGCTATAAAGCGTGGGGACTTTATGGTGTTCCTGGACATTCAGGATGCTTATCTGTTATCTTTCAGAAGCATTACCAATTTTGGGTACTACCCTTTGGTCTTTCTACTGCTCCCAGTCTTTAGCAAAATCATGGCAGTTATGGCGGCACAGTTGCATCACCAGACGATCAGAATAGTCCCATACCTGATCCTTGCACACTCTGCGAAGGTCCTTCACTGCCATCTGCAGCCTAAAAGTTATCCCTGACACCTTCGCAACAGATGCTGTATCTGGGAGCGCTCCTGGACTCTCAGGTCCAGAGGCTTTTTCTGCCAGCAGCCAAAATTTCAGCACTACAGCAATGACTATGCAAGTTGCTGCACAGTCATCGAGTGTTCATCCACTTTGCCATGCAAGTCTTCAGGTCCATGGTCTCCACCTTAGACATGGTAGAATATTCCCAGTTCCACTCCAGGCCCCTGCTATACCTGATCCTGTCCAAATGGAACAGACTACCACATCTAAATCAAGTCTCAGACAATGGTCCTCTCTCCAGAAGTTTGTCTGTCTCTAATGTTGTGACTTCTGACGGCGCACTTGGACAAAGGCTGTCTTATTTGGATTCTAGGTTGGGTCCTTCATACAACAGATGCCAGTCTCTGTGGAGGGGGCGGAGTGACCAGACAACACTCTTTTCAGAGCCTTTGGACTCCCGCAGAAAGTTGCTTAACAATTAACTTCCTGGAGCTATGAGCTGTCTACAGAGCCCTCCCTCTAGTACGGGACCTGCTCCATAGGTCTTCCAGCTTCTGGTGGACAAGTGGGACCTGTCGGATGTGGACCTCATTGCCTCATGACATGACAAGGTTCCCATGTATGGGTACAGTACACAAGAACCCAAGCAGCCTTCGTGGACGCCCTGACATTGAAATGGATCTTCCATCTGCCTCTCTTTGGTTTCTCTTCTTTTTTGTGAGTTCTTCAGAAGTTCGAGCAAAAAGGAGGCACCATCCTGTTGGTAGCTCTGGCCTGGTTCTCTGATCTTCAGATTCTCTCCATAGACTCTCCCTTTCCACTTTCACTATGATCAGATCTGCTGTCTTAAGGTCCCTGTCTACACCTGGACATAGCTCGTCTGTCTTTGACGGCGTGGCTCTTGAGTCAGCCCTCCTAAAGTCCAAAGGTTTCTCTCACTCTGTGGTCCAGACCATGCTAAGAGCGTGGAAGCTGGCCTCCGCCCATATCTATTACCGGGTGTGGCATAAATATTTGAATGCACAACGTTATGACCATCTGTTTTTTAGAGTTTCCAAAATCCTTGCCTTTCTTTAAGCTGGATTGGCTCTTGGACTCAGTCTGGCCTCCCTGAAATTGCACGTATCTGCTCTCTTAATATGGTTTCAGAGCAGAATTTTTCCACTGCTGGATGTTCGCACCTTTCTTCAGGGTTTTCCCTGTATTCAACGTCCCATTGTCCCTCCAGTGGCTCAGTGGGGGATTTGTCAGTGGTTCTTCAAGCACTTCAGGAGCCCCCGTTTGATCCCTTGGAATCAGTGGACCTCAAATGGCTAACAGCGTTGACTCTTTTACTTCTGGCTATTGCAGCTGCCCGAAGGGTGTCAGATTTGTGGGCGCTCTCCTGTCGCTCTCCCATTCTGATCTTTCATCACGACAGGGCTGTTCTTTGTACTTGTCTGGTTACCTTCCAAAGATGGGGTCCCGTTTCCACCTTAACAAATAAATTGTGGTACCGGCCTTCCACTCACTGGAACTCTTGGCAGGGGAGGCCTCCCTGGACGTGGTCTGGGCTCTCCGAATCTACGTTCATCATACCAGTTCCCTCTGGAAATCGGATTCCCTCTTTGTCCTTTACAGTTTCCACAAGAGAGGCTGACCTGCTGACAAACTGGCCTGATGACTTTGCATGACTATCGCACAGGCGTATATGCAGGCTGACCTTCCTGTGCCAGTTTAAGTCTCTTGGCGCATCTGCCGAATAATTGTACAAGGTGGCTACACGGTCTTCTATCAATACCTTTTCAGGTTTTATGCCTTTGATACTTTTGCCTCTCAGGATGCTTCATTTGGACGCCGGATTCTCCTCTCTGCTTAACGTCCCCTCCCTTGAACTGCTTTGGGACATCCCCATGTCTCCCCTGTGTAGCCCTATGGTCCCTGAAGAAGAAAAGGAGAGTTGATAGACTTACCTTTTTTTAACTCTTTAGCATCCATAGGGTCCACAGGGTGCCCACCCTGATGCACCTGGCTTCTGTGGGCTTCTTTCCTTGGTTACCGGCCCCCTTCTCTTGTCTTTAAGAGTGTGTTCTTGTGTGTACCAATTTTTCCTTCTCTCCTGATCCTGCATTGGGCTTGTTGACAAAACTACAAAACTGAATTGCCTGAGCTGTGGGTGGGGTATAGGGCCGAAGCATCCTAGGATACCTAAAACTTTAAGTATTTGCTGCCCTGGTCCTTACTACCACCTACACTCCATTGTCTCCCCTGTAGACCATAAGGACTTCGAAGAAAGAGAGTTAACAAAAGTCGACCATAACTCTCCTTATTTTGTTTCAGCACTATAGTAAATAGCATCTATAAATCTGTCCTATGTCTTCCTTATTATACACAGTGATCAACCCTAAGCATTACAGATCATAAATCGGATACCTGTATATGTGTTCTTTTATACAATATTGCATTGTTATTCTGCTAGAATTATATATGAAACCAGTATAACATTGTACCTTGTCTGTTTGTATTCAGCTTCCCCAAATGTTACATGGTGATACCTCGGATCTCTGCGAGGGAGTGGATTGCGTTCTCCACAGTGCCGGATTCCTGCTAGGATGTGGCATAATGCTGTGCATCGCTCTCTTCCAGGACCAGATGGTGTTGAATTTTTAGAAACTTGAGATGAAAATTTGAATGAATCACTTTACAGGGGCTGCTGTTGTCAGCCTTGGGTGTACTGAGAACATAACATCTTCCATCTTCCACCTATACCATATACAAGCTAGTATCATGCAATGTGTAGAAAGTGACTAAAGTAATTTTCCCTAAAAATACCTGTCTTCTCACATGAACAGGAAAACATATGTGTTTTATACATCATGTCAATCTCTCAAATCTAAAGGCCCGTACACACTGGTCGATATATCGGTCGTTCTCTTGTATGGCCGAATCGTCTGTGAACTCCGTCGTTTACAGACGTATCGCATCAGCCGCGCAGCACAGCCGACGGCCAATATATCTACCGATATATTGGCGCGTCGCTGTGTGTGTACGGGGCGGTCGGCCGACCGCCCGTACACATGCTGCGGCGGCCGGCGGTGATTGACAGCTGAACTGGGCGGGCTTGTGTACACGCCCGCCCAGTTCATGACGTCAGTCCCCGACGGATCGGGCAGTGTGTATGCACAGCACACTGCCCGATCCGTCCATAGATATATCTGCAGATCAATTGATCTGCAGATATATCTATTAGTGTTACCCACCTTAAGAGTAACCAAACCTCATTTTAAGTTATAAACTAGTTCATGTTCTGAGCACTCCATACAAAAAACACAATACTGTGTATTTATCCAAAATGTAGCTGTCATGCTTGAGTTTGATGAAAAACACTCAATATAAGTGGCAAGAAAAAAAAAGTGTATGTTTGTCTACTTATATATAAGAATAAAATTTTATATTTTGTGTTCATGTATTTATTTTACGCACAAATCATTTAAGTTTTATTATTAATTTTTTAAGAAGAATGCCATGCAGATTGTCTGTTTTGACAAAAACGAGATTTATGGTAAGAATTTACCGTTGTTAAATCTTTCTGCGAGGTACACTGGGCGCCACAGGGAATTACATTGGGGGTGTAGAGTAGGATCTTGATCCGAGGCACCAACAGGCTCAAAGCTTTGACTGTTCCCAGAATGCCTAGCACCGCTTCCTCTATAACCCCGCCTCCATGGACAGGAGCTCAGTTTTTGTTAACCAGTCCACTGCAGTAGCAGGCAAAAGAGACGACAACTGTTAATAGCCACATACACCACATTCTCACGACAGGAGAAATTGTGAGCGGCTAATGCCATACCAACCCAATGAAGCTAAGTGCATCAGGGTGGGCGCCTTGTGGAGCCCAGTGTACCTCACAGAAAGAGAGATTTAACAACGGTAAGTTCTTACCATAAATCTTGTTTTCTGCCGCAGGGTACACTGGGCTCCACAGGGAATGACATTGGGGATGTCCTAAAGCAGTTCCTTATGGAAGGGGATGCACTGTAGCGGGCACAAGAACCCAGCGTCCAAAGGTAGCATCCTGGGAGGCGGAAGTATCGAAGGCATAGAACCTTATGAACGTGTTCACTGAGGACCACGTAGCCGCCTTGCAAAATTGTTCAAGGGTCGCACCACGGCGACCCGCCCAAGAAGGTCCAACCGACCAAGTAGAATGGGCCTTTATGGTAGCAGGAGCTGGAAGGCCAGCCTATACATAAGCATGTGCAATCACCATTCTAATCCATCTGGCCAGGGTCTGCATGTGAGCAGGCCAGCCACGTTTGTGAAAACCAAACAGAACAAAGAGAGAATCCGACTTTCTGATGGAGGCAGTTCTCTTCACGTAGATACGGAGAGCCCGTATCACATCCAAAGACCTCTCTTTGTAAGACAATTCAGGAGATGCTAAGGCCGGAACCACAATCTCCTGATTAAGGTGGAAAGAAGACACCTCCTTAGGTAAATACCTGGGACGTGTTCTAAGAACCACCAGATCACGGTGAAAAATTAGATATGGTGACCTACAAGACATGGCACCCAGATCCGACAACCTTCTAGCAGAGGCAATAGCCAGCAGAAACAATACCTTAAGAGAAAGCCACTTAAGGTCTGCAGATTCAAGAGGCTCAAACAGAGACCCTTGCTACACCTCCAAAACCACCGACAAGTCCCAAGGGGCCACAGGCAGGATATAAGGAGGTTGAATCCGCAACACACCCTGAGTGAACGTATGTACATCAGGTAAAGTCGCAATTTTTCTCTGGAAACAAACCGACAAGGCAGAAATATGAACGTTGCTGGAGGCCAGATGAAGGCCCAAGTTCAGGCCCTGTTGTAAAATGGCCGTACTAAACTTGTAAGCGTCATGATTGTTAGATGGGCACCAAGCAAAGTAAGAATTCCAGACCCTATGGTAAATCCGAGCAGAAGCAGGTTTCCGGGCCTTCAACATGGTTTGAATGACCGCCTCAGAAAATCCTTTGGCCCTCAAGACGAAATCTTCAAGAGCCACGCCGTCAAAGCCAACCGGGCTAAATCCTGATATACACAGGGGCCCTGAACGAGGAGATCTGGGCGCTGTGGAAGTAGAAGAGGACGCTCTATCGAGAGACCCTGAAGGTCTGAGAACCAATGCCGTCTGGGCCATGCGGGAGCTATCAGAAGTAAGACTTCACCTTCTTGCTTGAACTTCCTTATTACTCTGGGCAGGTGTGACACCGGATTGAACACGTATGGCAGCCAAAAGTTCCATGGAATTGCCAGTGCATCCACGAACGCTGCTTGAGGATCCCTTGTCCTTGCTTCGAAGACCGGAACCTTGTGATTGTGTCGAGACGCCATCAGGTCCTCATCTGGAAGGCCCCACCTGTCCACGAGGAGTTGAAACACCTATGGATAGAGGCTCCACTCTCCAGTGTGTACGTCCTGATGACTGAGAGTCCGCTTCCCAATTTAGGACAGCCGGAATGAACACTGCCGATATGGCTGGCAGATGGCGTTCTGCCCACTGAAGATTCCGTGATACTTCCCTCATTGCCATGCGGCTTCGAGTGCCACCTTGATTGATGTACGCCACCGTGGTGGCGTTGTCCGACTGTACTTGAACAGGTCTGTTCTGTATTAAATGCTGGGCCAAGTTCAGAGCATTGAACACCGCCCGCAGTTCCAGAATGTTTATCGGGAGAGACTCCTCCTTGGTCCACCAACCCTGAAGGGAGTGTTGCTCCAACACTGCAGCCCAACCTCTCAGACTGGCATCCGTCGTCAGAAGGACCCAGTTGGAGATCCAGAAGGGACGACCCCTGCTCAATTGTTGGTCCTGAAGCCACCAGCTCAGTGACAGACGGACCTCCGGAGACAAGGAGATCATTTGAGACCTGATCCGGTGAGGCAGGTCGTCCCACTTTGCAAGAATCAGCTTCTGCAGAGGGCGGAAATGGAATTGAGCGTACTCCACCATGTCGAAAGTCGACACCATGAGACCTAGCACTTGCATTGCCGAATGTATCGACACTTGCGGACGAGATAGGAAGCATCGAATCCTGTCCTGAAGCTTCTGGACTTTGTCCTGAGACAAGAACAACCACTGTTTGTGAGTGTCCAACAACGCCCCCACGTGCACCATGCTCTGAGCAGGGACCAGGGAAGATTTCTTCCAGTTGATGAGCCACCCGTGGGCTTGCAGAAACTGGATAGTCAGATCCAGATGGCGTAGGAGAATTTCTGGGGAATTCACCAAGATCAGCAAGTTGTCCAGGTACGGTAGGATCCTGACCCCTTGACAGTGGACTACAGCCGTCATTACCGCCATGACCTTGGTGAAGACTCGCGGAGAATGGTCAAACCAAAAGGTAACGCCCGAAATTGGTAATGGAGTTTGCCAACCGCAAACCTCAGGTACTGCTGATGCAACACTGCAATGGGAATATGCAGGTAGGCAGCCTGTATGTCCAGGGAGACCATATAATCCCCAGGTTCCAATGCCAGAACAATAGAGCAAAGAGTTTCCATACGAAAGTTGGAGACCCTCACTAATTTGTTCAAGGACTTGAGGTTGAGAATGGGCCAGGAGGACCCATTCAGTTTCGGGACTAGGAACAGCGGTGAATAGTACCCCTTGCTTCTCTGAGCCAGAGGCACCTGTACTACCACTCCTGTGTTTAGGAGGGACTGTACCACAGAATGAAGAGTTGTTGACTTCACCTGATCTGAAGGGACGTCTGTCAGGTAAAATCGATGAGGGGGACGATTCTTGAAGGATACGGCGTAACCTCGAGTGACGACTTGCCGTACCCAGACATCGGAAGTGGTCTTCAACCATTCCTGGGTAAACCCTAAAAGTCGGCCCCTTATCCTGGGATCCCCCAGAGGGAGGCCCACCCCGTCATGTGGCAGGCTTGCCAGTTTTGGAAGCAGGCTGACGGGCAGCCCATGCCCGTTTGGGTTTGGACTTATTGGGTTTGGAATTGCGCATCTGTTTCGGGTACGCCTGACCTTTTGCTTTCCCTGAAGGACGAAAGGAGCGAAAGGGAGTACTCTTGGCCTTCGGCACCAAAGGAGCAGTACTAGGTAGACATGCTGTTTTAGCAGAAGCTAAGTCAGCTACTATCTTGTTGAGGTCTTCTCCGAAAAGAATGTCTCCCTTTAAGAAAACCCTGGAGGTACTCCCTTTTGAGTCCAGATCCACAGACCAGGACCGTAACCAGAGAATCCGGCGAGCCAAAATGGACGTAGTAGAAGCCTTGGCCGCCAGAATACCGGCATCAGAAGCCACCTCCTTAATATGAGATGCTGTGACAATATACGACAGACATTGTCTAGCATGATCAGAATCATTGGAAGGCAACTCCGCCTCCAGCGCCTGAGCCCACGCTTCAACAGCCTCTGCAACCCATGTCGCTGCAATGGTGGGCCTATGCGCAGCACCAGTAAGGGTGTAAATTGCCTTTAAACAACCCTCCACACGCTTATCCTTCGGTTCTTTCAGAGACGTGACAGTAGTTACAGGCAGAGCCGAGGATACCACCAGCCGCGCCACCTGCGAATCCACTGGCGGGGGTGTTTCCTAATTTTTACTTAGCTCCACTGCGAGGGGGTAGTGAGCCAGCATCTTCTTGTGAGGCGTGAATTTCATTCCTGGATTTTCCCAGGACTCCTGACGTATGTCAACTAAACGGTCAGAATGAGGTAAAACTTGTTTAACCACTTTCTGACGTTTAAGACTGTCCGGTTTCTTAGGGGCAGCATCAGGCTCCGGGTCATCAGTAATTTGAAGAATAAGCCTGATAGCCTCCAACAAGTCAGCGACATCCACCAGTGAAACAGCTTCCCCATAAGAAGTGTTGGGATCAGAATCTGTGGGGTCAGTATAAACGCCATCCTCATCAGACGAGGTGTCTGGGACGTTGGTGGATTGTGAGAAAGTAATGGCCCATTTAGAGGACCCCTTGGTCTTAGAAGGGCGAGGGTTAGACTTCTGAGTAGTCAGTGATTGGTTCAATTGCTGTAACTGAGCGGACAGTTGATCTGCCCATAGTGGGTTAACTGCGGGGACCATAAGCGGTTGTACCGGCATAGGAGGTCCCATAGGGGGCGTTAGCCTAGTTACTAGCGTATTCTAAAGCGTTGAGAGGTAGCCCAAGGTGGGTCATTTTGAACCTCCGTTGCTACAGTCCCACTTGGGGGTAAGGAGCCCCCCTGAACCTGAACCCTCAGCTGCTATTTTTTCCTCAAATGTGTCTGCAGCATCACCACCATGAAATGTGGGATCAGCCCCAGCACCACTGCCCTTTGTAGCTGACATATCCAAAAGCTCAATGCAAGGCAACACCATACAATGGGGGTCATTCCGAGTTGTTCGCTCGTTGCCGTTTTTCGCAACGGAGCGATTAGGTGGAAAACGCAGCGCGCATGCGCTTAGTTATTTAACACAAAACTTAGTAGATTTACACAAGCTCGAGCAACGTTTTTTCAACGCTCGAGTGATCGTAGTGTGATTGACAGGAAGTGGGTGTTTCTGGACGGCAACATGGCGTTTTCAGTGCTAAAAAACGCAGGCGTGCCAGGTAAAAATGCAGGAGTGGCTGAAGAAATGGGGGAGTGGCTGGTCGAACGCAGGGCATGTTTGTGGCGTCAAACCAGGAACTAAACGAACCGAGCTGATCGCAATCTAGGAGTAGGGCTGGAGCTACTCAGAAACTGCAAAGAATTATTTAGTAGCAGTTCTGCTAATCTTTCGTTCGCTATTCTGCTAAGCTAAGATACACTTCCAGAGGGCGGCGGACTAGCGTTTGCAATGCTGCTAAAAGCAGCTAGCGAGCAAACAACTCGGAATGAGGGCCAATATCAGCAGCACAATACCTGACAAGAACCCCCTGTGCAGTGTATCAGCACAAACAGGGAATTCAAGAGGTATATGGTGACTAAAAATTAGTGATGAGCGGATTCGGTTTTACTCTGTTCTCAAAACGGCATCTTATTGGCTATCCAAAACACGTGACATCTGTGAGCCAATAAGATGCCGTTTTGAGAACCGGGTAAAACCGAGTCCGCTCATCACTACTAAAAATCACAGAGAAAGATACACACTGAATATATCCTGTGAATTACCTATATTAAATGATAAACCTGACGCACTTAGCCCCCTCAGGTTACAGAATATAGGGATAGCAATCTGAGTGAGATACACGAAATGGAGGTCACACAGCAGCTATATGCACACACACATAGTCACAATGTACAATGTAGAAATTATGACATGCAATAAAACTGCACTGGGCTAGCAATACAGAGTAGTACTATGTATAGCTATACACTAGATATAACAATGCACAGTAAAGACTGGATGTATATCACAGGGTTCTTGTACTACATAACGCTGACTAAATGCACTATTTCTTAACGAACACTGTCAGCAGACATGTAGAATACTTCAGTGTCCTGTAAAGTGCACAGCGCTGACATGCAGGCAGCTTTACAGAGGAGGATTTGCCCAAACAGTCCCAGGATCAGCTCAGCTTGTCCTAATGGCGCCCAAACGCTGACAGGGAGTGAGGGAGAGAGATGCAGCTCCAGGGTGGGAACATTTACTCTGAATGGCGCCCTGGGGCTGGGGGAGGGTCTACAGGTCAAAGCCTTATCCCCCTGCTGGACTTCACCACCGGGTACTGTGGGCTTAAATAAACGGTTTATGAGGGAAAACCGACCTGTGCCCTTGCCCTGGTGATCTAGTGGGGTCCCTGTACTACCACAGTGTCACCGGCCACGCGGGATCGCGATTTACAGCGGGTCCCGCCGGGGGGACCCACTTACCTCCTCCCTGAGTGCAGCCACGCGATCCAAGAGAACAGCGATCGTGTGTGTATGACTAATTGGAAGAAAACCGGAGCCTCCGCTGTAGGTACCTGGCAACCAGGGCGCGGGAGTGTACAGCACTGCTGGGGGAGGTGATGGAGCTGCAGCAGGAGATGTCTGACTGACATCTAAGTAACACAGTGTCTCTGCAGCAGCCCTTGAAGTCTTCATTTTTCTTTAAAAGCTTCTCAGGGCTGCAGAAGCAGCCCTTTGTTGTATGCCTGCTTACTGCATGGCACAAACTACAAAACTGAGCTCCTGTGTACGGAGGCGGGGTTATAGAGGAGGCGGCGCTAGGCATTCTGGGAACAGTCAAAGCTTTGAGCCTATTGGTGCCTCGGGTCAAGATCCCCAATGTCATTCCCTGTGGAGCCCAGTGTACCCCGCAGCAGAAAATCCCCTTTCCTACCAACAGAGGCACAGAGTTCCCATGCCCAAATAAGCACATGGTGTGGGTGATGTATGAGCTCCAGACACTAGGTGCACTGTAGGGTACAAGGAACATCTGTGGTCCTGGGGTAGTAGTGCAAAAATTAAATATTGATGTATGATGTGATGCACTTGATGAGCACAATGAACGACACACACAAGTCAGTCTTATATTAAAATACATCTTACCTTTAGGTATGTTAAACAATGAAACAGATCTACACTATGTAGACAAAAGTGATTGGATACTGGCAGCAAATAAATCACCAAGATTTTATTGACGTCAGTACTGTGTAGGTCCACCATGTGCAGTGCTTACTGCAGACACCCCCCCCCCTCCCCCGCCATTTGGAACTTGTGCCCAATGGTATGCATGGGATAACCCGTTCTTTCTTAGCTCCCTGGTATCACTCTCTAGTCCCTGGGTTGCAGTTTCGGGGGTCTTTCAGGGTGAGGTGCATTCCTTCCTAAAATCCGCAATGCTTTTTACACTCATACCTCCGATTGAGCAGCTTACGATGATCCCCTTTTCAAAATCGGTTAGCTCTTCAGGCAAGCTGTTCATTAGCAAATGATCTAATCAGTGCCTCTCTACTGGTTTTATACCTTCACGAATATTTGTATGCTGCAGGAGCACATAATATCGCTTGCGTGGGGGAATGTCCAATCAGATTTTTCTACATAGGTTAATAGGTGACTCATCAACGCAGCCTACTGCATATATACTGCCAAGCACACTTGCAGAATTCTTTTTACCATGGAAACCACATAATGGGCCTAATTCTGAGTTGATTGCAGCATTAAGTTTGTTAGCAATTGGGCAAAACCATGTGCACTGCAGGGGGGGCAGATATAACATTTGCAGAGAGAGTTAGATTTGGGTGCGTTATTTTGTTTATGTGCAGGGTAAATACTGGCTGCTTTATTTTTACACTGCAATTTATATTTCAGTTTGAATACACCCCACCCAAATCTAACTCTCTCTGCACGTTTTATATTTGTCCCCCCTGCAGTGCACATGGTTTTGCCCAATTGCTAACAAACTTGCTGCTGCGATCAACTCAGAATTAGGCCCAATGTCTGCAACTTCCTTGTTGCAGAAGTTTCCACAAACATTTTGTGCTTGTAATTTTGCATTGTTTTCACCCTTCTGTACAGTTCTTCCCAAGCCAGCTCAATAGGGTATAATTCTGGTTTCTAGCCTATCGTCATCTTTTACTTAAAGAAAAAGTTCTGATATAGCCTGGTGGTAGGTATTGAGACATTCTCGGGCTGTAAGATGAACCTTTGACCAACTAGGCCAGGCCTGGCCAACCTGTGGCACTCCAGCTGTTGTGAAACTACACTTCCCAGCATGCCCTCCCACAGTTTTAGCATTCCCTAATAGCAAAACTATGGCATGGCATGCTGTTTCACAACAGCTCCAGAGCCATAGATTGTCCAGGACTGGACTAGGCATTGACCAGAAGGTATTGCATAGAGGCTGTAAAATACTGTGGTAGCCATTTTGGTTCAGGGGGAACGTCGCTGACTCAGGCTATGGAGAAAGCCCCAGACTATCATGCTTCATCCTCCATGCTTGACAGTTTGTGTTACATGGGTTTATTTACTAATTAAAACAGCAATGCTTTTAATAGCAGAACATTGTGTATTTTGCTATTCCAAGCATTACTCTTGGTTCTAAACACATCAGGAAGTGGAGTCATTTACAAGCTGCCTCTATGTAAATAAAGCTCTCACGCTGAGGAACCACCCTATCGACTAATCAAAGACAAACAGATATCCTATGGTAATGTGTCAAGGTGAGATGTATCAAGCCTTGGAGGGAGATAAAGTCCAAAGCAACTAAACAATTTCTTGAATTTAAAAGACTGTGCTAGATACATGACAGATTCTGATTACTTTGAGTTACTTCTCCACAGCTTGATACATGTCCTTCCCAAAAATTCTAATTTTGATGAATCAGTCAAAAGACCTTCTTCCATTCTACAGTAGACCTTTGGCAGTATGTCATGGCCTAGGCAAGCATCTTTTTTTAAATTCTAACCCATTGCTTGTTCCCATAAAAAGGCTTTATATTATAACTAAAATAAACATTGTTTTTCACGGTTTGCTAACCTAAACCCAAGCAGTTTACCACTTACCTTTGTTTAATTTGAGGTTATTCACTGGACCTATGTTGCTTAAATCTCAATAAAACCAGTAAAAATGAGGGTGTTCTAAAACTCTTTGACTGGTAGTGTGTCTACAGTATGCATTCTGAAAATGTTGTATTTACAGTTCTAAAATGTTGCCAGGTTCGTTTCTAGGGTAACGATTACTTAAATCCATAGGTATCTACCAAGACTTACGATAACTGTGACACCCAGTTCACTCATAGCACCCAAAAGTAGTTAGAACTTAGAGATTCTTGCTCAGTTAGTGAACAGTTACATGGCACTGGCAGCACTGGTCAGATCAAAGCCTGTATGCCATAGAAAAGACTATGGGGCTTATGTGATAGCCTCCGAGTGGCAAGCATTGGCATGATGCCGACAAGTTAGTCTGTATTTTCAAAGCAGCAATAATTTAAAGGGCAAAACTAACCTGGTGTTGAATTTTTAAATATATGGACTAACTCGCCGGAATTGAATCCATTTCTGCATCTCACAGGCTATGAGACAAGCCCCATAGGATTTTCAGTGACATGCAGTCTTTGATCTGACCAGTGCCATGTGGCTATTCACTAGCTGAGCGAGACTGAGCTCAAGCTACTTTGGGCGCTATGAGTCAACTTTGTGTCCCATATATGGTTTCATTACCAAAGTTTGTTATCAGACCCCCTCATCTTGATTTTGTGTTCTATTTTATCATAAGTCTAATAGAACAAGAGTCAACAAGATCAGTAGTGGTCCATTTTGGGATGATGGAAAGAAATTTGATGATGGAATGGCAATTCACATGAGGCAGGGGAGTAGAAAGAAACGGGGATCCAGTCAGGTTCATAAAAATGTACAGTTGGGATTAAAAGGAAAAAAAAGAAAAAAAAAAGTATGTAGAATGGTGGAAAGCAGTATGATAAGCAGGAGTTAAAGTGGGCCGGAACTGTGTTCCGTCAGTTGTATTGGGAGGCGGAACCAGCCCACTTTAGCCAGCCACTACACTAGACATTCAGGCAGCGCTGCACGCCACGCTGCGCCACCCACATTAAAAAAAGGGGCAGGCGGGCGGGCAGCACTGGACAGGCTTCCGCTTCCTTAGTCCGCCTCTGCAAGTCCCCCTGCTGGCCGCGGCTGCGGGAATGAGAGGAAGTGGTGCCTTCACTGCACATCCGTCTCTCTTGCCACATAATAATAGTGATGAGCGGATTCGGTTTTACTCGGTTTTACTCGGTTTTACTCGGTTCTCAAAACGGCATCTTATTGGCTCACAGATGTCACGTGTTTTGGATAGCCAATAAGATGCCGTTTTGAGAACCGAGTAAAACCGAACCTCGCTCATCACTACATAATAAGGACCTGTCAGAGACGGGAGGACCCGGTGGAAAGAGCTGCATGTGGTGGTGAGTGGACAATGGAAGATGTGCACAATGCTAGGGATTAAATGTGCTGGGGGGTAAAATGTGCTGTATTATATGTGCTGGGGGGATAAAACGTGCTGGGAGGGATCTGTGTGCTGTATAATATGTGCTGGGGGGGTAAAATGTGACGGGGGAGGGGATATGTGTGCTGTACAATATGTGCTGGGGCGGGTAAAATGTGTTGGGGGGGATCTGTGTGCTGTATATTATAAGTGCTGGGAGGCAGAGGTTAAAGTGAGCTGGAACGGGGTGGAACTGCGTTCTGTCAGTTCCATTTGGAGAAGGAATGCAGTTCCGCCTCACCTAACCCAGGGAAATGCCAGGTGCCTGCTGAGATTGTGTTACCAGCGGGCGCCTGGCAAATTCCTCTCAGCGGCAGGCGGTGCAGGAGCTCACTGCTGAGCTCCGGCTCCCGAGTCCCACAGAGTGAACTATGGGAGAGACGTCATGATGTCTCTCCCATAGTTCAGAGGTGCGGGTGCCAGGCAGAGGTCAGCAGCGGTCCAGAAGCAGGAGCGGGGCTGGTGAGTATTGTATTTTTTTTTTGTGTGTGTGTGTGTGTGTGTGTGTGTGTGTCAGCGGCACAGCTGGGGGCACATCTAGTGGGAGCATATCTAATGGGGGCAAATCTAGTGGATAACTACAGGGGGCATTGCATAGGGGCATTTAATAAGGACATAAGGGGCACTGTATAAGGGGCACCAATATTATGGGCTCTACATAAGGGGCACTACAACTGTGGACACTACCACTACAGTGGGCATTGTATAAGGGGCACTACTGCTGTGGGCATTGTGTATTTGGGTGCTACTACTGTGGGCTTTGTGTATAAGGAGCACTAATGTGTGTCATACCATGAATAAGGGACACTACTATGTGGTGTAATGTGAATAAGACTGTGCTACTGTGTGGTGTCGAAGTCAAAATTATTACATAAAAAGAACATACAAACTACATACATTATGAGTCGCTATACTTGCAAATACGCACAGCGAACACAGCAATATATGGTAACACACGCATTTACACGGACATGCCACAGAGATGGATTCAACACTTATTTCATGCAGTACATAATTATAATAATATCAAGCGCCAGACATCATGATGATTTAAAAATTATATATAATGAAGTAATGTCATGTATGTGTATTATGGGAATGAAGCCAGATACACCTGTCATATTTGGTATTAAAGCAAGCAGATTAATGTGTAGATTCATTTGATACTTGTTATTAAGTTGTAGGACATTGCAACAAATAATTATGATTAAATGTATAAAAGCTAAAATCACTTTTATTAGAACATTAGATATTCCAAACAGGTAGTGGACAGGAAGCTCAGGCCAGCCCCTTTGGATGTCCCCAAGGCAGAACCTGTTTAGCATATACAAAGAGACTAGAGACTCATCATGAATGAGTAAGTTCCCTCCCCCAAACTAGATAACACATTGCTGATCACACAGGAAGCCAGTTGCTGTTCTGTCTCAGACGATGATGGAGTTCCTGCATGATTTTACAGAGAGAGAGAGAGAGAGAGAGTGATATGGAGAGACTTTTATACGAGAAAGATATGGTGATGTATTTGCTGGCCTGTAACTGTATGTAACTGTATGTTTTAACTATTTACTGTGTGAGTTGTAACCAAGTAATTATGTGTATACGGTACATTGTAATATATTGATTACATATCCTTTTAATAACAAAAATATACATCAATGAGCTTTGGAACTCAGATAATGTGTGGGTGTATTGTTTTCTCTTATGGGATGCAGTGTTTTGCGATGTACAGCGCACTTTTATCGTATATGGTAATAAGATGCGCCTGGCATCTGCAGTATATATTAGAGTGGGCATTTTAAATATTTGTGAGGAAACAATTTGGCATTCACAGATGGGGGCTGGTCCGCGATATCAGGGTCTTAATGATGCACTGTACATTACAAACGCAGCTGTGATCGACCGGCTCTGATGGACGCATTGCGACGCTGATGAATAACATCCACGTGTATTGTTGTGTTATCAGTAAGCCAATGATATGAAATTTCAGGGGACAATGCGTTTCTCATAATATTTAAGATGCTAAAATTTATTTTTATTGTTGCAAAACAAAGTTCAAATAAGTCATATTGTGTTTGATTCAGATTGGATTGTTTATCTGTTAAGTAGGTTTAAAAGTAAATTTAAAAGTTGCTGCATAGCCTAGATATAGTTTTTTTTTAACTCAGGCCTAAAATAACTTCTGGTGCTTGTATAATGGGTGATTTCTTTGTGACAAAGGAAGCCGCATGGTCTGTCCTCCATTTTGGACTAACCACATGGCCTGTCCACCATTTTGTGTAAACCTCATGGATGTGGAAGGGGGACGAGCAGTGGCCATTTTAGGAAGGTCATTTTCTAAATAGCTGATTTCCAGTCTGCTCCGAATAATCAGTTTCCTTGGTCACATCAAGCACAATTTATGAGTTACCAATGCATTTATTTAACCCATGCCATAGTCAATTACAAATAGTTTCAGTTGGGCCTAGTGAGAGTAAATGGTGAGATAAGTTTTTTTTCTCCTGTCCTTCTTGTCTGTGCGTAATTACTTTACATCAAGTGAGGGGGTCGCACACAGATAGAAAAAGGAAAGAAAGAGTTGGTGTTTTTTTTTTTTTTCCTTCCAAGACTTGTAGAATCTGCGTACAGGGAGGATGGCCACTGAAATGCAAATTAACCTGTGTAACTGCTTTTTCTTAGCAGTGAAAACCAAATGGCTTTGATATGCAAATAAGAGGTAAGGTGTCTCATAGGAGACCAGTGAATGATACATATATATAATATTATTATAATTATGTGTATATTTATATCAGTGTATGTTCTGCAAGATAGCTATCCAATCTGAATCATATCATTTAAATTATTGATTATTGCTAGAGTCATTATAGATCTGTGTGAAATAGGATACATTTGTTGTTATATAGGTAAATTTGAAATAACCGTATTTTAAGGAAGTAAGTGTAAAGACACAAACGCAGGTCTGCATAAAAGTTTATACAGAACAAGTTGTGTCTAGTGGGCAATAGTAATTAGTATTGTTCACATTTATAGAGCTGTGTGATTTGTTTTATTGTGGACGCAGGGTTTTGGACACGTGTCTCGGACAAAGTACAGGACTGCGCACGCAGCGTAAGAGACACGCACGGTCGCGTGTTTACGCAAAGTGCGTAAGAGTGCGGGCGCTAAGTACAAATTATACAATAGTGTTGTTTAGTTCAAAGGTGGGATAGTAGACATTTAATACAATAGCACAAAACTACCCGGTTTCTAAAGCAGATTAGTATAAAACTTTTGTTTAAACTGTATTGCCTCTGGGGTAAAGCTGCCTATCTGAATGAATTGAAATTTTCTGTACAGAAAAACCACAGTGTATTTGAGTGAACGTAGGAGTGAGTGGATATTGAACCCAGGGAATTCGGGATCCCGTAGTGTGGTACACCAAGTGAGTGGAGGCTTGGTGGCGTGAGGCGGCTGACTCACGTTAGTATAAGGTTTAATACGCAAATCGTGAGATTTGCAGAGGAGCGTAATAGGGAATTGTGCATTGTGTAGTATTGAAGTAAAAAGGTTTTTTGTTACGCTCCGAGCTGAGGGTCACAGTTTGTACATTGACCCGTGGTTGTACGGCAGATAGGTAACAAGTACCTATACGCTGTGCGATTGGACCGCGCGTTTGTGGGTGTGATATATAGCACAACTTGATACCATTTTTACGAGCTTTTTGCGTAAAACCACAGTATCATTAGTGCTGTATAGAGCATAAGCAAGCGTGATTTGTGTATAAGTGTATAGGGAGTTTTCGCTGGTCTCTCTCAGGAAAATCTCCAGCGGCAGATATTTACTGGAAAAGGTAAGTCACTCCTAACACTTCCAGTAAATAGAAACCAATAGGGCCTCACTGGGTACGCGGTGTTCACTATTGGAGTGAGTCGTGGTACTCAGCGGAGAAGGAGTGGGTGAAAGAGCTCTGAGAATTTTCACTGTCTATCCGTGTCGTGCATTGGGGATTGCGTAAAAGGAAAAAGTCCGCAATGGGATCCAATGGCACAATCGGTGGACGTATGGTAGCCAGGGTTCAGGTTGAAGAGCCGCGGCCCAAGGGGTCAGCGAGGTATGGCCCACACGCTGAAGACTTTTTGTCTGAATGGGTATGTATGACTGACAAAGATAGGGTACCATTCCCTAAGGTGGGCAGCTTTGAACCAAAGGTATTGCAGAACTTAAGGATAAGGATATGTCTGATAAAATCCCAAAAAACAAAGTGTCAGACATATAAATTGTTTAAACCTGTGGTAGCAAGAGGGGATGCGGTCAAGATGCCGCCGGACGGAATCCCGGCGGTCGAAATACCGACGCCGGAATCCCGACCGCCACAATCCCGACATATTCTCCCTCCGTGGGTGTCCACGACACCCATAGAGGGAGAATATAATAGTGTGCCGAGCGTAGCGAGGCACCGTGCCCGCAGCGTGGCGAGCGAAGCGAGCCCGCAAGGGGCTGCGTTCCGCTCACCACCCCTGTCGGGATTATGTGGTCGGGATTCCGGCGTCGGTATTTCGACCGCCGGGATTCCGACCGGCGGCATTTAGTACTGATCCCAGCAAGAGGGGTTGGTGAGTTTGATCCTAAGGTATTGCAGGTGGTATGTCTAACCAAAGTCATACAAGACAAGAATGGAAATATAAGAACTGTTTGAACTTGTAGCAACAATAAACAAGTAGGAAGAAAAAAAAGAGAATGCAAGTACACCGCCTTATGTAGATGTGGAAGCAGTTACGGCCAGCATACAAACTATAGAAAATAATAAAAATATGAAAAATATGACTGTAACCAATAAATGTACTAATGAATGTTGAAGTTTTATTTAGGAGGAGAAGGTGACCTGATTGTTTTCTGCCATTTGTCATGTACCCAGAGGAGTATCCAACCGGTAAAAGAAGAGCAGTAGCCTGTGGGGGAAGTGGCTGAGACCAGTGGAACAAGTAAGTATGGTATCATTTGTGTACATATATAGTAAAACCCAAAAATAAAACAAAAAAAATCAAGAAAGTAACGTCAGAAATGGAGAAAAACCTGCCCGCACATTAGTATTGGCCAGTAGGAAAGCGGACAGAGACAAGGTAACCCCCGGGTATTTCTTTCAGTTACCATATAAGAAGTATTCATTCCTAGTAATGCCCCTAGTCAAGATGAGCTCGGAAATGTTTGTTGGACCATGTACAGACCCTTAATACGGGATGAGAAGGATTGAATGAAATACTTTGCATGACCTAGAAGCTTGTTAAACTTTTTTTTGTTTTTGTCTCTTGCAGTAATAGAAAACTCTCCATCTGGATAAAATCACTGGTAAACACTAATTCGGCAAATGGGAGGTGGCTGTCTCTGTGCAAATGGACGGGCTCAATAAGACATTGAGTGTCAGGGTGCAGACTTCTTTGCAAAATTGGAATGGGGTCACAGTAGCTAATCTTAGATAGTGTGCTATTGAACATCACAAGAATAGTGCTAGGCGCAGAGAACAACAGGTGGAGAGGTTGAGGACGGTAAGTATACTGGCACATACAGGAAAGACCCATCAGTCCAAACCCCAGATCCCTAATGATCAATAATATGTTACACTTGTAGGAAGGAAGGGCATTTTGCCAGAGATTGTAGGAGTAGTAGGACACATAGTCAATATAGATCCCCTAGACAGAAAACACAAGCCACATTATTAAACACATGGACGGGACCAAGGGACATATAGTAAGGAATCATAACCCATATAGAAAACACAGATTCGGCTAATGGGAAGAACAAAATAAATGCAACATTACCCTTTGACAAAACTTGCTGGGGTTAAGATGGGGCCTCTAAACTTTTGCTTCTTTTTCCTAGCAGAAATGGCCCCTGATTAACTTAATTTTGTTAGATATGATATACATATACTGTGCTCCTGCTCAGGAAGTACAAAGTATGTTAGACACCCACGAAGACTAATGTCGCATTCTACTGTTCTAGATGCATGTCCATCACAGGTAAAGGAAATTATCTCACAGATACCGGGTTCCCTATGAACTTAGGATGGACAGGACTAGTGGCGTAAGTTTGTCACAGTTGCGCGGAGGCAAGATAAGTATTGGTGCCCCCCTATTTCCCATATTAAGATAAATATATGTATAGGATCTATGACCCCTGAGGAAGTCCCAGCATAGAATTATGGGACGAAACGCGTTGGACACGCCTGATGACTTTCCACTATTTACAGTGATTGACAGATAAGCATTTGTATTTTTATTAAATTGTACGAGTCCACCTATATGTTTTTTATTCATTATAATAAATGTGTGTTCAAATAGTATCACACTATTAGAGTCTTTTTCTCCCCTGGGAGCATTCTAATTTTAAGGTATTCGTGGTGGGACAAACAACATTGAGACTACCACCCATTCATTGCACCTTAAGAGTAAAAAATGTGAGTGCTGCCCAGTTGCTAAATCTATTATTGTATATATATTTTTTTTTATTTTTTGTGCTGCACCTTTCTGACATCGGTAAAATAAGCACATTAATGGCAGGGTGCTTTTTCTCTCTTTTTTAAGCATTTTTGAGCATTTTTGGCACAGCATAGCACTGTAGCACTTTTTTGCACCAGTTTGCACGTTTATTGCACTTTTCATGCACTTTAGCACAGAGTCACCTTATTATTGAGCTGTGCACTTTTTTCTGATACATTGCCTTCCGTCCCATATCCACGCAAAATATCACGTCAAACATCCGGAAGGACATAAGAGGAAAAGTGGAGTGAGGATGAAGACGGAGCTGTAAAGATCCCTTTACAAGCATACAGTCATTTATATCTGGTATGCATATTGGGTATTAGAGGACACTGTATTGAGTCACTTATTTGAAAAAAACACTGAAGGCGTAGCTGATTTACCCTTGATCAATACTTAGATTTTGGTTTTGCTTGGAAATTGGACTGTTTGAAATCTGGCAGCTGCCACTGGACTTTCTAGGAGTGTTTTTCTGTATATATACAAGTATACACATATATAAGTTGTGCACTTGTTAAAATCATATTTCTGATTGTTATTTGTAACCTTGGCGACCCTCTGAAGATAAGGTCGTAGCGCTACTTGCACCCCCCCTTTCTATATATATGTATGTGTGTGTGTGTGTGTGTGTGTGTGTGTGTGTGTGTATATGGAGTGTTCAGAAAATTGTTTATATACTGTATTTATACATTTAATTGTCTTTTATTTTAAATCACACATTTCTTAGCAGTCATACCCTGGATTAGAACCCATGACCTGTTACACTAACAGCAGACACTTTACTGATGGAGCTATTTGCTCCTGTAGAGGAAGCATGAGAATTCTAACTATGTGAACTTACGTGTAATTGTGAGAGAAGTATCTTCATATAGTTAGAATTCTCATATTTCCTATACAGGAGCAAACAGTTTCATCAGTAAGGTGTCTTCTTTCAGTGTAATAGGTTGTGGTTTCTAATCCTGGGTGTAACACTTGTAAAATGTGTATATTCAGTATAATAAAGAGGGTGTGACTTGTAAGGTGCAGGGACCAGTGAGGAAGTCGGCCACTGAAAAGACAGTGACAGCTATCAATAAACTTAATTGAATGGTGTCACAGAATGGGAGGAGAGGTGCCCCCCTTCAGAGCAGGAGCCCGGCGGCAGATGACTCCGTTGCCTCCCAGAGTTCTGCCTCTGGACAGGACACTGGATTGATGGCTGGGATAGTCCCAATAGCGATACGATAAACACAGAATTTTTTAAGGGGAGTAGACCAAGTAGAGAATCACTTCCTCGTAGTGCCCAATCCAGTTGTCACATTTTTATAAAATCTTCACCTCTACAAACTCATCTGTCACCAACCTCTATTCTGTTTCTCTACAGTTTCCTCTTCATCTTTTGCGTTCACACAGGGTGGTACAATACATGGACCCAAGTACAGTTCAAACTCCATATGCCTAGGTCCTTCAGAGTTCTGCCCAAACCCAGTATATCTCAATAGCACGATAACACCAGTATTACTGCAGTGTGCCTTGTCATGCACAAAGGGTGGAGAATGGGAATACTGGTGAAGGGAAATTTTGTATAGACACTGATATGCCTGTTGGTGAATGGCAAACCTGACATTTTCTTTTTTATTTTCTTCTTCTTTCTCTCCTCGAGAGATGTTTTCTTTTTCTTTTTTTCGTTTGAGTTATGCTCATGGTACTCTACATTGCAAACACACGATAGTAAATTAAAATGAAAAAAATTGTGTTCCCTACAGGAAAAGGCAGTCTGGAGGACAAAGGGGTATGGCCAGGAGTCCTCAGGACTGTGGACAGGTGGACACGGTAAGCCAGTAGCCCCCAGAGCATACCTTCCAAGTCTAGCTGAGGTGGTACACGGTCTGACTCATCTAGGCAAAGAGGGTATGTGCAGGCTGATGAGAGCTTACTGGTGTGCGCCAGGATTCTATTCTTATGCAGGTAAGAGAGCAATGACCTGTCTTGCTTGCTTGAGGAAGAATATTGGTAAAGCAATACCAACAGAGCCATCCCATATCCCTCTTGCAGACGGATCTTTTCAGGAAATACAAATTGACTTCGTACAGTTAACACCTTAGGAATTATTGTTATGGTTTGGTGTGCACTGATGTTTTCTCAAACTGGGTAGAGGCATTTCCTGCCACCACGGATGCTGCTGTGTTTACCGCAAAGAAAAAAATTGTGCAGAAATTTGTGTGTAGATAATGGTACCCCTAGAAGTAGGAGCAAAGCTTGAAATTGGACCATTGTGATCATAGATACTGCCACTGGTATTATGTAGCATCGAAACCACTCCCAGATCTTCACTCAACTAATCACCTTCTTCGAAATTTGTTTTTGTTTTGGTATTTGTATCTTTTTGGGTTGTTTTTGGAAGACAACTTCATGTCATGATTGATCAGCACAATGATCAGAGATGCACCAATGAGGTGACAGTACAGTACAGATGTAGCCACCTTTATCTTGAGTGGCTGAGGCGTTTGTCCCGATCGAGCATACGCAGCGTACTGGGGCGTAGGGAGGCGCGCCTAGTCACAGAGAGGCTATCTAATCGCACGGAGACAGACGTTTGGCGTTACTTTATGTGTAATACCTGCGATCATCCACCAGATGTCGCTTTTTACAATCACCACTGCGCATGCATGTGGGCTCCCGTAAAATACAATACTGAAATACTGTATACTGTATAGTAAGGACTACTTTACTAGTGCGTCTCGTTACGCTGAATCCCGCAGGCAAAGCAACTTAAACCCAGTAGTGTACACTGACGCAAATGGACGTGTTAGAAGTTCATTATTGCCTAATGATATTAGGAATATTGTACAGTATGTTAGCATCCTAACAGATTTATTCATCTGTCTGCGGCAAAGTGGTGAAGTGTTCCGCTTCCTATACTCAGAGTCCCGTGTTCGATTCCTAAAGTACTGTACAGTACGAACGCATGTTAGTTTTTTCCAGACACGTTATAATTTTTTTTATTCACATAAACCAAGGCAAAGCTGCAGGAGCGGATGTACTGTTAAGGGTCTTTGCACCATACGGTACACATACAATTCTGTAGCAGGGCAGACTCAATCGAAATGGCTACCGCCTGTGACTCCTTGCCCCATGGAGGCCCTCAGCTATGGAGCGAGTGACAACATAGATTTTGCGGACAACGGGGCAGTGCTGAAGGTGCGTCACAATCCCCTCGCTAACACACAAGGACGTCAAAGGCTACGGAGCAATGCTGAAGGAGCGTCACAAACCCCTCACTAAAATATATAGGGGCGATAGGGATAAGCGATGTCTATGCACATTACGGTACACCGGACTCGATCGCATAGCACACTGTCAAAATGGCCGTCGCCCCTGAACCCCCACCACGTGGCAGGCAGCGCTCGGAGATCGAGTGAGAGCAGAAGTCTTGAAGGCTACGGGGCAATGCTGAAGGAGCGTCACAATCCCCTCGCTAAAATACACAGGGGCGATAGGGATAAGCGAGGTCTATGCACATTACGGTACACCGGACTCGATCGCATAGCACACTGTCAAAATGGCTGTCGCCCCTGAACCCCCACTACGTGGCAGGCAGCGCTCGGAGATCGAGTGAGAGATAGCAGAAGTCTTGAAGGCTACGGGGCAATGCTGAAGGAGCGTCACAATCCCCACGCTAAAATAACAGTACACAGAGGCAATGAGGTCCCGTAGAATGATCAAATAATAAATGCTGTATAATGTACAGTATACAGACCCAAAACAAGGAGCTTAAGCAACAGTGTGGTTCATGAAAGTCAGGGATGTGGTACAGTACAGTAAGTCAGCGGCCAAGTCCCCTAGCCATTAAGGCTTAATATCACTGCTTACAGTATATTTAGACATGAGCTTGTGTACAGTATCTGTCATGAGGTGTTTTTTTCACTGACACTATTATGTTTTTCTATTGTAATATACAGAGGTGGCAAACTAACCAAACGGGATTAATCAGCTTCTGCTGAATAAAATGAGATGCTACAGTACATGCCTATATTCTGAGTGTGACTGCGGCTCTATGAAATGAAATCTGAAAATTTTAATATGAAATGCATTACTAATGTGCGGCATTATGTGTATAAGGTGTACTACAATATATTCTGGCGTAACATAAGGAAAGGGCACTACTGCATGGTCTAATGCAGTGGTTCTCAAACTCGGTCCTCAGGACCCCACACAGTGCATGTTTTGCAGGTAAACCAGCAAGTGCACAGGTGTATTAATTACTCACTGACACATTTTAAAATGTCCATACAGTAGGTGGAGCTAATTATTTCACTTGTGATTCTGTGAGACCTGCAAAACATGCACTGTGTGGGGTCCGGAGGACTGAGTTTGAGAACCTGTGGTCTAATGTAAATAAAGATCAATGTGGTGGGGTGTAATGTGAATAAGGGGCAATACTGTTAGGAGTAATGTGGTACTATCATATGATGTAACAAGAATAAGAGACACTACTGCATGATATAATGTGAATAAAGTTGCAGTACTGTGTTGTGTCATTTCATCTTGGGGTATTATTGTGTTACCATGCCCCTTTCCAGCAAGAACATGCACTGTTTTGGTCCGGCACTAAATGTGCACATTGTTCTTAAATTATAGGGGGTAGGAGCGCCAAAATGGGTGATGGTGCTGGGAAAGGGGTGCAGGGTTAGAGGCGGAACTAGCATCTGTGCAAGAGGGCATCAGCCAAAATCTAGCCAAGGGCATCATGTTGGTCAGGTATGGCTCTGATAATACTGTATACTGCACTCTTACTGTACTTTGCATTCAATAGAGATACTGTTTGCACACAGGATTTCCTTAAATCATTGGCAATGCTGCAGGAGTGTCTCATAAGGCAATCTAAAATATACCACGAATATGGTAAAGTAAAAGTACAGCAGACAGCGCCCGGCCCCCTCCCCATTGGTGTTGGTTTATGCCTTAGGGGACTCGGACGCTCGCATTTCTAAAGCACGGTATTTTCCACTGCCTCCCGCTAGCTAGCCCATCGCCCTTCTTCCCTGGGAGCCTGCACAGGTCATGCAGTAGAGAGGGAGGGAATTCAGGTCCTGTGCAATACACAAACGCCGAAGATCTACAGTACTGTTTTGCTCAGTCAGAATACACTCATTTCTACTCATTGCCGCTGTGTAGTTGCATTTAGCGTAAAGAATCGCTCCTGCAGATCTACTCTAATTTATGTGAAACCTGTGTGCATCCTTCCATTGGATGTATTAGAGAGAAAAAAATAATATTAAAGTGAATGTCACGGGAACACAAAAAAAAAAGGTTGGCACTTCCTTCCCATTGGTGTTGGTTTATGCCGTAGGGGACTCGGACGCTCATATAATTGCATTTCAAAGGCACGGTATTTTCCATCGTCTCCCCCTACCCCCATCGCCCTTCCCCCCTGGGAGCCTGCACAGATCATGCAGTAGACAGGGAGGGAATTCAGGTCCTGTGCAATACACAAATGCCGAAGATCTACAGTACTGTTTTGCTCAATTCGTTGCGTCAGAATACACTCATTTCTACTCATTGCATGCTGTGTAGTTGCATTTAGCATAAAGAATCGCTCCTGCAGATGTAATCTGATTTATATGTAACTTGTGTGCACCTTTCCATTGACTGTCTTACAATGAAAATAAAATAATACAGTATATTATTACAATTGAAAAAAAAAAAGAAGGCACATCAGGTCTCGAACCCTGGACCCCCAGCGTGGGAGCCTTCATTGCTAGCCCACGACGCCTCATGAGAGATTCCCAATTTCATGTGTAAAAGTACAGCAAACAGCACCCGGCCCCCTCCCCATTGGTGTTGGTTTATGCCTTAGGGGACTCGGACGCTCGCATTTGTAAAGCACGGTATTTTCCACCGCCTCCCGCTAGCCCACCATTCCCATTATGCCTTATGGAACTCAGACGCTCATGTACTGTACATGTATTTTAAAAGCACAGTGTTTATACATTGTACTGTACATTCTTCCTTTTACACAATTAGTTGCATCTCCATACACATACAGTACTCTACAGTAGGTCACCATCTTTTTCCACCGCCTCCCGTTATGCCTACAGTTTTAACATTACAGTCGTCACTGACCATTTGCCAGAGCTGTAGATCAATCCGCCGCTATACTGTACGATAGAAAGTACTGGATTAGTGGAGCATTAGCAACCCCGTGATGGAGATGTGTAATGCATGCTGAGTATCTAGAACCGCCTCAACGCGCCTGCCTGTGATTAAACTCAGCTATCGCCTTAGCGTGACTAAACATCCGTCTAGGCGGAGAATCGGTCAAGATAAAGGTGGCTACATCTGTACCTTGTTGAGATGAGCCAGCATTTGAGAACTTGACAAGAGAACTATGAAACTGTTGATTGCTGGTATGCCAAATACTAACTGTCTTGATTGTGAACCAAGAGACTGTGTGATTGTTCTTACGCTCAGGTTGCCTAATAGACAGGTGGGAAGGACCATACCAAGTTTTGTTGACAGCACTATCCCAGTGAAAGTAGCCGAGAGAGAGACTTGGGTCAACGATTCCCATTGCAGGAAAGTCGGTAGTCCGGAAGGAACTCGTAAATGGAGTGCGATCGCAAAAGTATCACCAGAGACTCTGTTACGTGAAGACTGAGAGGCGGCACTGTTGAACACTACCTGAGCGTACTAAAGGATTGCAGAAAGACCAGTCATTGTAATTGATTTGTTATGAACAAGAGTTGTTTTGTGCTACTTCTCTTTTCTCTCTTTCCAGCTGACAAACATTTTTTTTCAGGATATTCTATTTTTGCAAGTTTTTTTTATGAGGAGTCGAGTGTGGGACTGGAACTGGTTCTGGAGGAAGGAGTGATTTCCTTATAGGATCCCAGGATTAGGCGATCAGTTTGTTAAAATCAGAGAAAAATTAAAGGTCTAGTAGTTATGGAGTTCAGAGGCAGTGGCGGATCTTGCCACGGGCAAGCAGAACTTTTGCCTGGGGCGCCGCCTTCCGGAGGGCGCCAGTGCCATCTGGAGGGTGCCGCACCATGGCAAGATCCGCCACTGTGCAGAGTGCCCCCCAGCAGTGCCCCCGCGCTGTGCCTATCCCCGCTGTGAGAAGGGAACCAGACGCTACGTGTCTAGTTTCCCTTTGTGGCGCTGGTCCCCCCCCCCTGCTGTGAAGGGAATCAGACGCTAAGCGTCTAGTTTCCCTTCATGGAGAGGACCTTTGCTGTGCGGTGCGCGATGACGTCATCGCGCACCGCACAGCATTGTAGCACAGACGCTAGGGGTCATAATTGACCTCTAGTGCCTATTCTGTGCTATGGGGGAGACGTCATGACTGACGTCTCTCCCATAGATCCGAGGAGAAGAGCGGCGCCGGGGGGAGGTCTGCAGGTCTGGAATCAGGAGCGGGGTATAGTAAGTATACCTTGTTTTTTGTTTTTTTAATTTCCTTTCAGCGGCGCTACAAATGGGGGCATGAGTGACCACGCCCCCACATTAAGCCACGCCCCTAACTTTTGCCCGGGGCGCCACAAGGGCAAGAACAGGCCCTGTTCAGAGGTAATCAGGAACAATCAGACAATGGCTATTCACACATTGCAGATAAAGAGCTCATTAATATATGTGGAAGAAAGGTTTATGAGTGTCTCTCCCCAAACTCCGAAGGTTTATGTTATTTAGGAAGGACACTACTTATAACCCTTGTTCAATGATTAAACAGACCTAGCATACATTCCAGAAATGGAAACAATGTTCAGAAAATGATAGGAATATGTAGATCATAAAATTTTTATATGTCACTGTCACGATTTGTTTGTGTCTTCTTCATCTACCCAGCAGAACCTCAATCAAATCCAAACATCAGTGTACAAAGACGTAGGTACATGTATGTGTGAAATGTTCGTCGCAAATCAGACATAATAGGCCAAAGCACTGTCCCAGCATACTCTATAGGTTGAATGTTGTCCCACACCCAACCAGTGGTCCTGTGACCGCCGAGTGCATATAGAGGATGTCTCGTCCTCCTCCCTGTCTTCCGCAAATATAGTCAAGTGTCTGATTTGCGAAATGCATACATACTTGTGTCTAGGTCACTGATTATTGTATGAAATATTTTTTCTTATATCAATAATTGATGGCAGTTATTGTTTACTGCCAAAGGGTGGACTGTCAAAGTCAAAAATATTACATAAAAAGAACATACAAACTACACACATTATGAGTCGCTATACTTGCAAATACACGCAGCGAGCACAGCAATATATGGTAACACACGCATTTACACGGACATGCCACAGAGATGGATTCGACACTTATTTCATGCAGTACATAATTATAATATCAAGCGCCAGACATCATGATGATTTAAAAATGATATATAATGAAGTAATGTCATGTATGTGTATTATGGGAACGAAGCCAGATACACCTGTCATATTTGGTATTAAAGCAAGCAGATTAATGTGTAGATTCATTTGATACTTGTTATTAAGTTGTAGGACATTGCAACAAATAATTATGATTAAATGTATAAAAGCTAAAATCACTTTTATTAGAACATTAGATATTCCAAACAGGTAGTGGACAGGAAGCTAAGGCCAGCCCCTTTGGACATCCCCAAGGCTGAACCTGTTTAGCATATACAAAGAGACTAGTGACTCATCATGAATGAGTAAGTTCCCTCCCCCAAACTAGATAACACATTGCTGATCACACAGGAAGCCAGTTGCTGTTCTGTCTCAGACGATGATGGAGTTCCTGCATGATTTTAGAGAGAGAGAGAGTGATATGGAGAGACTTTTATACGAGAAAGATATGGTGATGTATTTGCTGGCCTGTAACTGTATGTTTTAACTGCTTACTGTGAGTTGTAACCATGTAATTATGTGTATACGGTACATTGTAATATATTGAATACATATCCTTTTAATAACAAATATATACATCAATGAGCTTTGGAACTCAGATAATGTGTGGGTGTATTATCTCTTATGGGATGCAGTGTTTTGCGATGTACAGCGCACTTTTATCGTATATGGTAATAAGATGCACCTGGCGTCTGCAGTATATATTAGAGTGGGCATTTTAAATATTTGTGAGGAAACAATTTGGCATTCACAGAGGCATAATTTGAACTGGAGATACTATTGGGTGAGTGCGCCCCATTTTTGAGACCATGCCCCCTTTTACCTACGACATGCACAATCCCTTTGTTACACAAATTTGGGGATTAGGGGGGGGGGGGTGAGTTCCACCACCTCTCCAGGACCACTTTAAGCACTGATAAGCATATATCCCACATCTTGAAAAAGGATAGGGATGTACAGTGAAAGAGAAACAATTCCTCCAATCTAAAGCAACATGGCATATAGTGGCTGATATAATGGGGTGCAAGTCTGCAGGAAAAAGCACTTAGGAGAGAATAGGACCTCCTCCCTGACCACATCATCCAGAGATTTTTCAAGTCCATCTCCCATGCAGATTCACGAGTGTCCCGTGGATTGGAAATGAAGACTGAAGTACTTATTGTACTGACACAAGGCCTTTATAGTTAATGGGATCAAGGATTCACAAGGGGTGAGAGGTCTGTGGATTAAACATTTCATAATAACACTATGCAGTTGACTCAGTTTAAGTGATTGGTAGAAAGAGAGGTATGGAATTTCTCCTGCAATTTTGAATATGTAAAAAATTAAGGTGAGTGATAGAATTTAGAAATATTCGAAGGACCAGAAAAGGTTTCTAGAAGGGAATAGGAACCAAGTATTTTGGCCTCAATTACAAACCAGACTCTTTCAGATGTGGTCATAGGGTTTCAAATGGTTATTTCTCCATGCTAACTAGAGTCTGAAAGAGGCATCATAGGGCAGCTTATTAAACACGCACCCTCTATGCTGGATTTCTTGATGGGGTGTGATAAGGAGGCATGGCCAAAACCACAATATTGTAATGGGCATTTTCTTGCCACTCTGATAAAGCTCTCATGCCCGTATATTCTAACCCAGAACCCCATCATGACCTCCTGTCTACCCAGAGACCCCCTCTTACCTTCAGAAATCAGTTGGGGGGGGGGGGGGGGGGGCTACACTCAACCATCCACACAAGTCTCCACCACTGGTCCCCCAGCGTGAACATTCAGAGGAGGTGAGCTGCAGCAGCAGATAGAAGGGCATGAAGGAGTTCTGTGGAATTTCCTGGACATTGCCCATCCAGGATTAGGAAGACTATGAATCCTAATCAAGTCGAGCTGCAAGTTTGAGATGCCTGTTATGGAGTGTATCACAATGGTAAACACATTACTACTTAGAACAAAGCAGACATTCTGAGTATCAATTTTTTTTTGTAAAGACAGACTAGTAAAATCCATCACCTTACAGGCTTTTACATTTAGCCCACAAATTTAGAACAAGATAACATGAAAAAAGGTTAAAAAAAAAAGGATTACGAATGTAAGTGCAGTTGCATCAGGGAACCACTAGGTGGAACCCCAATTCAACGAAAAGCATAATATAGTAGAAAATAAATACAACTGCAGTCAGGTTATCTACATACGAAACCATATAATCAGTCCCAGGAATAGAGGGAAAATAGAAAACACAGTTCCTGTAGTGGGATTGCATTTAGGGCCAAATCTGTGACAACATAAACTGCAAAACTTAGTTATGGAGGAAACACTTATGAATGAGGAAACAACAGCCAGGGGATCACTAATTTTACAGGCCACTTAATGGAGAATGCAATTCTTCACTATAATAGAGTTATGGCAGAGGGAAAGTTTGAAAGTCTATGCTGGAATCACCCACCACTCCTATAATATGGCAGACGTGTTGCATGGTCTGTGCTCAGCATTATTCTGCAGATCAGCAGAGGCTTCCTGAGGAGAAGCAGGACCCCACAGGATAACCTAATGACCATGTCGACCTTCCATACCGTTGACCCAGTCATGTGTCAACCTTCAGTGTCAACCTAGTCACTGCCGACCTAAACAGGGTTGACCTAATGATCCACACCCCCAGCAGCCACAGAAGATTCCAGTGTGAGCCAGGTTCGTCAGGGAGCACCAGAATCGCAGCAGTCACTGGCAAATCAGGTACCTGGGAACCACTGGTTGGGAGCAGCAGCAGCAGAGCCAGCTGGTCCAGGAGAGAGGTAAGAAGGGAACTCCCTGATCACTACTCAGAGCTGAATATAGGCGCACCGGGAAGCTGCCTAACTTGATGTGCAGGTTCGGTTCGCGTAGCAGGCCGACTGCTGAGAGTCCGCCAGAAAAATGTGTAATCCATCAAAAATAAGTCCCTCAAAGTCTTGGAATGACCAGGGGAGAGGCCCAAGTGTATGCAGACACTTTGCAACCAGGGTGTCAAGCAAAATTATATTGAAAGTGTGGGGTTCATTTTCCAGGCAAAATTAGAATAGTGTATGTAGTGTGTACGCAGGCATGAATTCTTTAGCAACTTTCCTACCTTATGCACTTGTTATAGCCAAAAATTGGTGTGCTGTGCGGTACTGGATGCCTAGCAACACAGCACCTGGGACAGGTCTCAGACTTCTGTGTACAGTAGTAACAATCTGAAGATCAATGCATGAGAGTTATGATTTAGCGTTCATGAGGGCGCATAGAAACACAAATAAACGAACACCTCTCCACCATAACAGCTTACTTATGGGTTTTCATTTTTTTTCTTTGGTTTTACATAAATGTCCCCCTACACTTCAAAAAGAAAAAAATTACAATACTCTATAAAAGTTTTAGGCAGGTGTGGAAAAAATGCTGCATAGTAAGAATGCTTTCAAAAATAGAAGTGTTAATAGTTTATTTTTTATCAATTAACAAAATGCAAACTGAATGAACAGAAGAGAAATCTAAATCTAAATCAAATCAACATTTTGTGTAACCACCCTTTGCCTTGAAAACAGCATCAATTCTTCTAGGTACACTTGTACAAAGGGACTTTAAAGAAATAGTCAGATGTATGATTAGCCAATCATACCAAACAGATGATAATGATCACCATTTTCATATGTAGGTTGAAACAGTAATAAACTGAAATAGAAACAGCTGTGTAGGAGGCTTACAACTGGGTGGGAAACAGCCAAACTCTGCTACAAAGGTGAGGTCGTGGAAGATTCATGTCTCAGGTCATACACCATGGAAAGAAAGCACAGCAACAAGACACAAGGTAGTTATACTGCATCAACAAAGTCTCTCCCAGGCAAAGATTTCAAAGCTCCTTCAGAGAAGCGGGATGGAACCAGGTCTGCGCACTGGGTTGTTAATATGGACAGGGGGGGGGGGGGGGGGGCTGCAGTTAAGGGGGATATCCACTCCCCTTTTCTTTGCATTTCATTGTTAGATATCAGTCATTACACAACAGAGGCTTTAATAAGCCAGACTACATGCATCAGACACCAAGGGGTGATAGCGCAGTTAGGTTAATAAACCAACCTTATCCCAACTCTTTCAAAGAAGCACAAAGAAACAGGCAATATTAAGGACTGTAGATGCAGAGGTAGCCAAGGAAACTTATTGCATCAGATGAAAGACAAATCATGCTTACTTCCCTTTGAAATCAAAAGATATCCAGGTGCCATCAGCTCAGAACTGGTAGAAACCAATGGGACCCATGCACACCCAACTACTATTAGGAGAAGTCTTGCTAGAATGGTTATCATGGAAGAATTGTAGCCAAAAAGCCATACTTTGGACGTGAAACAAGGCCAAACAAATCAAGGGGTGGGTATGTGTGCCCAGCAAGAGTGGGGAGGGAGCACAAGAAGCATCTTGCGGGCTCGCTGCGAGCTTGGTGGCGACCAGGTTCTATTCGCACTCTATGGGTGTCTTGGACACCCACAAGTGGGAATAGTCCATGTTAGCTGGCATGACAACCGTCTGGATTTTAAGGGGGCGGAATGTATGGGGAGGTGTTGTGACCGGCAGTCTCCTGACCACCGGTCACATAACTACATCCCAAATAACTATGCACGAAAACATAGGAACCGGGGTGAAAAAAAAAAAATGCCACCAGATGCTCTGGACTAATGAGTCAAAATTTTAACTATTTAGCTGTAACAGAATGCAGTTTGTTCGCCAAAGGGCTGGAGAGAGGTACAATAATGTGTCTGAATCCAGTCACTTTATCTCCTGGATAGGCCAAATAAATTCTGTAAAGATGCACATACTCCCTCTGCTTCTATATATATTTTCCAAACTCTCAAAATATATATTCCCTTCCATTTTCACATTTTTAAGATTCCAAATCTAACGCTTTATTTGGGCTAATAAACACCCCAGGGTCAAATTGACTCTATTACAGCATCCCTCTCCGTGCGGAGGCCTAGGCATCCCTAACTTCAAGAATTATTATTATGCAGCCCAACTTGATTCGGGGTATGCAGTCATCTTTTTGTTTGTGTAAAGAGGGGGATTTTCTTTATCTCAGTGACATCGCCACGGACAGCAACTTACCATTGTTCTCAGAGATCAAAACACTTTTTTCGCTATTTACAAATTAGGCATTTTCACTCTACGGTTCATCCTACTGCAGAGGTTCCCAAACGTGGTCCTCAAGGCACCCCAACGGTCCACGTTTTAAATGTATCCATGCTTGGCCACAGGTGACTTAAAAGCACCCAAACAGTCCAGGATTTAGGTATATCCATGGCTCAGCACACATTGGTTAAATTCAATTGACTGAGGTGCTAATTAAGTCCCCTGTGGCCAAGCATGGATACATTTAAAACGTGGACTGTTTGGGTGCCTTTGAGGACCGAATTTGGGGACCTCTGTCCTACTGTATTCAGCAGACCTCTTACTATGTTTGAGACCATCTGTAAGAGACACACCTCATCTAAGTCTAATTTCTAATCTCTACGCTCTGCTTATAATAGATCTGTTCCAAGATATAGCTTGGAAAGCAGACCTTGGTGTTATTATAGATGAAGAATGGTCCGAAATATGGGAAACGCGGCTTCCAGCTCTATATGTGTTAGAATTAAAGAGAATGTATATAAATTACTGTAGCGCTGATATTATGGTCCCTCTCGTCTGAAGGCAATGTTCCAAGACTTTTCGGACAGGTACTGGAAGGGCTGCTCCACAGATGGATCATTTCTTCATATTTGGTGGGCGTGTCAGAAAATAGCATCCTTCTGGCATAAACCTCCTCTCACTTTTATTACCTTTGTCTCCTCCGATCCAAAGTATTTCCTTCTACCACTGTGGCTTCCAATGTTGTCTTGCCACCAAAACAAACTCACACGCCATATTGCTTCTGCAATGACCTACCAAATTGCAGCCGAATGGAAATCGACCACTCCACCAACGCTGTAGTCGATCATTTCTCGCATTTGGTATACATATAAAATGAAGTCATGACTAGCATAATTAAAAATTTGGCTAAGTCATTTCATAAAATATGGTTGTCCTGGTTAGCTTCTTAAAGTGCCGACTCCCCGTTCTGTAGGTAACTATGTACTACTATTTTAGCTTTATATAATCTTTCACTAGGTGCCACACCTCATCGGCTCTTCTCTCCCATCTGTCTGTCTTTTTTACTGTCTCACTTTCACTTCTTCCCTTGACTATTTCTCTTCCTTTGCGGTTAGCCATGCCATTTTATGTGTGAATACTCTCCTCACTACTCAATATGTTAAAAATTTGAATACTCATGGATTAAACTGCCTATAGGCCCTTATTCATGTTCTATAATGGAATGCAGTCAACTTGCCGGCAGGTGGGATCCCGGCGTTCAGGATACTGAAGCTGAAAACCCGCCAGCCGGAATCCCAGCGCCACAGGGCTATTCCCACTCATGGATGTCCACAACTCCCGTAGAGTGGGAATAGATCCTGTGGCGAGCACAGCAAGCCATCGAGCCCGCAAGGACTCTTAGCGGCATACCACCCACCAGAATATCAGCATCGGGGCACGTGCTGTCAACCAATGGTATACCACCCATCCCGTCTACCGGTAATACATACCAAACCCATCTATAATATGGTGGTACTCTTTGTACTTCTTGGCTGATGTATGATGATGTAATCTGGTCAATTAAAAAATTAAACAATAAAATAAAAATAAGTGTCTGCAGGCAACAGTGAAGTATGGTGGAGGTTCCGTGCAAGTTTGGGCTGCATTTCAGCAAATTGAGTTGGGGATTTGGTCAGGATTAATGGTGTCCTCAATGCTGAGAAATACAGGCAGGTACTTATCTATCATTAAAAAACATCAGGGGACTTCCGGCTGGCAGGCTGAGGGAGAAGACGTGCCCTGGTGCAGCTCGTGCCTGGCGTCTACTGTAATACAACCTGAAGTTTAAATATCGGCTCGCCTGCCTCCTACCCTACTTTGCCCCCCCTTGCTGTAGTGACCAGAGACTGTGGTGCGGGGTTTGCGGGGGCGGGAGTTGTTACTCACGTCTCTGCGGGTTGCGACCCTGCACTTCTCCTGAAGCCAGGACCAGCCGTGCGCTGGGCACCTGCTGCGGAATTTCCAGGGTGGCGGGACAGAGACCCCCATTCTGTCTGGGATCGCGGCTACAATGCTGGTCTGTTCCCTCCCGGGAAACCCCTCCAGCTGCTGGCACTTAAGCTTCCTCCTCCGGATCCTGCTGCATCTACTTGTGAGGCTCAGAGACTCTTGCTCCACAGCACCTTACTCCCGGTGGCCATCTAGTGATGGCCACACAGAGACTGCTTGTCTCTCATTCCAGCTGTTACTGGATTGCTGCGGATATTGGCTGGACTGTATACGCTGACACAAGTGACCCCTTTTGTCTTGCCACCTAGACATCCTTAAGGAAAGTGGCGAGTCTGAGGCCCCCATCTCTCTCCTTCTCTGCCTCCACATTGGGACCATTATGCTTAGAGTGGATCCCTCTGTATTACTTATATTGTAAATGTTTTGATTTTTTTTCCAGATTTTTTTTCTAGTGTTTGGATTTTTATTTTGGACACAAGGTAATATTTATATCGTCTGGTGTCACAAATCATGCTTATGTAATTGTTTGCATGACGCAGACTTCCTCCACTGGCAGCCCATCATACTGCGGCTATTTTCTTTAGCCTGTATTACTGCACTTATATTACTTGATTCTTTAATAGCCACCTAAGCATTGTGTATTATCTATATTATGGACAAATTTATGTCTAAAATACCCAAGACCCTCATGGGTAACCAGTCGTGCAAGGGTAAAGGCTGTGAAAATTCTTCTGGTAGTAACCCTCCCTCTCCAACACATAGTCAGAGTTCCAGTCCTCGTGGACAATCCTCGCTTCCTGTTATAATGGATTCCGCCAAATCTTTCTCTACAAACGAAATCACGTATATTTATTATTATCCTTTATTTATATGGCGCCACAAGGGTTCTGCAGCGCCCAATTACAGAATACATAAACAAATAATCAAACAAGAAAACAGCAACTTACAGTTGACGACAATATAGAACAAGTACAGGGTAAATAAACATAGCTACATCAGCAGATGACACTGGAATAAGTATCAGGTGGCAGAAGACTGCTGGATTTGGTGCAGTTGAAGATTATTAAAGTAAGAAAAGAGTAAGCACATGAGGGAAGAGGGCCCTGCTCGTGAGAGCTTACATTCTAACGGGGAGGGGTAGACAGACAGGGGTGAGACAGATGGGGTACATAGAGAGCGTGAAACAGAGGTTTAGGATGAGATTTGGCTGGGTTTGGTGTAGAAGTGGGTCTTGAGAGCCCGTTTGAAGTTTTGTAGAGAGGTGGAGAGTCTAAGGGGGAGAGGTAGGGAATTCCAGAGAAGTGGTGCAGCGCGTGAAAAGTCTTGGAGGTAGGAGTGGGAGAAAGTAATCCGTAGGCAGGAGAGTCGGCGAGCATTAGCAGAGCGAAGAGGACGGGTGGGAGTGTAAAGCGAGATAAGATCAGAGATGTAGATGGGAGAGGAGTGGGTGAGGGCTTTGTAAGCAAGTGTGAGAAGCTTGAAATGGATTCTGAAAGGGAAGGGGAGCCAGTGAAGGTCTAGTAAGAGAGGAGAGGTGGACGTAGTGCGTTTGGTGAGGAAAATGAGCCGGGCAGCAGCATTGAGGATAGATTGGAGTGGAGAGAGGTATTTGTCAGGAATGCCAGTCAGGAGGAGATTACAGTAGTCCAGTCTGGAGATGACCAGTGAGTGGATAAGAGTCTTAGTAGCATCCTGGGTCAGAAAGGGTCTGATCCTGGAAATATTTTTTAGATGAAAACGGCAGGTTTGTGAGAGGTGCTGAATGTGAGGTTTGAAGGAGAGGGAGAAGTCAAGGATTACTCCAAGACAGCGCACTTGGGGGGGTAGAGGAGATAGTAGTGCCATCAATAGATAATGAGATTGTAGGAGGTGAGGTTATGCGGGAGGGAGGGAAGATGATCAGCTCGGTCTTAGACATGTTAAGTTTAAGAAAGCGCTGGGACATCCAGGAAGAGATAACAGAGAGACAGTTGGAGATACGAGTGAGGAGAGTAGGGGAGAGGTCTGGAGAGGAAAGATAGATTTGAGTGTCATCAGCATAAAGATGATATTGGAAACCAAAAGAACTAATGAGCTTACCTAGTGAGGACGTATAGAGAGAGAAGAGGACCAAGGACAGAACCTTTGGGTACCCCTACAGTTAGTGGAAGTGAGGGGGAGGTGGAGTCATGAGAGGAGACAGAGAATGAACGGTTAGAAAGGTAGGATGACAACCAAGAGAGGGCAGTGTCACGCAGACCAATGGAGTGAAGGATTTGCAGTAGGAGAGGATGGTCCACAGTGTCAAAAGCAGCAGAGATCAAGTAGAATAAGTAGAGAGTAGTGTCCCTTAGATTTAGCAGCATGGAGGTCATTGCATACTTTTGTAAGGGCAGTTTCAGTGGAGTGGAGAGGACGGAAGCCAGATTGGAATAGGTCAAGCAGTGAGTGTGAGGAAAGAAAGGAAGTAAGGCGGTTGTAGACAATACGCTCAAGGAGTTTGGAGGCAAAAGGGAGGAGAGAGATGGGTCGGTAGTTGGAGAGAGTGTTTGGATCAAGGGTAGGTTTTTTAAGAATAGGAGAGATGAGTGCATGCTTGAAGGCAGAGGGGACAGTGCCTGATGATAGGGAGAGATTGAGAAGGTGGGAAAGATGGGAACAAGCAGAAGAAGAGAGGTAGCGGAGGAGGCGGGAGGGGATAGGGTCAAATGGGGAGGTGGTGAGGGGACAGGAACGAATGAGGGCCATGACTTCCTCTCCAGATGCATGGGAGAAAGATGACAGAGTTGGTGCGAGGGATGGGGAGGGTTGGTAAGGGATGGGAGAAGGCTGGTTACTGATGGTCTGGTGTGATGTGATGTCCTGACGTATGGAGTCAATTTTGGATGTGAAGTAAGTGGCAAAGTCAAGAGCAGAGAGTGAGGAAGGGAGACGAGGTGGAGGTGGGCAGAGGAGTGAGTTGAGAGTGGCAAAGAGGCGCCTGGGGTTGGAAGACTGGGAGGAGATGAGGTTCTTGAAGTATGACTGTTTAGCAAGAGAAAGGGCAGCACTGAAGGATGAAAGCATAAGTTTGAAATGGAGGAAGTCTGCCTTAGAGCGTGATTTCCTCCAGTGTCGCTCAGCAGTACGTGAGCATTTTTGCAGATATCTGGTGCTTTTGGTGTGCCAGGGTTGAGGTGTTAATTTGCGAGGGTGAATAGTGGTTGGTGGAGCAACAGAGTCAAGAGCAGAAGTAAGGGAAGCATTGTATGTGGAAGTGGCTTGTTCAGGGCATGAGAGAGAGAGAATAGGAGAGAGAAGCGAGTCAAACAGGGAGGAAAGGAATGTGGTGTCAATAGCTTCAATGTTACGCTTAGTGATGGTAGCCTTAGGAGGTAGAGATGGGGAAGTCGAGAGAGATAGGTTAAAGGAGAGCAGGTGGTGGTCAGAGAGGGGAAATGGGGAGTTGGAAAAATCAGAAATATCACAGCGGTGAGTGAAGACCAGATCCAGTGAGCTCCCATTCACATGGGAGGGTGAGGAGGTCCACTGGGAGAGACCAAGTGAAGAGGTGAGGTTAAGGAGTTTAGAGGCAGGGGATTGTGTGGGGATGTCAATAGGGATGTTGAAATCGCCTAGAATAATGGTGGGAATGTCAGAAGAGAGGAAGTGAGGAAGCCAGGAAGCAAAGTTGTCGATGAATTTGGAAGCAGTGCCAGGGGGGCGGTAAATGACAGCTACTCTAAGATGGACTGGTTGGAAGAGGCGTATGGCGTGGACCTCAAATGTAGAGAATATAAGGGATGGTTCTGGTGGTATGAGTTGGTAGGAGTAACTAGAAGGTAAAAGGACCCCAACACCACCCCCATGGCGACCCCCAGGTCGGGGTGTGTGTGTGAATGTGAGGCCCCCAGCAGAGAGAGCAGCAGCAGAAGTAGTGTCAGAGGGTGTAATCCAAGTTTCAGTAATGGCTAGTAGGTGTAGGGAGTTGGAAATGAAAAGGTCATGAGTGGGGACCAGTTTGTTACAAACAGATCTGGCATTCCAGAGTGCACAGGATAGGGGGTATGAGTTTGTGGGAGAGATGTGAATGAGATTTTCAGGGTTGCTGTAGCGATGAGGTGGGATTAACTTTGAAGGCAGGGATGATGAGAGAGTAGTGATGGTACGGGTGCCTGAGCTAGGAGGGGAAACTGCAGGAGGTGGGCAGGGAGGGAGGTCAGTGTGATGTGGATGGGGGTGTGGGCAGGTGACAGGGAAGGGAGAGAGGGAGCAGGGCTGAGTTGTGGGGTAGCAGGACTATGGGGCAGAGGTGAATGAAAGTGGGGTAACAGGAAAGGTGGGGGTAGGAAACAGAGGGATGGAGGGGAGACAGAGGAGGGGAGAGAGGAGGTGGTGTAGGAGACTAGGGGGGAAGGATAAAGATACATTATTAGGTAGACACTGAGTGATGTGGGGAGTATAGGAAAGCCTTGACATAGTGTTAAGTAGGTAAATAGGATGAGGGAAAGTGGAAGTAGGAGAGGAGACTGCAAGTGAATCCAAGCAGAAGATTTGCTGAAATGCAGGTGAGAAAAGCAGTGTAGGCTCAAGGGGTGTAGATTTAGTATGAAAAGAGTCAAAAGCGTAGATAAAGTGGTATATCCTCTCCTCGTTGCTGGATCAAAAATTAGCCCCTCTAAAGGATTCCCTGGACTCTGCTCACTCAATTGACTCCTCATGATCAGCGTATCTCTGAGGCCGAACAAAGAATCTCTGACTTAGAGAATGGCTTAACCACGGCTAAGACGTCCCTTACGGAACAAGATAAATTGGTGTCCCTCCAAGAAAAACTTGAAGATTTGGAGAACAGAAATAGACAGAACAATGTTCGTCTTATTGGACTTCCGGAATCTGTGAAATCTTACGAAGTTAGTCTCCCAATGGTTGCCTAGGGAACTTGGCTGTGTCTCAGACACTGGCTCCATTTTGGTGGAACGTGTTCACCGTATCGGCCCTGACTGCGAGTCCACTAGGGATAGGCCTCGACCTGTCATCATGAGAATACTCAATTATGCTGATAAGGTCCGTTTGCTGGAAGCTTATAGAAAACACCTTGATCGGGGCGTGGCCTAGCCTGCAAGCTGAGAGGAAGCCTTCTTTGTGAGCTCCTGCTGGCCCCGCTCATAAAACCTATTTAAAACCTGTTTCACGGGTCCCCAAACACCTCTGTACTGGACCGCCTGCCCCCCTGACCGCTAAGCACCAGAGGGGCTCGGTTGCGGAGCCGGGGAGCCCTTATCAGGGCTTCTGCAGGTTGCGGCCTTCCCCTCCTCAAGAAGCCGGGGCCTCGATTTGAGAGTGGAGCCGTCGGTCCGCTGGACCTGGTGCGGCGATTCTGCGGACCCCCTCCCCCACCTGAGCGGCGCTCCCTGGCACCCAAGAGCTCACCCATCAGGCACTGACCCTCACAGGAGACCGGCGTCCGGACAATCTGCGGGTGGTGAGAGCCGGGACGAGTGTGACTGGCGGCCGGCGGCCATCTTGTGGTTGGCGCCGCCCGGACTTTGAGCTCTGCTTTGCCGATCCCCGGCCTCTCCGGGCGCCTGCCCTCCGACCCCCACCTCACACATCCTTACAAGACAGATCTCCCCCCCCTCACTGGCGGGGATTAACGACCCGGGGACCTCCGGAGGATCCGTGTCTCATTCACAGGCGGCGGCCATCTTGTGACTGGCACAACTCTCTCTTCACTCCATAGCTAGAAATGGCTGTAACTCTAGCTCCCTCTTGTGGCGACTTTTAGATTAGACAACTCACAGCCACTATAAATATATTTCTATACTTCTGCCTTTTCTCATGTCTCCTGTTTAGCGGCCGGAGGGGAGTCATCATATTACACCTTGAAACAACAGGTGCGAACTTTAACAGCCCTGCCGCCATCTACCCGGGGGCTTTCACCCTGCAGAAAGCTGACCCTGCACCCCTGCTGGAATAGGTGCTGCTGCGATCACCTCTATCTCGGAACCTGCTACCTACTGCTGTGACCCCTGAGGTACCCAGATATTCTCTCGGCTGGGAGACCTCCTCTTATTCTGTTTGCTGCAGGATTACAACACTTGGGAGCTGCTTTGCCCACTACCCCTGGACCACACACCGTGTTGATTATCTCAGCTGCTCCTATCACTATAAAACCAGCTCTCCCCCTACTGCCTTCTGGCATATCTGACTCTCCGGCTGACGGCTTCGCTCCACCTGCTCCACCCATAAACCCATGCCGGCTTCTACACCTGTGTGACATTTCTCCTCGCCCATGTGCGCTGTTCACGGACTGATGCCTACCGGTCCTGAGCTATTACTCGTTGGGATGTAACCTGTTATACTTCCCCCTTTTTTTTCCTCTCCATGTGACCTCATTATAGCCTACTCCTCGCGTGAGGCGACTCCTACTGTATAAATCGGTCCTCCGTTGCCCGCTTATTTTTATGGAAAAATTTCTCATACCCACCCCGATGTCAATTGCTGACCCCGCCTCTACAACCCGAGGCGATACTGTGTGGGGACACTCGTCTGATTCAGATTGCTCTGTCACCCGTTCCAGGTCCTTACAAAAACGCAAGTCTGCTCCGGCCAGTAAGCCTCCCAAAATGAAACCTGCGGATATTGCGGCGGTGCTGGGCCCTCTGCTAGATGAAAAACTGGCGGGCATTAGAGAAGCTATCGACTCTACTCTATCCAAATTAACTCAACACTCTGGCCGCTTAGATGACGTCGAACAGAGGGTGTCTACCCTGGAGGATGATTTGCATGCAGCACAACTCACCATTAATTCACAGCAAAGTGACATTTCGGATCTGACCCAGAAGCTAGATGATTTGGAGAATCGCGGACGCAGAAGTAATCTCCGGGTGGTGGGTATCCCCGAATCGGTCAAAGGCCATGAGTTACTTGATCTTCTTTCTAACTGGATACCGCAACAACTGGCCATGGATCTCAAAGGTGCCCCTCTGGCTATTGAGCGGGCACATAGAATCGGCCCTGAACGTAAAACAAACTCTGGTCGCCCTCGCCCGGTGATCATGAAAATCCTTAATTATGCCGACAAAGCTCGACTCCTAGACCACTACCGGAAGACGGATAGCTTAACCTACAACGGAGATCGGCTCTTGATATTTCAGGATTTTTCCACCATTGTCGCTGCTAAACGCAAGGAGTTTGCCCCGTTGTGCAAGCAACTGTTTAATGCCAAAATCAAATTCTCTCTCCTATACCCGGCCCGGCTGCGGGTCTTCGAGGACGGCAAGCCGTTGTTCTTCGACGACATAACACTCGCCAAGGCCCACTTCTCGAGTTTACCCACTTGACTGTTGCACTGTTATTATTGCTTGCATACATGTTTTTCTCTCTTATGTTTTTCTCCATCTGTAGGTCACGTGGAGAGGAATAATTGCGCAGCTCTGTGTATACAATGAGCTGTAAATTTTCTTGTTTTTCTTGTTTGTTTTTTATGTTACTGTTTAATATTGTTGGTTGCACCTGCCGGACCTGCCGACCCCGATCCTCCATGGGTCAACCCCTTCCCGCTCGCTGGGACGGGCAGGGGCCCTACTTTACCTCTAGTATATTTTTTCTTGCATTCCCATCCATCGGTATAGGCTGATATAGCTGACCCTGCTCCTACTCCCCCCGCCGCGGAGGATACCCCACTCCTTGCCTTCAATATAGTATCATGGAATGTGGAGGGCCTTAACGCTCCAGTGAAGCGCAAGAAAGTGCTCTCCCACCTCCACCGTTTGACCCCTCACATCACCTTCCTACAGGAAACACATTGGCTGGACGATCCCCGTAACACTCTACGTGCCCCCTGGATCGGGGATTGTATCTCGGCCCCTTATTCTAATAAGACCAGGGGAGTTGCCATCCTTTTTCACAAGTCCCTACAATATTCGATACGCAGAAGGTTTCTCGATCCTAATGGGAGATTTATTTTGCTAGATGTGATTATTGATAATGTCTTGTATACTCTCCTTAATCTATATGCCCCAAATGTCTCTCAACAGGATTTTTTTGCAGTTGTCCTACAGAAACTTTCTTCTTGGGGGAGCTCTAATCTAATCCTAGGAGGAGATTTCAACACGGTCATCGATCCGTCCATGGACAGGTCTGGGGTGAGTACTTCATCCTCCAAATCCGGCTGTGATCTTCTTTCCTCCCTCTGTTCACAACTTGCTCTCTCCGACCCTTGGCGTATCCATCACCCTCTTCTTCGTGATTACTCTTTCTACTCTCACCCCCACTCTACGCACTCCCGTATTGATTATATTTTCTTATCCCGACATCTCTTCCCTAAAGTCACTCACACATCGATTAAAAATATTATTATCTCAGACCATGCCCCTATTATGATTTCTCTTAAGCTTGCGTTGCCCCAATGCTTTTCCAAATGCTGGCGATTCCCTGCTTATCTTACTCACTCTGAGGATTTTCTCTTACACCTTAGACACACTTGGCACACTTACGTTGCTGATAATTTGACCCAGGCGGAGGATGTCTCACTGTTCTGGAGCGCCTCTAAAGCTGTTATCCGGGGCCACATTATCTCATACGTAAATTCTAAACGCAAAACATTTAACTCCCGCCTCCATGAGCTAAGCTCCCTTCTCACCTCAACCTATAGAACGTATAAGCGTTCCGACACTCCCGCACATAAAGAGGCATACCTGACTGCTAAACAAGTATATGATACCTTCCTAACAGAGCAGGCCCAGACACGATATGATTACCAGCGGAACAAATTTTTTAGATGGGGTAATAAATCGGGCAGACTCTTGGCAAACCTCGCTCGGGGACCCCGCACGCACACATGGGTTGAGGTGGTTAAATCTTCAGACACTATTATATCAGATCCGACAGCCATTTGCGCCGAATTTATGCAGTTTTACAAATCCCTATATACAGCAGAGCCAGATAACGTGGAGACAGGTGAATCCTTTTTGCATGACGCTCAGCTTCCTGTCCTCTCTCGAGAGGACAGGGACCTTCTCGAGATGTCTATAACTGAGGAAGAGATACTCACAACTATCAAATCTTTACCAAACGGCAAGAGCCCAGGCCCCGATGGCTTTGGGGCTGAATATTATAAATTACTTAATGCTGAACTCACACCCACTCTAGCCAAATTATATAATCATATCTTTACCTCCGGAACTATACCCTTATACTTCAATGAGGCACGGATAATCGTAATACCCAAGCCGGGTAAAGATCCCTCCCTCGTGGGTTCCTATCGCCCTATCTCACTTCTTAACCAAGACTTCAAATTGCTTACCAAACTAATGGCCAACCGTCTACAGTCTTGTCTGCCTCATCTCATTTCCCCGGCCCAGTTAGGCTTTATTAAAGGCAGACAATCTGTACAAGGTATTAGATCGGCGATAGCTGCTATTTCCCATACCCGCCTTCATAATTTGGAAGACAATATTCTTATTAATCTAGACGCCGAAAAGGCCTTCGATAAAATCGCTTGGCCACACCTTTTTAGAGTGCTCTCCCATCAGCAATTTGGCACTAATTTCTGTAGTCTAATGCGGACCCACTGCACTGCTCCGATGGCCCAGGTGGTAGTTAATAATGTGGCCTCCTCTTCCTTTTTTCTTGAGAGAGGCACCAGACAAGGATGCCCTCTCTCCCCTTTGCTTTTTAATTTGGCCTTGGAACCTTTTATTCGTTATATCCAACTGCTACCTGGGTTTAGAGGCATTGTTGTTGGGGATCGCGTACTCAAAGTTATAGCCTTCGCAGATGACCTACTTATATGTACCTCTGACCCTAAACGCTCCCTTCCTGTATTGGTAGAGGCAATTGACAAATTTTCGTCTTTTGCTGGCTTCTCCATTAACTTTGCCAAGTCTGAAGCCCTGGCCATATTTGGCCAGGCGAGACTGGGTTGGATTAGACCCTTCCCGTTTAGATGGGCCCCCTCGCATATCACCTTTTTAGGAGTGGCTCTACCACAACATCTCTCCACCCTCTATGCACGTAATATTACCCCGATCATACATAAAATACAGACTGAACTTAGCCTATGGCAAAACCTTCCCCTTAATATGTTAGGGAGATGCAACCTATTTAAAATGGCAAGCTTCCCGAAACTCCTGTATATTCTCCAAATGACTCCCATTCTTCTCACTAACTCCGACTTTTCTTTACTTAATACCTTGCTTTCCAAGTTTATATGGAACCGTAAGCGCCCCAGGATAAGTCTAAAAAAAATGTCGCAATCGGTGCGCCAAGGGGGTGTAAACCTACCAAACATTAAACAATACAATCTAGCCTGCTTACTACGTTTCGCTATGGATTGGCTCAGTGGCAACGATGTATTCACAGATACCAAGTTAGAATCTCAGCTTTGTGCTCCTCTCTCTCTTGCTTACCTCCTACATGCCCGGCCCTCTCAAATAAAATCTTCACAATTTGATAACCCGCTATTGTCTTCCACTATTAGAGCGTGGAAAATGGCTAGGAAAGCTCTTGGTCTCAAATATTATTACTCAGTATCTCTACCTTTGCTTGGAAACCTGGAGTTCCAAAATGGTACTGCCTCTTTGCCTTTTGGTGCTTGGTGCTCCTCTGGTTTAAAGACTCTACATAATCTGATGACACCTACTCACACTCCTTTGCCATTCCAGGAGGCTATTGAGAAATATGCAATTTCACCCCTGCATGGATTTTACTACTCCCAGGCTATACATTATCTTACATCCGTTCTCCCTCACCTCACGGGAAAAGACTTTGTTAACCCCTTAGACTCCCTATTACGCTCCAACACATACTCCATATCTTCTATCTATGCGCGTATCCGCACTGAACTGGACCCCCACACTGATTTTCCTGATCTAGCTAAATGGATCTCCCAAGTTCCTACACTCACAGTAGACACCCTATTAGATACTTTTTTTATGACCCTTAAACTAATACCGGCTAGTATATATCAGGAAATGGCCTATAAACTGCTACACAGGGCATATATCTCGCCTAAACAAGGTTTTCTAATGGGTATATCAGATAGGGCCGGATGTAATAAATGCTCAACGGTAGAAGCTGACCTTTTCCATTGTCTCTGGGCCTGCCCTGTCATTCAAAAATTCTGGCATACCTTACACCATTATGGCACCTCAACACTAGGCATCCCCTTTCAATGCACTGCTCCCTGGGCCCTCTTTGGTCATCTGTCGGACCAGCCTGGAATTCCACGCACTGATAAAAAATTGATAGTGTTACTTTCAGCAGTGGGAAAAAAAGCTATATTGCAACAATGGATCCATCCTACCTCTCCGACTCTCCCTATGGCTACTTCTAGGTTACTCTTCTTATTTAATATGGACTGGCTGGAGGCCTCTATCCACAAGGAAACCCTGACTCCTGCACTCTTTAAGTGCTGGGATAAATACATTTGTACCCTCCCTCCCCACACTAAACTAGCAATACATAAATGTTTCCAATCTAACTTTTGGTACTCTCTCCGACAACTTGATAACTAAGCTTCTCTAACTGACTGAGCTTCCTATCTTCCCCCCTCCCTCTTCTTCATCCGTACTTCCCTCTCCACACACTTCTTCTTTTCTTTCCCCTCTCTTCTTATTTCTGCTGTTTCTTCCCTGGCGGATTGGATGGACACTTCTATGGACGGATCGGTGGCCTGTGGCTCTTGGTAGGTGTTTTTGCTTATTTTTGTTCTAACGTTTTTGTGATGTTCTTTTTTACCTCTTCTTTTTCTTAATTTGAACTGCCGGAATTGAGTGTCAGTTTTTAGTCAGTTATATTCAGTCCCATTCTCAATATATTATAGCCTGACCGCCGCTCTTCTGGTGGTTTACAATTTGTTCTTGTTGATTGTTATGGAAAATTGGAAAATTTCCTCCACCTACTCATATATGCTGTGTACTTTTACCTTTCTTATCTGCTTACTTTGATGTCGATATGTCTGATATGTATGCGGTTTTTCTTTCCTTATTTCTGTACCATGTTTTGGAGGTATTTAATAAACATATTTGGAAAAAAAAAAAGAAAACACCTTGATCTACGGTACCAAGACACTAAGATTCTGTTGATCCAGGACTTCTCTTACCTAGTAGCTGCGAAACAGAGAGAGTTCTCAAAGACCTGTAAGCGCCTATTTGAGCTGGGTCATCATTTTGCACTGCTGTATCCCGCCAAGCTGCGGGTCTCTCTTAATGGAAAATCATATTACTTTAACTCTACGAACTTTGTGGACTCATTAGCTGCAGCTCCCTCCTCTGGAATGGATGATGCTGATTGAGATATCCTTTATTTGTTGGTTACTTATCCCTCTTGTGCTGAACATTCAGGTTACTAATTTAATCTACTTGCTGGTTTTGTATCTTATAAATACTTGATCCTACGTATGGGGGAATTGCTAGCACTGCTGTCAGATCTACATCGGCCGGTTTATCTAGTATCCTCATTCCCTCATCATTGACTTTATTGACCTCCCTACAGCTCTATGACCTATGGAGGCTCTGTCATCCTGAGTCTAGAGAATACACATTTTATTCTCATCCCCACCATTCCTCCTCCAGACTTGACTTTTGGCTGGTTGCCGATACTTTATTACACCATGTTGTTGAGTCCAGAATAGAACCTATTTTGCTTTCTGATCACGCCCTAATTTGGATTTCTATTTCCCTAGACCAGGCATTCCCAACCCCTCAAGGCACACCAACAGTACAGGTTTTAGTGATATTCAGGCTGCAGCACAGGTGAATTAATTAGTGGCTGTTATTTTGATTTAACCATCTGTGCTGCAGCCTGGATATCACTAAAACCTGCACTGTTGGTGTGCCTTGAGGAACATGGTTGGGAATGCCTGACCTAGACTCTCCTATTCCCCGGTCACATGACTGGTGGTTTCCTGCCTATTTGGAGCATTCTTCAGACTTTAATGCACTTCTCACTCAAGCTTTTCTTAATTATGTTGATGATAATTTAGTACAGATCGATGATATTAATTTGTTTTGGTCAGCTTCTAAACCGGTGGTTCATGGACAGATCATAGAGTATGGCTCTAGGAAGCGTAAATTGTTGAATAATCAATTACATGATCTTAGTTGGGCATTGACGGAAGCTTATAATACTTTGGTGTTGCGCGACTCCCCTGAAAATAGAAATGCCTATGTTGATGCTAAACGACTGTATGACTCATTATGTACGGAGAGGGCGAGTTTTCCTTATGATATACAAAAGGACAAACAAAGAGGAGGAAGGGGGGTGCAAATCCCGACCCCCAAATTCCCTTCCGCACACTGAAAATTACCTGTAACCATCCCTGAATCTATCTGGTAATAAAATTCAGAGAATTTGTCACAAATGTTTGCAAACACATGTTTAAGCTGCTGGCCACTTCACGGCTTCTCTGATACAGCAGTCCTAACTACTTAATAGCAGTGCCCACATTGGGCCATGTAATTTGTCACAGTACGCCTCATGATAAAGGTCAATACTAAAACATTTCCAGACAGAGAGCTAACTTACCAGGGAGCCACCCCCAGGATCTCCCATTGGCACTACAAGGAACAGCATGCCTTCCAAATGCTGCTCCCATTCAATGCCTCATGCTCACAAGCAGACAAACAATTTGGAAGCTGCTCAATCATACCTGGAGATAATTATATATCAGGTGCTGGAAGGGGGAGGGGTCATAGACAGACAAACAAAGAGGAGGAAGGGGGGTGCAAATCCCCACCCCCAAATTCCCTTCCGCACACTGAAAATTACCTGTAACCATCCCTGAATCTATCTGGTAATAAAATTCAGAGAATTTGTCACAAATGTTTGCAAACACATGTTTAAGCTGCTGGCCACTTCACGGCTTCTCTGATACAGCAGTCCTAACTACTTAATAGCAGTGCCCACATTGGGCCATGTAATTTGTCACAGTACGCCTCATGATAAAGGTCAATACTAAAACATTTCCAGACAGAGAGCTAACTTACCAGGGAGCCACCCCCAGGATCTCCCATTGGCACTACAAGGAACAGCATGCCTTCCAAATGCTGCTCCCATTCAATGCCTCATGCTCACAAGCAGACAAACAATTTGGAAGCTGCTCAATCATACCTGGAGATAATTATATATCAGGTGCTGGAAGGGGGAGGGGTCATAGACAGACAAACAAAGAGGAGGAAGGGGGGTGCAAATCCCCACCCCCAAATTCCCTTCCGCACACTGAAAATTACCTGTAACCATCCCTGAATCTATCTGGTAATAAAATTCAGAGAATTTGTCACAAATGTTTGCAAACACATGTTTAAGCTGCTGGCCACTTCACGGCTTCTCTGATACAGCAGTCCTAACTACTTAATAGCAGTGCCCACATTGGGCCATGTCATTTGTCACAGTACGCCTCATGATAAAGGTCAATACTATATACAAAAGGAACAAATTTTTCCGTGGAGGCAACAAATCAGGCAGATTGTTACCCAATCTGGTTCGGTCTTGCTCGGCTCCTTCCCACATCACACACTTACGTACTGGTCCTGACTCTTCGGTCATAGATACCCAGGCTATATCTGAAGCTTTCTTAAACTATTATGAAACCCTATACGCTGCACCACCGGATGCAATTTCTCAAAAAAGAAGGTTTACCTGCGTTGACTGAGGAGGAACGGACACTCGTGACAGAACCGGAGTCGTTAGCAATAATTAAATTGTTACATAATGGGAAGTCATGGGTTGTGATGGATTTGGGGCGGAGTATTACCGTATATTAGCTCCTCATATGGTGCCTCACCTATTAGCTCTGTTTAACTCCTTGTTACAAGGGAACCCTCCCACCCTAGGATTTACAAATGCTCGAATTGTTGTTTTCCCGAAGCCTGGTAAAAACCCTCAGTATGTTCAATCATATCGGCCCATTTCTCTTCTGAATCAGGACCTAAAGCTGGTCGCTAAGTTGTTGGCATCTCGCCTCCAATTGGCATTACCACATATTTTACATCCGGCTCAAACTGGATTTGTGAAATCCAGAACCTCAGTGCACAATGTTCGTACATTGACAGCAGCCATATATAGTTCTAATATTTCATCAGCTGCCAAAGCTCTTACAGTTAGCTGCGACGTTGATATGGCGTTTGACCGTGTAGCGTGGTCTCATTTGCTCAGGGTCCTTCATACACAACAATTCGGAGTAGATTTTGTTAGTGTTCCGATTGCTTTATGCCAGCTCACAGGCACACCTCATGATTAATGAATTGAACACACCTGATTTACATTGTCTCATGGCACACAATAGGGATGGCCCCTTTCTCCCCTGCTCTTTAATCTGGCCCTTGACTCGTACATGAATACAGGAAGTCGTGTGGAATGGGATAGAAATTGGCCCGTATTCTGTGAAGGTATCCGCCTTTGCAGATGACTTCTTGCTTTACTTTAATGATCCCACTGCGGCTTTTCCTTAATTACTGTGTTGAAGGATTTCAACCCAATATCTGTTTTTTAAACAAATTTTTATAAAACTGGGGCATTGGCTCTGGGTCCGCAGGCGAAACGAGGTTGGGATTCTACTTTTCCATTTAAATGGGCTGCTGATCACATTACACATTTTGGGTTACACTTTTCGTTCAAACTTACTAAACTATACTCTGAATTTTTCTTACTTTATTAATAAAATGGTGGATGATTTGCAAAGTGACAACATCTGCCGATTTCGTATTTGGGAAGGTGTCACTTATACAAAATATACGTTAGGGGAAATACCGTTATCAACGGTAAGTTCTTACCATAAGTCCAGAGGATAACAATGGGATATGATGGAGCGACAGCAGATTTGCACCAGTCAAAGCTTTCCAGCCTCCCAGCATGCAACAGGCCTGACTATATATATCCCCGCCCCCTGGCTCAGGCAAATCAGTTGTATTCCAAAGCTCAAGGCAGGAGCATCATGTAGAACCCTAATCACACGAGAAGAATACACATGCACACCCTTCTATACAAGAAGAAAGAGGTTGGTAAGTAAAAAGGATCCTCAAATCAGGTGCGTCAGGGTAGGATCCCTGTGGAACCTGTGGACTTAGGAGAAATACCGTTATCAACGGTAAGTTTTTACCATAACGTATATTTCTCCGGCAGGGTCCACAGGTTATCCACAGAATAACAATGGGATTTCCCAAAGCAGTTTAGTGGTGGGGACGCTCCTGATGCCCAGGGGAAGCCTTCACCCGAATTCAGCATCGTGAGAGGCAAAAGGTAACCAAGGTATAATGTCTTAAGGAATGTGTAAATGGAAGACCACATGGCTGCCTTACATACCGGTTCTGTTTAAGCACCGCATTGTGCTGCCAATGAAGGACCTACCTTAGGAGTAGAGTGAACAGAGACATTAGCCAAAACAGGGAGATCAGCTTGAGAATATGCTTCGTCATCCGAAGTCATCTTGCCAGTGTCTGCTTACCAGCAGGCCATCCTATCTTGTGAAATCCATAGAAAATAGAGAGAGAATATGCTCTTCTGTTGACACTGGTACAATCCACATCCTTAATGCACGGATCACGTCCAGCAATGCATCTCTCGCAAAAAAGGCCCTGAACCTAAAAGGCTGGGACATTTTCTTTGTTAAGGTGGAACTTAGTCATCACCTTAGTAAGATACCAATCTAGTTCTGAGAACTGCTTTATCTAAACAATCAGAACTGGGGAACATATGACAATATCCCCGAGTCTGATATTGTTCTAGCTGACGCCCTAGTCAGTAGAAGAGACACTTTAGCTGTCAACCATTTATGATCCATATTAAGTGGTTCAAACTGGGCAACTTGAAGGGCCTTCAGGACTAAACAAGTCCCACGACACTGTAGGACAAACAACCAAAGGTTGAAAGCGCAGCATACCCTGGAAAAAAGTACGCACATCCTGTAAGTTAGTCATTTACGTTTGGAACTCTTGTTTTCTCAAGGAAGCCATCCCTTCCTGCCTGAAGAAATGCAAAGACCCTGAAAACTCTGAAATTTTTTTAGGGTCCCATTCACCTACAGCACCTGGTATTCGTAGATGTTTCCCATCCAAGTACTCACCAGGCCCAACACTGCATAGCTTCCAAGATCTGGTGAGATTGGGCATATCCCATGTGGAGTGGCTGTAGATTTTCTTTCACTGCACCAATGAATATAGGGTTGCCATATTTGGTGATAAATGTGAGCCAAGGAAGGTTTCCTTGCCCTGAACACTGAAAGTATCTTCTTGACCTCAGGATAGAGGTTTCAATGGCCATGCTGTCAAAGACAGTCAATCCACATCTCTGTGATAACCAGGACGCTGCGTTAGTAGGTCTGAACGTTGAGGGAGCAGAAGTAGAGCATACATTGCCGTTCTCTGCTGGTCTTCCTGTTTAAACTTTCTCACCACCCAGGGTGATAGGGTAATTAGAGGAAAAACCATCCGCCAGATGAAGGTCCTATCTCACTGATAAGGCATCCACAACGATCGCCCTGGGATCCTTTGTTCTTGACCCGTATGTGAGCACTTTGTTGTTCAACCAAGATGCTATGAGATATCCCTAGCAAGCACCTCTTATTTACTAGAGTCCGGAAGGTCTCTGGGTGTAGAGCCCATTCACTTCCCTGAATGGTGTATCAACTTGAGAAAGTCCGTTACCCGTTTAGGATTCCGGGAATGAGAACGGCGGACAAGGTTGGATGATGAAGTCCTGCCCACTTAGATATGTGACTTAACCATCAGTTTTCGACTGAGAGTTCGTCCCTGATGTTGAGGTACACTACTGCTGTAGCATTGTCTAAGCAGAACTGGACTGATTTTCACTTTAGACTGTACCGTGCCTACACCGGTTTTCAGCCTTTATCGGTAGACAGCTCTTTGGGAACACAATCTTCCTGACTCTGATCGTAGTGTCAGAATCTTCCCAATCTGATATCAAATGAATTTCCCTTTGTCCAGCTGGGATGTCTGTAACCACCGGGCTAACGACCTTCTTACTTTTATCATAAGTACCATAGTCCGTCTTTATTGTCTGATGCAATCAATTAATACTTACAACACCTTGTATTCCCAGCTGGTCCCTCCAGGCACCAACCTGGCTCACATTGCTGATCTACCATGATCAAATGAAATCTGGGCATATCCAGTGTAGTGCGACTGTAGATTCTACTTGGTAAGAATCAGACGCTGCAGAGACCTAGAGTGGAATTGTGCATACTCTCTCCTGCCGATGCAGATACCATCAAACCCATCACCCCCATTGCTGCATGAATGGATACCGTTTGACTGTATGGCGAGTCCTGATCCTATAGTGAACCCTGGATATCTTGTTTTGGAGGTAAAAAATTACTCGCTGTAGACCTGATCCAGTACAGCCCCCAAGTGCGTCACCCGCTGTGACGACACTGGAAACAATTTTCCCCAATTTAAGTCACTTGCCCCTGAAAACACGTTATTGCTGTTGCCGATGACAGAGAGCAATCTCTGTGACTGTGCCAGGAAAAAATCGTTTAGGTATGGGAAAAACCTTAATCCCTGGGGCGAAGCAAAGGTGTTATTACCCCCATATTCATGGTAAATACTCTGGGGACTATAGCTAACCCAAAGGGTAAGGCCTATAACTGAAAATGCTGTTTGGAGGATAGAAAACCTTGGATAACACTGATGGACAGTGGTATAGGAACATGTAGGTAAGCATCCTGTATATCCATGGATACCATAAAGCCCTAGCTCCACACATAAGGAACGTAACGATTCCACGTTTCCAAATGTATTTGTTCAGCATTTTAGGAATGAGCATGGGCCGAAATGACCCATTTGGTTTCCGACTAAAATCAGGTTGAAGTGAAACCTTGTCCTTGTTTGCCAGAGGAACTGGAAGGACTATTCCTGACAAAGCAAATTTCTGACCTGCTTCTTGCAAAGCCAGGCCTTCATCTATAGCCGAGATAGGCTGTTTTGAAGGTGAAATATACGTTATGGTAAGAACTTACCGTTGATCACGGTATTTCTCCTATGTCCACAGGTTTCCACAGGATAACAATGGGATATGATGGAGCGACAGCAGATTGGCACCAAACAATCACAAGCTTTCAGGCCTCCCAAAATGCAACGGGCTCATCCATATAACCCCGCCCACTGGCTATCAAATTAGTTGTATTCCAAAGCATTTAGGCAGGAGCATTATGTAGAACCCTATTCAGGCAAAAAGCACACACATGCACACCCTTCCATGCAAGAGGGAAGAGGTTAGTGAGTATAAAGATTCTCAAATCAGGTGCGTCAGGGTGGGATCCCTGTGGACATAGGAGAAATACCGTTATCAACGGTAAGTTCTTACCATAACATATTTCTCCGGCTGGGTCCACAGGTTATCCACAGGATAACAATGGGATTTCCCAAAGCAATTTTCAGTGGTGGGGACGCTCCTGATTAGACAGGAGAACCTTATGCCCGAATTCAGCATCATGAGAGGCAAAAGTATCCAAGGCATAATGTCTAATGAATGTGTTAATGGAAGACCCTGTGGCTGCCTTACATATCTGTTCTGCTGAAGCCCCATGTTGTGCTGCCCATGAAGGACCTATCTTACGTGTAGAGTGAGCAGAGACATTAGCCGGAACAGGGAGATCAGCTCGAGAATATGCTTCTGAAATAGTCAGTCATCTTGCTAGTGTCTGTTTAGTAGCAGGCCATCCCCTCTTGTGAAATCCGTAGAGGATGAAGAGAGAATCTGTCTTTCTGATGGCACTGGTACGATCCACGTAGATTCTTAATGCACGGACTACGTCCAGCGATGCTTCTCCCTCAGAAAGTCCCAATACCTGAAAAGTCGGGACTACAATTTCTACGTTAAGGTGGAATTTAGATACCACATAGGAAGATACCCAGACCTAGTTCTGAGAACTGCTTTATCTGGATAAAAAAAAAAATCAGAAAAGGAGACTAACACGACAGCGCTCCTAAATCTGACACTCTTCTAGCTGATGTCATAGTCAGTAGAAAGAGTACTTTAGCTGTCAACCATTTAAGATCCACTTTATTAAGTGGTTCAAACAAACGGAGCACCCTGAAGTGCTTTGAGGACCAGACTTAAATCCCAAGGTACTGCAGGAGGAACAAAGGGTGGTTGAAAGCGCAGCATTCCCTGGAAAAAAGTACGCACATCCTGTAAAGTGGCAAATTTCTTTTGGAACCAGTCAATGCTGATACTTGAACTCTCAAGGAAGCCACCTTCAAACCCTTATCCATTCCTGCCTGAAGGAAATCTAAGATTCTGGATACTCTGAAAGATTTTTGATCCATACTTCTTTCACTGCACCAATAAATAATAAGCTTGCCATATTCGGTGATAAATGCGAGCGGAGGAGGGTTTCCTTGCTCTGAGCATAGTTTGAATTACCTGTTATGAGAATCCTCTTGACTTCAGGATAGAGGTTTCAACAGCCACGCCGTCAAAGACAGCAGATCCAGATGCCTGTGATAACAAGGACCCTGTATCAGTAGATCTGGACGTTGAGGGAGCAGAATTGGAACATTCAACGACATCCTCTGCAGATCTATGTACCAATGCCTTCTGGGCCAAGCCGGAGCTATCGGAATTACGGCACCCTTTGCTTAGCTTATTTTCCTCACCACTCTGGATAGCAGGGAGATTGGAGGAAACCGGTATGCCAGATGAAAGTCCCATTTCACTGGAACTTTGTTGTTCAGACGGGATGCCATGAGGTCCATCTCTGGCAACTCCCACTTGTCTACTAGAGTCTGAAAGACCTCCGGGTGTAGAGCTCATTCGCTTGCTTGAATGGTGTGGCGACTGAGAAAGTCCACTTCCCAGTTTAGGACTCCTGGAACGAACACTGCGGACAATGCTGGAAGATGGAGTTCTGCCCACCTTAGTATGTGACTTACCTCCTTCATTGCTTTTTGGCTGCGAGTACCTCCCTGATGGTTGAGGTACTCTACTGCTGTTGCATTGTCTGAACGGATCTGGACTGGTTTTCCTTGCAGAATGTCCTTTGCCTGAATCAGTGCCATGTATATGGCCCGGAGTTCCAACAGGTTTATTGGCAGGCGACTTTCTTCTGTGGTCCATTGGCCCTGGAACCATATTCTTCCTGACTCTGTTCCCCAGCCCTGTAGACCGGCATCCGTTGTTAGGATCTCCCAATCGGATATCCAAAAGGGTCTTCCCTCGTCTAGATGGGATGTCTGCAGCCATCAGGCTAATGACCTTTTTACCTTTACTGGAAGTATCATAATTTGTTTCTTTATTGTCTGATGTATTCCATTGCATCTGGTCAGAATCAGCTGCTGCAGAGGTCTTGAGTGGAATTGTGCATATTCCACCATGTCGAATGTTGACACCATCAACCCCATCAGTCGCACTGCTGCATGAATTGATATTGTCTGACTGTGTATTAAGTCATTAACTGCACCTTGGATATCTTTTCCTGAGGTAAAAAATAAGATTTTACTTACCGGTAAATCTATTTCTCGTAGTCCGTAGTGGATGCTGGGGACTCCGTAAGGACCATGGGGAATAGACAGGCTCCGCAGGAGACAGGGCACTTTAAGAAAGAATTTGGATACTGGTGTGCTCTGGCTCCTCCCTCTATGTCCCTCCTCCAGACCTCAGTTAAAGAAACTGTGCCCGGAAGAGCTGACAGTACAAGGAAAGGATTTTGGAATCCAGGGCAAGACTCATACCAGTCACACCAATCACACCGTATAACTTGTGATAAACTTACCCAGTTAACAGTATGAACAACAACGGAGCATCAGATCAACCCTGATGCAACCAAACATAACCCTTATTTAAGCAATAACTATATACAAGTATTGCAGAAGAAGTCCGCACTTGGGACGGGCGCCCAGCATCCACTATGGACTACGAGAAATAGATTTACCGGTAAGTAAAATCTTATTTTCTCTAACGTCCTAGTGGATGCTGGGGACTCCATAAGGACCATGGGGATTATACCAAAGCTCCCAAACGGACGGGAGAGTGCGGATGACTCTGCAGCACCGAATGAGCAAACACAAGGTCCTCCTCAGCCAGGGTATCAAACTTGTAGAACTTTGCAAAAGTGTTTGAACCCGATCAAGTAGCTGCTCGGCAAAGCTGTAATGCCGAGACCCCTCGGGCAGCCGCCCAAGAAGAGCCCACCTTCCTTGTGGAGTGCGCTTTTACTGATTTAGGAAGCGGCAATCCAGCCGCAGAATGAGCCTGCTGAATCGTGTTACAGATCCAGCGATCAATAGTTTGCTTTGAAGCAGGAGCACCCAGCTTGTTAGATGCATACAGGATAAACAGCGACTCAGTTTTCCTGACTCTAGCCGTTCTGGCTACATAAACCTTCAAAGCCCTGACCACATCTAGTAACTCGGAATCCTCCAAGTCACGAGTAGCCACAGGCACCACAATAGGTTAGTTCATATGAAAAGATGACACCACTTTTGGCAGAAATTGTGGACGGGTCCGCAATTCTGCCCTGTCCATATGGAAAACCAGATAGGGGCTTTTATATGACAAAGCCGCCAATTCTGACACACGCCTAGCTGAAGCCAAGGCTAACAGCATGACTACCTTCCACGTGAGACATTTTAACTCCACGGTTTTAAATGGCTCAAACCAGTGTGACTTCAGGAAACTTAACACCACATTAAGATCCCAAGGTGCCACTGGGGGCACAAAAGGGGGCTGTATATGCAGCACTCCCTTTACAAACGTCTGAACTTCAAGCAGAGAAGCCAGTTCTTTTTGAAAGAAAATGGATAGGGCCGAAATCTGTACCGTAATGGAACCCAATTTTAGGCCCAAAGTCACTCCCGACTGTAGGAAGTGAAGGAAACGGCCCAGCTGGAATTCCTCCGTAAGGGCATTCCTGGCCTCACACCAAGCAACATATTTTCGCCATATACAGTGATAATGTTTAGCCGTCACTTCCTTCCTAGCCTTTATCAGCGTAGGAATAACCTCATCCGGAATGCCCTTTTCTGCTAGGATCCGGCGTTCAACCGCCATGCCGTCAAACGCAGCCGCGGTAAGTCTTGGAACAGACAGGGCCCCTGTTGCAACAAGTCCTGTCTTAGAGGTAGAGGCCATGGGTCCTCTGTGAGCATTTCTTGCAGCTCTGGATACCAAGTCCTTCTTGGCCAATCCGGAACAATGAGTATCGTTCTCACTCCTCTTCTTCTTATGATTCTCAGCACCTTGGGTATGAGAAGAAGAGGAGGAAATACATAGACCGACTGGAACACCCACGGTGTCACTAGTGCGTCTACCGCTATCGCCTGAGGGTCTCTTGACCTGGCGCAATACCTCTGTAGCTTTTTGTTGAGGCGGGATGCCATCATGTCTACTTGTGGCAATTCCCGCCGACTTGCAATCTGCATGAAGACTTCTTGATGAAGTCCCCACTCTCCCGGGTGGAGGTCGTGCCTGCTGAGGAAGTCTGCTTCCCAGTTGTCCACTCCCGGAATGAACACTGCTGACAGTGCACTTACGTGATTCTCCGCCCAGCGAAGAATTTTGGTGGCTTCCGCCATTGCACCCTGCTCCTTGTGCCGCCTTGGCGGTTTACATGAGCCACTGCGGTGATGTTGTCTGACTGAATCAGCACCGGTCGGTCGCGAAGCAGGGTCTCCGCTTGTCGTTGGGCGTTGTATATTGCCCTTAGTTCCAGGATGTTGATGTGAAGACAAGTCTCCTGACTTGACCACAGACCTTGGAAATTTCTTCCCTGTGTGACTGCTCCCCACCCTCGGAGGCTTGCATCCGTGGTCACCAGGACCCAGTCCTGAATGCCGAATCTGCGGCCCTCGAGAAGGTGAGCCCTCTGCAGCCACCACAAGAGAGACAACCTGGCCCTGGGGGACAGGGTGATCAGCCGATGCATCAGTAGATGTGATCCGGACCACTTGTCCAACAGATCCCACTGAAAACTCCTCGCATGGAACCTGCCGAAGGGAATGGCCACCATCTTTCCCAGGACTCGCGTGCAGTGATGCACTGACACCTGTTTTGGTTTTAATAGGTCTCTGACCAGCGTCATGAGCTCCTGAGCCTTCTCCATCAGGAGATAAACCCTCTTCTGGTCTGTGTCCAGAATCATGCCCAGAATCATGCCCAGGAAGGGCAGACGAGTCGTAGGAATCAACTGCGACTTTGGAATATTCAGAATCCAGCCGTGCTGTTGTAACACTTCCCGAGAGCGTGCTACGCTGATCAGCAACTGCTCTCTGGACCTCGCCTTTATGAGGAGATTGTCCAAGTATGGGATAATTGTGACTCCTTGCCGTCGCAGGAGCACCATCATTTCCGCCATTACCTTGGTAAATATTCTCGGTGCCGTGGAGAGACCAAACGGCAACTTCTGGAATTGGTAATGACAATCCTGTACCACAAATCTGAGGTACTCCTGATGAGGTGGATAAATGGGGACATGAAGGTAAGCATCCTTTATGTCCAGGAACACCATAAAATCCCCCTCTTCCAGGCTTGCGATGACCGCTCTGAGCTATTCCGTCTTGAACTTGAACCTTTTCAGGTATATGTTCAGGGATTTTAAATTCAATATGGGTCTGACCGAACCGTCCGGCTTCGGTACCACAAACATGGTCGAATAGTAACCCCTTACCTGCTGAAGGAGGGGAACCTTTACCACCACCTGCTGAAGATACAATTTGTGAATTGCATCTAACTCTATTTTCCTCTCTAAGGGGGAAGCTGGCAGGGCCGACTTGAGGTAACGGTGAGGGGGCATCTTTTCGAATTCCAGCCTGTATCCCTGAGACACAATCTCTATAGCTCAGGGATCCACCTGGGAGTGAACCCACTTGTGGCTGAAATTTCGGAGACGCGCCCCCACCGGGCCTAGCTCCGCCTGTGGAGCCCCAGCGTCATGAGGTGGATTTAGTGGAAGCCGGGGAGGACTTCTGTTCCTGGGAACTAGCTGTATTGTGCAGCTTTTTTCCTCTACCCCTGCCTCTGGCAAGAAAGGTTGCACCTTGCACTTTCTTGCCTCTTTGTGAACGAAAGGACTGCATTTGGTAATACGGTGCTTTCTTAGGTTGTGAGGGAATATATGGCAAAAATGTGACTTTCCAGCCGTAGCTGTGGAGACCAGGTCCGAGAGACCATCCCCAAACAATTCCTCACCCTTGTAAGGTAAAACCTCCATGTGCCTTTTTGAGTCGGCATCGCCTGTCCATTGCAGAGTCCACAGGACCCTTCTGGCAGAAATCGACATTGCATTTATTCTAGAGCCCAGTAGGCTAATGTCTCTTTGGGCATCTCTCATATACAGGACAGCGTCTTTTATATGCCCCAGGGTCAGTACTATAGTATCCTTGTCCAAGGTATCAAGTTCCTCAGATAAGGTATCTGTCCATGCTGCTACAGCACTACACATCCAGGCCGACGCAATCGCTGGCCTTAGTAGGGCACCTGAATGTGTATAAATGGACTTACAGGATACCCTCCTGCTTTCTATCCGCAGCATCTTTTAGGGTGGCCGTATCCTGTGACGGCAGGGCTACCCTCTTGGAGAAGCGTGTTAAAGCTTTGTCTACCCTAGGGGGGGATTCCCAGCGTAACCTGTCCGTTGGCGGGAAAGGATACGCCATAAGCATCCGTTTGGAAACCTGCAGTTTCCTATGTGGAGATTCCCAAGCCTTTTCACATAACTCATTTAACTCATGTGAAGGGGGAAAGGTCACCTCTTGCCTTTTTTCCCCATACATATAAACCCTCTTGTCAGGGACTGGGGTTTCCTCTGTGATGTGCAACACATCCTTCATTGCTATAATCATGTAACGGATGGCTTTAGCCATTTTAGGCTGTAACTTTGCATCATCGCCATCGACACTGGAGTCAGAATCCTTGTCGACATCTGTGTCAACAATTTGGGATAGTGGGCGCTTCTGAGACCCTGACGGCCTCTGCGACATAGGATCAGGCATGGGCTGAGACCCCGGCTGTCCTAAGGCTTCAGCTTTATCCAACCTTTTATGCAAGGAAGTAACATTATCATTTAAAACCTTCCACATATCCATCCAATCGGGTGTCGGCGCCGTCGGCGGCGACCCCACATTCATTTGCTCCCGCTCTGCTTCCACATAGCCTTCCTCGTCAAACATGCCGACACAAACGTACCGACACACCACACACACAGGGGATGCTCTTTTTGAAGACCGTTCCCCCACAAGGCCCTTTGGAGAGAGAGAGAGAGTATGCCAGCACACACCCCAGCGCTATATGTCCCAGGAGTCACACAGTAACTTAGTGTTAACCCAGTAGCTGCTGTACTATTGTTTTTGCGCCAAATTTATGTGCCCCCCCCTTTCTTTTTACGCTCTTCTACCGTGATTCTGCAGGGGAGAGCCTGGGGAGCTTCCTCTCAGCGGAGCTGTGGAGAGAAAATGGCACTGGTGAGTGCTGAGGAAGAAGCCCCGCCCCCTCAGCGGCGGGCTTCTGTCCCGCGTTTCTGTGTAAAATATGGCGGGGGCTCATGCATATATACAGTGCCCAACTGTATATATGCCCACTTTTGCCAAGAGGTCTCTAATTGCTGCCCAGGGCGCCCCCCCCCCTGCACCCTACAGTGACCGGAGTGTGTGGGTTTAGTGTGGGAGCAATGGCGCACAGCTGCAGTGCTGTGTGCTACCTCATATGAAGCCTGGAGTCTTCTGCCGCCGATTTCGAAGTCTTCTTGCTTCTGACACTGGCTTCTGTCTTCTGGCTCTGCGAGGGGGACGGCGGCGCGGCTCCGGGATCGGACGACCAAGGGTGCGTTCCTGTGTACGATCTTTCTGGAGCTAATGGTGTCCAGTAGCCTAAGAAGCAGGACCTATCTTCAGTGAGTAGGGCTGCTTCTCTTCCCTCAGTCCCACGTAGCAGAGAGTCTGTTGCTAACAGATCTCTCTGAAAATAAAAAAACCTAACAAAATTCTTTCTTTTTAGCAAGCTCAGGAGAGCTCACTAAGTTGCACCCAGCTCGTCCGGGCAGATTCAAACTGAGGTCTGGAGGAGGGACATAGAGGGAGGAGCCAGAGCACACCAGTATCCAAATTCTTTCTTAAAGTGCCCTGTCTCCTGCGGAGCCAGTCTATTCCCCATGGTCCTTACGGAGTCCCCAGCATCCACTAGGACGTTAGAGAAATATTTTCTGCAGACTTGAATCCAATACTGCCCCCTAGTGAATCATCCATTGTGACGGAATCAGAGACGACTTTGCCCAATTTATGAGCCATCCGTGATTCTGTAGACAATTTATTGTCTGTTGGAGATGGCTCAAGAGCAATTCCTGGTATTGTGCCAGGATTAAAAGATTGTCGCGGTATGGAAAAATCCTTATCCCCTGCTTGCAGAGATAAGCTGCCATAACCACCATGATCTTGGTAAATACTCTGGGGGCTGTGGCTAACCCAAAGGGTAAGGCCTGGAACTGAAAATGTTGCTGGAGGATGGCGAACCTGAGGTAACACTGATGGGACAATGCTATAGGCACATGCAGGTAAGCATCCTGTATATCCAGAGATACCATGTAATCCCCTGGTTCCATGGCCAAAACAATGGAGCGTAACATCTCCATGTGGAACCTTGGGACCCAAATGTATTTGTTTAACATTTTGAGATTGAGAATTGGCCGGAATAACCCATTTGGCTTCTGAACAAAAAAAAATATTGGAGTAAAAACTCTGCCCCCGTTGTGCCGGGGGTACTGGAATATTTACCCCAGACTGAAGCAATTTCTGAACTGCTTCTTGCAAAGCCCTGGCTTTCATCTCTACTGAGATGGGCTGGTGCAGAAGAAGCTTCGAGGAGGCTGTTTCTTGAAAGGGAAACCATAACCCAGAGATACCACTTCTTGCACCCAAACATCTGTTGTCGACTGATGCCTGTGTGTGCAAACTGAAGTCGTTGGCCCCCTAACTTGAGGTCCCCCAGGTGTTGGCCTGCACCATCAGGCTGATGGTTTCTGTTCTGGTTTAGAAGGTGGCCCATTGCTTCTTTGCTTTACCAGACATATTGTACTGGGTCTGTTTAGAATCATTTTTGCCTTTGGTTTTACCTTGCCAACGAAATGGCCGAAACCCTGAGCCCTCTAGGCCTAGAACTGACAGGAAACCTGACCTTCTTGGATTCTGCTTCTGACTCCAGAATATCTGTTAGTTCCTTACCAAAAAGAGAATGTTCCCAACAAAAGGCAAAGCTTCCAGAACCTTCTTGGATTCTGAATCAGCTTTCCATGTGAGCAGCTACCTTTAAGGCTGATGCTTTGGAAGCAATAGTACCCATATCCATTGCTGCTTCTTCTAAAAATAGCGCAGCCTGTTTCATATGAGCTATATGGGATTCCTGCTCCCTAGTAGGTGCTGAAAACCCGTTTTCCAGTTCGTCAACCCATTCAGCTACCCCCTTTGCCATCCAGGCCGAGGCCATAGCTGGCCTTATGACTGCCCCTGACAGAGAAAAAATGTTTTTCAAAAACCCATCCACTCTTCTGTCTGTGACATAATTTAATGATGTTGATGGTAAAGGCAAAATAGATTTTCGTACTAATCGAATGACGTGTGTATCTACCTTAGGAGGCACTTCTCTTTTTAAACAGTCCCCAGTTGGAAAAGGGTAATAGGAATCCCATTTTTTGGGAATTCTATATTTTTGTTGGGTGTAGCCCAAGCCTCCTCCATAATTTCCGTCAGTTCTTCTGACCCTGGAAACTCAACCCTAACTGTTTTGGGACGTTTAAACACGTGCTTTAGTTTTTATTATTGGCTCTGCTGAATCCTCTAGAGACAGAATAGCCTTCATTGCTCCAATTAACTCAGCTATGTCCTCTGAGCTAAAACCTTCTACCGATTCATATAGTGAAGTAGAGTAAATGGAGCTATCCTCATTTGATGTATCATTCTGTGTAGCCTGTGAATTTGAGGATATATTTACCCTTGGTTTATCAGCTTGTTGATTTGTAGAAGCTGTTGGGGCTATACCATAAGACGGGAGCTGCATGTATGGGTTAATAATGTACCCTAATCCTGAGGTTGAAGCTGTAGGGACCAACCTGTCAGCTATACTGGATAAGGTTTGTCAAACATAGCCCAAGGTGGATCTATTTGTCGTTGAATAGGGATCTGCCTTGCAATCTGCACATAACCCATCATGTGCCAGATGCTGAGCGGATAACCCCACCTTGCAGGATAAACATGTTATAAGTGTTGGTGTTACAGTTATTGTAACCTTGTCACTTTTGCCACTCTTAGACATGATAATCAGCTTTACACAGTATACTACACAATCTGTGACTGTAATCACTTTACTGTATTAAAGTGATATCAATCTGACCCCAACCCAAGCACCAGCATTGAGGCTCAGAAAAACACTGACAAACATATATAAAGTCAGCAATCACACTAGCAGTCACGTTATATATTAGACATATGAGCATAATAACTACGAACACATTTCAAGTATGTAGGAGTACATATTACTGCATTATGTTCTATAGTTATTTAACATATTCAGACGCATTGCGAATGAAACCACAGTAATGTACACAGACTCATATGCAATAGGCACTAAAGTTAACTATTCATACTAACAAAAGTAGATAGAAATTTAGTGCTGTATAACCCTTACTCTGTAGAGTGGGATACAGGGAGACTAACCCCACTTCCAGGATCGATCAATACATTCGCGAACGCTGAGTGGATCCAGACACTACTAGTGTACACTGCCGCTCTGGAAACTTTTTAGTGGACACAGACGCTCAGTGAACGCCAGTGCATGCAGACGCACCCGTCTGCAACCCGATCTCCTAGCGGTAACCTTTGTGTACACAGACGCAGAGGCCTATGCTGTGACAGAGACCCCTTGTGGTAGCGTCTGAGACGGAATTGAGGCAATCAGTTCATGGCGGGAGACGCACGGAAACTGTTCATGAACTGGGGGGAGGGGTGACCAGGACAGCGTCTGACTCCCCACCGCTGACATCAACCCTAGGGATCGCAGCCTCAAACTAATCCTGGTACCTTATGATCCCTAAGGCCTAGCGCTGGAGCACATGTGGTGGCAGCGTGCCAGCTACTATTTGGTAGTCTCCCCCCAAACAGTGCGGCTGTGTCCGTATTCCCCTTCTAAGCGAAACCAATGCCTTACCTTCTCCCCGTGCTCCGGCCACAGCCTGGTAATGTCTGCTGGACCTGCTAGTATATCCAACACAGACGCCTGTCGAGACAGCACTTGTACCGTGGGTAAGCGTTGTTGCGGCCTGACGGAGAGTTGTTGGAGCGACTCTTTCCAATATGCGTGTAAGACGCTGTTAGGAAAGATCACTCAAAAACAATGTAGTAAGACTATAAAAATAAAATAAAGCTTAGGGCTGCCAAACACAGCAGCCCTGTGACCATGGTCTGACTCCTGCAGCACCAAACAAAAAACTGATACTGGACTCCCATGCGAGTACTAACCCGGCCCAACACTGTAGATCTTCTGGTAGCCCAATGCTCTCCTAGTTTCCAATCACACAGACGTGGGATTCAAACCTGTGACAGGCTTCCATTGATAGTGCAAGACCAACACGACCTGTTAGATACCACTAAAGGGCCGAAATACAGAACTTTTAGGTTTGAACTGTATGTGGAAGGAACCTGAACTTCTTGGAGTCTGCTTCTGATTTCAGAATATCTGTCAATTCTTACCAAAACGAATATTTTCAGAAAAAGACAATAATTCCACCTACAGCACCTGGTATTCGCAGATGTTTCCCATCCAAGTACTCACGAGCCCCCACACTGCATAGCCTCCAAGTTCTGGCGAGATTGGGCATATCCAGTGTCGTGTGGCTGTAGATCTTCCACGTACCCAGCTAAACTGCTTTATAAGCAGGTATACTGCAGTTAGGACTGATGCCCCTGAGTAAATATTTTGCTCATATCCAATGCTTCCAGGAACATTGACGTTTTTTATTGGCCATATGAGATTCTTGCTCTACTGGAAAATCTCCTTCCATTGCATCAGCCCAGGCAACCACTGCCTTTGTCATTCAAGCCGAAGCCAAGGCTTGGCCTCATAACAGCCCTAGACAAGAATAATCTACATTAGCTTCGATTTTAAATTTTTCTTATCTACTTTAGGAGCCATCTCCCCTTTTTTAAACAATCTCCAGCTGGAAGCAGATCATTGGAATTCCATTTCTTAGGAATTCTAACTTCTTACTGGGCGTAGCCTAAGCCTCTTCCATGATTTCCGTTTTAGGATGTTTCAACACAGATGCCTTGGTTTTTAACACAAGCTCTGCTGTTCCTCTAAGGTAAGATGGCTTTATTGCTTTAATCAACTCCACTATATTAGAGAGCTGAGACCTACCTCTTTTTCATATGATGAAGTAGAATAAATTGGGCTTTCATCTTCTGATGAATCTAAGCAATGTGTAGCCTGTGAGGGTGAAGGTTTACTTACCACTGGTTCTGTGAAGCTGCTGTATGTAAGGGCCAATAGTGTAACCCTTTTCCTGGTACAGGATTTGGGGGGATTATCCATTTAACTTACCGGATAAAGCTTGTGCCAAGATAGCCCAAGGTGGATACACTCGTACCTGTATCCGCCTTGTATCCCTGCTGAGCTACAACATTATGCATACAAGCCATCCTGAACCAGATCATAAGAGGATAATACAGCTTCAAATATGGTATGAGTGTCCTCACCATTGCCACTTTAATACATGATAAATAATCAGCACTTCCATAGTGTACTACACAATTTTGTGTCTATCACTTTAACCTTTTTTTTCTTTAAAGTGATATCCATCCGACCCTACTCATGCACCAGCATTGAGGATCTGCAAAACAAACTGACAATCATATAGTAAAGTCAGCATCATACTAGCAGTCACATGTTATACATTAGTATAATAAGCAATATGAGTACATAACTACAATAATACTTTAAGTATGTAGGAGAACACATTTACTGAATCATGTTTAACATATCTAATGTATAGACGCAATGCGACAGAAACAACAGTAATGGTATAGACTCATATGCAATAGGCACTAATCTAACTATTCGTACTCTAAGTAGATAGAGATTTAGTGCTGTATAGCCCATACTCAGTAGAGTGGGATAAGGGAGACTGAACCCGCTTTCAGGATTGAGCAATATGTTAGCAAACGCTGAGTGGATCCAGATGCTACTAGTGTACACTACCACTCCATAAAACTATAGTGAACACAGATGCTCCGTGAACACAGTCGCCTATATTGCGACCGGGTCCCCTCATGGTAGCGCTCAGTGAACAGACACCGGTCACACAGCCACCTTTGCTGCGACCAGGTCCCCTCGTGGTAGCGTCTGGGACGGAAGCGAGGAAACAGTTCATGGCAGGAGACACGGCAGAAACTGGTCATGAACCGGGGGGGAGGGGCGACCAGGAGAGCGTCTGACTCCCCCTGCTGACATCAACCCTAGGGATCGCGGCCTCATGCTATTCCTGGTGCCTATGATCCCTAAGACCTAGCGCTGGTGCACCCATGTGGTAGTCTCCTCCCAATACAGTGCGGCTGTGTCCGCATTCCATCTAAGCAGAATCGATGCCTTACCTTCTCCCCGTGCTCCGGCGACAGCCTGGTAACGTCTACGGGACCTGCTAGTATATCCGACATAGACGCCCGCCGAAACAGCACTGTACTCATGGGTAAGCGTTGTCGCGACCCGGCGGTGAGTTATTGGAGCGACTCTTTCTAAGCGTATAAGACGCTGTTTAGAAAGATTGCTCAAAAAAACTAGTTAAGACTATAAAATAGGATTTTAATACCTACCGGTAAATCCTTTTCTCTTAGTCCGTAGAGGATGCTGGGGACTCCGTAAGGACCATGGGGTATAGACGGGATCCGCAGGAGACATGGGCACACTATAAGACTTTGAATGGGTGTGAACTGGCTCCTCCCTCTATGCCCCTCCTCCAGACCTCAGTTAGAAAACTGTGCCAGGGAGACGGACATTTCGAGGAAAGAATTTATTGTTTAAACACGGTGAGTGTCATACCAGCTCACACCACGAACATACCGCAGAACGTGGCATTCAATAGAACACCAGCCAACGGCATGAAAAAATACACAGCCACATGCTGATAAAATATGTAACACAACCTGTGTGTCAACCCAATCAATAATAAGATACCGCATGCCATGGCATGAATAAGGTCAGCAACAGCCTGACAGAAAAGAAACACCACAAGAGTGTAACCATAACCAATAACTGCAGACAGTACGCACTGGGACGGGCGCCCAGCATCCTCTACGGACTAAGAGAAAAGGATTTACCGGTAGGTATTAAAATCCTATTTTCTCATACCTAGAGGATGCTGGGGACTCCGTAAGGACCATGGGGTTTATACCAAAGCTCCAGACCGGGCGGGAGAGTGCAGACGACTCTGCAGCACCGATTGAGCAAACAAGAGGTCCCCATCAGCCAGGGTATCAAACTTGTAGAGCTTAGCAAAAGTGTTTGAACCCGACCAAGTAGCCGCTCGGCAAAGTTGAACCGCCGAGACTCCTCGGGTATCCGCCCAAGAGCAGCCCACCTACCTAGTAGAATGGGTTTCCACCGACTTCGGTAACGGCAATCCAGCCGTAGAACGAGCACGCCGAATCGTATCATAGATCCAGCGTGTAACAGACTGCATAGCCGCAGGCGCCCCAAACATGCTGGAAGCACACCGGACAAACAGAACCTCTGTTTCCCCAATCAGAGCCAAATTGACGACCTAAATATTCAAAGCCCTGACTTCATCGAGAGACTTTGAATCAGCCACAGACATCAACATAGGCTGGTTTCTGCGAAACACAGAAACCACTTTTGGCAGAACTATTATCCGAGTTCTCAATTCCGCTCTATCCACATGGAAGATCAAACAGGGGCTCTTGTGAGACAAAGCCGCTACTTCCGACACCCGCCTTGCGGACACCAAGGTCAATAGCATGACCAATTTCCCAGAGAGTAATTTTAACACAACCTTTTATAAAGGTTCCAATCAGCGTGACACAAGAAACCGCAACACCATGTCAAGGTCCCACGGTGCCAATGGGACACAATTGGAGGTTGGATGTGCAATACTCCTTTCACGAAAGTCTGAACTTCTGGAAAGTTGGCCAATTTTTTTTTTTAAAGAAAATTTATAAGGCCAAAACTGCACTGAAATGGAGCCTAACTTTAGGCCTGCATCCACACCTTCTTGCAAAGAATGGAGAAGAACGACCCAGCTGAAAGTCTTCCGTAGGAGCCTTCTCGGATGTACACCAAGACACATACTTACGCCAAATACGGTGGTAAGGCCTTTGCCGTTACTTCTTTTCTAGACTGAAGAAGTGTGGAAAACTACTTCATAGGGAATACCCTGTCGGGCTAAGATTTCAGGAGTTCAACCGCCACGCCGTCAAACGCAGCCGCGGTAAGTCTTGATACACGCCCGGATCTTGCTGTAACAGTTTCTCACGTAGAGGAAGAGGCCAGGGATCTTCTATGAGTGATGCCAAGCCCTCCTTGGCTAGAACGGAACAATGAGGATCACCTGAACCTTTGTTCTTCTGACGTTTATCACCTTCAGAAAGGGTGAAAGCGGAGGGGACACAAACTGACTGAAAACACCCAAGGTGTCACGAGGGCATCCACTGCCATAGCTTGAGTGTCCCCTGACCTGGAACAATATCCCTGAAGTCTCTCGTTGAGGCGAGACGCCAACATGACCAATTGAGGCACTCCTCAAAGACTTGTCACATCTGTGAAAACTTCTCGATGACTACTATTTCTCCCGGATGGAGATCACGTCTGCAGAGGAAATTCATTTCTCCGTCGTCTACATCCGGGACGAAGACTGCTACTATAGCGTTTACCTGTCTTTCCGCCCAGCGGAAAACTTTTTTGGCTTCTGCCATTGCCGCTTTGCTCCTTGTTCCGCCCTAGCGGCTTACTTACACCACTGCTGTCAAGTCGTCCGACAGAATTAACACGGGCAGATCACGAAGAATGTGTTCGTTGAAAATAGCTCTTAATTCAAGAAAGCTTATTGCAGACAAGCTTCCCAGCTTGACCTTTTCCTCTGGAAATACTTCCCTTGGAAAGACTACTCCCCAGCCTCTGAGATCTGCATGCATGGACACCAGGATCTAATCCTGGATCCCGAACCTTCGTCCTTCTAGGAAGTTAGACTGTGCAGACACCACAGGAGCGATATCCTGGCCATTAGGATTATATTCCGGTACAGGTGAGACCCGGACCACATTTTCAACTTGTCCCGTGAAAACCACTCTGGCATTTGACCTGCTCACCGAACAGGCCTCTTAGGCCGCACCCATCTTCTTCATCAACGGAACATATTGATGGATTGTCACTGCAAATCTGATCCGACTCTGGATCCTGAGACCTCTTTCCACAGGAACACGCAGAACCTCAACCGTTCAGTATCTACTCTGATACCCACCTCCGACATCCGTGTCGTTGGGAACAACAGCCATTCCCTGTGTTGAAGAACAGTCAGAGAGAAACAACGATTTGAACCACTTGTTTCTTGACCTCGCCATAATCAGGAGAGCGTCTCAGTACAAAATAACAATGGCTCTTACTATTGAAAGTAAACCATCATACTGCCAACACTCCGGTGAAATGGCAAAGACAATCCTGGATATCAACCCAGGTAGGCTGAATGCTGAGAAAAACGCATTTAAACCCTTTTTCTACCTTTACGTGCTGGAGCTCCCTGGCCTGAGAGAATCCATCCTGTAGTTCAACTTCGTAAGTAGAAATGTTTTTATTTTTTTTTATTTTTTAACAGGGACAGCAGGACAAAGTCCTGACGCAACTCTGGTATGGCGTCGCGTACTACCTCCCCTTCCAGAGGGTAATCGGTAAGATCTATTTAAAAAATCAGTGAGGGGAATCATTTGTAAACTTCAGTATGACCACCTTTGGATTCTATTATTAACTCCCAGGTCCAGGTCCATTCCCGGACTGACGGAAGAGCCTTAGACGAGTTCCCACCGGTGTGGGCTCCAGCCAGATAGACCCAGCGACATGCAGTGGATGTGGTAGAAACAGAAGACAATATCCGCTTCTGTGAACCTAACAAGGCTGCAGACCTCTTACCTTTTCACCTTCCACTATCCGCACAGAAAGGGAAAAAAGAACAGTATTGAACCAGTTAAAATGACTGCATCCCACAAAAGAATGCGTCACCAACCGTTGTGAGGGAATCTAACTCACGAAGGTAGACTTACCAGTGGTACCCGCCGAGAGTGACTTAACTGAGGCATCCCCAAACAGCGGTACACAGTCACAGGGAAAAAACTCCAGTATCTCTCGGAGTCAGCCTCAGCATTCCCCCGGCCACACCTCCTGTATACGCACGGCAGCCTGCCGCAATGTTATAGAGAAGAACCAACATAAGAAACATCCCCTCTTTCTCTAGGGTAATTCTATCGGATGCCTTTCCGAATACAAGCACTCCCCCATGCGCATGTAATACAAATAACTTCAAAGCATATAAATAAAATATCACTTAGCTTCCTGTATACGATCCTTTGTGACAGGGCCCCGTGCCGACCAGTAGTTGACTTTCACAGTATTCTATCCGCGGCGGGAAAAGAATAAACACTCGGACTCCTCGTGAGGATCTGAGACCAACTCGTCACGGCCGACCTAGAGCTTTATCAACAGAGCGACCAGCACATGAGAAGGAATACTTTTACTTCAGCATTCATTAGAAATCGTAATATGAAAATACATATTGTAAATTGTAATACACATATACTAAAAAATAAATATATATATATATATATATATATATATATATATATGTATGTATGTATGTATGTATGTATGTATGTATGTATGTATGTATGCATGTATGTATCTATGTATGTATGTATCTATCAGGGACGTGCAGTCAGGGGAGGCAGTGCCTCCCCTGTCATTATGATTAAAATAATACAAAGATAATAACACATTATACTTTGTATTATTTTAATCATTTTTAACCTGACAATGCTGCTAAATCTCTATGGGAGGCAGCGAGAGCGCTGCCTCCCAGTGACAATAATAAAGTGTCTGAAGAGGGGGGCGGAGCCAAATCACGGGCTGGAAAAGCCCATTGAAAATTGAATGAAAAGCGGCACCATCACAATTGCCTCATTGACAGGGGCTGTGCCTTGAGTTCACATCAAGGCACACCCCTGTCAATCATTGCACAGCAGCAGCGGGTGGGCTGGAACAGATGGGCAGCGTCAGATGCCCCCATTCCTAGTGGCTGCGTATCCACACTGCTTTCAGCAGCTCCTCCCGTCCCCGATCCGCTCTTGCAGGACCAGTGGGAGCCGCTGTGTACTGCGCTGTCTCGGCCCCCCCTCCCTTAACCCCCGCAAACTCAGCTGCGCTCCCGCGCCCCCTCCCCCGCTCCCTTAGCCCTTGTGTTTTCGGCCCCGGCCCCCCGCTCTGTCCACCCTGTGCTCAATGGCCTGCCTCCTCTCCTGGACCCCCGTGCTGACTGCTGAGCTCCCGCGCCCCCCCCACTCCCCTTGGCCTGCAGTACAATGTACAGACCGAGGGAGCGCCGGGTCAGGAGCCTGCAGCCAGAAGAAGAAATCATGTAAGTGGCTGACACTACACTACACTGCACTCACCTACACTACACCACACCCTAAGGGTAGAGGGTGTGTGTGTGTAAAGTGCTCTACCTGTCGTAATGTGTACAAAAAAGGGGGGCTGTCTGCTGTAATGTGTAAAAAAGGGTACACTGTCGTAATGTATACAAAGGGGACGCAGTCTGCCGTAATGTCTAAAAAGGGGACGCTGTTCGCCGCAATATGTAAAAAAAAGGGGACGCTGTCTGCCGTAATGTGTAAAAAGGGGACGCTGTCTACCGTAATGTGTAAAAAAAGGGGGCGCTGTCTACCGTAATGTGTAAAAAAAGGGGGCGCTGTCTGCTGTAATGTGTAAAAAAGGTGACGCTGTCTGCCGTAATGTGTAAAAAAGGGACGCTGTCTACCGTGATGTGTAAAAAAGGGGATGCTGTCTGCTGTAATGTGTAAAAAAGGGGACGTTGTCTGCCGTAATGTGTAAAAAGGTGGACGCTGTCTGCCGTAATGTGTAAAAAAGGGCAATCTGTCCGCCGTAATGTGTAAAAAGGTGGACGCTGTCTGCCGTAATGTGTAAAAAGGGGGACGCTGTCTGCCGTAACTTGTAAAAAGGGGACGCTGTCTGCCGTAATGTGTAAAAATAAGATTTTACTCACCGGTAAATCTATTTCTCGTAGTCCGTAGTGGATGCTGGGGACTCCGTAAGGACCATGGGGAATAGACGGCTCCGCAGGAGACTGGGCACATCTAAAGAAAGATTTAGGACTATCTGGTGTGCACTGGCTCCTCCCCCTATGACCCTCCTCCAAGCCTCAGTTAGGAACTGTGCCCGGAAGAGCTGGCACAATAAGGAAGGATTTTGAATCCCGGGTAAGACTCATACCAGCCACACCAATCACACCATATAACACGTGATAGGAACCCCGGTTAACAGTATGATAACAATTGGAGCCTCTGAAGAGATGGCTCACAGCAAAACCCGATTTTTGTAACAATAACTATGTACAAGTATTGCAGACAATCCGCACTTGGGACGGGCGCCCAGCATCCACTACGGACTACGAGAAATAGATTTACCGGTGAGTAAAATCTTATTTTCTCTGACGTCCTAGTGGATGCTGGGGACTCCGTAAGGACCATGGGGATTATACCAAAGCTCCCAAACGGGCGGGAGAGTGCGGATGACTCTGCAGCACCGAATGAGAGAACTCAAGGTCCTCCTCAGCCAGGGTATCAAATTTGTAGAATTTTGCAAACGTGTTTGCCCCCGACCAAGTAGCTGCTCGGCAAAGTTGTAAAGCCGAGACCCCTCGGGCAGCCGCCCAAGATGAGCCCACCTTCCGTGTGGAATGGGCTTTTACAGATTTAGGCTGCGGTAAGCCTACCGCAGAATGCGCCAGCTGAATAGTGCTACAAATCCAGCGCGCAATAGACTGCTTAGAAGCAGGAGCACCCAGCTTGGTGGGTGCATACAGGATAAACAGCGAGTCAGTCTTTCTGACTCCAGCCGTCCTGGAAATATAAATTTTTAGGGCCCTGACTACGTCCAGCAACTTGGAATCCTCCAAGTCCCTAGTAGCCGCAGGCACCACAATAGGTTGGTTCAAGTGAAAAGCTGAGACCACCTTAGGGAGAAACTGAGGACGAGTCCTCAATTCTGCCCTATCCATATGGAAAATCAGATAAGGGCTTTTACAAGACAAAGCCGCCAATTCTGAAACCCGCCTGGCTGACGCCAAGGCCAACAGCATGACCACTTTCCACGTGAGATATTTTAAATCCACAGTCTTAAGTGGTTCGAACCAATGTGATTTCAGGAATACCAAAACCACATTGAGATCCCAAGGTGCCACTGGGGGCACAAAAGGAGGCTGAATATGCAGAACTCCTTTGACAAAAGTCTGAACTTCGGGCAGTGAAGCCAGTTCTTTTTGGAAGAAAATCGACAGAGCCGAAATCTGGACCTTTATGGACCCCAATTTGAGGCCCAACGTCACCCCTGCTTGCAGGAAGTGCAGGAATCGACCCAGTTGAAATTCCTCCGTCGGGGCCTTCATGGCCTCACACCAAGCAACATATTTTCGCCAAATGCGGTGATAATGTTTTGCGGTGACATCCTTCCTGGCTTTGATCAGGGTAGGGATGACTTCCTCCGTAATACCCTTTTCCTTCAGGATCCGGTGTTCAACCGCCATGCCGTCAAACGCAGCCGCGGTAAGTCTTGGAACAGACAGGGTCCCTGCTGCAGCAGGTCTTGTCTGAGCGGCAGAGGCCAAGGGTCCTCTGTAAGCATCTCTTGAAGTTCCGGGTACCAAGCTCTTCTCGGCCAATCCGGAACCACGAGTATGGTTTTCACTCCTCGCCTTCTTATTATTCTCAGTACCTTGGGTATGAGAGGTAGAGGAGGAAACACATAAACCAACTGGTACACCCATGGTGTCACTAGAGCGTCCACCGCTATCGCCTGAGGGTCTCTTAACCGGGCGCAATATCTTTTCAACTTCTTGTTGAGGCGGGACGTCATCATGTCTACCTGTGGTTTTTCCCACTGGTTGACCAGCATTTGGAAAACTTCTGGATGAAGTCCCCATTCTCCCGGGTGGAGGTCGTGCCTGCTGAGGAAGTCTGCTTCCCAGTTGTCCACTCCGGGAATGAACACTGCCGTCAGTGCTAACACATGATTCTCTGCCCATCTGAGAATCCTTGTGGCTTCTGCCATCGCCATCCTGCTTCTCGTGCCGCCCTGTCTGTTTACATGGGCGACCGCCGTGATGTTGTCTGACTGGATCAGTACCGGCTGGTTTTGAAGCAGGGGTCTTGCCTGGCTTAGGGCATTGTAAATGGCCCTTAATTCCAGGATATTTATGTGAAGAGAAATCTCCTGATTTGACCACAGTCCCTGGAAATTTCTTCCCTTTGTGACTGCCCCCCAGCCCCGAAGGCTGGCATCCGTGGTCACCAGGACCCAGTCCTGTATTCCGAATCTGCGGCCCTCTAGTAGATGAGCCCTCTGCAGCCACTACAGCAGCGACACCCTGGTTCTGGCCGATAGGGTTATCCGCTGTTGCATCTGGAGATGGGACCCGGACCATTTGTCCAACAGGTCCCACTGGAACGTCCTTGCGTGGAACCTTCCGAATGGAATTGCTTCGTACGAAGCTACCATTTTTCCCAGGACTCGTGTGCATTGATGTACCGACACTTTTCCTGGTTTTAGGATGTCTCTGACCAGAGATGACAGTTCCTCTGCTTTTTCCAGTGGAAGAAACACTCTTTTCTGGTCTGTGTCCAGAATCATTCCCAGGAACAGAAGACGTGTCGTCGGGACCAGCTGTGGACTTTGGAATGTTTAGAATCCAGCCGTGCTGTTGTAGCACTTCCTGAGAAAGTGCCACCCCCCCTATCAACTGTTCTTTGGACCTCGCCTTTATCAGGAGATCGTCCAAGTACGGGATAATTAAAACTCCCTTCTTGCGAAGGAGTATCATCATTTCGGCCATTACCTTGGTAAAGACCCTCGGTGCCGTGGATAACCCAAACGGCAGCGTCTGGAACTGATAGTGACAGTCCTGTACCACAAATCTGAGGTACTCCTGGTGCGGAGGGTAAATGGGGACATGCAGGTACGCATCCTTGATGTCCAGGGATACCATGTAATCCCCCTCCTCCAGGCTCGCAATAACCGCCCTGAGCGATTCCATCTTGAACTTGAACCTTTTGATATAAGTGTTCAAGGCTTTTAAATTTAAGATGGGTCTCACCGAACCGTCCGGTTTCGGTACCACAAACATTGTGGAGTAGTAACCCTTTCCTTGTTGAAGGAGGGGTACCTTGACGATCACTTTCTGTGAATACAGTTTTTGAATAGCCACCAACACTGCTTTCCTGGCAGAGAGAGTTGCCGGCAAGGCAGATTTTAGGAAACGGCGGGGGGGGGGGGGGGGGGGGGAGACGTCTCGAATTCCAGCCTGTACCCCTGAGATACTACTTGAAGGACCCAGGGATCCACTTGTGAGAGAGCCCACTGTGTGCTGAAAAACCTGAGACGCGCCACCACCGTTCCCGATTCCGCCTGAGCAGCCCCAGCGTCATGCTGTGGACTTACCGGACGCAGGGGAGGACTTCTGCTCTGGGGAACTAGCTGTGCGCTGCAGCTTTTTCCCCCTTCCTCTGCCCCTCGGCAGAAAGGATGAGCCTCTAGCCCGCTTATTTTTCTGGGGCCGAAAGGACTGTACCTGATAATACGGTGCTTTCTTTTGCTGTGGGGTAGCCTGTGGCAAAAAGGTCGATTTCCCAGCAGTAGCTGTGGAAACGAGGTCTGAAAGACCTTCCCCAAAAAGTTCCACCCCTTTATAGGGTAAAACTTCCATGTGCCGCTTGGAGTCGGCATCACCTGACCATTGCCTAGTCCATAACCCCCGTCTGGCGGCAATGGACATAGCGCTTATTTTTGATGCCAGCCGGCAAATATCCCTCTGTGCATCACGCATGTATAAGACCGCGTCTTTAATATGGTCAATCGTTAGCAAAATATTGTCCCTATCCATGGTATCAATGTTTTCCGACAGGGAGTCTGACCACGCAGCAGCAGCACTGCACATCCAAGCTGATGCAATAGCGGGTCTCAATATAATGCCCGTGTGTGTGTATATAGCTTTTAGGGTACTTTCCTGCTTTCTATCAGCAGGTTCTTTTAGGGCGGCCGTATCCGGAGACGGTAGTGCCACCTTCTTTGATAAGCGTGTCAGCGCTTTATCTACCCTAGGGGGAGTTTCCCAGCGTGACCTATCCTCTGGCGGGAAAGGGTACGCAGCCATTAACCGTTTAGAAATGATCAATTTCTTATCTGGGGAAGACCACGCTTCCTCACACACCTCATTTAATTCGTCAGATGCAGGAAAAACTACTGGTAGTTTTTTCTCACCAAACATAATACCCTTTTTTGTGGTACCTGGGGTATCATCAGAAATGTGTAATACATTTTTCATAGCCTCAATCATATAACGGGTGGATCTATTGGAGGGTACACTCGTCTCATCATCGTCGACACTGGAGTCGGTATCCGTGTCGACATCTGTATCTGTCATCTGAGGTAGCGGGCGTTTTATAGCCCATGATGACATTTGAGACGCTTGGACAGGCACAAGCTGAGTAGCCGGCTGTCCTATGTCGTCAAACCTTTTATGTAAGGAGCTGACACTGTCACGTAATTCCTTCCATAAGTCCATCCACACTGGTGTCGACCCCGCAGGGGGTGACATCACATTCACAGGCATTTGCTCCGCCTCCACATCATTATCCTCATCATACATGTCGACATAGCAGTACCGACACACAGGGAATGCTCTTACAGAGGACAGGACCCCACAAAGCCCTTTGGGGAGACAGAGGGAGAGTATGCCAGCACACACCAGGGTGCTATATAACACAGGATATCACTATACAGAGTGTTTTCCCCTATAGCTGCCTATATATACATATTAGTGGGCTCTTCTATCTTACTAGTTTTATGTTCATATACTCATACATGCATTTTGATTAAATGTCATTAATCAACCAATTTACAAACAGGAAGTGATGCTGTTAATACCTCCCATAGACATGAGGTATAAATAGGTTCTGTCTCTAGCCTCTCACCACCCCTTGATGAAGTCCTTGAGGGACGAAATGCGTTGGGTGCTACTCTGATCATACCTCCACTACTGAAGTTAAGCTACCTCTCTCACAAATATTTTTATATTTTTTTACCTTTATCCTGTAAACTCTGTATATATTTTTCTCATATTTTTACGTATTTTTCAATAATCTTGGTATATGTGTTTTAATTTTTTAATTTCACCGCTGTCATTTTTATACCAGATTTTATTGATTAGGCTACATTTTTTGAAAAATTGTTTATATTTTATGATACACCCTCCTCTTGTTCTTAGTGTGTTGCATTCTGAAATTAAAATTTTATATACTTTTATAGAAATACCTGGTTTTTATACTATTAATTTTGACACCTGTGGTCGCTTGCAAACACCTCATCCTCTTGCACCAATATATATATATATATATATATATATATATATATATATATATATATATATATATATATATATATATATATATATATATATATATACACACACACACACTGCGCCTAAATTGTGCCCCCTCTCTTTTTTACCCTTTCTGTAGTGCAGGACTGCAGGGGAGAGCCAGGGAGCTTCCTTCCAGCGAAGCTGTGAGGGAATAATGGCGCCAGTGTGCTGAGGGAGTTGGCTCCGCCCCTTTTTCGGCGGGCTTTCTCCCGCTATTTTATCGTTTCTGGCAGGGGTTAATATACACCTATATAGCCTCTGGGGCTATATATGGTGTTAATTTTGCCAGCCAAGGTGTTATTATTGATGCTCAGGGCGCCCCCCCCAGCGCCCTGCACCCATCAGTGACCGCAGTGTGTGGTGTGCATGAGGAGCAATGGCGCACAGCTGCAGTGCTGTGCGCTACCTTGGAGAAGACAGAAGTCTTCAGCCGCCGATTTTCCGGACCACCTTCTTGTTTCTGGCTCTGTAAGGGGGACGGCGGCGCGGCTCCGGGAACGGACGACGAGGTCGGGTCCTGTGTTCGATCCCTCTGGAGCTAATGGTGTCCAGTAGCCTAAGAAGCCCAAGCTACCACCACTTAGGTAGGTTCGCTTCTTCTCCCCTTAGTCCCTCGTTGCAGTGAGCCTGTTGCCAGCAGGTCTCACTGAAAATAAAAAACCTAAACTATACTTTCTTCTAGGAGCTCAGGAGAGCCCCTAGTGTGCATCCAGCTCAGCCGGGCACAGAAATCTAACTGAGGCTTGGAGGAGGGTCATAGGGGGTGGAGCCAGTGCACACCAGATAGTCCTAAATCTTTCTTTAGATGTGCCCAGTCTCCTGCGGAGCCGTCTATTCCCCATGGTCCTTACGTAGTCCCCAGCATCCACTAGGACGTCAGAGAAAAGGGGGACGTTGTCTGCCGTAATGTGTAAAAAGGGGGACGTTGTCTGCCGTAATGTGTAAAAAGGTGGACGTTGTCTGCCGTAACGTGTAAAAAGGGGACGCTGTCCGCCGTAATGTGTAAAAAGGTGGACGCTGTCTGCCGTAATGTGTAAAAAGGGGGACGTTGTTGGCCGTAACGTGTAAAAAGGGGACGCTGTCCGCCGTGATGTGTAAAAAGGTGGACGCTGTCCGCCGTGATGTGTAAAAAGGTGGACGTTGTCTGCTGTAATGTGTAAAAAGGTGGACGTTGTCTACCGTAATATGTAAAAAGGGGGCTCTGTCTGCCGTAATGTGTAATGGTACTACTGTGCGGCGTAATTTGAATAGAGACTACTATGCACCGTTATATGAATTGGTATAATTTTGTGGCCACACCCCTTCCCCACGAAGCCACGCCCCTATATATTTTGTGTGTGCCTGCAGCGCGCACTGCTCTTGTTTTACATATAAGGGGGGCTCCGATGCCGTTTCTGCGCACAGCACTAAAATGTCTAGTTACGGCACTGTTGCTAGGTGTCCATTTCCCTGGCCCTGAGCAGTTCTCCCTCACCATATCCTCTCCAGGGGTGAGGGGGTGGACTTGGATGGGAAAGGGGGTCCAAAGCATTTTGTCGCACCTGGGCCCACCGCTCGCTAGTTCCGCCACTGGCTCTACCTGCTGTAATGTGTAATAGGGGGCTTTACCTGCCATAATTAGAAAAAAGGGATCTCTACCTGCCGTAATGTGTAATAGGAGGCTATACCTGCCGTAATGTGTAAAAGGGAACTCTACCTGCCGTAATGTGTAAAAGGGAGCTCTGCATGGCGTAATTTGTGTAAGTGGCGCTACTATGCGGCGTAATTTGACTAATAGAAGCCCTGGACAACAAAATTGCATTCATGTCCTCCTCCCACTCCCTTCCCAGTTCCAAACACTAATTTTTTTTTTCTATAAAAATGTACAATATATCACAAGTATGATGAGCAGGCAGACAGCGGGCATTGGTGGCATCGGACTGAGATGCAAATTAGTGACGGAGGGCTGGGTCAGTTGATGGTGGGCGAGTTTGTAAGTCATTGGCGGTGGCAGCAGGCATCGACGCAGGGGCAGTAGTGGGCATTGGCTCGGCGGCGGTAGGGGTAATCGGCAGGATTCGGAGGACATTATGGCTGTAGTGCCTCACCAGCCACTGACCTCACCGCACGCCACTGGTATGTATGTATGTATGTAATACATATAAGCAGATTGTCCGGAACCGTCGGGTCCCTAGTGACATTAATGTGTTCTGAATGTGTATGACCATGTACTGAATGCCCAAGTTGTGGATCTAACCAGGCAACCTTATGGTCGACAGAAAAACCTAGTATTCGTCGACAGCAGGGAGTAGTAACCAGGCAAAATAACATTCTTGTGACCCCAAGGGAAGTATACATATATAATTTTAATCTCACTTCCACACAAATACTACCATGTCTGTGCTCGAGCTACAGGTCCATGGGAACAGTACCATACATATAAAAATATATACAGGTTAGTTACAGCATGTTAATTTACACCCAGTAATAACAGTTGGTGCAGACAGGGTCACCCACATACTACTGTCTCCCCTACAGTGTTTACTTTTGAAAAGCATACAACTACCGACCTGCCGACACTGCATCTACTGAATCAAGTATCAACAGGAGTCGGCGATGCCGACAGATTCCTATAGCGGTTTGCGACAGAGCACTCACACGTCGACACATGTGCACTAAAAAGCTATAGTGGGTATATCTGACAGGGAAAACACAGACATATGCACAACTCAATAATTACATGCCCATTATCTAAGACAGTGCTATATTTCATTCTATATTGCACTAATCACTGTGTGTCCCCCCCTTCGTTTACACTGTACACACTGTTTTGGCGGGGACCGTGGAGAAAAAGGCGCTGTATCATGTTGTGAGGGCTAAGCCATGCCCCTTCTCTGCGCGCTTCAGCCCCGCTATTATTTTAGCATTTTATGCTGGCAGGGGTCCGTATACAGTGCCTATGCACTGTATACATGTTTAGTCAGGCTTAATGGAGAGGTATATTGCTGCCCAGGGTACCCCCCTGCGCCCTTGTAAAGCCATTGGTGTGTGGGAGCATACCTCTGAGACTCTGAAGTCTTTTGCCGTCACTGAAGTCTTCTGTTCTTCTAATACTCACCCGGCTTCTTTCTTCTGGCTTCTGTGAGGGAGGTGACGGCGCGGCTCCGGGAACACATAGCTAGGCGCACCAAGTAATCGAAGCCTCTGGAGCTTATGGTGTCCAGTAGCCTAAGAAGCAGAGCCCTTAACTCAGAAGTAGGTCTGACCTCTCTCCCCTCAGTCCCACAAAGCAGAGAGCCTGTAGCCAGCAGGTCTTTCTGAAAATTAAAAAACCTAACAAAGGCTTTCAGAGAAACTCAGTAGAGCTCCCTAGTGTGTGTCCAGTCTCTCCTGGCCACAGAATCTAACTGAGGTCTGGAGGAGGGGCATAGAGGGAGGAGCCAGTTCACACCCATTCAAAGTCTTAGAGTGCCCATGTCTCCTGCAGATCCCGTCTATACCCCATGGTCCTTACGGAGTCCCCAGCATTGTCTAGGACGTAAGAGAAAAATAACACAAGAAAGCTTAGGGCTGCTTAGACCAGCAGGGTCCACAAAAACCAGCAGCCGTCTGTCCATCTGCTCCTTCCGCACCAAACTGATTTCCTGAGCCAGGGGGCGGGGATATATGGACGGGCCCGTTGCATGCTGGGAGGCCGGAAAGCTTTGACTGATTGGTGCAAATCTGCTGGTGCTCTATCATATCCCATTGTTATCCTGTGGATAACCTGTGAACCCTGCCGGAGAAATTATTTTCCTCGCCTGTTTTACCCAATGCTTCCGCATATGCAATGCATATGCTTCCGTTTTTACTATCCAAACGAGATATACACGTGATCAACAGGGCTCTCATCAAATTTATTTGGTCGAATAAACGCCCACGCATCGCACTTTTTAAACCAAAACAAATCAACTTTATTAGGGGGTGTAAACTTGCCTTGCCAGAAAACTATTCTCTGGCGGCCAATTATAGATACGCGATAGACTGGATAGGGGGCTGTGACAACTATGTTAATCTGACACTTGCACAATCTATGTTGCCACATGGTGATTTACTGACCATTTTGCACTTTCCTGATCTGTCCAGGTGCTTACAACTGGATTGACCAAATGGAAAGACATATTGCCTGGAACTGATCTCCAAACTGTCCTTAGATGGCATAGGTTACTTAATAAATATTTGGTGTCTTCCTCATATGCATTTAAAGATTCTACATAGGGCATATTATACCCCTCGCCTTAGATTTATTACTGGCGTCTCTGATGATTCCCTGTGTTTTAAGTGCTCCTCACCTAATGCAGATATTGGTCACTGTCTCTGGGCTTTCCCTATAATTATTCAAACATTATGGAAAGACGTTTGTGATTACATTAATGTAGATTTGAATATCTCCTTTACTACTACCCTAGCTTGGGCTTTTTGGAACCAATATGATACTCAGTCTTCCTCACTATCCAAAGGAACCAAATTGTTGTTGCCACGTATTAGCGCAGCCACGAAGAAACTATATTGTCCCAATGGGTACATAAGGATCCTGTGTCTATTACCCTTATGCTCCCCCAATTATCCTACCTTTATCAGATGCATTGGGTGGAGTGTTCATTGGATGCGGAATCACACTCTTCCAAATTTTTTGCTATCTGGCTGCCATATATTGGTACCTTCCCGTTGCCCACCAGGGATCTCATACATAAAGTGATCAGACTCACTATTTGGTACAACATGGAACTGCTTACACAGAGATCTCCACCTTTCTAGTTGGTAATGTGATATTGTCTACACTATTCCTTTTATACACTTACTATAACCACCATGACTTATTTTTGCACTTGTTCAGTCATATCTGTGCCTTGTCTTTGTATTCTGTCACTGCAGTGGTTCTCTGTGGTATTATGTACTTTTAATGCGTCTGTATTGTTGTTTGTGTGAAATTATTAATGAACACATTTGGAAGGGGGGGGACATCAGGGAAGCATCAGATTGGCTCCAAATTTATTCTGCAGCAGTACGACACCCAAACATGAGGAAGTGAAGATATGACCCCTGCAGAGCCCTTATATCAATAAAATAGAGTCTGTCCGGGATTACACGAGGATACTGAAGGATATGAGCAAGCCGACTTCCACAGATGATCTGTGGTTAGTTCTCCAAGATGCACACAAAATTTAAATAATCCCGCACCAGTATTTCTGATACGTTCTTTTGTACATACAGATTAAATATATCGTGGTATTCTCTGCTTTACTGAAAATATCTTCGGTTTTTAACCTTATATACTCTTATATGCAGGTGCTCTCCAAATGCTTGCGAGTCTTAGACCCATATATACATGCCAAAAATAGAAAGAAGAAAGAAGCATTTTTTTATTGGACGCACTCAACCACTTATCCTTTTTTCTAAAATGTCTATACTTTATTGGGTATGCATTAAGATAATTCTGGGAATTTGGTGAAATATTAAAATATAGTGTGAATATTAAAAATAAGAATTTACTCACCGGTAATTCTATTTCTCGTAGTCCATAGTGGATGCTGGGAACTCCGTAAGGACCATGGGGAATAGACGGGCTCCGCAGGAGACTGGGCACTCTAAAAGAAAGATTAGGTACTATCTGGTGTGCACTGGCTCCTCCCTCTATGCCCCTCCAGACCTCAGTTAGGGAAACTGTGCCCGGAAGAGCTGACACAACAAGGAAAGGATTTGGAATCCAGGGTAAGACTCATACCAGCCACACCAATCACACTGTACAACTTGTGATAACCATACCCAGTTAACAGTATGAACAACAACTGAGCCTCATTTAACGGATGGCTCATAACAATAACCCTTTAGTTAAGCAATAACTATATACATGTATTGCAGAGAGTCCGCACTTGGGACGGGCGCCCAGCATCCACTACGGACTACGAGAAATAGAATTACCGGTGAGTAAATTCTTATTTTCTCTGACGTCCTAGTGGATGCTGGGAACTCCGTAAGGACCATGGGGATTATACCAAAGCTCCTAAACGGGCGGGAGAGTGCGGATGACTCTGCAGCACCGCATGAGCAAACTCAAGGTCCTCCTCAGCCAGGGTATCAAACTTGTAGAACTTAGCAAACGTGTTTGACCCCGACCAAGTAGCAGCTCGGCAAAGCTGTAAAGCCGAGACCCCTCGGGCAGCCGCCCAAGAAGAGCCCACCTTCCTTGTGGAATGGGCTTTCACCGATTTTGGATACGGCAATCCAGCCGCAGAGTGAACCAGCTGAATCGTGCTATAGATCCAGCGAGCAATAGTCTGCTTCGAAGCAGGAGCGCCAACCTTGTTGGCTGCATACAGAATAAACAGCGAGTCAGACTTTGACTCCCGCCGTTCTGGAAACATAAATTTTCAAAGCCCGGACTACGTCCAGCAACTTGGAATCCTCCAAGTCCCTAGTAGCCGCAGGCACCACAATAGGCTAGTTCAAATGAAACGATACCACCCTAGGGAGAAATTGGGGACGAGTCCTCGATTCTGCCCTGTCCATATGGAAGATCAGATAAGAGCTTTTACATGACAAAACCGCCAATTCTGACACACGCCTAGCCGAAGCTAAGGCCAATAGCATGACCACTTTCCACGTGAGACATTTTAGCTCCACGGTCTTAAGTGGCTCAAACCAGTGGGATTTCAGGAAATCCAACACAACGTTAAGATCCCAAGGTGCCACCGGTGGCACAAAAGGAGGCTGAAAATTGCAGCACCCCCGAAACCACGTCTGAACTTCAGGCAGTGAAGCCAGTTCTTTTTGAGAGAAAATGGATAGGGCCGAAATCTTGACCTTTATGGATCCTAATTTTAGGCCCATAGTCACTCCTGACTGTAGGAAGTGCAGGAATCGACCCCGCTGGAATTCCTCTGTAGGGCCTTCCCGGCCTCACACCAAGCAACCTATTTTCGCTATATACAGTGAAAAAGTCTTGCTGTCACGTCTTTCCTAGCCTTTATCAGCGTAGGAATAACTGTATCCGGAATGCCCTTTTCCGCTAGGATCCGGCGTTCAACCGCCATGCCGTCAAATGCAGCCGCGGTAAGTCTTGGAACAGACAGGGCCCCTGTTGCAACATGTCCTGTCTGAGAGGCAGAAGCCCTGAGTCCTCTGAGAGCATTTCTTGCAGCTCCGGGTACCGAGTCCTTCTTGGCCAATTCGGAGCAAAGAATATTGTTCTCACTCCTCCTTTTATTACAATTCTCAGCCCTTGGGTATGAGAGGAAGGAATACATAGACCGACTGGAACACCCACGGTGTTACTAGTGCGACCACAGCTATCACCTGAGGGTCCCTTGACCCGGCATAAAACCTTTTTTTTAGCTTTTTATTGAGGTGGGACGCCATCTAGTCCACCTGAGGCAGTTCCCATCAATTTGTAAACTGCGTGAAGACTTCCTGATGAAGTCCCCACTTTCCCAGGTGGAGGTCGTGCCTGCTGAGGAAGTCTGCTTCCCAGTTGTCCACTCCCGGAATGAACACTGCTGATAGTGCGCTTACTTGATTCTCCGCCCAGCGAAGAATTCTGGTGGCTTCTACCCTCGCCACCCTGCTCCTTGTGCCGCCTTGGCGGTTTACATGAACCCCTGCGGTCTGACTGGATCAGAACCGGTTGGTCGCGAAGCAGGATCTCCGCTTGACTTAGGGCGTTGTACATGGCCCTTAGTTCCAGGATATTGATGTGAAGGCAAGTCTGTTGACTTGACCAAAGACCTTGGAAATTTCTTCCCTGTGTAACTGCCCCCCACCCTCGGAGGCTTGCATACGTGGTCACCAGGATCCAGTCCTGAATGCCGAATCTGCGGCCCTCGAGAAGGTGAGCACTCTGCAGCCACCACAGGAGAGACACCCTGGCCCTGGGGGATAGGGGGATTAACCGATGCCTCTGAAGAGGTGATCCGTACCACTTGTCCAGTAAGTCCCATTGGAAGGTCCTCGCATGGAACCTGCCTAAGGGTATGGCCTCGTATGATGCCACCATCCTTCCCAGGACTCGAGTGCAGTGATGCACTGACACCTGTTTTGGTTTTAATAGATTCCTGACCAGTGTCATGAGCTCCTGAGCTCTCTCTATCGGGAGATAAACCCTTTTCTGGTCTGTGTCTAGGATCGTGCCTAGGAGAGGCAGATGAGCTGTAGGAACCAACTGCCACTTTGGAATATATAGAATCCAGCCGTGTTGCCGTTACACTTCCAGAGAAAGTGATACGCTGTTCAGCAACTGCTCTCTTGATCTCGCTTTTATGAGATCGTCCAAGTACGTGATAATAGTGACACCTTGCTTCCGCAGGAGCACAATCATATCCGCCATTACCTTGGTTATGACAATCCCGTACCGCAATTCTGAGGTACGCCTAATGAGGTGGATAAATGGGGACATGAAGGTATGCATCCCTTATGTCCCGATTCACAATAAAGTCTCCCCCTTTTTAGGTTTGCCCTGACCGCTCTTAGCGATTCCATCTTGAACTTGAACCTTCTCAGGTATATGTTCAGGGATTTTTAATTCAATATGGGTCTGACCGAACCGTCTGGTTTCGGGATTACAACATGGTCGAATAATAACACCCTCTTGTTGAAGGAGGGGACCCTTGACCACCACCTGTTAAAGATACAATTTGTGAATTGCAGTTAACACTGGTTCCCTCTCTTGGGGGGAAGCCCGCAGGGCCGTCGGTGAGGGGGCATCTTCTCACAGTCCAGCTTGTATCCCTGAGACACAATATCTATTGCCCAGGGACCTAACAGGGAGTGAACCCACTTGTGGCTGAACTTACGAAGGCGTGATTTTTGTAGAGGCCGGAGAGGACTTCTGTTCCTGGGAACTAGCTGTGTTGTGCAGCTTCTTTTCTCTGACCCCGCCTCGGACAAGAAAGTACGCACCTCAGACTTTGTTTCTTTATTCGAAAGGCTGCATTTAATAATGTTGTGCTTTCTTAGGCTGTGCAGGAATATAAGGCAAACTAGCAGAATTACCAGCTATAGCTGTGGAGACCAGGCCCGAGAACCCTTCTCCACACAATCCTCAGCCTTCCATATGCCTCTTAAGTCGGCATCATCTGTCCAATGCATATTCTACAGGACACGTCAAGCAGAGAACGACATAGCTTTGACTCTAGGACCCAGTATACTCATGTCTCTTTGGGCATGCTTTATAACTATATATCTATCACTTAAGACAGCATCTTTAATATATTTACTAGGGTCTCAATCTCTGCTGATAAGGTACCTGTCCACTCTGCCACAGCACTATAAACCCATGCCGACACAATCGCCGGTCTGGGTAGTATACTAGAATGTGCACGCTATCTGCAGGATCCCTGAGAATAGCTAGTGCAAACAGGACACCCTAGGGGAAGATTCTCAACATATCCTGGCCCTAGTGGGGAAAGGATACAGCCTGAGAATTCTCTTGTGGGAAGCTGCTGTCTCTTGTCTGGAGATTCCCGCTCTTTTTCCTCATGAGAGGAGGGAAATTTACCTCAGCATTCTTCCCCTTAAACATGTGTACTCTCGTGTCAGGGAGAGATGAGTCAGTGATATGCAAATCATCTTTTATTTCAATAATCATATATTGAATACCTTCTAGCCATCTTGGCTGTAACTTTGCATTATCGTAGTCGACAGTGGAGTTAAACTCCATGTCGATACCAGTGTTTGTTATTTTGGATAGTGAGCATTGTGAGACTCTGAAGGTCTCTGTGACATAGGGACAGACATGGGTAGACAAATTCTATGTCCAACATTATTTTTTCTAGGGGAATTCTTTAAAGATTAATTGAATTGCATTACCCCATGTATTTTATAGTCTAAACTTGAAAAATAAAGGTTACGTTTTAATATTGAATAAACATTTCATCATCGCATACATATTATTTAAAAGAGTGCTCCAAAGGAATTTTCTTCTATCGGTGAGTTGTGGGTTCTACCACACACGTCGATCAATTGTGTACTTGTTACATTATTCCTGGAGCACCTCCAACATAACGGATAGCTATCCATTAGGGTCTATTTTGTATTAGTTGGTTTTCTCTGAGCTATTTTTATGTTTTAGTCTGGACCGGGATAATCTCTAGTTTATTTAGTGTTGCAAATGTGCCTGACAGAGAAATAAGAATTAACAATACTGTTAGCCTGTTATATAAAGAAGGCAGTTTATAGGATAACACCAAGAAAGACACAAATATTGATTCTTTCATAGGCAAATGAGCCTTTTATTTGGTTTCATACTTTGAGGGATCACCAATCGGAAACTAGTAGTTTTTAATATCACGCTTTGTTTCTTATTCACACTATATTTTAATATTTCATCAAATTCCCCGAATTATCTTAATGCATACCCAATAAAGAATAGACATTTTAGAAAAAAAGGATAAGTGGTTGAGTGCGTCCAATGAAAAATGCTTCTTAGTTCTCCAAGATGTTTGTAACAACCTTCCTGCAGAGTTCCTTCAAAAACTGTGTGCAAGTGTACCTAGAAGAATTGATGCTGTTTTGAAAGCAAAGGGTGGTCACACCAAATATTGATTTGATTTATATTTATCTTCTGTTCATTGCCTTTGCATTTTAATAAAAATAAACTGTTAACACTTCTATTTTTGAAAGCATTGTTGTTACTTTGCAGCATTTTTACACACCTGCCTAAAACGTATGCACAGTACTGTATATATATTTTTTGGGTAAAGAATCCACTTATTTCCATTTAGTATAGCACAGCGCTAGATGGTATAGCTCCCTTACAGCTAAAGAGCCCCTTTGGATGTAGAGGAGGCCCCTATGAGATAGTGAAATAACACCTCATAAGCGGGCAGATGTATTAACCTGGAGAAGGCGTAAGGAAGTGATAAACCAGTGATAAGTGCAAGGTGACAAACGCACCAGCCAATCAGCTTCAATATGCAAACTTGACAGTTAGGAGCCGACTGGCTGGTGCATTTATCACATTGCACTTATCACTGATTTATCACTTCCTTATGCCATCTCAGGCTTAATATATCTGCCCCTAAATGTGCTGGGCACTTTTCAGTCTAACTCTAAAAATGGTCATTTAAAGATATATATGCGTCTTGTCTATGGATTATTATTTTTTTTTTTTAAATATTGCTCTAATTGTGTTTTGTAGATGACATTTCAAATTATATATTTATGTTCTCTAGATGGCATTTATTCAAGTCAGATTACTTTTTTGTCATATTTTCACAAACTATACATAAAGAACAAATAAGGCACAAACCACTGACATTAGAAGCTAAAGCTCTTTAATAAACAGAATCGATTCAAAGCCACAATATGAGCAGCAGGACTTGGTTGCAGTGAACTTTCTAGAAAAGAGATCAAGTTTTGAATGCACTCTCCTGTATTGTGATCCCCAATTTATAACTCCCACAGCGTCAGAAAACAAAATAAATGTAGATCTGCACACACATTCTCCCTTGCCCCCCACCCCAGCCCTAACAAACAGAGTAATATTGTTTGAAGACTGAACATTTGCAAGTGGGGTAGAAAGGCACAGCCACAGCAAGGGAGGCCACGAGGCACTCCGTAGTTGCGTTACTATGATATACCATAACTATGAGGCAGTGAACAGCCATCACAGCAATATTACCCAGCTGTAACAAAACATGTGACCGATCGGATTACAGAAGAATCTAATTTTGCAACCAATATGCACTACAAAACCCCCATTCACAAATTAAAGTATTTCAGCTGGTAATAAGGGGTTTAGTGAGCTTGGGCGGTGACCAAGAACCCACCTCTTCCAAAGAGAAGAAAACACAAACACAAAAACATTTTAGCTTCCCCAGGTTTATCCTGTTAGTGGGAGTCAAGGCAAAAAGGTGTCTGGCAATATCTCGTGGTGTTGCGAGAGTGAGTTTTGGGTAAGTTACTCTGAAGTCAGTAATGGATTTTATGCTACTATCACTACTACTAATACTGTACAATAAAACTAACAGCAAACATTAAAATGTTCTGCTTGAGGCAAAATAGAATATCTTTATTCTCTAACCCCAAAATAAGGGAATCCACAATTACATAAAAGGTACTTCTAGAGGTGTATAATGACATATCATCTGCAGTCTTAAAACAGGATTTCATCCCAAAATAATACACCTACTACTTGCTTATCTAGCCAACATCTAGTAAAAGATGCGCAAATGTTAGATACTTGTTAAGTCATTCTGACCTCCATTCCGAGATAATGAATATTTACAACAAATTGCTTTAAGTGACTGCTGAAGCAAAATTCACTTAACCAAAAAAAAAAAAACCTAGTGCATTCTTAATCTAATATATTACAGTCTCTGTAGAGGAGACGGCAAAAGAATTTTCTTTCTTTTGGAACCTGCATTTAAATTGCTCGATTAAAAGGAAAAATTTTTATGAATTCCTGAAAACCGGCCCAGTGGACAGTGAACAGTTGTCAGAACCAATTTTCAACACTTTCTACTTTGTTCCGGTCTGGCTGAAACCTGGCCGTTGCCTGGTTAGATTCTGACAGCTGCACGACAGACAGAATTCTCTCATAGGCACTTACACGATTACTGTGAATTAAACTCTGTTCCAGAGAAAAGTGTCATGAAAGTTTAAACATGCCTATCTAAAGAATGGAGAGGACTATTCACAATATGTTGACTTGTGCAAGCTGGATGGAGATGGCAGACAACTACAGCTACAGAAGAAGCCTACAACACTATAGTTACAGAAGCGCATTAATACCTGGACTTGTATTAAGGAAACAAACTTTACATCCAGCGGAGACTTGTTTCCTGCCATAAAAGTGCAACTTCAGTGAGAAATACTCCTATTCATTATCACTAAATAGACAACAGCAATAGAGACATGTTAAGTACTTACAGCCATTAATGCCCTAAAAAACTCACACGCACAGAAATGTAAAGGTCTCAAGAGGTCTAGGTGTTGTGCAAAAAAGTCTCTACTACATCTGCATGGTACAGTACAATGTGTCCCTTCTAGGTTTGAAAGACTGGACTTGAACCCAAAAATAGAAAACGAATGGTACTCTAAGCTATGTTCCTAAGCAACTATGGTTCCCTCATCAACGAGCACACAAACACTACAATACTAAAACGTCTCACTCTCACACCAAGTATAAATAGCTGCCTGATTCTCAAGCTCATGGGTAAGTTGCAGCCAAATTGACCACCAATTATTATAGAAAGGGAAGAAAAAATAAAAACAGCACTTCAACAACATTTTGCAAAAAAAGATCAAATGTCCCATACCATACTTGTTTTAGAAATGGCAAATTACCACTAAGCTCAAGACTAGAAAGTAATAAAAAAAAAAAAAACTCAAATTGTGCTGAAAAATTGTTGTCAGCCTATGAAAGCAGCCATTTTGTAAGCTCAACTGAAAGTCATGCAATGACATTACGAGGCTCAAAACGTCTATTGATGCAGTGAAGTTACTAGCCAATGGATAGGCTATATTGCTTTCGGCCCAGCCTACAAAAAGCAGACAAATATAAATAAAAATAAATAAAATAAAAAAAAAACAACACCCCACATAACTATAGATAAGGGGTTTGCTGGTGAAACTCCCACTGTGCAAAGCATGATTGACATGGGATTTGTCATTGAGTACTACAAATTCTCAAAACAGGGAGAAAAAAAAAGCAAAACACAAAAAACAGACTTATGATAACAGTATCTGCAACATAGGAACCCCATAAGTTGTATGCAGCTCAGAGGTTTCCAAACAGCACACTAACATGGCTGGAAAGGCCATGAGCTTTCACATGCTGCATACGGAAGTGTAAGGACCTGCAGCAGTGGTTCCCACCCAGCGTTTCAGGACAAATTTTGGACCATGACACAAGCCCAGATAGTGAGCATAAATTTACAGTAATTGCTGCAATGCTTTAACTAAAATTTACATGGGGTATGGGTCATTAGGTCGACCACTATTGGTCAACATGCATTAGATCGACATGGTCACTAGGTCGACGATATGGTTTGTTTTGTTTTTTACTTTTTTTGGTGTCGTTTTCTTCGCAAAGTGACGGGGAACCCCAATTAGTGCACCGTGTCCTCTCGCATGGCGAGCGAACCTTCGGGCAAGGTGCCTCGCTGCGCTTGGCACAGGTTACTATTCCTAATCGTAGTCCACGTGGATCGTAAAGTATGAAAAAGTAAAAAAAAAAAATGTGAAAAACTCATGTCGACCTATCCCATTTACATGTAATCCCAATATTATATATTTACCCTAACCCTAAATGAAAACAAATTAGTCATATTTTACATTTTTGATTTGTAAGTTTAACTCTGGTTTTATGTATTACAATAATCTCACAATGTTGTGCCATAGTGGCATGTGGGTTGACAAGTGTGTCACAATTCCATAAGGTGGGAAATTGCTGTCCTGCGGGTTCAGTAAGTGACATTTTACCAGCTTACTGCTGGTGTCCCACAGAGAGCATCAACTTCTCCCTCTTCCCAATAACTGTATGCTATGTAAGAAGCAGCATCTTGGATTATACCGGCAAGCTCTGTATATTCTTATTGAAGAGGTTCATAATAACATGGGCACAAATACTGAATGAGAATTTGCGTGCATGTGCTTATCATTGACAGAAAACTCCTCCCCCATTCAATTTGCAGACAATGTTTTAAAAAGTAGGCTATATAGCTCACCTAAACACGTCATTTTAACATTCCCAGCTCAGTGCTGAGCTAGGGAAAATCATGGTTGTCAGCTCCATCTAAAGCCAGGCATGCATTATACAATAATCCGCAGATTGTGCAGGTAATTGAATAGCGTATGGCTGTGGCTGATTTGCGATTATCGGAAAGTCAAACATGAAAAGTCTCCCTATATGCCAGACTGATCCAATCACTGGCTGGCCGCATCTATAACAGTGTATGTGCTGCTATAGACACCCGCCCACCCAACAGTTCTCCTGCTTCTTCACAGGGGAGGAAAGCAGGTCTCTCAGTGTATGGTCATGGTATCTGATGGTGTCAGCATGGTGTATAAAATATCCGTCCAAGACATTTTATCTGACAGTGTAAGCCCAGCATAAGTGTGGAAAAGACTTACTAGCGTTTGAATGACGTTTTCACATGTTATTGTTCCCTGAAGGCCCAGTTCTGCATGTTTAGCTGCTTTGAAGCACTTTTTATTTTGAACACTACTTGTTCAGATTCCTGGCATTGTATGATTTGAATGCATTGAATGACAGAAAAGATCTATAAAGCACTAGTAAAACTGAGTATCAAAAGGCATAAGTGATTATTTTAATAGCATAATAAAAACAAAGCCACACTCGCACATACACACTACACATCTCAAACATCAGTTTATATAAAGCTTAAGGATGGTGTCACATCATTCTCTGGAAAACTGCATTTAATTTTTTTTTTTTTAAACAATGAAACCCCTCCCGAATGAGAGCACTTCAGTTTAGAACACACTGCTTGCAACATCCAGTCAGCTTCCTGGTGTCACCATCCTTTGAAGTAAGCACTTTCCACAGTCATCTATTAGGCAAAGTAACCACTGATACCCTGCGCTTCACCTATTGATAGTCTGTAATGCCAAAGGCAAACCGTACAAATACAGGATGTTAGAGGTAGGAGGGGGGAAAACAAAAAGACTGAATGGCCTGAAGCTATTATATTTTTATGCATATCAGACATAAAAACCATTAGAACATAATTGATGCACTAAGTATTCTAGAATATACAATGATGATTATACAGACATCTTTAGTGTAAATTACATTCAATGTCACTACAACACCAAATGAAGTGAAAAACCATTAGATCAGTTATATGATATGGGCATGTGATAAATGCTTCATGTCTGCGACAGACTGAAGACACTGATCAATGCTAGGTGTAAACAATGAACAGTTTAATTCAGGTTTAGGACATGCGTTCCTTTTCAACCTGGAACCTAATATGGACACTTAACCCTATGCAAGTGTTTAGTTTTACAGGTTGAGTATCCCTTATCCAAAATGTTTGGGACCAGGAGTATTTTGGATATCGGATTTTTCCGTATTTTGGAATAATTGCATACCATAATGAGATATCATGGTGATGGGACCTAAGTCTAAGCACAGAATGCATTTATGTTTCATATACACCTTATACACACAGCCTGAAGGTCATTCTAGCCAATATTTTTAATTAATGTTCATTAAACAAAGTGTGTGTACATTCACACAAATCATTTATGTTTCACATACACCTTATACACACACAGCTTGAAGGGTCATTTAATACAATATTTTTAATACCTTTGTGTATTATAACAAAGTTTGTGTACATTGAGCCATCAGAAAACAAAAGGTTTCACTATCTAAAATTCCGTATTTCAGAATATTTGGATATGAGATACTCAACCTGTATTAATAAAACTATGCTGAAGTTATTACTACTAACCATATTGAGACTAAAGAAAAAAATAATAATGATACAGGTACAAGCAATACTGTCATTGTTCCACCTTTCAGGTTTTGGATATGACTGTTGGGATTTCCAGCACCACTGGGCGTTCCACTACTCACACCGTACTAAAGTCTATTACAACTTACAGATGTAAGCCACATGTGAGATTCTATCCATATTCTTTGCCATTAAACATCCCTGAGTTGTTCTTCTATGGTACGATTCAGATATCTAAAGTTGTGGAATGAGGGTAATAAATGAGTCAACGCACACAATGCATGGTCTGAAACACACAAAATGAGCACTTATTCTCCCCCCATCCCCCCCAGAAAATGTAAGCGATCAACATGGAAGCACTGGGGCATGCAACACCAGTGAGATACATTTCTAAAGTCATCTTTCATTGGCCCAACAACTTGAAGTGGGATACTAACTTGAAAAGGGACATAAAAACAGTATTTGCCTATGTAAAGGAGGAAAGGACTGTAAAAGCCACAATTCAGTGGCCCTTTTTTCTTACACGTATTCACTCATAGCAACTGAAGTACTAGGGCCATTTTTGTTACTAAAAGAAACAAAAAAATTTAAACAGAAAAAAAAAGGCTTTATTTCCTTGCGTATTGGAAGAGATTAGTGAAAAACCACAAGCATACAGATTTCACAGCAGACAAAACACACACACTGAAATACTAAAGAAAAAGCATTTGCAATAATCAAAGGGTTCAAATGTGGGAAGTTTGCACTGTCACCACCAATACACACAATGGAAGCGGTTGGAAGCACTAGACTCCAGTTAGTGTTTATTATGTCGTGCATATGTGATGTCAGGTGTAGAAGGAAAGTACTAAGAGTTCAGTGTCATTTACCTGACTTGTGAAAACGAGGTCTGTTGCATTAACCGCAGTCCCAGCTAAGGGGTCTCAAGGTTAATTACAACACTTATGAAGGGTGCAGCATTTACAGACAGGGTAATGAGATATATACAGATGGGTAAAGAAAAGCTGGATTGCTCCAGTTTGGTTCCATCAGGAAGCCTCCATTACAAATAAAAGTACTATATGATTGCAAATACAGCTTCATTATGACTTTATTGCCACAGTCCATAACTCTGGATTACACCAGAGACAATGTGCAAACATAACAGCAGTGGCAACAGGACAAGGAACAGAGGTAGCCAAAAGAGATGAAACCTCTTACTGCAGGAGACCGGAGGCAATTATTAGGTTGGATTTTTGCAAAACTCCTTGTATTAATAAATTGTTCCACACACCCATACAATAGTATTTGTGCTTCCAATGTCATTACTAAAATCATTTGAGGCGTCTAGTTTTATTTTTGCTAATGAAGTCACTTAACCACAGCCAAGCACACTATACCCAACAAAGACAACATTTTTGCTGAAGTTAAGAATAGAAGCACAAAACAAACAAAGTCTAGACTGGTTACTGGCCCTGCAGCAGCAAGAACAAATAGGAAGGAGATTTTCAGAAAGGAAACATTCAGTCTATATACTTTATAACAGCTCAGTGTTCTACTTTGGTTTCTATGCAAAAGGCATCTCCTGTTTTACTTCTGGGTGGGCCCCAAACTACTGTGTATTACAGAGAAGCCACATCTTCTGTCCTGTATGAAGCTTATACAAAACGTGTGAGGTGGGATCTAGCTATGAAGCACAGATCATTGAAGACCACTTCACATTGAAAGTACCTTCTTCTTACAAGACATTATGAGCTGTCCAATCAATAAAACAAAACTGTGCATTTAATCAACCTTTGACCTTTGATCTAGGATAACTGTATAATACGTCTACTATTGTGCTATGGGAACTATAAAAGGAAATTCACATTTGAAACGGTTTCCACTCCTTTTCCGACCTGGAAAGAAAGGGCTGCCCTATAGTGCATAGTCACTGGTCAGCTCCGTATACTATATCTATAATAGATGGTAGTGATAAGTGTGCCAAATTTACAGCCCGTAGACCCAGTGAGTATAAATGATCACCAACACTTCAACATAACCAATATAAAGAAGATATCACGAGTCATGAGGCGCTGAAGGTCTGATATTCCCTTTAGATGTGAATATTTAATCATGTGTATTCAGGACATGTGAAGGAAAAAGTCACATCGCATAACAGATTTCCAGCAGTCGCTTATATATACTCCGACCGAATATAGTGGCCCACAACTCCAGACAGACAATAAAGCATTTCAGAGATGGCAAAAGTGACCAAACAGATCTTCATATGTTCCTCCCCAATATTAGTTTCCACACAACATCCCTTAGGAAAAATTGGAAGATGCTCCCAATGGTGTAAACACTTTTTAATACAGCCACACATGCATATACATAGAAAAAAAACGTGCAAATTGGACTCTCACTTGCTAAAAGGGTCTACAATAGTAGACAAATGTGCATAGATGAAACAAAGCAGGCATCCCTGGATGGTGATGCTTTCAGCCAAATGTGTGTCCACAAAACCCTGGATATCTCTCCTTCTCCAACGTGTTTCAACATCAGAATGGTGTTTGTTTCAAAGCATCATGCCTTGGTTAGTTCCATCTATGCTCATTTACTACTATTACTTGTAGACACATTCAGCAGGTGAGAGTTCAATTTGCACAGCTGTATTTATATGTATATGCATGTGTGATTTTATTAAAAAGTGTTTACACTATTGGGAGTGTCTTTCCAATTTTCCCTGAGGGACATTGTGTGGAAACTGAAATTGGGGAGGAGCATATGAAGATCAATTAGGTCACCTTTGCCATCTCTGAAATGCTTGGTCTGTTTGGAGTTGTAGATCACCATATTCGGTAGGAGTATTTATAAGAGGGACAAGCTGGAAATCTATATCCCACTGTTATAACAGTTATGCTATGTGACTTTGGGGGACATTTATTAAGCAGTGATAAGAGTGGAGAAGTAAGCCAGTGGAGAAGTTGCCCCATCAACCAATCAGCAGCTCTGTAGAATAGTATAGTATGCAAATTCTAGACGTTACTTCAGTGCTGACTGGTTGCCATGGGCAACTTCTTCGCTCTTATCACTGCTTAGTAAATGTCCCCTTTTTTCCTTTACATGTCTTGAATACATATAGTTGAATATTCACATTTAAAGGAGAATATTAGACCTTCGGAGCCTGATGACTGATATCTTCTTTATATTCCGCATACTATACCGTTATGGGATTAATGACATACTGTATAGAAGATTTTAACAGCACTAATAGTTTGTCCACACTATACTTTTTCATTGAACTTCCAGCATTGTGATAAAGGACAAGGGTTCTTCATGGGTCAAGTTTTGGCGTGTGGTTTTTGGTTTCCAGGCTGGGATTTATAAAAAAAAAAAAAAAAAATCAAAAACCCTCCAGTAATTGGTGTGAAAAACTCCGCCAGTTACCCCAAACACACATTATGCAATGCAGAAAGTGGGTAAGGGCAGCACTGTTACAATATTTACTTTTGGTTACCTTTAAATTGTATATTACTTATTGCAGTTGTGAAAACATCAAAAATAAAATAATTCACCCGTAATTCCACCAATTACGCATCAGGAAATTAGAATATATTGCTAGAACAAATGTTAAGATCAGAAAATTGGCTACAGTCATTACAATGGCTTTATACACTAGAATGACCATATAATGCAAGCGTTGTCATCTGCCCACTCATTAGATCCACAGTGTGCTTCTGAACCTGTTCTAGGAGGTTAAATTGTTTAGTTTAGGCTTTCAGAGGGGGGGGGGGAATGGGTAAACGAAAACAAAAAACACCAGTAGTTTTCCTGCTTTGGTCCAGTTTAATGCAATATGGGAATGGGGTCAAAATCAATCTGCAGCCTCACCCCTATAGAAAATGTAAGAGGATCACAATTTTGGCTTCTCAAGAGGTGTAACTGTACATCAAAGCTCAACAAGCCTATGTATAAGAGAGCAGGATACTGCCTGTACCCAATATTAGCTTGCTCCCAGAGGTGAGAACATTTCATGTGTGCCTGTGTATTAACATACTCAAGACAACAGTTAGTGGTTAGAGAGATTAAAAAAAAATAATAATATTTCAAATCAATGGCAACCAACCATTGCTTAACCAATAAGTGCCAACCATGTTTCAATTTCCATTTAATAACTTGGTATGTCACGTCAGAGGATACATTCAGCAATATGGCTCACGACAGCTATCCAAAATGGATGTAGCTCCTTCTTTATACAGTGGCAGTGCAAGTAAACCTGTTTGTGAAATGCATTTGTGCTGTTTTTGTTTCTTTTTAAGAATTGACTTAAAATATTAACTTAACCTTACATCAATACCATCTTCTCCAATCAGGAGTGAGCACAGCAGTGAAGGAAAGATCAACCTTCACTCCCTCCCTTCACCTTTTACTCATGTTAAGGGAAATCAAACCCTTACACACCTTACCCCTAACACTGTTGCATTGATCTTGGACTGAACTGTAACAGCAAAGTGCTACAGAGACCAGCAGCAGTGGCAGAGTCATTAGAAAGTGCTTATTAATGAAGCAAGTGCTTTGCATTAGGAGCTGAAAGAAACTTCCATTATAAGAGTGGCACAGAAGGGAAAGACCCAAAATAGGGCCCAGAAAAGAGTTCTCTGGCCTCCAATGCTCACTGAACAGATGAAGGACTGGAACACATTGGGACAGGAGTGAATACAGGGCGAGGAGGGGGAGGGGGTACTTTGGCATAATAACTTGCTGTGTAAAAACTCCAGTCACCATTCTCACGAATAAATAATACCCAAGGAAAATGGCTGCGCAGTTTGGAGGTAGGGTGGGATCAGGGATATTGGAATGGAAGTTTCAGGACAGCCCTGTAAACAACGCACTTAGGTAACCGGACATGACCCCTCCAATAGCAATATAATGCACCGTCCGCTGCTTATCCCTCGCCCGGCAACGCCCCCCCCTCCCCCCCCCCAAAAAAAAAAAACACTAAAAAATTATTACTTGGAATTGTCACACTGTGCTGCCAATGCACATTTTATAAACATTAAAGGAGAACAAGACCAAGCAGAGTTGCTTAACATGTGTAAGGAAATGTAGAGGGGAAAAACTGCTGCAACATGCCCCCACCAGTGAAAGAAGGGGCAGAAAGAATTTGCACAGCCAGGCCAAATCTGCTAAAAGCCCTTTTCACAGAACTTTGATTGTCTCATTTTCTCAACATGCAGAAAGAAGGGGGAAAAAAGCTACAGGGAAAAAAAATAAATAAATTATATATATATATATATATATATATATATATATATATATATATATATATATATATAAAAAGTAAAAGATAAAGAAATAAATGAAAAGGAATATAAAAATAAAATAAATGTAAAACACACAGCAATCAAACAAGCAGCCGGTGAGATGAGAAAATACATGTGAAATGATTCAACAATTAGCACTGTGGGTTCCTCTTGTTAAACAAGCGACTAGCAGATTCTACAAAGGCAGTAATAGAGTGCAAAATACCACATTAAAGGGTTTCATCTCCCATCATTATGTGCAAAACTCTAACATACATGACATAATGCCAACAATTTAAGGGTTCAACAATCTAGAACACTACGTTACAATAAAGTAATGCGAAAAACATGGGAGGGGCAAGGAATTTATTGTGTTCAAACAAAAACTCTGCACAACAAAACATCTTAGCCCTTTTCACTACCGCTCAGCATCTTTGGACCCACGCGTTTTAACGCGAGACAAAAGCTTAAAATGTATAATGTCACATAACATTGCTGGAGGCAGTCCTTAAATACAGTCCTATCTATCCAGTCAGAGTAGACATATTCCTAGGCCTTCCGCTCTGCACAAAGAGAAATCTACAGATAATGCTACATCTTAAGAAGGCACACAGTAGAAATTATATGCAAGGGAGGGGGAGGGGGGAATTGAACACTAAATGCAAACATGAAAACTGGCCTGTGTGACTCTCCCTTGCAGTAAATACTAAGGGGGAAGCCATTCAAGTTTTAACACCAACAGCAAACTGAGGTAATCTGTGTTGACTGAATATAGTAACACTTTCGTTTAACGATCAATAAAAGGGCATAGATATGTGAAAGGATTTTTACTACAGTGCGTGTGCTTTTGGTAAACGTATTCTTTTGGAAATTGAAACTTCCAATCCTTGATAATAAGATTTTGCCATCTACAGGTTTCATGCCAAACTGCAACATTAGAAGTGGCTTACATTTTTTTTGTCATTATTATTTTTATTCTGCCAAGACCAAACATGTTCAATACTGAATATTCAGAAAGTCCTGTGTCGTAATTAGTGCAAAAACCTCTGCCCAAGCCCAAAAAATAGAGACAAAAAAAAAAAATGGAAAGAAAACTGTAATATCATCATGTGTCTGAGTGACAAAAAAATAAAAATAAAAAGGAGTCTACTACTTCATATGTAGATGCACAAGTGTTTATTTTTTGCTTTGTTTTTTTTACTGGGGGTGTGCACAGATAACAGTAACCAGTACTGTTCAAGAAAGTGGTATCTTAAAAACGGTCTCTTCTTCACAGAATAAATTTAACACTGTTCAACAGCATACGTCGTCTTTAAAAGGTAAGAACGGATAAAAAATAAAATGTTCAAATAAAAATATGGCTGCGTTTTTATTTCCTGAAGCGAGAGTTATTTCTAGGAAAAATAAAGGGCGGCATCCAATTAGCGGAAATTTACCGCAGCTAATTGGTTCACTGGGATTTATCCCATCAGCCCTGATAAACCGGTAGTTTATTCCCGATGCTGGCGCTTATTGGGGATTATGTGCATAATCCGCGATAAGTGCCAATTAGACCTGCAATAATACAGTGGTCCACAGCTTTTTGGATGACCTAATTTGAAAGGGTGATAAAAATGCAAACACAACAGTTTTTTGCGCCCGCAGCAGTACCGCGGGTAATTGGGTACCCCCCCCCCCATGTCCAATTAAGTTCAATGTTATATTTCCAAATCAATGTTTGAGTTTGTGTGCATGACTCTTATTTTCTTTAAAATCCAGTGTTTTTCCTTCTTCATTCATTTCAGATATTGTTTAATCCAAAGTTACTGTGATCATTCATATAACTGAGCTAGTGCAACGTCTAATAAGACATTACCAGACGCTCCTCACGCAAGTGCAAAGTAAGGCAACTTGGCAGGGTCTCTTGTAGTACAAACATAAGAGGATTGAAAGCAGCTAAAGGCTATACAATAGCCGGTATAATCAGGTGAAGGTGGCCAATGTGTATTAAAGAGATGTGTTTATTAATCTTTGTTGCATGAGCTCTTACTGAGAACATGGTGTAGTCTGAATATGAGGCTCTGTCCTTCCTCACTTGTGAAGACACCACAGAATTAAAAGTATGTCATGGCCGGGTATGGTACAACAGATCTATAAAGTCTAGTTAGACAGTCAATAGTCAGCAACATATGGTCAAGATGCATTAGGTCGACATGACAATGAGGGTTTTTTAGGCCACATCTTTTATATTTCATGTTATGTGACCATCATCAGTACAAATCTTTACCCTCGCGGGCACACTTCGAGCAAGGTTACTATTACCAATTGTAGTCCACATGGATAGCAAATCATGCAAATGTTGCTAAAACATGTTGACCATTATGTCGGCCTAGACATTGTAGATTTATCAACCTGATACAGTCATGGCCCTGGACACTAAAATACATATTTGGCAACTCCTATTCTCAATGTTTTTTCTTTAATATATAAAGCAAACGTGCTAACACCACGGTACCATACATTTTGGTACACCTACTTGTCTTGTCAAAAGTCAAGCAGTAAGATAAAAAAATAAAAATAAATGGATGTCCCATTTAAAAAATTTGTAACTTGGAGAACAGTGTCCAACTGGCACTTACAGTCAGAGCTCATGGAACTATGAGGAATGGACAAGTAGTGGTGTAAATGCAGCATTGATGAAGGTGGGACTGCTGCTACAGCCAGGGCATTACCAGCATTCATACTGAAGACTGTACATTGCTCATAGGTTTTAATGGAATCTGTAGTAGCCGTTATATGGTGTTAATTGCGGCTATAGATAGAAAAAAAAAAAGTGTGGTTTCTATGAGCCCTTAAAGAGCTAAATCTAATGAGGAGAGGTCTAATATGGTAGAACAGCAGTAAACTATGAAGTGTGCAATAGAAATAATCATGATATCGGGAACATGAATACATTTTTATAAAGGGAGATGTAATGGAAGTTAGATTTTCCATGATGAAAAGCAGAATACACTAACCGACTATAGCAAATAAAATGAGAACATTAGATTTCTGGGTTATAGATCCATTGAAAGCCATTGTACGCAATATATGGCAACGTCACATGGATTTGTAGGCTCTCTAAACCCTGTTATACAAAAGGTTATAAAAAAGAAAAAAGAAAAAGAACTTGTGTCCCTAATGTTAGCTACATTCAAGACTACAACAGCGTTTGTATATGTTGTACTGATCTAAAGCTATTGTAGTATAGGTTATATAAACACTGGTCTGGAATGTACTCCATCTGACCTAGCTGAAATTTTTTTATGGTATCTATGGTCTTACTATACGGGATACGGTCGTTAGGTCGACACAGATTAGGTCGACATACATTAGGTCAACATGATCAAAATGTCAACATGTACTAAGTTGACAGGTCAAAAGGTCGACATGAGTTTTTCACTTTTTTTCTTTTCATTTTTTGGATTTTTTTCATACTTAACGATCCACGTGTACTACGATTGGAACGGTAACCTCTGCGAAGCAGGGCACCCTGCCCGAAGCGCCACGCAAGGGGACAGTGTGTACTAACTGGGGATCCCCGTCACTTTTCGAAGAAAACGCCAAAAACAGTCAAAAACCCATGTCGACCTTTTGACCTGTCGACCTATTGTCCCTGTCGACCTAATGCATGTCGACCTTCCATGGTCGACCTAATGACTATCGACCTAAGTTGTGTCTATCCAACGACCCATACCCTACTATACTATAGAAAGCCTGATCAGAAGTCTGGCTAAGGTTGTTCACCTGTATCATCCCATCAAGTATGAAATGTAGTAGGACCCTTGAAGGAAATGAAAATAAATATATCATCATACAGCAAAATAAAAAGTAATGAAATATGGCCTGGATATGGGCAAGGAAAAGGAATAAAAAATAAAGTAAATCCAAAATTCATAGCACCGTACATTCCTTCTTACATTAACAATTGATCTCTTTGCCACCTACTTTTCTTTCGGCAACCGTAACAAGCCACAATATTAAATATTTTTCTTAGAATAAAAAACAAAACAAAAACAAAAAAAGTCAAAAAAAAAAAAAAAAAAAGTGATCCATTAAATACGTACCAAGTCAGAAATGGGCAAGTATGTAGGGGCACACATAAAACCAGAATGGGGATGTAAAATAAAATACTATTTCGGAGCTAATGCCATAGTTCCCAAAAAACCTAGTAACAGTCATGGAAACTTGCAAAGCTGAAATTGTCCCTATACGCCTTACCTTATTGCATTATATAGAAGAACGGTTAGGATTAATGCATTCTAATATTTGCTCTATGAATACTAAAATAATTGCATGAATAATATATAAAAAGCAAAAAAAAAAAAAAGCACCATTCTTTATATATTTTGATAATTAAAACACATATGCAAAAACCTTTCAATTCATACAAGCTCAAGTAAACAACTAGTACTAAAAATACCCTTTCATACATAAACGCACTCCACTATTAGAACATCGTTTTAGGTTAAAAAGTGTAATTCAAGTGCAAATTATACTATGAATTGAAGAGACTGCAACAATGTGGATCCCAGACAGGAGAGATGGGAAAAACAAAGTATGCAGCCTAGAAAGCCACAGGACAGACTGCAAAAAAGTTACAGCCCCCTAGGAGTACGAAAGATTAGTATAAATAATTCAAATACTGATGACATGGCAGATACAACATCTAGTGGAGTCAGATGATGGGAAGCCCAAAAAAGGAATAAAAGCCATAGAAACACAGGGTTACTAAAGTGCCTAACTGGCAGGGGTATCTTGCAGCAGTGCATAGTGGGAATGTCAATTAAAGATCCGTCAGCTGGCTAAATTACAGCACCTCATTTGCATAAAGAGAAGCAAGCAAATTTGCAGTGCCCAAATTCTGTTAGGCATTACGTAAGAGAACCATTAAAGCAACAGTTTCAAAGTGTTGTATATAGAAATGAGTGCTTCCAGTCTTGTGACCGGAATAGAAAATTAAGGTGCTGCTTGCCCGTATAGTCCCTGCCACCCAAACAGAATTGCTAAGCTGCCCCTGAAATTCATATTAAGGCCTTGTGACCCTTAAACTGTATAATGGCTTTCAGGACCTTACAGCAGCAAATACATTAACTGAACCTTGAAAAATATGAAGATGCCCTTCTTTCACCTTCTTACAAGACATTGTGAAAGCGAGGGAATCTGATTAAGAACAGAATAAAGGATGTACCTCATCAGTAAACTCCATGAAGCCCAACCTGGGCTTTCTTCCCATATACAAGGAAGGTACAATATTACATAAGCTTCAGTGCAGGGCAGGACAGCTCAAGAGAGCAGGTGAACGTAGGAAGAAAGCCCAGGCACAGCTTACACCTCTGCAATTGTTGTGTCTTGTTCTCCTTTAAAGTGCCCTATAAGTATTACACTAAATAAATTAAAGTAAGGTTTTGGGTAACCGCAGTGCAGGAGGAGCTACTCAGAATAGCAGCCATCCATGGCAATGGAACCATGCCGATCCTTTGCGTAGGCACAGCCACCACCATTAGGGAGGGCAGTCTTGGCAGCGATGCCGCAGTTGTTCAGGAGGCTGAAGCTGAATGGGAGGATGGCGTCTTTTGGTGGGAAAGGCTTCATGGTGGATAGGATAAGTGCCAAGCAATCCGCTACATCTTTGTTGGGAGCACAGGCCAAGGCTGGGGTGTGACCTGCTGTCAAGAAAGAACAAAACAAACAAAAAGTAACTGTCAAACAGTGTCGCAGGGTCCTGGTATCTACAAAACAGTAACAGAATCATAAGTTACCATTGTACAGACGACCACTAGGACAGCATCCATCAGATTTGGCCCCCACTCACCTAGGTTCTTGAGCAGTTAAAAATTCAAAGCTCAACCCGCTCTGCTATGTGCGCTTTCAATAATCTGTGAAGTTAAATGCTTACCCCTAAGCAACAGGATAATTCTTTTTTAGAATTTTGGGAGTTTGGGTAAGAAATTTGAAAAGCCAACTCCTGTTATCTATGAACACCTATTCATATAGGTTTGTATGGTAAACTCCTGGAACTTCCAATCTAGTAAACTAATGATTGATGTTAGAAAAACTCAGTTCTGATGAGATTTTACGCAAGTGGGGGAAGGTCTGTTCCCATGAAGAGTTGATAATGGTTTAACTTTAACACAAGGCGAGATATTCGATTGTTTTTCTTGCTTGCAGCCAGTAGATGGCACCCAATGGAGCCATTTAATTATCGTCTGCTGGCACATGCATTTCAGTGGAGGTGGTGAGCTGAAATGAAGGAGGGCCCCATTCAAGCGATCAAATAGGACTTTTTGCGCTGCGCCCATTAGCTTGGTATGCCCAAGTGCCCCCGCCCCCCCCCCCCCCCCCCCCCATCACTTTAGAATGGAGATCAGGAGGAAACAATTGAATCGTGCCCAAGGAATCTTCTAACTGCTATCACCCTGGCCAATAATATATTAGTACATGCTTATGGTTATATTTAATTGATTGCTTATCACTCCTGGGCTCCTGTTTAAAGTGATGGGATATCGGGGTGGCAATATTCAATTGTGCTTAATTATTGCTATTGTCACACTCAGAGAGGTCAGGTTTAGCTGCGTCAAGCAGCTAAACGCCACCAAACTAATGGGCGCAAAGCGAAAAAACCTGAGTGCTCAAACCTGGTCCCTTTTTACTCATTTTAGCTCGCCCCCTGGGGAATGTGAGCTGAAATGCAGACGCTGACAGCTGATCACACCCAAACAGGGCAACAATTGAATAGCGCCATCTTACTGGTGATATTCAATTTTTTTCGTGCCCGATCTCTTGTCTAAAGTAACATGAGTAGATGGCACTCTGTTGGGGCACTATCTACTGACTGTCTGTGAAATTTTTTTTTTGAATATCGCCCTTAATCTCCTAGAAAACCATGCATCTATTAAACAAAAAAAAAAAGTTGATATATGTATAGAAATATTAAAAAAAGAGTTGATGATTTGGAGGGATACATCAAGAACTTCTGAAGAAATAACCCCTTAGTCATTTCTATCGCCTCTTAACTTTAGTTTTTATAATTTTTTTTTTTTTTAGACAATCCATATTCCTAAAACAGCAACCATTTATGATCCATGCAGACATCTTGAGCCTCGTTATCCCATTCCCAGAAGTAATCTGGATAGGACAACATAACTCATAACATAAAAGCACAGTACAAGATCATGTACATGATTTTTTGTATCAGAGCAAATAAATGCATAGCAGAGAGAAAAAAATCCATTTCCGATTGAGAGCCCCAACCCACTTTATTAATTTGTGATTAAAATAAACAAAAAATTTATATATTAAAGTATAGGTATTGAATATATATATATATATATATATATATATATATATATATATATATATATATATATATATATATTTTTTTTTTTTTTTTTTTTTAATATCTATCCAGAGATCTCTGTAAAAATACTCCACTAAAAGCATTGGGGCTGACTTTCAAGTTAATTACTTCAAAATATTTTGCTATGGTTGTGTAAACTATTGTCTTACTGCCTCCTGGACTACTACTTTAAAACAGAGCTGTCATGTTGTCCGACTGCAACTGTATTTTTCTTTTAGGTACCCATCTTTTATTCTACTAACTTTAGGCCCATAAACAATCTTTAATTATGTCCAAAGGGGACAAGAACACAGCTGTAGCGGGGGGGGGGGGGGGGGGGGGGGGGGGGGAGAGGGATCCTTAACCTGTGAGGTCGCATCTACAGTGGGTGGAGCAAGTTTTCTACTGGGTGCTGCACTGGTAATGGCCTGTAAATGTTGAAACACAATTCAGATATTTATATTCTATCGGAATTAAACAGTCGAATCAGTTACATTAATATATAAAAAGCTTGTTTGGGTAAATTCTACCACACAAAATATAATATATATCTATACACATATATACACACACACTACTGCCGGTAAGATGAAAATGGGCCAATCTGTACATTCACATGTTATTATACCACTGCAATTAAAAACAGGACCTGTTACCTTTTACATTGCATTTGTAGAAATGAGCAAGACCTATATTTTTTTTTTCCACAATGGAACCCATGGTATACATTTCTGCCAACAACGGAACAGCACCTTGTATCCTGTGATGTAATAAATAAGCTTTTTTAACTTCTAGAACTTGAAGGCGTTTTTATAGCTACCAGGCTATTTGCATTTGGCAAGTTCAAGTTTTAGTATATGCAAGTACGTGTCCATGATGTGTATGGACACCCTGAAAATTTACCCCACTCCATTCTGTTGATTACAGACCTCAAAGTCTGAACGATTAGCAATTTTCAGGTTTAGAATGTGTCAAAGCGACCGTCCAGATTCTAGACTAAGAAGAGAAGAGTTATAAAAAAAATAATAATAATAATAATAATAATAATAATAATAATAAGGTAAATATGATCCTTCCATGGTTGATCCTTCTATTGTATAGCTTACTTCTACAGTATAACACAGGGTGCCATGCTGCTAGCTCATCAAATAAACTGCTTCTTAGAAGGTTCGGGAGCTGGTCACTGAGCAGCCGAAGCATGCTTCCATGCAGACATCTAGGAGCAGAGAACTTTCTCTGTGGGCTTGATGCCTAGTCTTAAATTTGTGATGAGAGCAGATAGAAGAGCAGCCCAAGAACCTGAAGGCCCATACAACTAGGCGATATAGCTCATTTTTACACTCATGAGCGATATCATTTACTATAATCGGCCAAGGTGTATGCTGCTGATGACGTGGTGTCGGCCGTGCATGCAGCTCAATTTGGACTCCGTTTAAAGCTGCATGGACGGTCTAGCTGCAGCATGACATCATTGTGCAATATCACAGTGTGTATGCCCGCGAGGGGGACACACTAGGCGATGTAGCTCATGGAGATCTTCGCCTAGTATGTACGCACTTTTAGGTTTGGGTAGAAAGTAACTTTTCCTCAGTGGCCAGATAAATCCTAATCTAGGTTCTGGCCGAATAAAACACTACCATAAAAAAGCAAAACAAAAAATAAGATTTTACTTACCGGTAAATCTATTTCTCGTAGTCCGTAGAGGATGCCGGGACTCCGTAAGGACCATGGGGAATAGACGGGCTCCGCAGGAGATAGGGCACTTTAAGAAAGCTTTGGACTCTGGGTGTGCACTGGCTCCTCCCTCTATGCCCCTCCTCCAGACCTCAGTTAGGGAAACTGTACCCAGAGGAGATGGACAGTACGAGGAAGGATTTTTGTAAATCTAAGGGCGAGATCCATACCAGCCACACCAATTACACCGTATAACTTGTGATAAACTACCCAGTTAACAGTATGAACAACTACATAACCACGGTTCAACCGATAAACTATAACATAACCCTTATGTAAGCAATAACTATATACAAGTCTTGCAGAAGAAGTCCGCACTTGGGACGGGCGCCCAGCATCCTCTACGGACTACGAGAAATAGATTTACCGGTAAGTAAAATCTTATTTTCTCTAACGTCCTTGAGGATGCTGGGACTCCGTAAGGACCATGGGGATTATACCAAAGCTCCCAAACGGGCGGGAGAGTGCGGATGACTCTGCAGCACCGATTGAGCAAACAGGAGGTCCTCCTCAGCCAGGGTATCAAACTTATAGAACTTTGCAAAGGTGTTAGACCCCGACCAAGTAGCTGCTCGGCACAACTGTAATGCCGAGACCCCTCGGGCAGCCGCCCAAGAAGAGCCCACTTTCCTAGTGGAATGGGCCTTAACCGATTTCGGTAACGGCAATCCTGCCGTAGAATGCGCCTGCTGAATCGTGTTACAGATCCAGCGAGCAATAGTCTGCTTTGAAGCAGGAGCGCCAACCTTGTTGGCCGCATACAGAACAAACAGAGCTTCAGTCTTCCTGATTCTAGCCGTTCTGGTCACATAAATCTTCAAAGCCCTGACCACATCCAGGGACTCAGAATCCAAGTACCGTGTAGCCACAGGCACGACAATAGGTTGGTTCATATGAAAAGATGAGACCACCTTTGGTAGAAATTGAAGACGAGTCCTCAACTCTGCCCTATCCACGTGAAAAACCAAGTATGGGCTGTTATGTGATAAAGCCGCCAATTCTGAAACACGTCTAGCCGAAGCTAATGCCAACAACATGACCACTTTCCACGTGAGGTATTTCAACTCCACAGTTTTGAGTGGTTCAAACCAAGGTGACTTGAGGAAACGTAACACCACGTTAAGATCCCAAGGCGCCACCGGAGGCACAAAGGGAGGCTGAATATGCAGCACCCCCTTCACAAAAGTCTGTACTTCAGGAAGAGAGGCTACTTCTCTTTGAAAGAAAATGGATAAGGCCGAAATTTGGACCTTTATGGACCCTAATTTTAGGCCCAAAGCCACTCCTGTTTGAAGGAAGTGAAGCAGACGGCCCAAATGGAACTCCTCCGTAGGAGCAACTCTGGCCTCACACCAAGAAACATATTTCCGCCATATACGGTGATAATGTTTTAACGTCACGTCTTTCCTAGCCTTGATCAGGGTAGGAATGACTTCCTCCGGAATTCCTTTTTCCGCTAGGATCCGGCGTTCAACCGCCAAACGCAGCCGCGGTAAGTCTTGGAACAGACAGGGCCCCTGCCGCAGCAGGTCCTGCCTTAGAGGAAGAGGCCACGGATCTTCTGTGAGCAACTCTTGCAGCTCCGGATACCAAGTCCTCCGTGGCCAATCTGGAACAATGAGGATTGTTCTGACCCTGCTCATTCTTATTATTCTCAACACTTTGGGTATGAGAGGAAGAGGAGGAAACACATAGACCGATCTGAACACCCAAGGTGTCACCAGAGCGTTTATCGCTACCGCCTGAGGGTCCCTTGACCTGGCGCAATACCGCTTTAGCTTTTTGTTGAAACGGGATGCCATTATGTCGATTTGAGGCAGTCCCCATTGATCCGTGATATGTGCGAAGACTTCCCGGATGCAGGTCGTGACTGCTGAGGAAGTCCGCTTCCCAGTTGTCCACCCCCGGGATGAACACTGCTGATCGTGCGCTTACATGGCCTTCCGCCCAGCGTAGAATCCTGGTTGCTTCTGCCATGGCCACTCTGCTCCTTGTTCCACCTTGCCGGTTTATATGAGCACTGCCGTGACGTTGTCCGACAGAATCAGAACCGGTTTTCTCCGAAGCAATTCCTTCGCTTGACACAGGGCGTTGTATATGGCCCTCAACTCCAGGACGTTGATGTGGAGACAAGTCTCTAGGTTTGACCAGAGACCTTGGAAATTTCTTCCCAGTGTTACTGCTCCCCAGCCTCGGAGGCTTGCGTCCGTGGTCACCAGGACCCAGTCCTGAATGCCGAACCTGCGACCCTCTAGCAGGTGAGCACTGTTCAGCCACCATAGGAGAGATACCCTGGTCCTGGGAGACAGGGTGATCCTTTGATGCATTCATAAATGGGACCCGGACCACTTGTCCAAGAGGTCCCATTGAAAGGTCCTCGCATGGAACCTGCCGAAAGGGATGGCCTCGTATGAAGCCACCATCTTCCCCAGGACCCGCGTGCAATGATGCACTGAAACCTTTTTTGGTTTTAATAGGTTCCTGACCATGGCTATGAGCTCCTGAACCGATTTGATCGGAAGAAAAACCTTTTTCTGGTCTGTGTCTAGAATCAGGCCCAAAAAGGTCAGACACGTTGTAGGGACTAGCTGGGACTTCGGTATATTGAGTATCCAGCCGTGTATCTGCAACGTCTTCATGGACAGAGACACGCTGTCCAGCAACTTCTCCCGAGATCTCGCCTTTATGAGGAGATCGTCCAAGTATGGGATAATTGTGACCCCCTGCCTGCGCAGGAGCACCATTATTTCCGCCATTACCTTGGTGAAAATCCTCGGGGCCGTGGAAAGCCCAAACGGCAACGTCTGAAATTGGTAGTGACAGTCCTGCACTGCAAATATCAGGAACGCCTGATGAGGGGGGAATATCGGAACATGAAGGTATGCATCCTTTATGTCCAGGGACAGCATCCAATCCCCCCCCCCCACCCTCCAGGCTGACCATGACCGCCCTGAGTGATTCCATCTTGAACTTGAACCTCCTCAAATACAGGTTCAGAGATTTTAGGTTTAAAATGGGTCTGACCGAACCGTCCGGTTTCGGAACCACAGACAGGGTCGAGTAATATCCCTCTCCTTGCTGGAGATGAGGAACTGTGACAATCACCTGTTGAATATACAATTTTTGGATTGCCGCCAACACTAGCTCCCTCTCTGACGGGGAAGCCGGCAGAGCCGATTTGAAAAGCCGTCGAGGAGGCAAGTCTTCGAATTCCAGCCTGTATCCCTGAGAAACAATCTCTAATGTCCAGGAATCCACCTGCGAGTGAACTCAGACGTGGCTGAAAAACCGAAGACGAGCCCCCACTAGATCTGCCTCCCCCCGGGAAGCCCCAGCGTCATGCGGTGTACTTTGCAGAGGCAGGGGAGGACTTTTGCTCTTGGGAACTAGCTGTGTGCAGCTTCTTTCCCCTACCTTTCCCTCTGGCAACAAAGGACGATCCCCGTACCTTTTTGTTTTTATTGGAACGAAAGGACTGCATTTGATAATGAGGTGCCTTTTTTGTATGCTGCGGGGGGACATAAGGTAAGAAATTCGACTTACCAGCCGTAGAGACAAGGTCCGAGAGGCCGTCTCCAAACAACTCCTCCCCTTTGTAAGGCAAGGACTCCATATGCCGCTTTGAATCGGCATCTCCCGTCCACTGTCGGGTCCACAAGAGCCGCCTAGCAGAAATAGACATAGCATTTATTCTGGAGCTTAATAAACAAATGTCTCTCTGAGCATCTTTCATATACAAGGCAGCATCTCTGATATACTCTATGGTCATTTGAATAGCATCCCTATCTAAGGTGTCAATCTCCGTAGATAAGGAATCTGCCCATGCCACAACCGCACTACAAACCCAGGCTGACGCCATAGCCGGTCTAACAATAGTACCTGAATGAGTGTAAATGTGTTTCAAGGTAATTTCCTGCCTGCGGTCAGCAGGTTCGTTGAAGGAAGCCGTATCCTGAGAAGGCAGTGCCACCTTTTTGAACAAGCGTGTCAGCGCCTTGTCTACTTTAGGCGAAGATTCCCAGCGTATCCTATCAGTTTGTGGAAAAGGATACGCCATAAGAATCCTTTTGGGAACTTGTGGTCTCCTATCCAGAGATTCCCAAGCCTTTTCGCACAATTCACTTAGTTCAAATGAGGATGGAAAGGTGACTTCAGGCTTTTTCCCTTTATACATGTGTACCCTCGTGTCAGGGACCGGGGGTTCTTCAGTAATATGCAAAACCTCTTTAATGGCAATAATCATGTACCGAATACCTTTTGCCACCTTCGGCTGTAATTTTGCATCTTCATAGTCGACACTAGAGTCAGTATCTGTGTCGGTATCTGTGTCATCGATCTGGGATATGGTGCGCTTCTGAGACCCCGAAGGGCCTGGCGCCACAGGGACAGGCATGGACTGGCTACCTGACTGATCCCTAGCTTCTGCCTTGTTTAACCTTTTATGCAATAGATTAACATTTGCATTCAAGACATTCAGCATATCCACCCATTCCGGTGTCGGCGTTGCCGACGGCGACATGACATTCAAGCACTCCCCCTCCACATTAAGCGAGCTTTCCTCGTCAAACATGTCGACACACGCGTACCGACACTTCACACACACAGGGAACCCCTTTCTGAAGACAGTATCCCTGTCAAGGCCCTTTGGAGAGACAGAGAGAGAGTATGCCAGCACACACCCCAGCGCAATGATCCCGGAGACCAACACAAAATATTTTTCCCCAGCAGCGCTGTAAAATATATTATCCACCAATTATGTGCCCCCCCTCCCCCCTCCCCTCTTTTAAACACCCCTTCACCGTGTGTAAGCAGGGGAGAGTCCGGGGAGCTTCCTCTCAGCAGTGCTGTGGAGAGAAAATGGCGCTGGTGAGTGCTGAGGGAGAAGCCCCGCCCCCTCGGCGGCGGGCTTCTGTCCCTCTCAAACTTACAAAAATATGGCGGGGGCTCTTTTATATACATGTACAGTGCCCATCTGTACATGTATATTGTCTTTTGCCATAAGAGGTGTTTATATTGCTGCCCAGGGCGCCCCCCCCCCCCCTTACAGTGACCGGAGTGTGTGAGGTGTATGGGAGCAATGATGCACAGCTGCAGTGCTGTGCGTTACCTCCGTGAAGCTGAAGGCTTCTGCCGCCTGACGACTTCTGTCTTCTGTTCTTCTAGCTCTGTGAGGAGAACGGCGGCGCGGCTCCGGGGGTGGACGCCCAGTAAGAACCTGCGTTCACCCCCTCTGGAGCCAATAGTGTCCAGTAGCCGAGGAAGCAGAGCCTATCTTAGACAAGAAGGTCTGCTCCTCTCTCCTCAGTCCCTCGATGCAGGGAGCCTGTTGCCAGCAGTGCTCCCTGTGAAAAAGTAGAGAAAAAAATCCAAACAAAAATGCTTTTAGGCAGAGAACTCGGGAGAGCTCTCTGTAGTGCACCCATCCTGCTCTGGGCACAGTGTAAAACTGAGGTCTGGAGGAGGGGCATAGAGGGAGGAGCCAGTGCACACCCAGAGTCCAAAGCTTTCTTAAAGTGCCCTATCTCCTGCGGAGCCAGTCTATTCCCCATGGTCCTTACGGAGTCCCAGCATCCTCATGGACGTTAGAGAAAACACAGGAAGTCCTTCAGAGCAGTGTCTCCCAACATTGCATGTTTTGCAACTCTGTGGATATTTTAAACACACCTGTGCCCCAACTAGGAGATCTTGAAAACATGCACTGATAGGTGTCCATGAGAGCTGGTGCTGGTACACATTGCGCCAGACCCCATTCCAGTACACAGGGTGTGTCAGGCTAATGGCGGCTGAATCTTAGACCACCTGGACTTAGTATCCAGAGCTATGAATTTAAGTTAAGGATTAGTTTCCCAGATATGCTCATCCAAAGACAGCACCCCTCTAAAGTGGACCTCTATGCCTGTAAAGTCTCCATCAGTGCTTAATGGTTGCCTCAACCATACGATTTGTGTTATCCCACTGGGTTTCAGCATTCAGACTCAGAATGATGGTGGTCTGCTATAGATGCAATATGAGAACCATCCACCCTAGGCAGCAACTACAATTTTTCCAGATCCTTGCAGGGAAAGTGTGCTACCTATACGAGACATGCATTTATCATCAGGCTTGGTCCTCGCTTTACAAAATAGGTCACCCATATGAAGGGGAAGAAACCTTTATTCCCCTATTAGCTATAAAATTGTCAGTATATCCTTCGTCTTCCTGAAGATTTAGGAAGTGCCGGATGGATGGCAATAATACTCTCTCTGCTACAGAATTTTTATTTACTTTTTGTCAAAAAAATCCTGAGACAACCTCCATGTCTGAACCTTCAGCCACCTCACCCACCACCTGAGAGAATTCCTCAGAATTATATCTCCCAGAACTAAAGTGAAGCAGGAGTCTGACTGGCTCATTGGTAAACTGACTCATCTGGTGACATATCAGCAAAGCCCAAGGGCCTAACATGAGCAACAGGTAGGGAGAGATCAGTGCCCAATGTTCTCAGAGGGGTGGAAGAGAAAGGAAACCCTTTTCAGTCGTAGGGAAGTGAGAACATCTACAAAAGCACGGCATGGACTGAGATAAACACCTCACCCAGGCACGTTCAACCATACTGGTTGCTGGATCTCCACCTCACCTGTTGCACAAAAACCATCATCACAGGATTGGGTAAACCAATCCTGTCCTCTACAAAGAAGAGGGGAGAAATTATCTTATTGTCACGCCTAAGGTCTGGTACCTGGCTGGTCTGGAGCTGCCCCACATATGACTCCTTGGCATCATTTACACATAGGATCCACCACTATCAAAAAGTGCTGAAAAGGAACTTATGCATGTATAGGTTAGTATCTATTCAAACACTGCATTCCAGTATAAGTGTTCTGATAGTAGGGGTAAAGTTCTGAGAAAATCAGCAGGACTAGGGGAGGTGAGGGACATGGTGGTATTAAAAATTCTTAAGAGTAACTGATCATTTACGTCATTCAATAACCATTGAGGGCCACTGTACATGAATGTAATTTAGCCCCTATTCTACAGGATAGGGGAGTACAAGTCTCACCTTCCTCATCCACAGCCAAAACAGTAGCTCCTCTTGTAAGCAAAGCTTGGACGACGGATGCAAGCCCATTTCGGGCAGCAATATGGAGCGGCCTAACAGGAAAACAACAACATTTAGGAAAATACTGTACTCATTTATTATCCAACAGTATCATCCAATTTGCAGTCACTACTATAGAATTATAGGTAGCTGTAATTTACATAGTCACCAATGGCAAATTAGAGGTGAATCAACAAAGTTTGATAACAAAATCATGCATTAAAGAGCATCTACTGTATTGTCTGGCAGCTATTTTCTGGTTTAGTCAACAGTCAAAGATTACAGCCCAGCTCACTAGGAACCAGTGTCCCACACAGAGAACTCATGAAACGTAATGTGGTCAAAAGAGAACTGTTTTCAGCCTGTGTATGCCGTCAGATGATACTCTGGCATAGCCAAATTAGAAAGTAATCCCAACGCTTGGCACTGGGCAGTTACCAGCTACCAAGGTGAGAACAGATGTATAATGCACTCATTGCTATATTTTACATAACCAGGTAGAAAAACTAAAAGAAGGGAATAGAGTGCTTATAGTAACTTCACTCACATTTGCAGCATGCTGTTTGTTGCATTGATAAGGCCAGTATCCTGGGTCTCCCCTAGAAGCAGCAAGGCACACTTCTCATGACCCTGGAAAGAATAACCAGATGAAGGTTGCTGAACAGATGTACCAAACAGGCCTTCTAAAATTAAATACTAAAAAATAAATAAAAAAAACGCCAACCACACAACCCAACGGTTTTCTGAAGGAAATGTGCTTTTATTCTCTTGCCTAAGGTAATTGTTAAGTCCTAAAACCATTCACCAATTTGTTACCACAACCTGGCTACTAGTTAGTTGAATGGTGGCATGACCACCAAGTCAAATAGTGACAACAACAGAGGACTTGGGGACAAAAATGCAGAGAAACAATGTTCTTATTGCTATAAAGGACTTTTACTGACCATTTCATGGAAAAGAGGGGGGGAGGGGGGAAGGATCTACTTTACTATAGTACTACATTGTCATTTTGGTGTTACACAATAGGTTCTTTTTTTGTCCCATAGAGATGGTAAAAGGGGGATGTAAAATCCCAAATTGTCAATATTCACTTATTGCTAACCATCTAAAACATCTAATCCCTTATAAAACATCTAATCCCTTATGTAGACAAAGAATGCACAAGCCAGCAATGCCATCCAAAAAAAGAGGATTTTGGTACTTACCACTTAAATCCTTTTCTTTGAATCCATAGGGGTCACTGGAGTACTCTTTGGATATGGACAGGGCGTTAGCAGGGATAGGCACATTTAAATATTTAAATTAGTAACCCTCCACCCCCTCCATACTCCAAATGGTACCTCAGTGTTTTTTACTGAGCTGAACAGGAGCGATAGAGAGGATGAACAATGGAGAATTACATATAGCATTGTAACATAAAGGACAACAATAAAGTTGACACATAACATAGCGGACAACTAGAAAGTTGACACAATAGATTACAATCACCTGAACATTTGAACAAGTCGGTGAGAATGTCTTACCTTAAGATCTACTGAACTTACCACAAGCCAGGTGAAACTGCTCTGGGTGGGCGTCCAGTGATCCCTATGGATTCAAAGAAAAGGATTTACCTGGCAAGTACCAAAATCCTCTTTTCTTTTTCATCCATTCGGGGTCACTGGAGTACTCTTGGGACGTACCAAAGTTTCCCCCTTGAGCGGGAGAGCTGTTTGGCACCTGTAACACTAGACGGTCATAGCTAGCTGCTGATGCCGCAAACGTATCAAACTTGTAATAGCGCACAAACGTGTGCACTGATGACCATGTAGCCGCACAGCAAAAGTTGCGTCGTAGAAACTCCACGACTTGCTGCCCATGACGTTCCCACAGAACGCGTGTAATGCGCTGAAACTAATGCAGGCTGTTGTAGACTAGCATGAAGTTAAGCCTGAAGTATGGTCAGCTTAATCCATCTGGCCAAGGTCTGCTTGGAAGCTGGCCAACCTCTCTATAATGCGTCAAGATAACAATGTATCCGTTTTATGTACTGTAGATGTTCGGACTACATAAACGCGGAGCGCGCATACTACATCCAAATTAGCTGGAGTTCCTGCACCTCCTAATAAAACAGGAACTACGATTGGCTGATTGAAGTGAAAAGATGATACCACCTTTGGTAGAAAAGCGGGATTCATCCGAAGTTCCGCTCTATCATCGTGAAACGCCAGATTTGGTGGCTTGCATGACAAGGCACCCACATCTGAAACACGCCTTGCTGAAGCTAAGGCTAGGAGAAAAACTGTTTTCCAAGTTAGAAACTTAACATTTACATGTTCTAAGGGTTCAAAAATTGAAGTCTGTAAAAAAAACCTAAAACCAGATTCAAGTCCCATGGCGCTGTAGGTGGTATAAATGGAGGTTGAACTCTGAGGACACCTTGCAGGAAAGTGTGAACTGTTCGCAAAAGGGCCAAACGCCTTTGAAAGAAAATTGACAAGGCAGAGTCCTGCACCTTTAGTGTAGATAAACGTAGTCCTCAATCTAACCCCGCCTGTAAAAATAGCAGATGTGAAAAGAAGATGTCGGAAACTTCAGCGCTTCACACCACCCTATATAAGCTTGCCAAATCTTGTGATAATGAGCTGTTGTAACATGGTTGGTATAACTGACTCTGGAATGCCCTCTCGTCTTAAGAGAGCGATTTCACCAGCCACCCCGTGAAACGCAGCCGCGCTAAATCGGGATAAAGGAACGGACTCTGTAGTAGCAGGTCTGGACGTAGCGGGAGTGGCCACGGATTGTCTGCGAGTAGACCGTGGAGATCCGAGAACCACGCTCTCCGAGGCCAATGAGGCGCCACTAGTATGACTGTCATGGACTCTCGTTTGATCCGCTTTAGCAACCGAGGAAGCAGTGGAAACCGATACACAAGGCTGTACGGCCACGCGATTGTGAGAGCATCCACTGCCTTTGGATCTCTTGTTCTGGACACATATTAGGGTGTTTGATGATTTTCACGTGATGCTATTAGATCCACCTGTGGGTAACCCCACCGCTGGACCAACATCTGGAACACTTCTGGATTTAACGCCCATTCTCCTGGATGAAAATACTGACGGTTGAGATAATCTGCCTCCAAGTTGTCCACTCCTGGAATGAACACTGCCGACAATATCACCTGGTGATGCTTGACCCAATTCAGGATTCGAGCAACCTCTCACATGGCCATGCGACTTTGCGTTCCTCCTTGTTTGTTGATGTATGCGCCTGCCGTTGCGTTGTCTGACTGAACCTGGACAGTCAGACTGGGGCATGTGCACTGCCTGCTGCAACACATTGTAAATTGACATTCCAGGACATTTGTTGACCGTAATCTTTCTCTGACCAAAGACCCTGAAGCTGACAATCTAGGACCACTGCTCCCCAGGCAGGCCTGTATTGAAAAATCGCATTGGTGGTAGACAATTGAACTCCATTTTGTAACCTTTAAACACAAAATTGTGGCTCTGTGGATGTCTGAAACCACACCAAGTGAAACGTCTGAAGGCTTGCTCTCACAACTGAAGATCCGAGATGGGCTGGAAGCCAATCAAGCCACTGGCTTGTCAGCGGCCTTTGTGTCCTGACGACTGTTAGTGGTTTGTTGAAAACCATGTTCTCTACCACGTCTACTCTGTATGGTTGTTCCTCATGCACAGCCCCGAAAGGACTGAGTTCTAAAGGATTTGAACACTGGTCCAGCATATTTCAGTTTTCGAACTGGCGTGGGCAATGGCAGGAAAAGATACTTTCCCCCAGTGGCCTGAGAAATCTATTTGTCCAAGTCAGGACCAAGCAACATATTGCCAGTGTAAGGCAACGCTTGTATTCCTTGTTTTGACTATGCCTCCGCCTGCCAAGAACGAAGCCAAAGCGCCCGTCGGTCCGCAACTAGAAAAGCCGAAAGTCGAGAACTAACTTGCCCAATGTCCATAGAAGCCATACCTAAATACTCAGCAGATTAACAGATGTGATCAGCAACAAGTATAAATTGGTCTAAGGGGAGATCATGTTGTAGGCCCAACTTGAGCTGTGCTGCCCCCTGCAACTACAAACTTGTAAACCCAAACTCTGACTAAAGCAGGTCTAAGCAACACTCCTACTAACGTATACATTGACTTTAGCATAGCTTCCAGCTTATGCTCTGATGGGTCTTTAAGCGTCGTAGCAGCTGGGACTGGAATGGTTAACTTCTTGGAAAGTTTCGACACCGAGGAGTCCACCATTGGTAGAGTTTCTCATTTCGTAGTCAGACTCTGGGAACGGGTAGTTAGACAGAAACCGTCTGGGCATAGAAAAAAAGTTTATCCAGATTCTTCCATGCTTCCATAACTGCTTAGTAATATAATCTGAATAAGGAAAACACACAGGTGCTCTCTGTTTTTTTGCAAATAAAACATCATTAGAAAGAGGTTCTTCAGTCTCAGTAAAATTAAAAACCCGACGTACTGCCCTGATGAGATTATCAATGGCCGGGCTATCAGTAACCTCACTAGCTGACTCCTGGCCCAATTCACTTTCCTCATGTTCCTCCTGAGATAACAGGTCTGGCATGGATTCGTCAGAATGCAACACAGCTGACACCGGTAAGTTATGAGACGAACGAGGACTACTTTTTGGATTTACACTAGACCTGGACTATTTTAAACCCTGCAAAGTCCTTGACATCTCCTGAGCCCACTCTGGCAGCTCAGACTGTATCAACAGCCTCAGAGCTAGCCGTCTCACACTCCTAACGCGCAGCAGCCAACTCTGATTGTAAGCCAGTCATCACACCTGCTATCATCGCCCAAGGAGGATCAGGGTAAAGGTTAGTATTTGTGCAATAGCTTTACTCATTACGTACACAGAAAGACAAGACCCACGACTATTTAACTAAATTTAACTAAAGTGTGTATAAGCCAGAAGTGCAGTGCACGTTGGGACACACTAAAATCAGTTAAATATGTGCTTTACTGAATTCCTACCGACACCCCTGCTCCTCCAGTGGCTGACTGTTGTAGTACCGGCACCAAACTTCCTGCAAGAAGAACCAGGAAGTCGTGTAAAAATGGTGTCCAGCCATGTGTTTCAGCTTGTGATATGTATACACATTAACATGATAATAAAAGTATATATATATATATATATATATATATAACCAAACTGTTTGTCCCGGCACTCCCTGCTCTTGCAGGTAAATGGCTGCGGTGCCCTCCCAGGTGAGATGAATACTATCTCCCAATATGCAGTGTAGGTAACAATGAGCGGCACTCAGCAGACTTGAAGTAACGAAAATGCAGTTAGTTTAATCCGACATGTTTCGGGGACAACCCCGTCCTCAGGGCCTAACCAGGTTAGGCCCTGAGGACGGGGTTGTCCCCGAAACATGTCGGATTAAACTAACTGCATTTTCGTTACTTCAAGTCTGCTGAGTGCCGCTCATTGTTACCTACACTATATATATATATATATATATAGTCATGCTTATGATTAATCAACATCTGTTATAATTAAGGCATCTATTCCTTATATACAATAGATCCCCTATAGCAGACTTCTGACTTAATAGTCTGCTAGCAGGTACATCCTTCTAACAAAGCTGATGCAGTGTTAGGTCCCTGAGCAGCGGTGCTGCGTGCAGGGAACCCCCCCCCCCTTCCCCGCGGTCTCCCCCCAATAGCGAAGGGAAGCCACCATCAGGAAAGCCGCGGCAGCAGGAACCTTCTGTTAGCGGAAGCTAACCGAGGGAAAGGAGGTGGGGAGCGTCGGGTGTATGAGGGGAAGCTGCCAGCGGCAGTGTACTCTGCTAGCGGTTAGCGGAAGCTAAACCTCGGGAGGGAGGCGGGGAGTGGTGACGGGCGCCTAGCGGCAGCAGCTTGGCTGGGCGCACATAGTTAAATAAAACAAAGTCCCGACACAGCGCAGCGGCAGCATGAGCTGACCGCCCTGATTCCCTCAGCAATGTCACAGCAAGGGAGTGGCGGCAGTGTGAGCTGGCTGACCGCTCATTACCTGTGTCCATAGGAGGCTATGATGGGGCCTCTCTTCTCTGTCCAGCTCCATTTTGCAGCCTCAGACCAAAATCAGCTACATCTGATTTTGGTCTATGGCGGTGCTCCTCTCCTGAGCGCCGACAAGCCAATGCTGCAGTCTGCAGCCTCCACAATCCCGGACCCAAGCTTCTTAATAAGCTGGGAAGGGATGTAGTGTAAAAAAAATATGTTTAAAATCTTGTAGAAAAATAGAAGTAAAGCGTGGAGAACCCCTCCACGTGTGCCTTCCCTGGTTGAGGCAAAAAAAACCACTGGGGAACCTTTGGGAGTATGGAGGGGGTGGAGGGTTACTAATTTAAATGTGCCTATCCCTGCTAACGCCTCATCCATATCCCAAGAGTACTCCAGTGACCCCTAGTGGATGAAAAATAAATTATAACTTCTATAAAGAGAGGAACACATCTTGTAGGGTATCAATGATTTTATGATTACAGTGAAATGCAAAAAAGTGTAAACGGAGCACAATGTATTTACATGTAGAAAACCTGAAAACCTTGAGACTACACGTTAAATATAAAACTACACAGGGCGAGATGTATCAAACCTTGGAGAGAGATGAAGTACCAACCAGCTACTGTCATTTTTCAAAACACAGCCTGTAAAATGTCAATTAGAAGCTGATTTGGCCAGTACTTTCTCTCTCTCAAAGGTTTGGTAGTGTCCCCCCATATTGTTGTGGCAGAATGGGTAATTTATATCATACAAGAAAGCCAAGATAATGACAATCACTCTGGTACCTAAAACAGCAGTTAAAATATGCATTTCCCCAGTCTTCAATAATACCTAAATAGAATATTTGCATTACAAGATCCCAAAATGTGAAACCACCTATTTGTTCATCACAGGGAAATGTATAGTCTCAGTCTCCCTGTGTAATAGATGTGCACTCTCATATAGTTGTGAACCCTTCCTGCTTCTTTCTCATAGTATTCAGTCCTTTGTGAACCACCTAATGCTCTTAATTGACAGCCACATCCAATGTCACTAGGCCCCACTGCCAAGCTACTGTATGCCATCACTTAAGAATGAATGGAGAATTATGGGAGAAGATAAAGGAACTACAGTAAAGAGAAAGCAGCATTACCAGCACCACCATGAAACCAGTAAAATCTGAACAAGGATCAGGGTTTTGGTACTTACCGATAATTCCCTTTCTCCGATTCCACAGGGGCCACTGGAGTGCAGATACAATGGGGAATATAGTAGGCAGTAACTGGGAGCTGGCACTTTAAATTTATAACCATGTGACTAGCTCCTCCCCTACTATGTTCTCCCTCCAAGCCAGTCTAGTTAAAACTGTGCCCGAGGAGAGCTGGAAAAGACCAACGTCAAAGTAGAGGAGGTTCGCTAAGCCAACTAAAACAAGATAATACCCAGGAAACCTGGAAACATAGTGAGAGGGTAATAGGAACAAAATCGGGTTGCATGTCACTGTGTGACTGCGTTAAGTGTAGAAGGAGGAAACAGCGCTGGGTGGGCATCCAGTGGCCCCTGTGGAATCGGAGAAAGGGATTTATCGGCAAGTACCAAAATCCTGATTACTCCTTCATCCACTAGGGACCACTGAAGTGCAGATACAATGCAGATACAGAGCTCCCAAGACGGGAGGGAGAGCGCTGAGAGTCCTGCAAAACCGCTCGGCCAACCTGTGACACAGAGGCCGCAAAAATGTCATTTCCGTAAAACGTGATAAACCTATGATGTCCCGACTTAGCGTCATCGCAACATAAAGCCTTCATGGAAACCCCGTGGGTAGCCACCCCCGAAGGTCCCCCAGAGCGCGCCGAAATGGAAAACGGAGGCTCTCGAGCAACCGCCAAATAAAACTGTCTGATAGTCAGACGTATCCAACAGCCCAACATCTGCTGGGACCCCGGCCATTTAGGACGGGAGCATCATACAGAACAAAGAAGAAATCAAGTTGTAGAAAAGCCGAAGACCTCTGTAGAGAGAGAGTCGACGAGCCCTGACAACATCCAAAAAGGGCTGAAAACACAAGTGTCAGAGTTATATGAAAAGCGGACATCACCCCTGGAAGAAACGACAGCTGAGTATGAAGCTCAGCCGTAACTTTATTCGAAAGGGGGGTTGCCGGTAGAGTACTCCCTGTAAGAGAGCCCGAACTTCTGGCAGCCAGGCAAATTTCCTTTGGAAGAAAAACAAAAAAGAGCAGAGACCTGAAATTCAGGTCAACCTAGTTGAAGCGCAGCCAAGCGCACCACCCGGAGAAACGAAAGAAGTAGATTAAAGGAAAAACGAAGGGAAAAAACACTCGTCATCCACACCAGACCACATAAAGTTTCCAAAAGTGGCAAAAGCGAGACGAGGTAACAGACTTCCAAAACCAGGGCCCAGTAGGTATAACCGAACTAGGGAACTCCTCACTTCTGAGAAGGTCTCGTGAACAGCAACGCCATTAAACGAAACCTGTGTAAGACCGAACAAAGAAAAAGGACCCTGTTGAAGTAGACATTCCAGCAGATGGTAGGAGCCAAGGCTCCTTTACTGACAACAGGTGCAGGGTGGATTTTCAAGTCATGCGCAGCCAAACTGGAGTCACCGGGAGGACTAGCGCTCATTCTCCCGTTATGTCTTGCAGAAAGTGAGGTAGAAACAGAAGAGGAGGAAAGAGACTAAGCCGAAGCTCCAAGGAGCCGTGAGGGCATCCTCGGCTACTGCCACCAGAGCGCACGTCTGAGAGTAGTAAAGGGTTGAAGAGTTAGTCGGAACGCCATGAGGTCGATCCGAGTTCTCCGCCAACAGCGGACCAGCTGACAAAACTCCGGGGAATGTCCACTCACTCAGGTGCCTGACCTGGCGGCTTGACCTGGAATGAAGATTGTCATCCTCTGCTCAGAGGAGAATGTAGGTGACCTCTCAGCGCCGCAACTTGGCTGAAGAGAGAGAGAGAGGAACTGGTCCTGAGGAAGGAAAAATCCTCTGACGGACCGAGTTGAGAACCATCCCTAAACACAGAAACAGTACAAGGAGCATAAATGGGATCCATGTCGAATCAGAAGATCCTGGATCCTCCGGATATTCAAAAGCAACCTAACCTGCAGAGTGGGTTTCCAGCAGTGGATTGTCCAGTTAGGGAACAAACGTCACTCCCTACCTTTGAAGTAGGGCCATCCTGTGACCTTCATGAACACGGTGGGAGCGGAAGAGAGACCGAACGGAAAGGTCTGACAGTGGATATGAGTATCCTGTACTACGAATCGGAAAAGCCAGATGAAGAAGCCCAATGGAAACCAGTAAACAGGCATCCCTGATGACTAAGGACGCCTAAAACCCCTTTTTTCTTCAAACTCACAAAATCACAGACTGACAGAATTCTAAGTTCAGAATGGGCCTGGCCGAGCCATCTGGCTTCGGCACTGGAAAAAACAAAGGCCTGAGAAAATGCCCCGATTCCAATGATGTGCAGAAACAGGGATCAGCACCCTTAAGGTAAGAAGAATCTGGAACGCCACCTGCAGTACAACTCTCCTGTCGTTGTAAACCGGCAGACCTGTGGTGAGGGACCTATGAGGCGGTTGGACTCCAAAATAGAGTATGTAACCGCCCGTGATGAGAAACCTAAACCAAGCATACCCAGGCCTCCCAGAAAAACCACAGACATGCGCCCACCCTGGGATCTCCAAGGTGGGAGGGAGGTCTGACCTGCGGTGGATGTGTTGGAGGACCTACCATCAGACTGGTTCGAGGATGCTGAACCTCTGGCTCGGCCTCTTACTTTGAGATCCCTTGGTAACAGAGATATCGCCCCTGTCATGGACTCTAAACCTGGAAAGGGCACGGAAAGATCTAAAGGAAAGACCGGCATAGGACCGTCTTGGAGCTGGAGCAACAGTAGGGGAAAGAAAAGTGGACCTACCCCCAATGGCCTGAGATATCCAGGCAGGAAGATCCTTTTTGACCAGGCCCGTAATGAAACTGCCGCCCATTAGGATTCAATATCCGCCTGTCACTGTCGCAGCCCTAAAGGTCGTCGGGCTAAGACAACCCAAGCAGAAATTCAGGCTCCGAGTATACAGACGTCCTTGGAGACCTCAAAAGAACATAAAGTAGAATCGTGACTCTGATCTGCCCAAGGAATCAGTTGATCCTGATGCAAACCATCCTGAAACCCAGAGGACAATTGTCCCACAACCTACATGCTTCGGACAAGGTAGAACCCCTGCTGCCGCATATTTCTCTCGGATGGCTCCTTCACCAAGGTTGCACCAGGAACCAGCAGTTTCTTGGACCGGCGATATATCGAAGGGGTATACATTGGAGAGGTCTCATATCGTTTCCTGCTGTCTGTGGGGAAAGGATAGCAAAACAAACATTGTTTGATACCTGAAATTGTGCATCCGGATGTCTCTAGGCCGCCGACCGGAGCACATCCAGCTCATCCGAAACAGGAAAAGTCGCTGTCATTTCTTCAGTGGCGCCGAACGCCGAGGAACCGGAAGGGTTCAGTTCCGACTCCTTTACCTGCAGCACCAGACGAACTGCTGTAAAGAGCGCCTTGATACCCTGAGACACAGGTTCAGACTCGACCGAAAACCGACGTCATCAGTATTCTGGACATCTATCGCCTCCTCCGAGAGGCCTCTCATCCGCGCAGAGTTGTGTAACCTGGAGTTACACAACCTCCTTCTAGAAACCTGGAAAGGAGAAATGACGGACGGGGTCTCTGGTTAACAGTGACATTACCTGCAAAAACCGAGCTGTTCAAACAGGAGCGTCCTGCAGCTGTGTTGAGGGCTAAGCAGATGGTTCCACCGCACAATCCACACCGAACAGAGAATTCTGAGTGTTACACTTAGTTCAACGAAAAAAGAAAAAACGGGTTAAAGAAGTGTAGCCCTATGTAATCCCTGCACTATAACGTGCAGAGACAGGCACGTTTCCCTTCTCTGTGTTCAGATGTCCCTGCTATTAGCGTACTGAGGTACCACGGCTATTTGTCGGATGCCACACACATTCCCCAAATTACAAACAGCATTTATACCAAGTGAAACAAAGGAATAATAAAGGGAAGGCAACACCCGCCCTGTATGTAGAGTTCTGCTAAATTAGGAACGGGTGCAATACATGTTTCTCGGAAGCCCTGTGAGAAAAGCTGGGGAAAACTTTTTGTGGCGATGCGAGTTATGTGGGACGAGAACCCAGGTCTGTACCTGGATGTAATTTGCGGTGGAGTTGTGAGCCGCGACCGGCTGCAACTGTCACTAGCCCCTTGGACAATGGGGCACTGGGTATAAGCCCCGCCCCCCTATGGCGCCTATATTTAAAATCAACGGCGCTAGCGCAGGGCAAGGGAATGGTTGATCACTGTAAAATGTACTAGTCTGTACTTGGTTTCACTGTCTCAGCCATTCCTATCTTAACTTTTACAGCAAACAGCAGAGTTGAGGAAATGGCCGCAGGGGCAGCCGGGAGCTGAGGCCCTCCGGGATTAAGCCCCGCCCCAAGCATTATGGCGCCCATTTCAAATTCAACCAGCTCCAGCGCAATCATAGCAGGGAGCGGGTGATGCTGAGCCCGCTGTGCAGAGCGGGATTAAGCTCCGCGCCCCCCCCCCCACACACACACACTACAGCGCTCAATTTAAAACTTACAAGGTCCAGCCCCGCCGTGCTGCTGAATCCGCTGTGCAGAGCGGGATTAAGCCTTGCCCCTCTCCGCTATGGCGCTCAATTTAAAACTTACAAGCTCCAGCACCATCAGTGCGGGGGGCGCGCATGCCCCGCCAGCAAAATGCTGCCAAAACCGCCGTGCAGAGCATAGGCGCCCCTTGCTGGGTTTTTTAGCGAAGGGAGCGCAATGTGGCAATTGTTGGTTCAGAGCAGGTCCTGAACCCAGGTCTGTGCGCATAGTGTATATTAAGCACAGAGCCATTCTCCCAGCAACCAGCTGTATTCTCTGTAATAAAAGCATATAGGATCTTGTACTCACCGCTGCTGCTTCTATGGAAGTGATGGAGTGGCCCCGACACACGCCGCGGTGTCCGCCAGGATCTTCTGCCGACGGAGTGGCCCCGACACGCGCCGCACGCAGCGGTGTCCGGCCACTCATACTCACCGCTGCTGTGCTGCCAGGATCTTCTGCCGACGGAGCGGCCCCGACACGTGCGTGCGGTGTCTGGCCAGTCTCCGGAGAGCTAATGTCTCCTTCAGCCGGGTCCCATCCCGAGCCGCACGCAGCTGCGATGGGACCCCGCTGGCAGCTCCCGCGGTGCAGACTGGCAGTGGCAGAGCTGCCAGTCTGAGTGTAAGAAAGAAAAAAGAAAGAAAAAAAATCTTCAGATAAGACCCAAGTGACCAGCTCCCTCGGGCACTAAAATAAGACTGGCTTGGAGGGGGAACATAGTAGGGGAGGAGCTAGTCACATGGTTATAAATTTAAAGTGCCAGCTCCCAGTTACTGCCTACTATATTCCCCATTGTATCTGCACTCCAGTGGCCCCTAGTGGATAAAGGAGAAATTCATTCCTTAAAACGCTGGACAAACACAGATTTGAAGCATTACTATATCTGTTTAAGTAAATCCTGTGTGTCTTTTGAATGAGCACAAATAATTAAATTTTTAGAACAGAGTGCTTTAAGTTTCAAATGTAAACCTTTAAGAGGTCTTCAACCCTCTGAGCCAAAGATGACAGCTCTAACATACCATAATAAGTCTAATAAATAAATTAATAAAAACTCAGTTTCGTGAAAAATTGCATCCAAGGAACGCAGACAGCTATAACCTTTCAAACCTCTAAGGACATTCATTACGCGCCATTCAGATTATCGTAACCCTACCACCACATTTCTTGGGAGGATTAGACTTTGTGACAAGCAAAACACAAATCAAAAGATAATGCCATCAGATTTCACAAGGAAACTCAGATGAGTAACAGCATTATTTATAGAACTGGTAATCAGGAAATGCATCTTTGACATTTATTATCACAGTATTCAACAGTAAAAACACTAAAGTGGTAAACCCTTATTTCAGAGACTGATTAATAAGCAGATCCAGGCACCTTGCTGCAGGCTAGGTGAAGAGCAGTGTTCTTGTTTATGTCCATCACAGTTAAATCTGCTTTCATGTGAAACAGTAGGAACTCTAAAAATCAAAAGAAAAATCCCGATTAGAACAGAGCCAGGAGAGAAATACCATCTTATTCGGAAGGATTTCTTCAAGCACAATTAATCTTACCAACTGCGGCAGTTCTTCCATGCTCTGCGGCTGTCATCAGTGGCGTCCGACTTGACTGGTCAGTGGCATCTACCTCAGCCTGGTTCTGCAGCAGTAGTTGTAAACCATTCATGTTGTCAGCAAAGGCTGCAGCATGAAGAGGAGTCCTAGTAAGCAGTAAAGGTTGTGGAGAGAAAAAGAGCAAGTGTAAATCATACTTAACAGAAGAGAAACCACCAAAACATGCACAACAAGACAGTTTTTCAAAAATAGTTGTTTCCCCACCAAGGGGATGCTCTTCTCCAGCAGCACACGCCGTCAATTCTGGCAGCCAAGAAAGTTCCTAAAGCCTCCTCTATACATCACTTTTTTTGTGGAGCTATAGTTTCGGTACCTCTAGCATCTACTTGTAGTTTCTATATAGATAGACAGAAGTAATTTCTGTGTATGTGTGGGATTGGTGATTGAACTATATGCTGGTTTGCCAAGTAGGCCTTACTGTTTGCTAATTACTAAACGGATTCTCTCCATTGGAATAAAAGTTTTATTACACATAATTTTCCCCTTGTGTTATTTCCCACACTAGCGTGTATACTGCTATTGTTATTACACAGGTTTATAGGCCTATCATGTCCAGAGCTGTTCCAGAGGGGTGCTTCTGGACAGAAATTCTTTACATGCAAGAAGTGCCAGAGCAAACTATGTGGTGCTGCTCCAGTCTCAGGCGGTTTATGAGAGACATGTTTCGCTGAGATTTAGTGTCCTAGTCTGCTGTGAGTAGTGGGTCCCTCATCTCGGACTATGCTAGAATTGTCAAAACAATTATTCTGATCTAGACAAACTACACCAGGGTTGTGCCAGGCTAAAGTCCCCATCCTATTCCCCAGCCCCTGCTGCAGGACCTCCTTGGGTTTCAGGGTTGTAACAATCAGTGCAGGACTTGGTACAAGTCTCCTCCTAGCAGAGGATGCTGAATCTGGCTGTAGTACTCTGTACACAAAAAGCCCATTACCTAGTTCATCTCTGTGGGCTTAAGATTCAGAATCTGCATTCTCTCCTGGGGAAGAGGATTTCAATCAGGATTCAGAGCTGGAAAGATCCTCTGTGCAGGAGGAGGGATCAAGATTGTTTTATAAAAACAGGATTTTTTTGATGGGTAGGTTCACCCTCCTTATTAAGGACAGTGACGTGACATTCTGGAACAGGAAGCCTCACTGTTTAAGCATAAGAAAAAGGAGGTAGATGCCTTTTCTTTGGCTCAGCTGTAAAATTTGTTGGAGAAGTCACACAGGAGATTTCAGTCTTCCAAGTGTATTGTAATTTTTACTCCCTCCTTCCAGCTGATGGAGCCAAGTAGAAAATACCCCCTCTGGTGGATGCTCCAATTGCTAGTTTAGCTAAGCCTATGACCAGTCCTATCACCAATATGGCCTCTCTAAAATGTGGCGGATAGAAAACTTGAGTGCTTTTTGAAATATTTTTTTTGCCCAGCAAATATGCCCACACAGCCAACCCAGACTTCAGCATGAGCTAACAAGGCGTTGGAACAGTGTGCGTCTTTGTAGGAATACAACTTGATCCAATCTGTTTTCAATCTGTGGAAAACAAAGGAAGCAGCCATTGATTCAGGAGTGGTGTCCACTAGGATTTCCACATTGGCTATAGTGGCCAGAGGAGCTCTATGGCTGCGTACAAAACCTCAAAACATTTGCCCTTTAACAGGGATGTTCTGCTTGGGCCAGAGCGAGAGAAAATACATGCTGCTTCCAAGACTACTTCTCTGCCATGCTAAAGCCTAAGCTGGCTTCCTTTTGACCACAAATGAGGCCCAGATGTCAGTCCCTTTCTAGAGGTCATGTATCCTTTTCTAGGTGTACCTATTCTTAGGGTAGACAGGCTTCGACTGACGGGCGTGCTGTGCCCAAAACAACTGAAAAACCAGCAGTCTGACTATATTCCCTTCCAGGTGGGGGGACACTGTGATGGGGGCCAGCTTTCAAGTTCAGCAACCAATGGCTTTGCTCTATATTGGAGGCACAGATCACCTCTTGATCTTGGCACAAACTCAACCCACCTTGGAGACCCCATTCGGGCTGGTGATCAGCACATTGGAGTCTCATGTGAGGATTCTCAATTACGAAAAATCTTCTCTTAGTCCTGCTCAGCAGATGGTGCAGGTGGAAGATCAGAGCTGGACTTAGATGGTGTTCATTCTTGCAGATATTATCTCAAAGGTACGAGTTAATTGTATGTTCAATCCGATGACTGTATATTTTTGCATGAAAGCCCTAGATAAAATGGAAACAACTTTCGACTTTAGAGTTTGCTCAGTTCCACTCTCTGTACATAGGAACTCTCGTCAAAATGGAACAGATCCCACTCTATGATCCGACCGCAGATAATCCACTTGTCTTCCCATACCAGACTGTCACTCCGGTTGTGGTTGTTCATTCCTCACCTAGACCAAGGTCGGCCCTTGGACCCTACTCACAACAGACACCAGTCTACGGGGATGAGGTGCAGACGCTTCAATAAAATTTTCATGATTGCTGGTTGTCTCTGGAAGATCAAATTCACATAAATGTCCTGAGGTTTTGGGCTGTATAACTAGTCCTGTCTAGACGCAGCACCATCTGCAGGCTCAAGCTGTCCAGGTTTAATCAGATAATGCGAAGGCTGTATCTTACATAAACCATCAGGGAGGCACCAGAAGTTCTCAAGCCATAAAGGAGACTACAATAATTATGTGCTGGGCAGAAAGGTTAATTCCGTCTATTACCGGTGTCTTTCCCAATGACGTCTCATGCTTCGCTTTTACAGGTGGCTGTTGAAAAATCCCTCCTAAAAACGAGAGGATTTGACTATGCTTTAGGCTCTCAAACCTTCATCGGCAAGAATTTACTACCGAGTGTCGAAAGTCTATTATTCTCGGTGTGCACAAGAGGAGCTGTATCCTTCGGTGTTACAGCTGTCAAGACTTCTGCACTTCCTCCAGAGGGGTCAGTATTTGCGTCTACATATCAGTTCCCTAAAGGTGCAGGAGTAGACACATTCTGTTTTCTTTCAGAAGATTACTAACATTCCTGCCAACCAGATTTTCACATACAAACTCCTTTTGAGCTACCGGTCGTTCCTCATGATTGGCTTCTTGTGCTTCAAGCCCTTCAAGTACCTCCATTTGAGCAGTTGGAATCCAATAGAAAACAGTCTTTTTATTGGCCATTTCCTAGGCAAGGTGGGTTTTAGAACGAATTGTCATATAGAGCTCCCTTTTTTATCCTCCACCACGATCGAGCAGTTCTAAGCACAAACACTAACTGGAAAGGTAGTTTCCAGTTACCACATTAACCAGGAAATTATGGTTCTTGCCATGCCCCACGATGATTCAGATCCTACGAAAGATTCTCTGCAGATTCTGGACATTGTACATGCACTCCAGGTCTACGTAGATCAGGACAAAGGACCTGTGGCACACTGATACCTTGCTTACACACTATGATTTCGACAAAAGGGTTTGGCCTGCACCCAAGCAGACCATTGCCCATCAGATCACAGTGGTGATTCGCAAGGCCTACCTTTTGGCAGAGCAGCCTGTACGTTAGTCAACGAAAGCTCATTTTACCAGGTTGGTGGGAACGTCCAAGCTGGCTTTGTGGGGTGCCTCAGCTTTGCAGGGCTGCCACTTTGTCCTCCGCACACCCTTCCATTAAATTGTATCACTTCAACACTTTTGCCTCAAGAGATGCTACTTTTCAGAGTACAGTGTTAACTTAAGCACAGGAGCACATCCTCTCTTAGGGACAGCTCTGGGATGTTCACACAGTCACCAGCGTCCCCCATGGATGAAAGAGAAAACTTGTTTTTTGTACCTACTGGTTAAACAGTTTTCTCTGCTTCCATGGGGGACACTGGACCATATGATCATATATGAGACCTGATCCGGTGAGGCAGGCTGTCCCACTTAGCAAGAATCACCCTCTGGAGAGCGCGGGAATGTAATTGAGCGTACTCCACAATGTCGAAAGCAGACACCATGAGACCTAGCACTTGCATTGCCGAATGTATCGACACTTGCGGACGAGATAGGAAGCATCGAATCCTGTCCTGAAGCTTCAGGACTTTCTCCTGGAGACAAAAACAACTGCGGGTTGTGAGTGTCCAACAACGCTCCCAGGTGCACCATGCTCTGAGCAGGGACCGGGAGGATTTCTTCCAGTTGATGAGCCACCCGTGGGCTTGCAGAAACCGGATAGTCAACTCTAGATGACATAGGAGAATCTCTGGGGAATTTGCCAGGATCAACAAGTCGTCCCAAGTACGGTAGGATCCTGACCCCATGACAGCGGAGTACAGCCGTCATTACCGCCATAACTTTGGTGAAGACTTGCGGAGCCGTGGTCAAACCAAAAAGTAACGGCCAAAACTGGTAATGGAGGTTGCCAACCGCAAACCTCAGGTACTGCTGATGCGACACTGCAATGGGAATATGCAGGTAAGCATCCTGTATGTCCAGTGAGACCATATAATCCCCAGGCTCCAAGGCTAGAACAATAGAACGAAGAGTTTCCATACGAAACTTGGAGACCTTCACAAACTTGTTCAGGGACTTGAGATTGAGAATGGGCCGGGAAGACCCATTCTGTTTCGGGACTAGAAACAGCAGTGAATAGAACCCCTTTCCTCTCTGAGCCAGAGGCACCTGTACTACCACTCCTGTGTCCAGGAGGGACTGTACCACCGAATGAAGAGTCTTTGCCTTAACCTGATCCGAAGTGATGTCTGTCAGGCAAAATCGATGAGGGGGGACGATTCTTGAAGGATACGGCGTAACCTCGAATGACGACTTCCCGTACCCAGGCACCGGAAGGGGTCTTCAACCATTCCTGGGTAAACCCTAGTAGTCGGTACTCCACCCTGGGTTCCCCCAGAGGGAGGCCCGCCCCGTCATGCGGCAGGCATGTCAGTCTTGGAAGCAGGCTAATGGGCAGCCCAGGCCCGTTTGGGCTTATTGGGTTTGAAAGTGCGAACCTGTTTTGGGTACGCCTGACCTTTTGCTTTCCCTGAAGGACGAAAGGAGCGAAAGGAAGTACTTTTAGCCTTCGGCACCGAAGGAGCAGTACTAGGAAGACATGCTGTTTTAGTAGATGCCAAGTCAGCCACTATCTTGTCAAGGTTTTCTCCACAAAGAGTGTCTCCTTTGAAGGGGAGTACCTCCAGGGTTTTCTTAGAGTCCATGTACACAGATCAGGACCTTAACCAGAGAATCCGGCGAGCCAAAATGGACGTAGTAGAAGCCTTGGCCACCAGAATACCGGCATCAGAAGTCGCCTCTTTAATGTAATGAGACGCTGTAACAATATGATAGGCACTGTCAAGCATGATCAGAAGCATTGGAAGGCAGCTCCTCAGCCCACACTTCCACAGCTTCTGCAGCCCATGTTGCTGCAATAGTGGGCCTATGCTCCGCACCGTTTAGGGTGTAGATTGCCTCAAACAACCCTCCACCCGCTTGTCTGTCGGCTCTCTCAAAGACGTGACAGTAGTTACAGGCAGAGCAGAGGAAACTACCAGCAGCGCCACTTGCAAATCCACTGGCAGTGGAGTTTCCCCATTTTTACTAAGCTCCGCAGCGAGGGGGTAGCGAGCCAGCATCTTCTTGTGAGGCGTGAACTTCTTTCCTGGATTTTCAAAGGACGTTTGTCAACTAAATGGTCAGAGTGAGGTAAAACCTGTTTAACCACCTTCTGACGTTTAAACCTGTCCGGTTTCTTAGGGGCAGTGACAGGCTCCAGATCATCATCAAAAAAGCAGAATGAGGCTGCGCTAAATTATTGCATATAACAACGATGATATCTGATAATTCAATATTTAATATTAAAAATAAATAATAAGTATAAAAACATAAACCATTAATGGGAAGTTCCAAAAATAAGCGTTAAAATATATACATAATACAATGAATAGAACCAGGGTTACCCAAGAGCCAGGAGTGAAAACAGTGTTGGAAGGAGGAAGTCCGTTCCAGATTTTTTTCCCCAAATAGTCAATATGTCCAGCAATTGCAGATTTAGGAGGTGTGTATATATCCAATAATGTGGCTTTACCGCTAGAGGGTATGTTGCTCCAAGATGGTAAGTGGTGAGCTCCTCATGCAGTGCGGTGGGCAGAATTCAACAGTTCAGCCAAATTGCAGACACCGACCGATGTGGATCTTGTGCTGGAATGTAGTAGGGGATGGTCCGTACTTTCAAATGAAAATTCCTGGCATGGGTCCCTGTAGCCTGACGCGTTTCGCTGCACTGGGGTGGCAGCTTTTTCAAAGGCCTATTTTTGGAACTTACCATTAATGGTTTATATTTTTATACTTATTTATTTTTAATATTAAATATTGAATTATCAGATATCATCGTTGTTATATGCAATAATTTAGCGCAGCCTCATTCTGCTTTTTTGTTTACACATTGTGGGAGTGACTTCCCGTTTCTTTACGGCTGCTGCTTGGCATAGCACCTCATACCTAAGCGCCCGAGAACCTTGGGTTATTCCTTCCTTCCACACATCCAGATCATCATCAACCTGAAGAATGTGCCTGATAGCCTCTATCAAGTCAGAAACACCCACCTGCGAAACAACTTCCCCATCAGAAGCCTCAGGATCAGAATCTGTGAGGCCCGTATAAGCGCCATGCTCATTAGACGAGGCGTCTGGGATATGAGTGGATTGTGAGGAAGTAATTGCCCGCTTAGAGGACCCCATGGTCTTAGGCGGGCGAGGGTTAGACTTTTGAGTAGTCAGTGATTGGTTCAATTGCTGTAACAGATTGGACAGTTGATCTGCCCATGGCGGATTAACCGCGGGGACAATAAGCGGTTGTACCGGCACAGGAGGTCCCATAGGGGGCGTTAGTCTAGTTACCAGCGTATTCAATAGCGTGGAGAAGGTAAGCCAAGGTGGGTTATTATGCACCCCCGTTGCTACAGTCCCACTGGGGGGGCAAGGAACCCCTAGAACCTGAACCCTCAGATGCTATGTTATCCTCAAATTTGTCTGCAGCGTCAACACCACGAAGTGTGGGATCAGCCCCAGCTCCATTGACCTTTGTAGCGGACAATCAATGTACTGTTGCCTTGCATTGAGCTTTTATCAGCAGCAAAACACCTGACAAGAACCCCCTGTGCAGTGTATCAGCACAAACAGGGGATTCAAGAGGTATATCGCGACTAAAAATCTGAGAAAAATACACAGCGAGTATATCCTGTGAACTGCCTATATTATGGTAAACCTGACGCACTTAGCCCCCTCAGGTTATAGAATATAGGGATAGCAATCTGAGTGAGACACGAAATGGAGGTCACACAGCAGCTATATGCACACACACACAGAGTCACAGTTTGTACAATGCAGAAATTATGACATGCAATAAAACTGCACTGGACTAGCAATACAGAGTAGTACTATGTATAGCTATACACTGAATTAGATATGACAATGCACAGTAAAGACTGGATGTATATCACAGGGTACTTGTACTAAATAACCCTGACTAAATGCACTTTTTCTTAACACTGTCAGCAGACATGTAGAATACTTAAGTGTCCTGTAAAATGCACAGCACTGACAGGCGGCTTTACAGAGGAGGATATGCCCTAACAGCCCCAGGAACAGTGTTGCTCTGTGTAATGGCGCCCAAACACTGGCTGGGAGTGAGGGAGAGAGAGAGATATGCAGCTCCAGGGCGGGAACATTCACTCTAAATGGCAGACTGGGGGAGGGGCTACAGTCAAAGCCTTATCCCCATGCTGGACTTCACCACCGGGTACTGGGGGCTTAAGAAAACTGTTTTTGAGAGAAAACCGACCTGTGCCCATGCCCTGGTGGTCTAGTGGGGTCCCTGTACTGCCACAATGTCCACGCCAGCGCGCCTCCCACCTGCCATGCGGGATCCCGATTTACAGCGGGTGCCATTGAGGGGATCCGGGTGAACAGCGGCCGTGTGTGTGACTAACTTCAGAAGAAAGCCGGAGCCTCCGCTGTAGGTACCCGGCAACCAGGGTGCGGGCGTGTACAGCGCCGCTGGGGGAGGTGATGGAGCTGCAGCAGGAGATGTCTCACTGACATCTAACACTGTCAGTGTCTCTGCTGCAGCCCATGAAGTCTTCAATTTTCTTAAAAAGCTACTTTTAGGGCTGCTGGAGCATGGCACCAGCTACAAAACTGAGCTCCTGTGCACGGAGGCGGGGCTATAGAGGAGGCGGCGCTAGGCATTCTGGGAACAGTCAAAGCTTTGAGCCTGTTGGTGCCTCGGATCAAGATCCTACTCTACAACCAATGTCATTCCCTGTGGAGCCCAGTGTACCCCGCAGCAGAAATTGTAAATAAAAATTACCAGAATTTTTTCGTAAATAAAACTAACTATTTTAGCATAATCAGTTTACACAGTATAGTAAATTTAACAAAACAAAATGAATTCTAGAGTACATAGCGAACCAGCACTTGTCATAAATTCAAGCTTCGTATTAGTTCATGTAAGTTGATGAATTAGTGACAGTGCGTGCTTTGTTTATACGAACCTCCCTTTGGCATCTTCGCTGTTCACAATCTTGGCACCAATAGCCGTTATAAGCATCTCAGCCGTACCGTCTTGGCTGTTAATTCTGTAAGGATATTGCAAATAGGTGTAAATACAATGGGTGTAAATACAAAAATTTCAGGTATTCAGGTCCCAGAAAAAAAAACTTACACTGCACAGTGCAAAGGGGTGAAAGGGTTTCCTTCGAGGTAAGCAAATGGGTTGTGTTCAAGTAACAATTCCAAACAATCTTCGTGCCCTGGGGGAGAAAAAAAAAAAAGGGGATTTTTGTTACTTACCGTAAAATCTCTATCTGATTTCACCTGGGGGACGCTGCGCACTTACTGATGGGTTAGAGTGTGTGGGATGGGGAGTTTGGCACAGAACCTATAGAAACTAACTCCTCCCCCTCTAACCCCTCCCATCTCCAGCCTGACTAGCAGATCACCTCAGTTTACGTTTAGCAAAGCCGGAAGAGAGAACAGAACATAACCAATAATTCCAGACAAAACTACGGGAGGGATCGCAGCGTCCCCCAGATGGAATCAGAGAGAGAGATTTTACAGTAAGTAACAAAAATCCCCTTTTCTCTTTCATCCATCTGGGGGAAGCTGCGCACTTACTGATGGGATTTCCCAAAGCAAGCCAATTAGAGGAGGGAGAAACAGATGGCATAGCTGTCTGCAAAATTTGACGCCCAACAGAGGCAGTCTCCAAACCGAAAGTATGAAAACGGTAAAACTTAGTGAAGGTATGCACGGACGACAAGGTCACCGCCCTACACAGCTGCTCGACGGAAACACCACCGCGAACAGCCCAGGAAGCTCCAACAGCCCTAGTCGAATGAGCCCTCAATGAGTCAGGAACAGGCAACGCCGAAGAAATACAAGCCTGCCGAATAGCAGACGTAACCCAGCGTGCCACCGTATTCTTAGAGGCCGGCCAGCCTCGCTTGGGTGCATCGATCAAAACCAACAAGGTATCCGTACGGCTCTAACAACATCTAATAACTCTAAATGACAATCCTGTCCAGAAGACTCCGGAACAAACGCTGGAAGGACTATGTCATAGTCCTGATTCATATGGAAAGCAGACACAACCTTTGGCAAGAAGGAAGGCTTTGTACGTAAGACCACTCGATTTTCATGAAAGACCAACAAGGGCGGTTTGCAAGAAAGCGCCGCTAACTCTGAAACACGCCTGGCCAAAGCAATGGCCAAAAGAAAAACCACCTTTAGAGTAAGATAGCGAAGCTCAACAGAGTCCAGCGGCTCAAATGGAGGCTGCTGGAGCGCCTGAAGAACCAGATTTAAATCCCACGGCGGAACCGGAGGAACAAAAAGGAGGCTGAATCCTGACTACACCCTGAAGGAACGTTTGAACCTCCGGAATAATAGCCAATCTTTTCTGAAAGAGAACAGACAATGCCGAAATCTGTCCGTTAAGGGAATACAAACCAAGTCCTTTAGTCAGACCATCCTGAAGGAAAGATAACAGACAAGATAAACGAAAGAGGTGCGGTGACAACCCCCGCCTTTCACACCAAGCAATGTAAATACGCCATACTCTGATAAATACGAGAAGTGACCGGCTTTCTAGCCTGAAGCATAGTCTTCACCACCGGTCGAGATAACCCTTTTGCTCTTAAAATGCTGTATTCAAGAACCAAGCCGTCAAAGCCAGACGATTTAAATCGTGGTGGCGACAAGGACCTTGTAGCAGGAGATCGGGTCGCAGGGGCAGATTGAACGGTTCCTTGGTCACCATGCTGCGGAGGAGAGAGAGTGTACCACTGACGACGAGGCCAGTTTGGTGCTATAAGAATGACCGGAAGACCCTCTCTCCGGATACATTGAAGTAGACGCGGTATCAAGGGAATTGGTGGAAACACATATCCCAGTCGAAATTGCCACGGAGCTGTTAATGCATTGATTAGTGTTGCTTGAGGGTCCCGAGTTCATGATCCGTACCGAGGTAGCTTTCGGTTTAGACGGGATGCCATGAGATCGATGTCGGGTGTTTCCCACAGAGACACTAGGGCTAGAAAGACCTCATGATGAAGTTCCCATTCTCCCGGATGAATCGTGTGACGGCTCAAAAAATCCGCTTCCGAGTTGTGCACTCCTGGAATGTGAACTGCGGAGATGGTCGGAACCAACCGCTCTGCCCACTGTAGGATATGGGCGACCTCCTGCATAGCTCTCCAGCTGCGAGTTCCGCCCTGTTTGGTTATGTAAGCCACTGCCGTGGCGTTGTCCGATTGAATGCGCACTGGATGACCTTGGACTTCGGTTTGTACCTGAAGTAGAGCATAACGAATTGCTCTTAACTCGAGAATGTTGATCAGTAACCTCGATTCTTGACCGTTCCAGAGACCCTGGAAGTGCCGAGATTGAAACACCACCCCCCCACCCGACTAGGTTGGCATCTGTGGTGACCATCATCCAAGACCAAACAGCGAACGGTGCACCCCTGGTTAGATTGGGACTGTGAAGCCACCAATGGAGAGACTGTCGAGTCCGAACCGACAGCCAGAACAATTGCAAGTCCAGATGTGGGCTCGATAGATCCCAAGACCCCAGAATCTGAGCCTGAAAGGCCGAGCATGGAATCTGGCATATGGTACTGCTTTGAACGTCGCCACCATCTTGCCCAACACCTGCATACATCGGAGGACCGAGACCCTTGGTAATTGTATCAGGGAGCAGACTCTGGATTGCAGATCCTGAAGTCTGTCCTGAGGAAGATAAACATTCTGACGTCTCGTGTCGAACAGGAGACCTAGGAAAATCATCTGAGAGGGAATCAAGGAAGATTTCCGGAAATTCACAATCCATCCGAAGGATTGGAGTGTGTCCGTGGTGTGTTGTAGATGTTGTTGAAGAAGGTCCGGTGACGGAGCCTTTATTAACAAATCGTCCAGGTAAGGAGTAATGTTGACCCCGACACCTGAGGATGGCCACCACGTGACCCAATATTTTTGTAAATACCCTAGGGGCTGTGGAGATACCGAAAGGAAGAGCTCGAAACTGGAAATGCCAAGGGCCTAGTGCGAACCTCAACAGTTGTTGATGACCTGACCAAAATGGAATATGAAGGTATGCGTCTTATGTCGATAGATGCCAAATACTTCTCCGATTCCATGGCCGCGATGATCGAACGTATCGATTCCATCTTGAATTTGTGGGTGGAAACATACGGATTGAGGCATTTTAGGTTTAAAATGGGTCGAAATGAACAGTCGTTTGTTTACCAGAAAAAGACTCGAGTAAAATCCCTGACCCTCGAGATTTGGGAACTGAAGAAATTACTCCTTGCTGAAAAAGTGTGTAAGTAGCCCGAATGAGTGCTTATCATCTGAAGGGATCGCGTGGGAGAGGAGTAACGAAAAAAAAAAAAAAAAGAGTGTGGAACAGGTTCCTCGAGGTCCAAAATGTAACCTCTGGTTATGACCCCTGTCACCCACTGATCTGGATGTGACAGGAGCCACTTGTCTTTGAACTGTAGTAATCGTGCTCCCTCCACCAAGGATCCCTCCTGATTGCTCCCCGTGTCATGCGGCAGGCTTATCTGTGGGCTTGGCTGCCGGTCTACGAGGTGCCTGTGCGCCTCTACCGCGGTATGCACCTCTGCGTGGAAATCGTGAGAAGGCTCGAAAGGACCGAAATTTTGTTGGCTTTGATTTTTGAGAGGCACTTCGGAGAAACGGGCTCTTGCCACCCGTAGTGTCGGAAATAATCTTTTTAAGTTCCGGGCCAAAAAGAAATTCACCCTCAAACGGAACGGCTGTCAAAGTCTGTTTTGAATCAGAATCCGCGTTCCAAACATGAAGCCATAGTGAACGCCTCGCCGTAACCGCTAGAGCAGATACCCGTGATTGTAACGAGGCCGAGTCCAACAAGGCTTCCCCAACATAAGCGAGAACTTCAGAAATTTGTCCAGCTAGTTGAATAGCCTCAGACGGATCATCCGACTGCATACCAGAAATTACTTGAGCAAGCCAGTCATCAACTCCCTTAAGGACCCAGGCACTAGCTAAAATTGGACGCAGATAAATACCTGATAAGGTAAAAACGGACTTCAATCTTCCGATCCGTCGAATCCTTCAATGTCACAGATTGTACCGAAGGGATTACCGTGGCCTTCGCCAAATGAGAGATAGGAGCATCCACCTTTGGTGCAGTTTATGGATCGGTGTATCTGTAGCACTTCTGAAAAAACATGGAATAACAGCGCAACGCTGCACAGGCAGGTTGTTGCTGTCTTACTAGCACAGTGCCTCCTAGGAAGTCCATCCTGCATCAAGTAAGCCCCAGTGACTAAGAGTATGGTGGCTTTTTGGAGGCTCTGCAAAGTGGGAGACACATAACTAACTAACCCCACTCTTAGCATGCTTGTCTCCCGTAAACAGGGACTAAGCATACTTAAATAAAATAAAATGAAAAACCCCTAACTAAAATCTACACTGAAGAAATCTGTGCCTGTATTCCTCAGGCACAAAACTAAAACTGAGGTGATCTGCTAATCAGGCTGGAGATGGGAGGGGTTAGAGGGGGGAGGAGTTAGTTTCTATAGGTTCTGTGCCAAACTCCCCATCCCACACACTCTAACCCATCAGTAAGTGCGCAGCGTCCCCCAGATGGATGAAAGAGAAAAAAAGAAACCAAGACTAATGCTCATACAACAAATACATGCGGCAGTGAACTCCAATAAATCAAAGTTTTTAGCCTGGTATGTTTCGGTTTTCAATATTAGGCATTAGTTCTCACCATTGTAAGCAGCCCAGTGCATGGGAGTGTATCCGTTGTAATCCACCACTGCATCCAGTGGGTCTGTAGAGAGTGCAACCTGCAAGTACACGTGCACCAGTGTAGCATGGCCGCAAGCTGAAGCAAAGTGAATTGGTGTGCGTCCCTTGTAATCCCGACACAGCACAAAGGCATCGTGGTCCAGCAAAGCCCCCACACAGTCTTCACAACCAGTAACTGACTGCGGGCACACAAGAAACCGTACTTAGTACTAATAAAATTCTGAATGGGCCAACTTTAGTGAGAAACCATAATTACTCTGCTCACCGCTCTGTGTAGTGTGGTTCTCCCTCTTTTATCTCCAGCATCTACAGTGGCTCCTTTCTCCAGCAGCAAGTGAACACAGTCAACATGTCCATTCATCACAGCAAGCATAAGGGGGGTTCTAGCAATTAAAGATCAAGAACATTGCATTAACACCCATAAACATGCACATGTCCAGAGTTAAAAACCTACACAGGCGCAAATAAATAGCAATAGCATTTTGTAGAGTCATAACCTACAAACCTAATGCACACAGCAAAGAGAAAGGATAAAATGTTTTTATAAAATGATATACTATTAACTGTAATAGGTCATGTTTCAGATAACGCATTCTTTCTAAGATTTCTATGGATATTAGAGTAAGGGAAGAGTTTCTTAACTCTATAGACAAGGCTGTAAGCCAATTAACACACGTTTACGAGTGCATCAAACACTTAAGTACAGACATTGAGCTGATAAAGAACTCACTGTCCATGTGCATCCATCACATCAGTAACGTCCGGTCTCTCACTGCTATCGATCAGCAGGTGCAACACATCAGTGTTTCCAGAGGCAGCTTTGGAAGGAATAAAGAGACCAGTTTATGTTACCAAGAATATTTGCGCAATTTAATGAACAAAATCAAAATGCATGGTGACCATGATCTTGTCTCACCTACTCAAACATTTTCATTCAAAGATTTCCAATACTTGGAAAATGGGGGCACTCGGAGACTTAGCACAGCAAGTAGCAGCAATGAAAACAGTTTTTAATCCATCACATAAGGAGCATCCAACGTTTTAGGGCCGTAGCACCCCTTTGTCAAGGTGAGACCTTAACAAAGGGACGCCACAGCCCCGAAACGTTTGGTACTTACCAATAAATCCATTTCTCTGAATCCACTCGGGGACACTGGAGCTCTAGACAGCTGGGGTGTTAAGATTGCAGACCGGAGGTGGCTCAATGAATGTAAAAAAATATTTAAAAAAAAATGTATTCACAGCTGGCTCCTCCCCCTTTACCCCCCCCCCCCCTCCCTCCCTCCCTCCCTTTACTCCCCCCTATTCCTCCAGTTTGAAAAATTTGACGGAAAGAAGAGGGAACATGAAAGACTCATGCCTTACAGGGAGGAACCAAACATATCCTAACGTCAAACAGCAACCACGAACTATCAAGAAAAACAATCACTAGCTTGTTTGACCCAAAGTAACAAGAACACGCAGGCTAGCAGCACCGAGGTGGGCGTCCAGTGTCCCCGAATGGATTCAGAGAAATGGATTTATCGGTAAGTACCAAAATCCTTTTTTCTCTGTCATCCACTAGGGGACACTGGAGATCTAGACAGCTGGAGATGTCCCAAAGATACTCCCATGGGCAGGAATGCTGTCTGAAGCCTGTAGAACCAAAGCCACTAAAATTTGAACCTCTAGAAGCAAAAGTGTCAAATTTGTAAAAGCGAGTTAACGTATGTGCTGATGACCACGTTACAGCTCTACAAAGTTGGGCCGTAGAAGCTCCTCTACCCGCAGCCCAAGAAGCACCCACATATCTGGTGGTATGAGCACCCAGCCAAAACGGAACTCTTACAGTTTGAGATATATGCATGCTTGATGGTTAGTCTTATTCATTTATTACATTTTATTTCAAAGGCGCCACATGTGTTTCGCAGCGCCGTACAAAGGACAGTACAGGGAGACAAAACATAGCATTACAGTAAATAAATAACAGAAATAGAGTACAGGTAACAGAGCACCACACGTTCTCAAGACATAATACAGCTAAGTAGTAAGTATTGATGGAGTGATCATCGTACTACTAGAGTCTGGTGGCCATAGATGGAGATGAGCCTTTACTAGCAGGATAAAGATGGTCATTGAGTAGGGGAGAGCTGCGAGTGAAATGTGTCGAGACGAGGGCTAAGATAACAAGAGGAAAGAGGGCCCTGCTCTGAAGAGCTAACAATCTAGTGGGGAGGGGCGACAGACAGATGACAAGAGGTGCAGGCAAGTGGGAGGTAGCCAGATGGCAGTATGCAAGCAAAGCTGAGGTGTTCACGGCATGAGGCAGGGGGTGGAGGCGCGGCTTCAGCACTGGGTTATGCATCGGGAGGGTATGCTTTGATGAATAGGTGGGTTTTTAGTGCCCGTTTGAAGCTTTGCAAGGTCGGGGAGAGTCTAATGGAGCGGGGGAGTGCGTTCCACTGAAGGGGTGCAGCACGGGCAAAATCCTGAACTCGTGCATGGGAAGCAGTGACCAGGGCGGTGGAGAGGCGACGGTCATTAGTCGACCGTAGGGGGCGGGAGGGAGTATGAAGGGAAAGGAGGTTGGAGATGTAGGGAGCAGTGGAATTAGAGATGGCCTTGTATGTGAGGGTGAGGAGTTTGAAGAGGATTCTGTAGGGGAATGGGAGCCAGTGTAGATTTTGTCGAAGGGGAGTGGCAGACGTGGTGCGGCAGGAGAGGAAGATAAGCCTAGCTGCGGAGTTCAGGACAGATTGGAGGGGAGCAAGCGAGGCCAGTGAGGAGAACATTGCAGTAGTCAAGTCGTGAGATGACAGGTGAGTGGATGATGAGTTTAGTTGCACTCTGGGAGAGATATGGCCAGATACGAGCAATGTTACGTAGCTGGAAACGACAGGATTGTGCCAGAGCTTGGATGTGGGGTGCAAAGGAGAGGGAGGAATCAAGAGTGACGCCCAAGCAGCGGAGTTAGGGAACGGGGCAGATGGTGGTGTTGTCAACAATGATGGAGATATTGGTCGGGGGTGTTGCTCTGGATGGGGGGGAAGATGATGAGTTCAGTTTTGTCCATGTTGAGCTTTAGAGAGCGTTCAGACATCCAGGAGGAGATTGTGGAGAGGCAGCTGGAACCTGACAGAGGACAGATCAGGAGATGAGAGGTCGAGTTGTGTGTCATCAGCATAGAGGTGGTATTGAAGGCCAAATGAGTTAATGAACGCACCCAGGGAAGAGGTGTACAGGGAGAACAGAAGGGGTCCAAGGACAGAACCCTGAGGGACACCAACAGGAAGGATGGAAGGGTGTGAGGTGGTGCTGGAGGCAGACACAGAGAAGGAGCGGTTAGTGAGGTAAGAAGAAAACCAGTCAACGACAGTGCTAGAGAGGCCAGCATTTTGGAGTGTGCGGAGGAGGAGAGGATGATCTACGGTGTCAAAGGCAGCAAAGAGGTCCAGAAGGATGAGCAGAGAGAAGTGGCCCCTGTATTTGGCCGAAAGCAGGTCATTGGTGACTTTCACCAGGGCAGTCTCAGTTGAGTGGAGTGGGCGAAAGCCAGATTGTAGTGGATCGAGGATGGAGTTGTCAGAGAGGTAGCTTGTGAGACGGCTGTAGACTAGTCCTTCAAGTAATTTGGAGGCGAAAGGGAGAAGAGAGATGGGGCGGTAGTTAGTGGGTGATGAGGGGTCGAGGTTGGGTTTTTTTGAGAATAGGTGAGACCAGAGCATGTTTGAATGGCGAGGGGAAGATGCCGGTGGAGAGGGACAGGTTAAAGAGGTGAGCAAGGTGGGAGCAGGCAGTGGGGGAGAGGGAGCGGAGAAGACGGGAGGGAAGGGGGTCCAGGGGGCAGGTGGAGGTGGGGGGGGGGGGGGGGGGGGGAGGAGGAGGATAAGATGAGGGAGTGGACTTCCTTTTCTGAAGTGGGACGGAAGGAGGACAGGGTGGGATTGATGGAGGGGAGGGATAAAGGGGGCAGGGGGGTAGCAGAGGGGTGACGGCAAGAGATGTCGTGTTGGATGTCCTCAATTTTGGAGATGAAGAAGGAGGCAAAGTCAGTGGCAGTGAGGGAGGATGGGAGGGGAGGAGGAGGGGGGCGAAGGAGAGTGTTGAAAGTTTCAAAGAGATGGCGTGGACAGGAGGACTGAGAAGAGATGAGTGCTTGAAAAAAGGATTGCTTGGCGAGGGAAAGAGCAGAGCTGTAGGAGGAGAGAATAAACTTGAAATGGAGGAAGTCCGGCAGAGAGTGAGATTTCCTCCAGGAGCGTTCAGCGGAGCATGAGCATTTTTGTAAGAAACGTGTTAGTTTGGTGTGCCAGGGTTGGGTTTTGGAGCGGCGGCGGGGGGACAGAGGAGAGGGGGGCCACAGAGTCGAAAGCAGCGGTTAGGGAAGAGTTATAGAAGGAGGCTGCCTGGTTGGGACAAGTTATAGTGGAAAGAGGAGATCGGAAAGTCTCGAGGGAGGACATGAAAGTGGAGTCAAGAGACCGAGATTGCGTCTGTTGGTGGTGGGTCTGGGCGTGGAGAGGAGGAAGGAGGATGAGAGGGAGAAAGAAAGCAGATGGTGGTCAGAAAGAGGGAAGGAACAGTTTGAGAAATCAGAGAGATCACATCGGTGGGTGAAGACAAGGTCGAGGGAGTGGGCGAGATTGTGAGTAGGGGTGGAGGTCCATTGAGGAAGTCCAAAGGAGGTGGAAAGGGCGAGAAGATTAGTGAAAGCAGCATTAGTGATGTTAAAGTCACCGAGGATGACAGAGGGGAGGTCGGAGGAGAGAAAGTGGGGAAGCCAGGCAGCAAAGTTGTCAAGGAAAGGTGAACAGTGGCCAGGGGGGCGGTAGTTCACTGCCACAAGGAGGTGAATGGGGTAGAAGAGGCGGATAGTGTGGACCTCAAAGGTGGAGAAGGTAAGGGAGGGCACAGGTGGGATGAAACGAAAGGTGCAGTTTGGGGAGAGAAGGATGCCCACGCCTCCACCCTGGCGACCATCCACCTAGCCAAGGTTTGTTTTGAAGCTGGCCAACCTCTCCTAGGGCCATCATACAGAACAAACAAAGCATCGGTTCTCCTAAGGGAACTAGTAGCCTGTACGTACTCTCTTAAAAAGCTCTGACCACATCCAGGCAATGGTCCCCATCTGACATCCCCTGGAAAGATGGAACTATAATTGGTTGGTTTGTGTGAAAAGCAGATATCACCTTAGGTAAAAACTCTGCCTTCGTACGGAGTTCTGCCAGATCTTCAAGAAAGACAAGAAAGGGACTTTTACATGACAGGGCCCCCAATTCAGAGACCCTTCATGCTGATGCTAAAGCCAACAGTAAGACTGTTTTCCAACACACACATTTGAGATCTGCCCGTTCCAAAGGTTCGAAAAAGTCAGATCTAAAAAAAAAAACACCAACACTAAATTTAGATCACACGTAGCCACGGGAGGACGAAATATATGTTATGGTAAGAACTTACCGTTGGTAACGGTATTTCTCCTAAGTCCACAGGTTCCACTGGATAACAATGGGATATGATGGAGCAACAGCGGATTGGCACCAAACGATCACAAGCTTTCAGGCCTCCCAGGATGCAACGGGCCTGTCCTTATATCCCCGCCCACTGGCTCAGGCAAATCAGTTGGATTCCAAAGCATCTAGGCAGGAGCCTCATGTAGAGCCCTAATCAGGCGAGAAGCACACACATGCACACCCTTCCGTACAAGGAGGAAGAGGTTAGTGAGTAGCAAGATCCTCAAATCAGGTGCGTCAGGGTGGGATCCCTGTGTAACCTGTGGACTTAGGAGAAATACAGTTATCAACGGTAAGTTCTTACCGTAACGTATATTTCTCCGGCAGGGTCCACAGGTTATCCACAAGATAACAATAGGATTTCCCAAAGCAATTTTAGTGGTGGGGACGCTCCTGATTGGACAGGAGAACCTTTCGCCCGAATTCAGCGTCATGAGATGCAAAAGTATCCAAGCATAATGTCTAATGAATGTGTTAATGGAAGACTATGTGGCTGCCTTACATATCTGGTCTGCTGAAGCACCATCTTGTGCTACCTATGAAGGACCTACCTTACGAGTAGAGTGAACAGAGACATTAGCCGGAACATGGAGATCCTCGAGAATATGCTTCCGAAATAGTCATTCGAAGCCCTCTAGCCTGAGACTATTTAGTAGCAGACCATCCTCTTGTGAATCTCGTAGAAAATGGAGAGAATATTTCTTTCTGATGGCACTTGTGCGATCTACGTAGATCCTTAATGCACAGACTACGTCCCGCAACGCATCTCCCACAGAAAGTCCCGATACCTGAAAAGCCGGGACTACATTTTCTTCATTAAGGTGGCATTTGGACACCACCTTAGGAAGATACCCAGACCTATTTCTGAGAACTGCTTTATCTGGATAAAAACCAGAAAAGGAGAACATGACAGCGCTCCTAAATCGGATACTCCTCTAGCTGACATCATAGCCAGTAGAAAGAGAACTTTAGCGGTCAACCATTTAAGATCCACTTTAAGTGGTTCAAACGGAGCAACTTGAAGGGCTTTGCGGACTAGACTTAAGTCCCAAGGCACTGTAGGAAGAACAAAAGGAGGTTGAATGCGCAGCATTCCCTGATAGAAGTACGCACATCCTGTAAATTGGCAATTTTTCTTTTGGAACCCTACAGTCAATGCTGATACTTGTACTCTCTAAAGAAGCCACCTTCAAACCCTTATCCATTCCTGTCTGAAGGGAATCTAAGACCCTGGAAACTTGGAAAGATTTCGGGTCCATATTTCTTTCTCTGCCCCATGAATATAGGCCTGCTATATTCGGTGATAAATGTGAGCGGAGGAGGGTTTCCTTGCTCTGTGAAGAAATGGGTAAAAATAGAAGCGCTCAACACTAACTGACCCTGCGATCCAGAATTAATTCACAACCAAAGTGTCAAAAGGGATTTTTTGATATATTAAAAAATATTTATTACAATACAATAAAAATTGCACAATAAACCAGATATATATCGGACATAAAAACCTTTTTCCTCACTGAATTTCTGTATCAAAAGATATTCTACATTCACATCAGTTACAAGTGTCAACTAGATAACTAGCAGCAATTAGGTTGTAACAATTGTTGCAGTAAAGTTACCAGGCTGTTTGTTTGACACTGTTGGATATACCCTCAAACACAATTGTTAAATGTAGAATTAAAAATGAATATGGAATACAATCATAGGCTCTATATACAAGAGCTGTATTCTAAAACGTCTCAAAGTTCCAGGAGCCGATGACAGGTGATAATGAATAGGTTAGATTACCTCTCCAATAAGGCTGAGTGGTCCCGAGCGTCCTCGGGTGAGCCCAGAAAGCCCAAATAGAACTGCAGAGTTGAAAGCACTGGCTGTGCTAGCCGGGGTCCCGCTGTTAAGCCTGCTATCCCTGGGCGTGCACCGCCCGTTGCAGTCTGTAGGGAAAGACAGGTGTGTGGCTGCTGTGATGGAGAGCCCGCTGCAGGAATAGTGTGCTTAGTGGAGCGCCTCGATCTCCCAGGACTGGCACCGTCCGTTGGAGATGTAGGGGAGAGAGGCTGCTGGTTAACCACTGGCGCTATACGGAGCTGGGAGTTCGGCTGTGTCCTGTCCTGGCAGCCGCACTGTTTGCTCCCGTAGGAGGTGAACCGGGGCCGTGCGGAGAGTATCAAAGATTACAACCAGTCAGTGATGCATAAGGGGGAGGAGTCCTGACGCGTTACGTCCCGCAACGCATCTCCCACAGAAAGTCCCGATACCTGAAAAGCCGGGACTACATTTTCTTCATTAAGGTGGCATTTGGACACCACCTTAGGAAGATACCCAGACCTATTTCTGAGAACTGCTTTATCTGGATAAAAACCAGAAAAGGAGAACATGACAGCGCTCCTAAATCGGATACTCCTCTAGCTGACATCATAGCCAGTAGAAAGAGAACTTTAGCGGTCAACCATTTAAGATCCACTTTAAGTGGTTCAAACGGAGCAACTTGAAGGGCTTTGCGGACTAGACTTAAGTCCCAAGGCACTGTAGGAAGAACAAAAGGAGGTTGAATGCGCAGCATTCCCTGATAGAAGTACGCACATCCTGTAAATTGGCAATTTTTCTTTTGGAACCCTACAGTCAATGCTGATACTTGTACTCTCTAAAGAAGCCACCTTCAAACCCTTATCCATTCCTGTCTGAAGGGAATCTAAGACCCTGGAAACTTGGAAAGATTTCGGGTCCATATTTCTTTCTCTGCCCCATGAATATAGGCCTGCTATATTCGGTGATAAATGTGAGCGGAGGAGGGTTTCCTTGCTCTGTGCATTGTTTGAATTTACCTGTAGCGAGAATTCTCTTGACTTCAGGATAGAGGTTTCAAGAGCCACGCCGTCAATGATAGTCGATCCAGATGCCTGTGATAACAAGGACCCTGCCTTAGTAGATCTGGAAGTTGAGGGAGCAGACGTGGGGCCATCCATCGGCATTCTCTGCAGATCTGTGTACCAATTCCTTCTGGGCCAAGCCGGAGCTATTAGACTCACGGCACCCTTTGCTTATTTTATCTTTCTCACCATCCTGGTAGCAGGCTGTTCGGAAGAATTAGATACGCCAGAGTAACTCCCATGTCACTGACAAGGCGTCCACAAAGATCACTCCGGGATTCTTTGTTCTTGCCCTGTATGTGAGCCCTTTGTTGTTCAGACGGGACGCCATGAGATTTCGCTCTAGCAAACCCCACTTGTGTACCAGAGTCTGAAAGACTTCCGGGTGTAGAGCCCATTCGCTTGCTTGAATGGCGTGTCGACTGAGAAAATCCGCTTTCCAGTTTAGGATTCCAGGAACGAATACTGCGGACAATGCTGGAAGATGGAGTTCTGCCCACTTTAGTTATGCGACTTACCTCCTTCATTGCTGTTTGGCTGCGCATTCCTCCCTGATGGTTGAGGTTTGCCCCCACCGTTAAATTTTCCGTGCGGATCTGGACTGGTCTTCCTTGAAAAGTGTCCTTTGCCTGAATCAGTGCCATGTATATGGCACGAAGTTCTAACAGATTTATTGGCAGTCAACTTTCTTCTATGGTCCATTGTCCCTGGAACCATAATCTTCTGGACACTGCTCCCCAGCCCTGGAGACTGGCATCTGTTGTCAGTATCTCCCATCTGATATCCAAAAGGTTCTCCTTTTATCTAGATGGAATGTCTGTAGCCACCAGGCTGATGACTTTCTTACCTTGTGTGAAAGTACCATAGTCTGTTTCTTTATTGTCTGATGTATTCCATTCCATCTGGCTAGAATCAGACGCTGCCGAGGTCTTGAGTGGAATTGTACATAATCCACCATGTTGACCCCATCATACCCATCAGTCACATAGCTGCGTGGATTGATATCGTTTGTGTAACAACTCCTGAATACTTGATTGTACCTTTGATATCTTGTTCCGAGGCATTCCATTTTCTGCAGACTTGAATTCAGTACAGCCCCACAGTGAGAGTCATCCATTGTGAAGGAACCAGAGATGACTTTGCCCAATTTATGAACCACCAGTGCCTCTGCAGACAAGTCATTTCCTGCGCCAGGATAAAAAAGGGTGGTCGAGGTATGGCAATTTTCTTATCTATTTCTCATAATTTTGGTAAATACTTTGGAAGCTGTGGCTAACCCAAAGGGTAAGGTCTGGAACTGAAAATGCTACTAGAGGATGGTGAACCTTGAGATAACACTGACGGAACAGTGCTATAGGAACCTGTAGGTAAGCACCCTGACTATCAAGTGATACCATGTAATTCCCTGGCTCCATGCCAAAACTATGGAGCGCAACGTCTCCATGTGAACCGTGGTACCCAAACTTATCTGTTTAGGATTTTGAGATTGGGGTGAAAGGATCCTTCTGAACCCAAACCTGGTTGGAGTAAAAACTCCCGTCCCTATTGTGCAGGGGTTACTAGAATGACTATTACTGACAAAAGCAATTTCTGAACTGCTTCTTGAAAACCCCTGTCCTTCGCCTCTACCCGAGACGGACTGGAACAGAACCTTCGAGAAGGATGCTTCTGAAGAGAACATAACCTAGAGATACCACTTCTTGCACCCAGGCATCTGTTTGTAGACTGTTACCAGATCTGTGCAAACCGAAGAAGTTGGCCCCCTGTCCTGGGGTCCCCCAGAAGGAGGCCCGCACCATCCTACTGATAGCTTATCCTCTGGTTTGGAAGCTGGCACTCTGATTGCCTTTGCTTCTTTGCCTTACCAAACTTATTGTATTGGGGCTGTTATGTTCCTTTATGACCGACAAGGTCGAAAACTGGACCCCTATGTTTGGAGTTATATGTGGAAGGAAACATGACTTTCTTGGAGTCCGATTTTGACTCCAGAAAATCTGTTAACTCTTTACCAAACAGAAGCTTCCAGCCAAAGGCAAAGTTTCCAGAACTTTCTTTGATTCTGAATCAGCTTTTCATGTAAGTAAGCAACCTGCTCTGCGAGCAACTATTGTTAATGCTTATGGCCTAGAACATTAGTGTCCGTATGAGTTATATGGGATTCTTGCTCCCTTACAGGCGCTGAAAAACCTGTCTTCCAGTACCTCAGCCCAGTGTACCTACAGCACCTGGTATTCCAAGGTGGTCTCCCATCCAAGAACTAACCAGGCCCAACACTGCTTAGCTTCCAAGATCTAGTGAGATTGGGCCTATCCAGTGTGGTGTGGCTGTAGATTGCAAGGTGAAGTCATGGCCGGCCTTATAACTGCCCCAGACGGACAATATGGTTTTCTGAAAACCATCCCTCTTTTGGACGTTAACGTCAAAGGCCATATATATTTTCGCACTATCAAATGATATGCGTATCTCTTTAGGAGGCATTTCCCATTTTTAAACAGTCCCCAGCTGGAAAAGGATATTTGGAATCCCATTTACTGGGAACCTGTATTTTTTATTGGGTATAGCCCCAAACCTTTTCAATGATTTTCATCAGCTGCTGGGGTATCCCATTAGGAGGCAATATTTTTTATTATTATTTTGTTTATTTATTTATTTATTTATTTTTGGGGGGGGGGGGGGGGAGTTTAAACATAGGTACCTTATTTTTTTTTTTTTTTACATTCTTTATTTTTAGGTACCTTATTTTTAACACAGGCTCTGCTGAATCCTTTAAGAACAGAAAAGCCATTACTGTTCTCATTAACTCAGCTATATTCACTGAGCAGATACCTTTTACCCTGAAGAGTATATAGAGCTTTCCTTGTCTGATGAATCATCCTGTGTAGATGATTTACACTCTGTTTCGCAGCTTGTTTTATTAGAGAAGCTGTTGGGGATACAGTAGGTAGAGAGCTGCCTGTATGTGTTAATAATGAACCCTCTTCCTGGTATCAAAGCTGTAGGAATTAACCTTCTAGCTATACTGGACAAGGTCTGCGCAAACATCGTCCAAAGAGGATTTATCTGTATTTGATGTAGATCACGGATCTGCCTTGTATTATGCCGACAAGCAAACCATTTTACACATAAACCATCCTGTACCAGATCAGAGAGGATAATACAGTTTTTACAAGACAACATGATCTGAGTGTTGGTGTTACTGTAAGTGTACTCTCGTTACCTTTGCGCTCTTAGACATGATAAATAATCAGCACTTTCAGTGTACTACACTGTAACCACTTTATTGTTCTAAAGTGATATCAATCTGACCCTTACCCATGCACCAGCATTGAGGATCAGAAGACCAACTGACAAACATATATTAAAGTCAGTAATCACACTAGCAGTCAGTCACATGTTATATATTAGTCATATGAGCACATAATCAGCTACAAACATTTAAAAGTATGTAGGAGTACATATTACTGAATTCTGTTTTATACAGATCTTAACGTATTCAGACGCATTGCGAAGAAAACCACAGTAATGTACACAGTCTCATATGCAATAGGCACTTAAACTTAACTAATCATACTGACAAAAGTAGATAGAAATGTATTGCTGTATAACCCGTACTCGGTAGAGTTGGATACAGGGAGACTCGCCTCACTTCCAAGATCGATCAATACGTTAGCGAACGCTGAGTGGATCCAGACGCTACCAGTGTACACCGCCACTCCGGAAACTTTAAGTGAACACAGACACACTGTGCATACAGACGCCTGTATTGCGACCGGATCTCCTCGCGGTAGCGCTTAGTGAACACAGCCGCAGCGACCTATGCTGCGACCGAGACCCCTCGTGGCAGCGTCTGATACGGAAGTGAGGCAACAGTTCATGGCGGGACACTCGCGGAAACTGGTCATGTACTGGTGGGAGGGGCGACCAGGAGAGCGTCCAACTCCCCACCGCTGACATCAACCCTAGGGATCGCAGCCTAATACTATTCCTGGTGCCTTATGATCCCTAAGGCCTAGCGCTGGAGCACCCATGGTGGCGGTGCGTCAGCTACTGTTTGGTAGTCTTCTTCCAATACAGTGCGGCTGTGTCCGTATTCCCGACGTTGTTGCGACCCGGCGGAGAGTTGTTGGAGCGATTCTTTCCAATATGCGTATAAGACGCTTTTAACAAAGATCGCTCAAAAACATAGTAAGACTATAAAAATAAAATAAGAAAGCTTAGGGCTGCCCTAGAACAGCAGCCCTCTGACCATGGGTCGGCTCCTGCCGCACCAAACAAAAAACTGATTTGCCTGAGCCAGTGGGCGGGGATATATGGACGGGCCCGTTGCATCCTGGGAGGCCAGAAAGCTTGCGATCGTTTGGTGCCAATCCGCTGTCGCTCCATCATATCCCATTGTTATCCTGTGGATAACCTGTGGACCCTGCCGGAGAAAAGGTGGTTGAATTCTCAAAACTCCCTGTAAAAAGGTCTGAACCTCTGCAGGGATACCAACCTTTGCTGAAATAAAGAATTAAAAGTGCAGAGACCTGTATCGACTAATACTGGTTGGCTTTCTAGTACAGGCCTTGTGTTCTGACTTTCGGTCTCTTATGCTTTGTTCTATGTGGATGATTGATGAACAGCGTGTTTGTTACTATGCGTTCTCCCAGCATGTGAGCAATGTGACGATGATAACTTACAATAAGGCGCACATGCAGATTTGTTTTTTTTCCCACTGATTGTTTATTGATGGCAATACATGTTATTGTTGTTAGCAGAGTTCTTTTATATTGTACTTTGTGAATATTTTCAATAAAGAACACTTGATTAAAAAAAATAAAAATAAAAAAAATAAAATAAAGTGCTGAGACCTGAACCTTCAAGGATCCCAAGCGTAATGTGCCCTCCAAACCTGCTTGGAAAAATCTCAACAATCTAGTATGGTGGAATTCTCTAGGATTCCAACCCTTAGGCAGGCACCAGTCCAAGTATTTCTTCCAGATCCTATAGTAGTGTGCCGCCGTGACCAGTTTCCTTGCTGCTAACATGGTAGGGATAGCGGATCTTGGGATATCAGGATTTTAAGGGAGAAGGGTTTCAAGAACCATGCCATCAAATGTAGTCAGTTCAGATCCAGATGCAAAAATGGGACTTGTGACAGCAGATCCTCTCTCTGTGGTAGCCTCCAAGGCACATCAGCCAGAAGATTCTTCAGATCTGTATACCTTCTGCAAAGCAAATCTGGCACTATCAAGATTACCCGCACTCTTTCCTGTTTCACCTTCTTTAACACTCTTGGTAACAAGGGAAACGGTGGGAATATGTAAAGTAGGTCGTAATTCCAGTGAACCGCGAGTGCATCCACTGCTTCTGCTGCAGGATCCCGCGTCCTGGCCACATAACTCGGCAACTGATGGTTGTTCCGAGAGGCCATGAGATCTACCTGCGGTAAACCCGCCTGCGTCAGAGACCTGTTGGTGTAGACTCCATTCTCCTGGGTACATATCCTGCCAGCTGAGGTAATCCGCCTCCCAATTGTCCACTCCTGGAATGAAGGTTGCCGACAGGATTATGTTGTGTCTTTCCGTCCAGGACAGAAACTTTGGAGCTTCCCTTATGGCCATTCGGCTTTTTGTTCCTCCCTGGCAGTTTATGTAAGTCGCTGCTGTCTTATTGTCCGATTGCACCCTTATGGGTCGAGCTCCAACTAGACTCTCTGCTTGAAGGAGTGCATTGTAGATGGCTCGTAGTTCCAGTACATTTATTGGCAAGCTGCTCTCGTACTGTGACCATCTCCCCTGTAATTGATGGTTGCCTAGTACTGCAGCCCATCCTTTGAAACTGGCATCAATCAAAATTATTAATCCCAGATTCAAAACCTTTTTCACTTTGATAGATTCCTGTGAAACGACCACCAAATCAATGAAGATCCGGCCTGAGGTGACAAGCGAATTCTTCTGTAAAGTAGTAGATGCAGGCCCTTGGGAAATCGGATTGAACTGAAATAAGTCTGGAATGTAGTCTGCCATTCTGGATCGCTTCGAAGGATGCCACCATCTTTCCCAGAAGCCAAACACAGAAATGCAATGATACAATCTGATTCTGCAAGACCAGTCGAACCATCTCCTTGATGTCTCGAGTCTTATCCTCCGGAATGAACACTCAATTGTATTGTGTCCAAAATGATACCTAGGTATTGAATTTCCTGTGTCGGTTGTAAATTGGATTTTTTGAAATTCACAATTTAACAGTGTTGAATTAGAAATTGATGCGTGATACGAGCATTCCTCATCAATAGGTCCTGGGACAGAGCTTTGATCAGAAGGTCGTCTAGATACGGTATTATAGTCACTCCTAACTATCTGAATTTCGCTAACACGGCTGACATGATTTTTGTGAAGATTCTCGGGGCCAATGAGAAGCCAAACGGCAAAGCTCTGAATTGGCAATGATTTTTGTCCACGGCAAACCTTAAATAAGCTTGGTGTGGGGACCAAATTGGGACATGGAGGTACGCATCCTTTATGTCCATCGACACCATGAACTCCCGTTGCTCCAGACTCGCAATGACTGACTATCGATTCCATCTTGAATCCGTAAACTGTCATGAATTGATTTAATACCTTTAAATTGAGAATCGGTCTTATGGACCCGTCTGGTTTTGGTACTACGAAAAGATTCGAATAAAAACCTGTTTCTCTCTGAGGAGCCGGAATTGGTGCAATTACTTCAGAAGTAACTTTTGAGTAGTAGTGTCTAATGCTCTCGCTCGTTGAGGACACAGAGGAAGGCCTGTAGTAAAGAACTGACTGAGGTCGGGTTTGAAAATCCATTTGGTAACCCTGGGAAATAATATTGTTGATCCAGACTTCTGGGGAGGTTTCGGCCCAGGCTTCCTCCTGAAACCCCATCTACCGTGCACCCACCTTGGGTGACCCAAGGTGAGCTGGTAGACAGTCATGTCACGGTCTTGTCGGCAGGCTTAGAGTTCTGCTTGCGGGCTGTGGACTAGGAACAGCCTCTGCCTCTGTTTCCACGAGCGTCTAAGTGTTGCTTACGGGATTCTGCCATCTCTTTAGAGATATCCGCCAGGGCATTTTCCCATGCCCCAGATCTACCACTGCTCCAGCGACCATTCCCAAACATGTGTCACACACCCCGGAGCTGCCAACACTTGTGCTCTTTTTCTCACATTTTAAACATACATAACATATTTTTGTGGTCTTGGTTGGTGCTTTTAGACACCATGTCCAACACTAACACACACACACCAAACAGCAGTGCTTTCACTCTATTAGTATAGATGGAGAAAGACTGCAGGGATATGGGGAGCAATGAAAATCGGTCTTTTAGACACAGCTGGAATAGAATAAAAACGGAAAGAAAAAAAATTTTTATACCAGCCAGACGTTTACAAATCTCTCACCACCAACAGAAACAAATTGAGTTGTGACAGGGCTGACACTTCTGATGCTCCCTCCTCCGCAGGACCTATCAGCAGCGTCCCTTGGAAGACAATATATCAGTCATTATCATATTGTAGATTTCAAAAGATCCTCTAACACAGAGGTGGCCAAAAATAAGATTTTACTCACCGGTAAATCTATTTCTCGTAGTCCGTAGTGGATGCTGGGGACTCCGTAAGGACCATGGGGGAATAGACGGGCTCCGCAGGAGACTGGGCACTCTAAAGAAAGATTTAGTACTACCTGGTGTGCACTGGCTCCTCCCTCTATGCCCCTCCTCCAGACCTCAGTTAAGGAAACTGTGCCCGGAAGAGCTGACATTACAAGGAAAGGATTTTGGAACCCAGGGTAAGACTCATACCAGCCACACCAATCACACCGTATAACTAGTGATAAACTTACCCAGTTAACAGTATGAACAACAAACAAGCATCACTCAACTGATGCCACATAACATAACCCTTTAGTAAGCAATAACTATATACACGTATTGCAGAAAGTCCACACTTGGACGGGCGCCCAGCATCCACTACGGACTACGGTGAGTAAAATCTTATTTTCTCTACGGTGAGTAAAATCTTATTTTCTCTAACGTCCTAGTGGATGCTGGGGACTCCGTAAGGACCATGGGTATTATACCAAAGCTCCCAAACGGGCGGGAGAGTGCGGATGACTCTGCAGCACCGAATGGGCAAACTCAAGGTCCTCCTCAGCCAGGGTATCAAACTTGTAGAACTTAGCAAATGTGTTTGAACCCGACCAAGTAGCAGCTCGGCAAAGCTGTAATGCCGAGACCCCTCGGGCAGCCGCCAAAGAAGAGCCCACCTTTCTCGTGGAATGGGCTTTCACTGATTTTGGATGCGGCAACCCAGCCGCAGAATGAGCCTGCTGAATCGTGCCACAGATCCAGCGAGCAATAGTTTGCTTTGAAGCAGGAGCACCCAGCTTGTTGGATGCATACAGGACAAACAGCGAGTCAGTCTTCCTGACTCCAGCCGTTCTGGTCACATAAATCTTCAAAGCCCGGACTACGTCAAGCAACTTGGAATCCTCCAAGACACCAGTAGCCGCAGGCACCACAATAGGTTGGTTCAAATGAAAGGATGACACCACCTTTAGCAGAAATTGCGGACGAGTCCGCAATTCTGCCCTATCCATATGGAAAACCAGATAGGGGCTTTTACATGACAAAGCCGCTAATTCTGACACACGCCTAGCCGAAGCTAAGGCCAACAGCATGACCACTTTCCACGTGAGATACTTAAGACCGTGGAGCTAAAGTGGCTCACACCAGTGGGATTTCATGAAACTCAACACCACGTTAAGATCCCAAGGTGCCACTGGTGGCACAAAAGGGGGCTGAATATGCAGCACTCCCTTAACAAACGTCTGAACCTCAGGCAGTGAAGCCAGTTCTTTTTGGAAGAAAATGGATAGGGCCGAAATCTGGACCTTTATGGACCCTAATTTCAGGCCCATAGTCACTCCTGACTGTAGGAAGTGCAGGAATCGACCCAGCTGGAATTCCTCTGTAGGGGCCTTCCTGGCCTCACACCAAGCAACATATTTTCGCCATATACGGTGATAATGCTTTGCGGTCACATCCTTCCTAGCCTTTATCAGCGTAGGAATCACTTCATCCGGAATGCCTTTTTCCGCTAGGATCCGGCGTTCAACCGCCATGCCGTCAAACGCAGCCGCTGTAAGTCTTGGAACAGACAGGGCCCTTGTTGTAACAGGTCCTGTCTGAGAGGCAGAGGCCACGGGTCCTCTGAGCATTTCTTGCAATTCCGGGTACCAAGTCCTTCTTGGCCAATCCGGAACAATGAGCATTATTCTCACTCCTCTTTTTCTTACAATTCTCAGCACCTTTGGTATGAGAGGAAGAGGAGGAAACACATAGACCGACTGAAACACCCACGGTGTTACTAGTGCGTCCACAGCTATCGCCTGAGGGTCCCTTGACCTGGCGCAATATCTTTTTAGCTTTTTGTTGAGACGGGACGCCATCATGTCCACCTGTGGCAGTCCCCATCGATGTGCAATCTGCGTGAAGACTTCTTGATGAAGTCTCCACTCTCCCGGGTGGAGGTCGTGCCTGCTGAGGAAGTCTGCTTCCCAGTTGTCCACTCCCGGAATGAACACTGCTGACAGTGCTAGTACGCGATTCTCTGCCCAACGAAGAATCCTGCTGGCTTCTGCCATTGCCACCCTGCTCCTTGTGCCGCCCTGGCGGTTTACATGGGCCACTGCCGTGATGTTGACTGACTGAATCAGCACTGGTTGGTTTCGAAGCAGAGGCTCCGCTTGACTCAGGGCGTTGTATATGGCCCTTAGTTCCAGGATATTGATGTGCAGACAAGTCTCCTGACTTGACCACAGCCCCTGGAAGTTTCTTCCTTGAGTGACTGCCCCCCATCCTCGGAGGCTTACATCTGTGGTCACCAGGACCCAGTCCTGTATGCCGAACCTGCGGCCCTCGAGGAGGTGAGCACTTTGCAGCCACCACAGAAGAGACACCCTGGCCCTGGGGGACAGGGTGATCAGCCGATGCATTTGAAGATGCGATCCGGACCACTTGTCCAACAGATCCCACTGAAAGATCCTCGCATGGAACCTGCCGAAGGGAATGGCTTCGTATGACGCCACCATCTTTCCCAGGACTCGTGTGCAGTGATGCACCGATACCTGTTTTGGTTTTAGGAGGCCTCTGACCAGAGTCACGAGCTCCTGAGCCTTCTCCTCCGGCAGAAACACCTTTTTCTGGTTTGTGTCCAGAATCATGCCCAGGAAGGGCAGGCGCGTCGTAGGAATCAGCTGCGACTTTTAATATTCAGAATCCAGCCCGTGCTGTTGCAACACTTCCTGAGAGAGTGCAACGCTGATCAGCAACCGCTCCCTGGACCTCGCCTTTATGAGGAGATCGTCCAAGTATGGGATAATCGTAACCCCTTGCGTCCGAAGGAGCACCATCATTTCCGCCATTACCTTGGTAAATATTCTCGGTGCCGTGGACAGGCCAAACGGCAACGTCTGAAATTGGTAATGACAGTCATGTACCACAAACCTGAGGTACTCCTGATGAGAAGGATAAATGGGGACATGCAAGTACGCATCCTTGATGTCCAGAGACACCACAAAATCCCCCTCTTCCAGGCTTGCAATGACCGCTCTGAGCGATTCCATCTTGAACTTGAATCTTTTCAGATAAGTGTTCAGGGATTTTAAATTCAATATGGGTCTGACCGAACCGTCCGGTTTCGGTACCACAAACATTGTGGAATAGTATCCTCTTCCTTGTTGAAGGAGGGGAACCTTTACCACCACCTGCTGGAGATATAAAACTTGTGAATTGCCGCTAACACTACTTCCCTTTCTATGGGGTAAGCTGGCATGGCCGATTTGAGGTAACGGTGAGGGGGCATCACTTCGAATTCCAGCTTGTATCCCTGAGACACAAATCTGTATAGCCCAGGGATCCACCTGTGAGCGAACCCACTGGTGGTTGAAATTTCGGAGATGCGCCCCCACCGCTCCTGGCTCCACCTGTGGAGCCCCAGCGTCATGCGGTGGATTTAGTGGAAGCCGGGGAGGACTTCTGTTCCTGGGAACTAGCTGAATGGTGCAGCTTCTTTCCTCTACCCCTGCCTCTGGCCAGCAATAGCCGGCCTCAGTATAGTACCTGAGTGTGCATAAACAGACTTCAGGATACTTTCCTGCTTCCTATCTGCAGGATCCTTTAGGGCGGCCGTATCCTGTGACGGCAGGGCCACCTTTTTAGATAAGCGTGTCAGAGCTTTATCTACCCTAGGGGAGGATTCCCAGCGCATCTTGTCCGTTGGCGGGAAAGGGTATGCCATAAGCAACCTTTTGGAAATCAGCACTTTATCGGGGGAATCCCATGCTTTTTCCACATAATTCATTTAACTCATGTGAAGGGGGAAAAGTCACCTCTTGCTTTTTCTCCCCATACATATACTCCCTTGTCAGGGACAGGGTTTTCCTCCGATATGTGCAACACATCCTTCATTGCTATAATCATGTATCGGATGGCTTTAGTCATTTTAGGCTGCAACTTTTCCTCATCGTCATCGACACTGGAGTCAGAATCCGTGTCGACATCTGTGTCAACCAACTGGGATAGTGGGCGCTTTTGAGACCCTGACGGCATCTGAGCTGCAGAATCAGACACGGGTTGAGACCCTGACTGATTATCCAATCTTTTATGCAAGGAGCTTACGTTATCATTTAACACCTTCCACATATCCATCCAATCAGGTGTCGGCGGCGACACCACAGACACTTGCACTGCCTCCACGTAACCGTCCTCGTCAAACATGTCGACACAAACGTACCGACACACCGCACGCGCGCGCACACACACACACACACACACACACACACACACACACACACACACACACAGGGAATGCTCTAATTGAGGACAGGACCCCACAAGGCCCTTTGGGGAGACAGAGAGAGAGAGTGTATGCCAGCACACACCCCAGCAATATATAACCCAGGGATTACACAGTAATTTAGTGTTTACCCAGTAGCTGCTGTTTATGATAATATGCGCCTAAATTTATGTGCCCCCCCCCCTCTCTTTTTGCCCTTTTTCTACCTTGATACTGCAGGGGAGAGCCTGGGGAGCTTCCTCTCAGCGGAGCTGTGAAGAGAAAATGGCGCTGGTTAGTGCTGAGGAAGAAGGCCCCGCCCCCTCAGCGGCGGGCTTCTGTCCCGGGTCTGTGTAATAAAATGGCGGGGGCTCGTACATATATACAGTGCCCAGCTGTATATATGTGTCTTTTTGCCAAGAGGTATCCTAATTGCTGCCCAGGGCGCCCCCCCCTGCGCCCTGCACCCTACAGTGACCGGAGTGTGTGGGTAGTGTGGGCGCAATGGCGCACCGCTGCAGTGCTGTGCGCTACCTCATGTGAAGACAGGAGTCTTCTGCCGACGATTTCAATGTCTTCTTGCGGCTTCTGACTTCTGGCTCTGCGAGGGGGACGGCGGCGCGGCTCCGGGAACGGACGACAAGGTCAGGTCCTGTGTTCGATCCCTCTGGAGCTAATGGTGTCCAGTAGCCTAAGAAGCGCAACCTAGCCGCAGTTAGTAGGTTTGCTTCTCTCCCCTCAGTCCCACGTAGCAGAGAGTCTGTTGCCAGCAGAAGCTCTCTGAAAATTAAAAAACCTAACTAAAATACTTTATTAGCAAGCTCAGGAGAGCTCACTAAAAGCACCCAGCTCTGGCCAGGCACAGATTCTAACTGAGGTCTGGAGGAGGGGCATAGAGGGAGGAGCCAGTGCACACCAGGTAGTACTAAATCTTTCTTTAGAGTGCCCAGTCTCCTGCGGAGCCCGTCTATTCCCCATGGTCCTTACGGAGTCCCCAGCATCCACTAGGACGTTAGAGAAAGGTAGATCGCGATCTACAGGTAGCTCGCAGGGCATCTGCCAGTAGATTGCGACAGACTGAACAGAAAACAACTGTAAGGAGTCTGCCACAGCTACTTCTTATCGCAGTTCCCAGGGTTGCAGTGTGCGGGTGCGCGGTGACGTAATGACGTCACCCGCGATGTGAGAAGCCTGGGCGCTAGTTGGAACCAGTTTGATCCAGCCGGCAGTGGCGACAACAGGAGAAGCAGCCAGCGGGAGGCCATGCAGCGTGAAAGCGGGAGCCGTGACTGCGGGGAGAGGAAGGACTGAAGCTAAGCAGCGTGACAACTTGACAGGTAAGTTCTGCAAAGGGGGGTTTCTTCACAAGGGGAGGGACGATTTGCAAAGGGGGGGGGGGGGATCTGCACAGAGCGTGGTATCTTCAAAAAAGGTTTTTTTTTTTGTTTTGTTTTTACACAAGGGGGGATCTGCTAAGGGTGGAGGATCTGCACAGAGGGGATTATTGTACAAGGGGCTATTATGCAGGAGAGTGGAAGGGGGGGTATCTGCTAAGTGGGGGATTTGCACGGAGGAGGGTATTGTACAGGGGGCTATTGTGCAGGAGAGTGGAAGGGGGGGGATCTGCAAAGGGGGCGATTTGCACAGAGGGGGGATATTTTATGTCATTCTTAATGCCATTTTTAAATGTGAGCGCTATTATTGGTGTTATTTGACGCCGGTAGATCACCGGTAACCAAGTGAACAAAAAGTAGATCACAGGTCCCAAAAGTCCGGCCACCCCTGCTCTAACAGTAGTGCCTACAACTAAAAAAGACAGCACCAAACAGAAGCCTTAATGTCTGAAAATGCAGTGACAGACCTAAAACAAAGAACATGGCTGCTGCTATGAAGAGAATATCTAAAGGGGAAGGAATGTCTTATAACTCCGCCTCCCTCACCTCTCTCCTACTAGTGAAATGCCCACTCTAACAGAATGCCTAACTAAGAAAACTAGATGGCGGCAATTGAAATTTGCCCTTCACCTCGCTGCCTGGCTCCCTTGCAGCGAGGAGAAAATTACTCCTCTGCACCCGTTTGCGTTCGGAGTGTGAAAGGATCCACCGCTCTGTGCGTCCCGTCTAAGCCTCCCTCAGCCGCGTCCTGTCTCTGACCTGGCACAGCGGGTGCTGTGTGTGGACGCCGCCAGGCAGCTCCGCGATGCTCCCCCCGCTCGACTACCTCACAAGCTTCCCTCTGTGCATCCACTGCCTTGCCGCCTGTTATACTGCAAGCGCCCGCCGGCTGGGGGATATATTATACGCTAAAGTCAAGGAGCTGCGCTGCTAGGCTACTCACTGTTAAAAGAAAACTGGGGAGAGGCGGGGGTAAATCGGGCCACCGAAACTTTAAAAGGCAAAAAGCTTTTGTGGAGCAAGAGCTCCTTTCTCTGCTTCCACCTCCTAGCACAATTTGTCTAACTGGAGGGATAGCGGGTCGTGAAGGGGGGAGGAGCGAGCTGTGAATACATTTTTATTTATTAATTCATTGTGCCACCTCCGATCTGCAATCTTCAAGAAAATATATATATATATATATATATATATATATATATATATATATATATATATATATATATATATATATATATATATATATACACACATATATACACATATATATATATATACATACATACATACATACACACATATGTATTTATTTATTTCTCACCTGTATCATATTTCAAGTAAATATACAACCTGAAATACATCCATGAGCAGACCGCCAGACATCCTTACCTGCTACATGCAATGGTGTCCATTTCTTTTTGCGATCCTTAATGAGTGGGGAAGCCCCATGGCTCATCAGAAGCTCCACACACTCTGTGAAACCCCTTTCTGTGGCGAGGTAAAGCGCAGTGCGGCCCTTGTGGTCACGAACATCCAGGTTCACCAGCGTTTCCGCTAGAGCTTTTAGGGTATCGCAGTGACCATTATAGGCCTGCAAACATAATGGAATATATTTTCATTGGCTTGGACAACAGCAGCTGTCAAATATATACACGTTAAAAGGAGATTATTCATGTTATTGTTTTTTTCAGGATAGTTTGTGCTGTGATTATTTATGCTTGATATAGTAATTACCATAATACTTACAGCTAAGTGCAAAGGGCTAACTGGTACAGTGCTTTCCACATCCTCCAGGCAGTTAAAGGACATCTCTAGGAGCTTTAACACACAAATTTACTGTCAACATTTGTTCGCGCAAGCAGAATACAAGAGAAAGAATAAAAATAAATCATGTTTATAGGGACTAGAACAGTCAGATACTTACTAATTCCAAATTCTGTCTGTTGCCATAAGCAGCTGCATAGTGAACGGCAGCATATCCCTGTTTATCACGAATTGAAGGATCGGCATTGTTGTCCAGCAAAAACTCTAAGGCGCTGTAAGGGAAGAATTCAGTTATAAACAGACATCTGTAACAGCAGAGAGGAAACAGACATGGTATTGGGCAGGCAATACTAAGAAAAGATAAAGCAGCATGAGTACTACATGACGCAGAGGGTTAAAGATTGATCATGACTGCCAGAACAGAAAATCGGTGGCACGAGACAACCAAGTAGGGAACCTGAAAGCGATATCAGGAGTCATCAACTAAGCTGATAAGTACAAATAAGTACATTTAGGACATTCTACACATTATAATCAAACATTTGATTTTATCGTGGGAGCAGTGGGACATCAAGAAGGGACTAATAAACATGAATATATGCATTGTTTGCAAAGGAAATCATCACTTTGGATACATGTATAGGACAAATAAATTTGCTACACCGCCACTACATAAATTTGCCTGCCATCAGGCAAGGACATTAAGAGGAGGAAGGGGGGAAAGATGCAGGGAAAAGTCCGGCACAAACCCACTGATTACACATTTTACACGGAAACAAAGGGTCAGCAAGTGTTAACCGAGGGATTACGGCATGGGTAACGTGGTTTAAATTGCTCCGGCCATGAAACCCAGAGCTTCTTCCTCATACGGATAATAGGACTACCCCAATGGGCCTGGTTCAGAGGTGTACGCAATGTCGATGTTCATGTAGTTGAGCAGTTTTTTGCAACTGCTGATGCACAAAGAATTCTGAAAACCCTTATGGCACAGGTTCCACAGAGCACTCACAAAAGGTGCTGTTGCGATTGGCTCAGGCAGCATCACCAATGCTGCGGAAAAGTGATGGGTGTTTCAGGGTGGTGATAAAAGTAGAGCATGCAAAATAGTGTTTCATACATCATTGCTGCAGCCTCAGAGCACCAGATCCCGAGCAACTTCGCTAGTGTTGGGTGTCTTATGTCGAAAATGTGTCTGGAAACGTGATGCAGTAAGGACGCACCAGGGGACTCTGCTGATTAATTTGACACTTGTCTATTGCGTGCGAAAGTCACTGTAGCAGCTTTTTCAACACACAAGTTCTCATGCATTTTTTGTGAGGGGGACACCCAACGCTAGCAGAGTGGCACAGGACCTAGCGGCTCACTCGTACCAGGCATCTTTTACGCTGCATGGCATATTTAGCCGCTGTAAATTGATGTCCAGGGGCAGGAGAAAAAATCCCTGCTAACTGCATTCTTTTTGAAGCCACAACAACACATGGATCTAGGATAAGCTCCCAGATCCCTGTTCTCACACAAATACCGCAAGAAAAAAAAAGAAAAAACCATTAGAAAAATATATAAAATATATATATATCTATATATATCTATATATATCTATATATCTATCTATCACACAGGGGGGACCGGAATTCCCCAGAAAAAAAAACCATTGCGATAAATCAGGTATTAACTGCTATTTAGCGCAAAAACTGCATCGCTATATTAAATTCACCCTTCATGTATGAGGACAAGTCCGTACATTCCCAGATACACAGCTGTAGGTACAGGAAGCCATGGTAAGATGGAGAAACTGGCCTTTTAACATGCGGTTAGCAACTCTGTCTAGAACTCAATGAATCAGATTGTGTGAGGCCTTAGCAGTACTATGTTGTACCCATATGTTTGTACTGTGAGAGCTTTCAATAAAAATATTTTGGGGGGGGGGGGGGGGGTTGGGACAATGAAGAAAAGCACTCCAGATACAATCATGAATTGTATATTCAAATTGTGTGACATTGACAAGCACTCACAAGAAAGCCTCTTTTTCTAGTGAAGCTTTCTCAACATTTTCTTCTGACTCCTGGCTGGTTCCAGAGTTTGAGTCCACCGCTCTGAGCAGGTAAAGAAACACAGATAGGTGAGGAAGTGCAACTCATTAAGGAAAGAATGAGCAAATTTTGAATACATAGGGTGGTATCCACCGCGGGCAATTGTGTCGCCCAGGGCCCCAATAACCCTGCACTAGCCAGGCAGGCGAAGCAAAATCCCCGATAAGTGCCGCGGCAGCAAAAACACACAGGTTTCACTGAACCTGTGTGTTTTGCCTAAATAGCCATTTTTTTTTTCCCAGGGGAGATTTCATTAGATACCCCATTAAGAAATATTGGTGGAACATCAGGATAAATGGCAAAAAACCCTCGGTTTTTGCTCCCAGTTTTTCATTGCGTGTAACTGGATACCCCCATAATATTCAAAATACACATCAACAGCAGTTCCGGATTAGAGTCCTAGGTACTTGTATATAAGTGAACGCAGTAACACAAGTAAGACCACACTATAGAAAACTGCATACAATATCAAGCAACTGCTCTTTCTGACAGTTAAGCTTTGCAGATTTCAATGCAGGAAGTTTAATTATTCAGACCACTATGGCACATTAATTTGCAATAATTTAAACTTCGTTTCTGTGAGGAAATTAAAAATTATACACAATTAGTGATATATGAAAACTGGATTTAAAGTCACTACTCCAGGGAAACTGCTGTACATAATTATTTTAGTCTACATCCATCCACCTTCCATCTGTATGAAGTATTTTCAGTAAGTGAGATAGTTCTCCACCCCTTAATCCACTGTACGAGTCAAGTGGCGTACATCACTACCTGGGTGCTGGGAGTGCCCCGGTACTAGTATGTAGATCCAGGAAAACAGAGACTACTAGAGAGTCTGGTTAGAATTAGCCACAGATTTCCAGGGACTAAATTAATAAGCTCAAGATGTTTGACCACCAGCTTCTAGTGAAGGCTTGATCCAGGGAATTGTCCAGGAACAGGATAACCATGACCCACAGTGATACAACAGTACCTCATTATGTCATGCGGTAACTCACTGCATACAGTAACAGGGTAGATGAGCAGATTGTCAGCCTGAAAGTGGTTGTTAATACATGTTCTTCTAATAGAGACACACCACCAGGGGGGGGGGGGGGTGTTAGGGGGAGAAGAGGCCTTTTGGAGAAGAACTGAATGAGAATCTATGGGGCCTCATTGATAAGCCAAGGGAGCTAAATTCCCTCGTAAGGTATCTGCTTCTGTGGTTTCTGGGACCAACAAAGCTGCTGCATATAAAGGAGCTCCTACATCCCTTGTAAGGACTTGATCGAAGGATAAAAACGGCCATAGACAGGAGAGGAAACGGTCCCACTTCATTCTGCTAACACCTGCGGTCTCTCCCCAAATGGGGCTCAGCCTTGCAGCACATGGGATGTAGAGGGAACACACTATACCCAGGCAGTTTGATCTGATATACAGCACAAACATATCTATGGATATTTAAGGTGAGGTATTTAGGGCTGCTAAAAAAAATAAATAAAAAAAAAGGGGAAGGGGAACAGCAGCAGTGTCTCCAAACGGAGCTGGTTTAAAAAAAAAAAAAAAAAAAAGCCCAGGTCTATGCCAAGCAAATAGATTGCTGGCACAAGGCTAAAATATCAGGAAGGCAGTTTTTGCTGAAATTACAGGCTGCCATTGCTAGAGTAGAAGGCTGCCAAAGGAGCTGTAGCACCTATTAAGGCTCTTATTGGCCAACTATTTCACTTATAAACTCGATGGCCCCTCACGTCCCCAGATACTTGAACCTTACCACTGCAGGGATCACCTGCTTGATTGGAAGAATGGGCTGCTCTTCCTAACACCAACGTCACTGTGATTATAGAGTCCACCAGAAAGTTATAAAGCACCAAGGTGTGTATTTACTGAGAGAGAAAGCGAGAGAAAGTACCAGCCAACCAGCTCCTGTCTGCCATGTTACAGGTTTGTTTGAAACATGACAGGAGCTAGTTGGTGCTTTATCTCTCTCCAAGACAGTACAATAGTCAGCAGCTCATAAGAAAAGTAAACATTTTACTAGTGTGCTGGCAAACAAACACTCGCTACATATACTGATCTCACTTATATTATACTGTATATAGCATTGCCCTTAATCACCACTCACTATTACAGTGTATAAACATCACTATTTGGACGCAGAGTAGTTAGGCAAGTAGGCATACAGGGAGCAACTTAAATAATTAGTGAATCAATGGATATGAGCTTGATATTACCTGGAATGCTCGGTCTGGTTTGAAGCCTTAGAAACCGTATGGGGTACCCTGCCAAACAAACATTATACATATAACACTCATCTCAGTAAGTCAACTGCAGTATCAAACCTTCTGCTTGTTACACACAAACACTACACAAAAGGAAATAGGATTTTTATTTTTTCATTAAATCCTATTATCTGAATTCAGTGGAGAACACTGGACCCCAGCTTATATATAGGTATGTGTAGGGATGTCAATAACTGTGTCCGTCATCTGTGGTCTCCAACTACAGTAAATACCATTACTGGAAACCCTTCAATGGTAACCCATCAATGGTTGACGTGCACATGAGCAAAGGGGATAGAGTCTTCACGCATGCACTAAAGAGCACTGCCACTGCAGGGATTATATTAAAAACAACGATCAGCACAAAGCAACCAACTACAGTTTCATGGCATCGACGGCAAATTGCTAGAATGCCCTAACCATCGATAGTTGTGAAACATCAACTCGAGGGCCACCTCTAGTACAAGGCCTTATTCAGAGATGGACGCAATGTCAGCGTTGTATGCAGTAGTGATTTTTATTTTTTTTGCCACTGCGCATGCATCTAAGCCACAGGTTCTCAAACTCGGTCCTCAGGACCCCACACAGTGCATGTTTTGCAGGTCTCCTTGCAGAATCACAAGTGAAATAATTAGCTCCACCTGTGGACCTTTTAAAATGTGTCAGTGAGTAATTAATACACCTGCGCACCTGCTGGGTTACCTGCAAAACATGCACTTTGTGGGGCCCTGAGGACCGAGTTTGAGAACCCCTGATCTAAGCTGCACTGCAAATACTCTATGCTGATCAATTGCAGTGAGGATTAATTTGCAAAGTGACTGATACACAGGGAGTGTTTTTGGATGGTGACAGTGTAGTGTCGACTCAAACAGGGGGGGTTTGTGTCACAGCTTGTGACTGCGACCACGAAATGGCTCCGGTATATTATTTCCGATGGTCATGCTGCATGACCATAGGGTTACTTGGAAAGTCGATGATTGACCGATGAGTGTCCAATAGTTGTGTCTTAATGCAGAAGTGGCAGATCTGAGACGCCGCCAGTTGGCATCGCAAAACAAATGCTGCAGTGTGCAGCTACGATGGCATAGGCAACAGTCTCTGTATCAGGCTATAGGGTGATATGTACTAAGCAGTTATGAAAAAGTGGAGGAGAAGTGAGCCAGTGGAGAAGTTGCCCATGGCAACCAATCAGCATTGACGTAACATTTATAATTTGCAAACTATAAAAGTATACAGAGCCGCTGATTGGTTGCCATGGGCAACTTCTCCACTGGCTCACTTCTTCACTTTTATCACTGCTTAGTACATGTCCCCCATAGTCTCCTATAGGATGATGGCATATACAATAGTCTATAAGTCTCTTCACACTTTAATATCCCCATCCTGCAGAACACCCTGAACTAGTACAAATTGTGTGGGCAGGCACTGTCCCCCAATGAATTCAGACACATTAATATAATATATCATACATATTTATTTTCACTGAACCCTGGTGTACAGACGCAGCGGATCTGGTAGAATGGGCATTAAGCAATGGATTTTCCAGCCACACGCAGTGATCACAGATAAATCTTTATTTTGATGCAGGAATACCAATACTGTAGGCATCAAGAGGACCAGATCATCCAATTTCCTGGGATCCAAAGAATTTGTGACAGATTTTCAAGGCCCTAATGAAATCTACTGAGCAAAGAATTTTCAGAATGGAACTTTTACTGCCGACACATTGTGGACAATAGAAGTAGCCAAAAAATGAATAAAAATAAAATAAAAAAAATGGATTTTCCATTTGAGAAACTCAAATTCCACTGAATCAAGTGAGGAATTTGCTGTAGCGGTCTTCAATACAAACACCAGGGGACTACGGAGAACTTACTGCTGGTCACAAATTTGTCAGATCCTGCTAAAAAGTCTCCATTTGTTTAATAGTGTTACCAACTCCTGGGACGAAAATAGAAGAAATCTGAACCTTTGCAGAACTCAAACCGTTCTCTCTAAAACACGGTGATAATACTTGACTTAAACAAGTATTCTGGCTTTGAGCATGATTCCGAGTAAAATGGTACACTATATAAGTCCCATCTTTAAAAGAAAACTATAAGAGACCACTGACAACCTAAGAATGTCTGTATAGGACACGCATCTGTGTCAGCCTGGTAATACAAACAGCACCCAAAACATTTTTTCGTTGGAACAGGTGAAAATTCATGAGAGCATCATGGTGTCGACAAAAGGAGACTACTAATTTCGGGTGCTTGAACAGAAGAGTTTGTGTTATGGTTCAACCAGAACATCTAGCTGACCCCTCTATTGTAAGATGGCTAGGTGATGGGACTAGAATCTGGGGAACTGGATGGTATGCTGCTCCTTGCAGTGCCATCCTGGAGAATTGGGGTGCCTCCCGCTGAGTTGGCTTTATATTAAGAAATACATAAATGCATGAACCGAAGTAGGTGCTATCATCAAGCAGTGTAGGATGCACCAGAGCAGAGATGCCTTGCCTGGTGGCTTTGGTATCTCTGTATGTCTGGCCTTTTATTTGGTTCTGCTATCTTAAGCTGCCCATATTTTTGCAGTCCAGGATCACTAAATGTAGAAATGTCCCTCTACCTCTGACATTTCTAATAAAATCTCACATTTCACAATTGTGTGTCTTGCCATCACGTATGAGGTTTGTGAAAACTTTCCTTGTGCGAATGTCTACTGTACAACTAAATTGTCTTCTACCTGTTCTACAGGGTAGGTTAGGTCTTATTATGGGCCGTGGGATACAGGGGTTGTTCAAGTTATGTTTTCTCCGGTCTTCATAGACTGGCTGGCGGATTGACCTTGCGGTGTCATAAGATGATCCTTACAAAGTTAGGTTTGTGGCCTTGATCCATGCAAAATTAGGTTTGCGGCCTTCCTCTGGCTGTGGGTGGCTCCTGACATGTCCTGCACAAGCTGAACCTTTGCTTTCCAGAACAAAGATCTTCCTTTCTTGCAGGAAAGCACTCCTTAGGGCCTGGTTTCTCTGTCCAGTATCCCAGATCACCTGTCAAGATATTCCGTTAAGTCAGTACGGTCCTTAGACCCTTAATTGGCGGGATCTACAGTCCTTCCAAACTTTGGATGTTGTCTGAAATCTCCATACTATCATTGAGTGGTTGGGGGACAGACCTTCTTCAAAGCTAACAATCTCTCGTCGGATTTCAATGGTCTCCAGTCAGACACTCTTTAGCATGCCTGTTCAGGCAATAACTAAAATCCCATATCGTTTCCCTTGGGAAAAAAACACCTCTGTTGTCAAATAATGAACTCCAAAGAGACATCAGCCTTTGATTAGAGAGCAGGCTTTGACTTCAGTACATTTTTAATGCAACTAGTACTGCCAAGTCTGTGCAATCTATTGGCAATGCCCCAAAACAATACGACAACCAGATATGGGATAATCAGTTAACCTGGTTTGTAGACATACACTGAGTGATCGCCAGACCAAAAGGACAAAGCCTTAAACTAAAAGTGGTGGGACTGAGTGACCATCCTTAATATCCACACCACTACTGGCAACATGGAAGGAGTATTATAAAAAATAATTTAAAGAAAAAAAATAAAATAACTGATAATCCCACCCAGCTAGGTTTACTTCCCTGCAGCTGGTGATAGAGGGAGCTGCCAGTGTCTGTAGACTGAATTTCAGCTGCAAAGCTGAAAGTAATCACAGGTGCATTACAACTCAGCCGAGGTACCAGCACATTATGAAAACACAAACCTGAGTGTCCTGCTGGACGGGAATATTTATGACCATTTTATACATACATAGTACCGGTTTATTCCGTTACAACTGGGGGGGGGAAACCACCACACATTAAAAAAAATAATAATTTGGGAATAAAGTTGCAGGGCCTGATTTTGAAATGGAGTAAAGCAAAGAGAGAAAGTAACTGTGCGTCTGGCCAAACCATGTTGCAATGCATAGGGTGCAAAGACATTTCTTTATTTTGCTTGCAGGGTAAACACTGGCTGCTTTTGAATGTAAGCTCACACTGGAATTTAGAACCCCACCCACATATAAATCTCTCCGCACATTTCAAATATGACCCACTTGCACTGCTACAAGACTTCTAGAATGTTTAAGGAGCTAAAATTCTAGATCTCAGTTTTTCCCGTAGCATGTTTGTGAATAGTATTATATAGCAATAAAAACAAATAGAATAAAATAGTAAAGTTAAAACAAAAACATTTAAACAATCATAATCAAGAAAAATAAAAAAACCTGCATACAGAATACTACCAGCTAAATTCTAATTAGCTTATACCTACATATACACCAGCCAAATATAAACTAGTGGTGAGCTCATAATGCATGGGTACTCACCTCCTGTAGGTATCGGAAGCAGCAGCATAGTGTAAAGGGGTGCAGCCTTTAAAGTCTGCCACAGTAACACTGGCTCCAGCTGTGACTAGCGTCACTGTGCACTGGTAGCTGCCGTTAGCAGCGGCATAGTGCAGTGGAGTCCTAAGATGAAGTGAGGGAAAAAAAAAGTTTAGATACAGAGAAGGCTGCAATTTGGTGGCAAATTGACTCATGGATATAAACGTGGCCATTTGTTCGTATACAGATTTCCACGGTCATGTGCAGGTGTACCTCACTCATGCTGCCGCATGTGGAAGTATCTGGTCATTAGCGGCATGAATTTGCACCAACCTTAGACCTGGTGCAAGACATCCATCCGAAATCAATGTGAATGCCCATTCAGTCAGTTGCGACTGAGATGCATACAACTGTAGTTGCCATACATCTGTCCGCAAAACTGACTTGCTACAGATTCTGCCTCAGCCACTTTGTAATACAAAATCCTCCAGTACTTACTCTGACCACTAAGGGTAATTAAACTTTAAAATTAACCATTTACTATATCAAGAGAGCACAAAATAAATGTACTCAAATCAGGAAACTATTTATATAATAGGGTGGTAACACTTTACCAACCTTACAAAAAAAAAAAAAAATATTTTATAACAAGGCCTAAAGTATGTGTTATTTTTAAGTTCACCTTCCAAATTTATCCTGTCTCATCAGATCAGCGCCGCTGCTCGCCAGCAAATTAAGACATTCAACGTTTCTGTAAAACAATTGTGAGATTATAGCAAGACAGCAGCAGAATATGTTGCACATAATGGCCAGGATTCAAGGTGTGTTCTACACGCACAATCAGTGATGCATCATTAAAGCGAATTCAGGGAGACCAGAGCGGCCCTACCATCTCCATAGGGATGTGCGCAATAACCAACGCAATGTTAGAGGTCAACGCCAACACTCCCCACAGCATAGCAGGTAGAACACGAGTTCATACAGAAATAGTTTAGAGCAGTAGCTCTAGTTTGATTAGGGTTCTACATTGCAAATACTTTTTTATTTGACTATTTGTACAGATTTAATACACCGAAATACAGCACTCACTATTAATTTGCCAAGATTTCTTAGTGCAGTGAAAGAGCCAGTGCAGGAAATGCAGCAGTTCCGGGGCACACAATATTATTTCATTGCAAGGATGGATTGTACCACCCTAAAACTAATGTAGGGCCAGGAGATGTAGAAAGTGAAACAAAGCTCCCTAGTTTCATTAAATGACTCACCCTCCTGAAGCAGCAGCGTGGAGGCAGGTCCTCCCGAGGTTGTCCGGTGTGTTAATATCAAATCCGGCAGACAGCACATGTTCATTACTCAGCGAGGCCACTATGCTGTACAACTGACCTGGAAAGAGGTAAATACAATGGAGTTCAAATACAGAACACACTGCAAAACACTTTGGTTTATTCACAGCCGTCTCTCAAGGAGGTAAAGATCCCCTCCAACCTAATTTAATTTGAAGACTGTTGCTACTGCACCATAAGGCCAAAAATAAGATTTTAAACCTACCGGTAAATCTATTTCTCCTAGTCCGTAGAGGATGCTGGGGACTCCGTAAGGACCATGGGGTATAGACGGGCTCCGCAGGAGATAGGGCACCTAAAAAGAACTTTGACTATGGGTGTGCACTGGCTCCTCCCTCTATGCCCCTCCTCCAGACCTCAGTTAGAGAACTGTGCCCAGAGGAGATGGACACTACAAGGCAGGATTTAGAAATCCAAGGGCAAGATTCATACCAGCCCACACCAAGCATACCACGTAACCTGGATCATACAAAACCAGTTAACCGTATGAACAATAACAGCAACGGTCCAAGACCGATGTCAACTGTAACATAACCCTTATTTAAGCAACAACTATATACAAGTCTTGCAGAGTTTCCGCACTGGGACGGGCGCCCAGCATCCTCTACGGACTAGGAGAAATAGATTTACCGGTAGGTTTAAAATCTTATTTTCTCTTACGTCCTAGAGGATGCTGGGGACTCCGTAAGGACCATGGGGTTTATACCAAAGCATCCAATCGGGCGGGAGAGTGCGTAAGACTCTGCAGCACCGACTGAGCAAACGCTAGGTCCTCATCAGCCAGGGTATCAAACTTGTAGAATTTAGCAAAAGTGTTCGACCCCGACCAAGTCGCCGCTCGGCAAAGTTGTAATGCCGAGACGCCTCGGGCAGCCGCCCAAGAAGAGCCCACCTTCCTAGTGGAATGGGCCTTAACCGAATTTGGTATCGGCAATCCAGCCGTAGAATGAGCCTGCTGAATCGTATTACAGATCCAGCGAGCAATAGTCTGCTTCGAAGCAGGTGCGCCAATCTTATTGGCAGCATACAGGACAAACAGAGCCTCTGTTTTCCTAATTCTAGCTGTCCTGGCTACATAAATCTTTAAAGCCCTGACTACGTCCAGGGATCTGGAATCCTCCAGGTCACTTGTAGCCACAGGCACCACAATAGGTTGATTCACATGGAATGAAGAAACCACCTTAGGCAAAAATTGCGGACGTGTCCTAAATTCAGCTCGATCCACATGAAAAATCAAGTAGGGGCTTTAGTGTGACAAAGCCGCCAATTCTGACACTCGCCTTGCTGATGCTAAGGCCAACAACATGACCACCTTCCAAGTAAGAAATTTCAACTCAACCTTGTTAAGCGGTTCAAACCAGTGTGATTTTAGGAACTGCAACACCACGTTAAGATCCCACGGTGCCACTGGAGGCACAAAAGGAGGCTGGATGTGCAGCACTCCCTTTACAAACGTCTGGACTTCTGGAAGAGAAGCCAACTCCTTCTGAAAGATAATCGAGAGGGCCGAAATCTGTACCTTAACAGAGCCTAATTTCAGGCCCATATCCACTCCTGTCTGTAGGAAGTGGAGAAAACGACCCAGATGAAAATCTTCCGTAGGTGCATTCTTGGTTTCACACCAAGACACATACTTTCGCCAGATACGGTGATAATGCTTAACCGTCACCTCCTTCCTAGCCTTTATTAAAGTAGAGATGACCTCTTCCGGAATCCCCTTTTTCGCTAGGATTCGGCCGTCAAACGTAACCGCGGTAAGTCTTGAAATACACAGGGCCCCTGTTGCAACAGGTCTTCCCTCAGAGGAAGAGGCCAGGGATCTCCTGTGAGCATCTCTTGTAGATCCGAGTACCAGGCCCTTCGAGGCCAGTCTGGGACAACGAGCATCGTCTGTACGCTTCTTTGCCTTACGATCCTCAACACTTTTGTAATGAGAGGAAGAGGAGGAAACACGTAGACCGATTTGAACACCCACGGTGTTATTAGAGCGTCTACAGCCACTGCCTGAGGGTCCCGAGACCTTACACAAAACCTCCGAAGTTTTTTGTTGAGGCGTGACGCCATCATGTCTATTTGAGGAGTTCCCAAAAGACATGTTATGTCTGCAAAGATTTCTTGATGAAGTCCCCACTCTCCTGGATGGAGATCGTGTCTGCTGAGGAAGTCTGCTTCCCAGTTGTCCACTCCCGGAATGAAGACAGCCGACAGAGCGCTTACATGATTTTCCGCCCAGCGAAGAATCCTGGTGGCTTCCGCCATCGCGACTCTGCTTCTTGTCCCGCCTTGGCGGTTCACATGAGCCACTGCTGTGACATTGTCTGATTGAATCAGAACCGGTAGGTTTCGAAGAAGACTCTCCGCTTGTCGAAGGCCGTTGTAAATGGCCCTGAGTTCCAACACATTGATGTGTAGACAGGACTCCTGGTCTGACCAAAGTCCCTGAAAATGTTTTCCTTGTGTGACCGCTCCCCATCCTCGGAGGTTCGCGTCCGTGGTAACCAGGATCCAATCCTGAATTCCGAACCTGCGACCCTCCAGCAGGTGAGCACTTTGCAACCACCACAGGAGAGACACTCTGGCTCCTGGGGACAGAGTTATTTTCCGATGTAAGTGCAGATGGGACCCGGACCACTTGTCCAGAAGGTCCCATTGAAAAGTCCTTGCATGGAACCTTCCGAAGGGAATGGCCTCGTAGGCCACCACCATTTTTCCCAGAACTCGAGTGCATTGGTGAACGGACACCCTTTTTGGTTTTAGCAGGTCTCTGACCATGTTTCTGGATGTCCTGGGCTCTCTCTATTGGGAGGAAGACCTTCATTTGTTCCGTATCCAGTATCCTACCTAGGAACGGTAGTCGAGTTGTCGGAATCAACTGACTTCGGTAGATTTAGAATCCAACCGTGTTGCTGGAGCACTCTCAGAGAGAGAGCGCCACACTGCCCAGCAATTTCTCTCTTGATCTCGCTTTTATCAGGAGATCGTCCAAGTACGGGATAATTGTGACTCCATGCTTGCGCAGGACCACCATCATTTCCGCCATTATCTTGGTGAAAATCCTCGGGCCGTGGAAAGTCCAAATGGCAACGTCTGAAATTGGTAATGACAATCTGTACAGCGAATCTCAGGTATTCCTGATGGGGGGGCATATATGGGGACATGAAGGTACGCATCCTTTATGTCCAGAGACACCATAAACTCCCCCCTCCTCCATGTTGGCTATTATCGCTCTGAGTGATTCCATTTTGAATTTGAATCTTTTTATGTACAGGTTTAGGGATTTCAGATTCAAAACAGGTCTGACCGAACTGTCCGGTTTCGGGACCACAAATAGGGTTGAGTAATAACCTCTTCCCTGTTGGTGCAGAGGAACCTTGATTATCACTTGCTGTATACACAGCGTTTGAATTGCAGCTAACACTACATCCCTTTCCGATGTGGAAGCTGGTAGGGCCGATTTGAAAAATCGGCGCGGGGGCACCTCCTGGAATTCCAGTTTGTAACCCTGGGAAACTATTTCCAACACCCAGGGATTCAGGTCTGATCTGACCCAGGCCTGACTGAAAAGTCGAAGACGTGCCCCCACCGGTGCGGACTCCCTCAGGGGAGCCCCAGCGTCATGTTGTGGGTTTTGGAGCAGCCGGGAAGGTTTTTTGTTCCTGGGCACCTGCCGAAGCAGGTGCTCTTTTGCCTCTGCCCTTACCTCTGGCAAGGAAAGAGGATCCCTGACCTCTTCTGGACTTGGGAGACCGAAAGGACTGCATCTGATAGGGTGGTACTTTCTTTTGCTGTTGGGGAATATATGGTAAAAAATGTGATTTACCTGCTGTAGCTGTGGAAACCAGGTCCGTCAGCTCATCCCCAAACAATACATCTCCCTTATAGGGTAGTACTTCCATATGTTTTTTGGAATCCGCATCACCCGTCCATTGGCGAGTCCATAAGGATCTTCTCGCAGAGATAGACATGGCATTGGCCCTAGAAGCTAGCAATCCAATGTCCCTTTGAGCATCCCTCATAAATAAAACTGCGTCTTTTATATGGGCTAGAGTTAAGAATATAGTATCCTTATCCATATTATCAAAGTGATCTGTCAGCTCATCTGTCCAAGCTGCAATTGCGCTACACACCCATGCCGACGCAATTGTCGGTCTTAGCACAGCACCCGTATGAGAATAAATACACTTTAAGGTAGTTTCTTGCCTGCGATCTGCAGGGTCCTTAAGGGCCGCTGTGTCAGGAGACGGTAGCGCCACTTTCTTGGACAAACGTGTCAGGGCCTTGTCCACAGTGGGGGGTGATTCCCAAATCTCCCTGTCCTGTTTAGGGAAGGGGTATGCCATATAAATTCTTTTGGGGATCTGCGGTCTCTTTTCTGGAGTCTCCCAAGCTTTACCAAAGAAATCAATGCGGGAAACTTAATAATCTGTTTCTTTCCCTTAAACATGTGTACCCTTGTGTCGGGGACCGAAGGTTCATCCTCAATATGCAACACATCCCTTATTGCCACAATCATACACTGAATGGTTTTAGTCACCCTAGGGTGCAATTTTACTTCGTCATAAATCTGTGTCGGTAGTAGTGTCTTGTGTTAAGGGACGCTTTTGAGACCCCGACGGGCCCTGTGAGTCGGTCCAATCCGAGGATTGACCCCCTGATGTCCCCCCTAATTCAGCCTTATCAAGCCTTTTATGTAAAGATGCCACACTTGCATTCAACATATGCCACATGTCCATCCAATCCTGAGTCGGCACAACCGACGGGGACACACCACTCATTTGCTCCACCTCCTCCTTGGAGAAGCCTTCCGCCTCAGAAATGTCGACACACACGTACCGACACCCCACACACACAGGGATTAACCTATAAGGGGACAAAACCGCAACCAGGCCCTTAGGAGAGGCAGAGAGAGAGTATGCCAGCACACACCCAGCGCTTAAAAACACTGGAATACATATGACCAGATAGCGCTTTTTATATATATAACCTTAATTCCCACTCACTGCGTCGCCAAAGTGCCCCCCTCCTCTTTTTTCCAGCCTGTGAAGTTCAGCAGGGGAGAGATAAGGGAGCCAGCGTATCTCATGCAGTTTCTGTGAAGAAAATGGCGCTGGTTAGTGCTGAGGATCAAGCCCCGCCCACCCAACGGCAGGCTTCGGTCCCAGTAATTCTATATAAAAAATGGCGGGGGATTTTAGGATTTACTGTCCCACAGCCTAATCCTGCTTTATATTGCCAAAAAATGAGGAAACTTGCTGCCCAGGGCGCCCCTCCCTGCACCCTTCAGTGCCTGCTTGTGTGTGTGTACTGGGAGCAATGGCGCGCAGCATACCACTGCGCGCTTACCTCATGAAGATCTGATGTCTTCTGCCGCCTGATGTCTTCTTGCCTTCTCATACTCACCTGGCTTCTATCTTCGGCATCTGTGAGGAGGACGGCGGCGCGGCTCCGGGACGAACCCCAGGTGAGACCTGTGTTCCGACTCCCTCTGGAGCTAATGGTGTCCAGTAGCCTTAGAAACAGTGCCCAACTTGACAAGCCAGCTCTGCTTCTCTCTCCTCAGTCCCACGATGCAGGGAGTCTGTTGCCAGCAGAACTCCCTGAAAATAAAAAACCTAACAAATTCTTCAAAACAGAAAACTCTGGAGAGCTCTCTGCATTGTACCCTTTCTCCTCTGGGCACAGAATCTAACTGAGGTCTGGAGGAGGGGCATAGAGGGAGGAGCCAGTGCACACCCATAGTCAAAGTTCTTTTTAGGTGCCCTATCTCCTGCGGAGCCCGTCTATACCCCATGGTCCTTACGGAGTCCCCAGCATCCTCTAGGACGTAAGAGAAAAATAGTCTAGGTGCACTAGTGGCGCTGTACTTCCACTCTGGTAATTACTCTGGTATCTGTGCATTGTGCTTCCTTTCCCCCAGTCACTGGTGATGTAGGGGTCTATTCAGAAAGCAGCGAAAAAGTGTGGAGAAGTGAGCCAGTGGTGAAGTTGCCCGTAGAAACCAATCAACCTTGAAGGAACATTTATAATTTGCATAATATACAATTGTACGGAGCAGCTGATTGGTTGCCATGGACTACTTCTCCACAGGCTCACTTCTCCACTCTTTTCACTGCTTCATGAACAGACCCCCTAGTGTATATCTGGCAGAGTTGGATTATCGTCCCCCGATAAAGTGCTGAAAGCCTCCACAGTAACTGCCATTAAGTTATCCATGTGAGGACTAGAGAAGAACAGAGGCACTGAACCAGTTTCCTACATAATGAGCAGGAATCTAAAGCGACCTGCCAATGTGCTGGCCCTAGGGAGCAAAGCTCCACTGCCGAGCTCAATGAACATTTGACGCAGCAAGGAGACGATGAAAAGAAGATACTTTGGGAGGGAGAGTTCAAGCTTATTGGGACAAAGGTGAATAGGGTGTAAAACTTGTGAATGAGGTCCAGGCTGATTCACATTCAAGAAAAGAGAGTCAACCTAGAACGTTTGTAGAGACAAAGTACTAGATTACCAGTTGCCAGCATGCAGCAAAGCCCCATGTAAAATACAGTATGTGTGTTTTAACTACAATCCAATGATTCTGCCTTTCACTCAACTAACGCCAGGTTCTATACTGTAAACCACATAACCCTTGCATTCAGTCATTTACCTGAGGAAAGAAGCTTACGGCAACAGTCTGAAAACCCAAATAGGACAGCTAAGTGCAGGGGAAACATGCCATGAACTCCACGCCTGGTGTAAACAAAACAAAACAGGAATTCACACTTAACATGATTGACAGTTAACAACTTTTATTTGATTTGTGAATAATTTTCTTTTAAAACTACAAATATTTATGGAGAAAAAAAAAAAAAAAAAAAACACCTATGTCCACCCCTCCTTACCTTGCAGTATCAGCACCATTTGTCATCAATGTACTAATTAGCAGCTCATGCCCATATCTAGCAGCAACATGCAAAGGAGTATTGCCATATTTATCAGCACAGTCAATTTCACTACCTGCAGGACAACATAGGAGACCATTGTGAGTTATCCACTATCACACAGGAAGAGCGGATGTGTAAGGGGGCAGGAACTTACCATTTTGAATCAAAATCTGGGACCTTGTAAACCTTCCATGTACGGCAGCCATGTGCAAAGGACTCTTCCCTTCTTTACTCTGCATAAAGTGGGAGAAAAGGGTGGACAGTGTGTAGCAGCAGCATGGTTACAGCACTATTACAACAATAAAAGATCAATTCAGGAAAGGATGATAGGTAAGGACTCAAAATAGGGATCTCAGCAGAAACTTCTAAAGGGCGAAATTCAATTAGCAGCAGGATATACTGTGGCCTTTTAGCTCTCGGATGTACTTGATAGATTTCCAAGTCTTAGCCAATAGGTTGTTATTTCTTCGACAGTGCGCTATTTGACACATACGTGAAACATCTATGGGTCGGGATACGGGCGGTCACCATGCAGACGCCGGGATTCCGGCCGCCAGAATGCCGGCAGGGGGGCGAGTGCAACAAATCCCTTTGCGGGCTCTATGGCTCGCTGCACTCGCCACAGGTTCTATTCCCACTCTATGGGTGTCGTGGACACCCATGAGTGGGAATAGCCCTCTGCCGGCCAGGATCCTGGCGTCTGTACGCTGACCGCCGGGATCGTGACTACATCTCACATCTATGCGTATGAAGGCAGATATTGCAGAGAAAAGCATTTTCTCTATATCTGCAAACATATGGAGACTGAAAACAGGCAGCAATTACTAAAAACTGTAAGTATATTTGTGTGGCTTTTAGTTTTTTCACATATCAGCAGAATAACCTGCCAGTGTGTGTAGAGAATCCAGCCGGACAGAACAGAAGAGCAGCACCAGACATCTTGTGTTTCTGCGAGAGCTCACATGTGCTGGCCAGGAGGCAAGATACAGCGCTAGACTGATGCGCTACAGGACTGAAGGGAGCAGTTCTCACCCACACTCCAGTGGCCGTGATGTTAATACATCTCTGCATTATTGCTTCCTGCGTCGCCAGAATAAGATATATGGCGTAATACATCTTCTCCCATATGCTTAGTGTCCCCAAGATGGTAAAAGTGTATTCAAACTATACATATTAGGAAGTGGTTTGCGCATCAGGGAGCAACTTTCCCACAATGTAACCCCGAAAAGAGCTTTCCAAGAAAGAGCAGACCACTCTGGAGAAAACAAATGGGATGATTAGTTAGAGGATTGATTTTGGTACTTACCGATAAATCCCTTTTTGGGACGCCATAGGGAACACTGGCACAACTTCAAGACTGTGGGATGATAATGGTGGCTTACAGGGAGCTGGCACTTTAAAATAATCTAAGACGTGAAACAGGAACCTCACCCCTCTATCATCCCTCACTTATGGGGAACAAGAGGATAGAAACTATACGAGGGAAGAGACAACAATTAAACACGACAGAACATAGAAGGCAAGAGAACAGCGACGGGCAGGCAGTGTCCCCTATGGCTTCCGAAAAAGGGATTTATCAGTAAGCATCAAAATCCTCCTTTTGCTGTCAGCCACTAGGGGGACACTGGCACAACTTCAAGACTGTGGGGACATTCCAAAGTTTCCCCCCTGGGTGGGGAGATCGCTGAGGTACTTGCAAAACAAGACTGTCAAACCGTGAAGATAAAGCCGCAAAGCTACCAAACTTGTAGCATTTAGCAAACGTAGTGTTCACGCTAGGCTGTTTTAGCCTGCCCGATTTTTAAAGGGCAAAATCCGCCCTGCCCTTTCTGCAGTGTCCTGCTAGAACAGCCGCCCGCTTCCTGCCCTCCCAGCGCGTAAAGATGCCGTGCGCATGCGCGTGGCATCCATTCACGCTGTGAGAGAGCTTGGGGGAAGCCCAGCACCTATGCACGCCCCCAACAGTGACGCCGCCGGCCGCCCACGCCCCATAGTCTCTGGGCTGAACCGTCCACTTTTATTATGTAAAATTACCACGCCCCTTTTTCGACGCACGTGGCACACGCTTGTGCCCCTCACAGTCCGGCGCCCTGCCCAAATCCTAGAGTGAACACTAAAACGTATGAATACTAGACCAAGTGGCTGCTCGACAGAGTTGAGACGTTGTAGCTCCTCTACTAGCAGACCATGAAGACCCAACTTAGCACAGAGTGGGCAGCAATGGATACTGGAGGTCGATTAAACTGGTGGAGATAGGCCTGATGAATAGTCAACTTGATCCAGCGGGCCAGTATCTGCTTAGTAGCAGGCCACCCGCGACAAGGGACATCATAAAGCACGGATAAAGAATCAGGCTTCCTTAAAGGCACAGTCCGTAATACTTAGACCTTCAAGGTTTTCACTATATCCAGAGAGGAAGGTGTCCCAGAATCATTCTGCAAAGATGGAACCACAAAAGGGTGATTGATATGAAAATCCGACACTACCTTGGGAAGGAAAGAGGCATGTGTTCTCAATTCCGCCCGTTCAGGATGATAAATCAAGAAGGGAGGTCTGCAAGACAAGGCACATAATTCAGAGACCCTCCGGCCAGAAGCTATGGCTAGTAGAAAAGCAGTAATCAAAGTATATTTAAGGTCTGCTTCTTCCAAAGGTTCAAAACAGGGTGACTGTAGAAAATACAGCACCAGATTTAAATCCCTAGGAGCTGTAGGTGGAACAAACTGAGGTTGTATCCGTAGAACACCTTGTAGACAGGAGCGCTAGGCATTTCTGGGGGGAAAATAAATTAATAAATAAGATAAGATACCTGAACCTTTAGGGATCTTAGGCGTAGTCCAGAATCCAACCCTGTTTGAAGAAACCGTAAGAGACGAAAAGAATCCAATGGAAATACTCTTTGATCACAGCAAGATAGAGAGATTAGATAGATAGATAGGATAGATAGATAGATAGATATAAAATCACCGTATGCGATGGTAATGGACAGCCGTAACCGGGGGATTCATGCCCGCAACATTGTGGGGATCACACATTCTGGAATCCCTTTTCATTTCAGGATATCTGCTTCAATAACAATCCCGTTAAACGTAGCTGTGGTAACTCTGGACGTACGAAGGGCCCTTGCTGGAGTAGATCCGGCGCAGAGGCCAAGGATCATCCGCTTAAAGAAAGCGCAGGTCTGAATACCAAGCCCTCCAAGGCCAATCTGGTGCCACCAGGATAACCGTGATTGACTTCCGTTTGATTATCTTGAGAATTTGAGACAATAGAGGGAACGGAGGAAACACATATGCTAGGTTGTACGGCCAATGCACGGCCAGGGCATCCACAGTTTCTGCTTGAGCATCCCGCGTTCTGCAGATGTATCGAGGAAGTTGATGATTGAGACGGGACGCCATGAGATCCATGTCTGGACACCCCCAGCGTAGTATCAGAGCGTCGAACACCTCTGGGTGAAGTGCCCATTCTCCCGGATGTAGATCCTGCTGGCTGAGGTAATCTGCTTCCCAACTGTCCACTCCTGGAATGAATACCGCCGAGAGAATTACTGCGTTGCTTTCTGCCCAGTGGAGAATGCATGACACCTCTCGCATCACCTGGCGACTGCGAGTACCGCCTTGTTTGTTTACATACGCTACGGCAGCCGCGTTGTCCGATTTAACTTTTACCGCCTTGAATCGAAGAATGTGCGCGGCTTATACCAGTGCATTGTAGATCGCTCTCAGTTCCAACACATTTATTGGCAACAGTGATTCCTGTGGAGACCAGTAGCCCTGAAGATGGGAGTCCAACACAACCGTGCCCTATCCCCTGAGGCGGAGATCCATCGTGAGGAGGGTCCAGTCCAATACACCGAACTGCCTGCAGTGAGATTGTGCAGCTGGAGCCACCAAAGAAGCGAAAGTCTTGTCTCTGGAGTTAGACGAACTGTCGAAGGTGTAGGCGAGACCCCGACCATTGATGTAACAGGTCCAGCTGGAAAGGACGTGAGTGAAAATGGCCAAACTCCATAGTTTTGAAAGCAGCTACCATCTTACCAAGCAGACGAATGCATAAATGGACAGATACCAGTCGTGTCCCGAGAACAACCTGGACCAGTTTCTGTATACTCAGAACTTTGTCCTATGGCAGAAACTCTGTACGTTGGTGTCCATGATCACACCGATAAACTGGAGACACTGACGGCGGGGAGAGGAGGTATGGGTGACGATTCTGTGGTGGACGCAGGCGCCGCACAGTAGAGGACGCTGGATGCGGCACTAATTCCCCCTCGCTGTGTACTGTCAGCGCGACAGTACAGAGGGGATCACGCTAACCGCAGTCAGTAATAACTGAGAGGAGGGGAGGGAAGGCAGGGCCCAGCTGCTGTGCTGCCACACAGTGCCCCTAGACGGAGCTCACTCACCCTACCGGATGCCTGATGATGCGGTCTGCTTGGGAGAAAAAGAGCGCTTCTCTGTTAAGCGCTGATCTCCTTGTGTAGCTTGGCGCTGTTGGTGTGTGACCCGGACCCCACTTCTCTCAATAAGTGGCAAAGGGTTGCTGAGGCGGAGGGAACCAAGTCCCTTGAAATACATAAATAAAAAGTAAAATAAAAGTAGTAACTGAGCTGGAGCTCAGTCAGCAGTGACCGGCTCGCTCGGCACAAATTCAATTTTCACACAAAATCAAAACGGAGGGATGATGGGGGATAGAGGGGGAGGAGCCTGTTTCACTTCTTAGATTATTTAAAGTGCCAGCTACCTGTAAGCCACCATCATCACCCCACAGTCTTGAAGTTGTGCCAGTGTCCCATAGTGGCTGATAGAAAAATGTGCGTATTCAATTGGTCCATTTACAAGATGCTCTTGTCATTCAATATCAAACTAATATGGGAACATAGCTCCACCACCCCCACAAGCTCCCCCAGGCACAACCATGCTGAGCTCTGCGTGTGCAGCAGGGGGGACTGATCCAATGTTACTTGTGCTTTCCTGTAAGGTGAAGGGGCAAGGCTATGCTGTGTGTGTGGGGGAAATGGGGGTCATCTTTTGGCACTGGGGGTGGGTAGGGATTGCGGTCCATCAATAATGATTTGTTTTTCTTGACTGGGGGGTGGGGTAGATATATTTAAAACAAATTAAATGTATGGCGACCCATGGGGAGGAGCAAGGTTTATTGACACGGGGTGAGGGTAGTGGCTGGGACACTTTAAAAAATAAGATTTTACTCACCGGTAAATCTATTTCTCGTAGTCCGCAGTGGATGCTGGGGACTCCGTAAGGACCATGGGGATTAGCGGCTCCGCAGGAGACTGGGCACAACTAAAGAAAGCTTTAGGACTATCTGGTGTGCACTGGCTCCTCCCACTAAGACCCTCCTCCAGACCTCAGTTAGGATACTGTGCCCGGAAGAGCTGACACAATAAGGAAGGATTTTGAATCCCGGGTAAGACTCATACCAGCCACACCAATCACACCGTATAACTCGTGATACTATACCCAGTTAACAGTATGATAACAACTGAGCCTCTCAACAGATGGCTCAACAATAACCCTTTAGTTAGGCAATAACTATATACAAGTATTGCAGACAATCCGCACTTGGGATGGGCGCCCAGCATCCACTACGGACTACGAGAAATAGATTTACCGGTGAGTAAAATCTTATTTTCTCTAACGTCCTAAGTGGATGCTGGGGACTCCGTAAGGACCATGGGGATTATACCAAAGCTCCCAAACGGGCGGGAGAGTGCGGATGACTCTGCAGCACCGAATGAGCAAACTCTAGGTCCTCCTCAGCCAGGGTATCAAACTTGTAGACTCTTGCAAGAGTGTTTTAACCCGACCAAGTAACAGCTCGGCAAATTTGTAAAGCAGAGACCCCTCCTCGGGCAGCCGCCCAAGAAGAGACCACTTTCCTCGTGGAATGGGCTTTCAAAGATTTAGGGTGCGGCATTCCAGCCGCAGAATGTGCAAGTTGAAACGTGCTACAGATCCAGCGAGCAATATAGTCTGCTTAGAAGCAGGAGCACCCAGCTTGTTGGGTGCATACAGGAGAAATAGCGAGTCAGTTTACCTGACTCCAGCCGTCCTGGAAACATACTTTTCAGGGCCCTGACTACGTCCAGAAACTTGGAATCCTCCAAGTCCCAAGTAGCCGCAGGCACCACAATAGGTTGGTTCACATGAAAAACTGATACCACCTTAGGAAGGAATTGGGAACGAGTCCTCAATTCCGCCTTATCCATATAAAATACAGATAAGGGCATTTGTATGACAAAGCCGCCAATTCCGATACACGCCTGGCCGACGCCACGGCCCACAGCATGACCACTTTCCACGTGAGGTATTGTAGCTCCACGGATTTAAGTGGCTCAACCCAATGCGACTTCAGGAAATCCAACACCACGTTGAGATCCCACGGTGCCACTGGAGGCCCAAACGGGGGCTGACTATGCAGCACTCCCTTAACAAAGTCCGAACTTCAGGCAGTGAAGCCAGTTCTATTTTGGAAGAAAATCGATAGAGCCGAAATCTGGACCTTCATGGAACCCAATTTTAGGCCCATAGTCACCTCTGACTGTAGGAAGTGCAGAAATCGACCTAGCTGAAATTTCTCCTTTGGGGCCTTCCTGGCCTCACAGCACGCAACATATTTCCACCATATGCGGTGATAATGGTTTGCGTTCACTTCTTTCCTAGCTTTAAATAGTGTAGGGATAACTTCCTCCGGAATGCCCTTTTCCTTCAGGATCCGGCGTTCAACCACCATGCCGTCAAACGCAGCCGCGGTACGTCTTGGAACAGACAGGCCCCCTGCTGCAGCAGGTCCTGTCTGAGCGGCAGAGGCCATGGGTCCTCTGAGATCATTTCTTGGAGTTCTGGGTACCAAGCTCTTCTTGGCCACCCGGAACAATGAGTATAGTTCTTACTCCTCTCATTATTATTCTCATTACCCTGGGTATGAGAGGCAGAGAAGGGAACACATACACCGACTGGTACACCCACGGTGTTACCAGAGAGTCCACAGCTATCGCCTGAGGGTCCCTTGACCTGGCGCAGTATTGTAGCTTTTTGTTGAGGCGGGACGCCATCCTGTCCACCTGTGGCCTTTCCCCACGGTGTACAATCATTTGGAAGACTTCTGGATGAAGTCCCCACTCTCTCGGGTGGAGGTCGTGTCTGCTGAGAAAGTCTGCTTCTCAGTTGTCCACTCCGGGAATGAACACTGCTGACAGTGCTAACACATGATTTTCCGCCCATCGGAGAATCCTTGTGGCTTCTGCCATCGCCATCCTGCTTCTTGTGCCGCCCTGTCGGTTTACATGAGCGACCGCCGTGATGTTGTCTGACTGGATCAGCACCGGCCGGTGTTGAAGCAGGGTCTAGTCTGACTTAGGGCATTGCAAATGGCCCATAGTTCCAGAACATTTATGTGTAGGGAAGTCTCCTGACTTTTCCATAGGCCTTGGAAGTTTCTTCCCTGTGTGACTGCCTCCCAGCCTGGAAGGCTGGCATCCGTGGTCACCAGGACCCAGTCCTGTATGCCGACTCTGCGGCCCCCTAGAAGATGAGCACTCTGCAGTCACCACCACAGCGACACCCTGGCCCTTGGAGACAGGGTTATCCGCCGATGCATCTGAGGATGCGACCCGGACCACTTGTCCAACAGATCCCACTGGAAGATCCTTGCATGGGACTTGGCAAATGGAAATTCTTCGTAAGAAGCTACCATCTTTCCCAAGGCTCGCGTGCATAGATGCACCGATACCTGTATTTGTATTAGGAGGTCTCAGTCTAGAGACGCCAACTCCTTGGACTTCTCCTCCGGGAGCAACCCTTTTTATCCTGTTCTGTGTCCAGAACCATATCCAGGAACAGTAGACGCGTCGTAGGAACCAGCTGCGACTTTGGAATATTCAGAATCCAGCCGTGCTGTTGTAGCACTTCCCGAAATAGTGCTACTCCGACGAACAACTGCTCCCTGGACCTCGCCTTTATAAGGAGATCGTCCAAGTACGGGATAAGTACTTCGGCCATTACCTTGGTAAATACCCTCGGTGCCGGGGACAGACCAACGGCAACGTCTGGAATTGGTAATGACAATCCTGTACCACAATTTTAAGGTACACCTGGTGACGAGGGTAAATAGGGACATGCAGGTAAGTATCCTTGATGTCCAGTGATACCCTGAAATTTTTCCAGGCTTGCAATAATCGCCCTGAGCGATTCCATTTTGAACTTGAACCTTCGTATATAAGTGTTCAAGGATTTCAATGTTAGAATGGGTCTCACCGAACCGTCTGGTTTCGGTACCACAACATTTTGGAATAGTAACCCCGGCCTTGTTGAAGGAGGGGTACCTTGATTTCACCTGCTGGAAGTACAGCTTGTGAATTGCCGCCAGTACTACCTTTCTCCGAGGGCAGCAGGCAAGGCTGATGTGAGGCAACGGTGAGGGGGAGTCGTCTCGAACTCCAGCCTGTATCCCTGTGATACTACTTGCAGAACCTAGGGATCCACCTGTGGGCAAGCCCACTGATCCCTGCAGTTCCCGAGACGCGCCCCCACCGCACCTGTCCCCACCTGTGGAGCCCCAGCGTCATGCGGTGGACTCAGAGGAAGCGAGGGAAGATGATTTGATCCTGGAACTGGCTGACTGGTGCAGCTTTTTCCTTCTTCCCTTGTCTCTGTGCAGAAAGGAAGCGCCTTTGACCCGCTTGCTTTTCTGAAGCCAAAAGGACTGTATCTGAAAATACGCTGCTTTCTTAGGCTTTTGTGAGGAAACCTGAGGTAAAAAAATTTCTTCCCAGCTGTTGCTGTGGATACGAGGTCCCAGAGACCATCCCCAAACAATTCCTCACCCTTATAAGGCAGAATCTCCATGTGCCTTTTAAATGCAGCATCACCTGTCCACTGCCGGGTTTCTACTACCCTCCTGGCAGAATGGACATTGCATTAATTCTGGATGCCAGCCGGCAAATATCCCTCTGTGCATCCTTTATATATAAGACAACGTCTTAAATATGCTCAATGTTAGCAAAATATTATCCCTGTCTTAGCGTATTAATATTATCTGACAGGGTGTCCGACCACGCTGCAGCAGCACTATCTATGCTAAGGCAATTGCAGGTTTCAGTATATAACCTGAGTGTGTAAATACAGACTTCAGGATCGCCACCTGCTTTTTATCAGCAGGTTCCTTCAAGGTGGCCGTATCCTAAGACGGCAGTGCCACCTTTTGACAAACGTGTGAGCGCCTTATCCACCCTAAGGGATATCTCCCCACGTGACCTATCCTCTGGCGGGAAAGGGTACGCCATCAGTAACTTTTTAGAAATTACCAGTTTCTTATCGGGGGAAACCACGCTTCTTTACACACTTCATTCATTCATCTGATGGGGGAACAAAACAGTGGCTGTTTTTTCTCCCCAAAAATAAAACCCCTTTTATGTGGTATTTGGGTTCATGTCAGAAATGCGTAACACATTTTTTCATTGCCGAGATCATGTAACGGATGTTCCTAGTGGATTGTGTATATGTCTCAACCTCGTCGACACTGGAGTCAGACTCCGTGTCGACATCTGTGTCTGCCATCTGAGGTAACGGGCGTTGTTTGAGTCCCTGATGGCCTTTGAGACGCCTGGGCAGACGCGGGCTGAGAAGCCGGCTGTCCCACAGCTGTTACGTCATCCAGCCTTTTATGTGAGTTGACACGGTCGGTTAATACCTTCCACCTATCCATCCACTCTGGTGTCGGCCCACAGGGGGCGACATCCCATTTATTGGCCTCTGCTCCGCCTCCACGTAACCTTCCTCATCCAACATGTCGACACAGCCGTACCGACACACCGCACACACACAGGGAATGCTCTGACTGAGGACAGGACCCCACAAAGTCCTTTGGGGAGACCGAGAGAGAGTATGCCAGCACACACCAGAGCGCTATATAATGCAGGGATTAACACTATAACTGAGTGATTTTTCCCCAAATAGCTGCTTGTATACATATATTGCGCCTAAATTTAGTGCCCCCCCTCTCTTTTTAACCCTTCGAGCCTGAAAACTACAGGGGAGAGCCTGGGGAGCTGTCTTCCAGCTGCACTGTGAAGAGAAAATGGCGCCAGTGTGCTGAGGGAGAAGCCCCGCCCCCTTTTCGGCAGACTTTCTCCCGCTTTTTCTGTGATACTGGCAGGGGTAATTTTACATCTATATAGCCTCTGGGACTATATATGATGTATATTTTGCCAGCCAAGGTGTTATTTATTGCCCTCAGGGCCCCCCCCCCCAGCACACATCAGTGACCGAAGTGTGAGGTGTACATGAGGAGCAATGGCGCACAGCTGCAGTGCTGTGCGCTACCTTGGTGAAGACCGAAGTCTTCTGCCGCCGATTTTCCGGACCTTCTTCGTGCTTCTGGCTCTGTAAGGGGGACGGCGGCGCGGCTCCGGGAACGAACACCAAGGTCGGGTCCTGCGGTCGATCCCTCTGGAGCTAATGGTGTCCAGTAGCCTAAGAAGCCCAAACTACCACCTGTTAGGTAGGTTCGCTTCTTCTCCCCTTAGTCCCTCGCTGCAGTGAGTCTGTTGCCAGCAGATCTCGCTGAAAATAAAAAAACCTAAATGTACTTTCTTTCTAGGTGCTCAGGAGAGCCCCTAGTGTGCATCCAGCTCGGCCGGGCACAGGAATCTAACTGAGGTCTGGAAGAGGGTCTTAGTGGGAGGAGCCAGTGCACACCAGGTAGTCCTAAAGCTTTCTTTAGTTGTGCCCAGTCTCCTGCGGAGCCGCTAATCCCCATGGTCCTTACGGAGTCCCCAGCATCCACTTAGGACGTTAGAGAAAAGGTAAAGATGATGATGATGAAGGCCGAGCAAATAAATGCTACCTTAAGACCACATCTTTCTCCCTTACCTTTTGAATTATGCAGCAGAACAGTAACAAGAATACAAGGTAATATGAATAATGCCAAGAGAAATGTACACATGTGCAGACAAGAAGTAGTTGAAAAATGACCCTGACTAATAATTAAAAAAAAAGTAGAGGATCACATGCTGCACCGAATCAGAATAATGCAACTCTTTGTTTTTTTTTAATGATCTCCATATTTAATAAGTGGCCAAACCAATGCAAGTCTGTTAACTTTAAAGCCATGTTTCCTTTAAATCAATGTTAATGTGGCTGCATTCTAACACATTTTTAATCGCATGGATCTTGAAATACAAGCCACCTAACATAACAAGGGTATAATTTTGCATCCCTCTGTGCTCAAGACTAAGCGAGGCCATAAACGCATAAGCCACTTTAACAATGATAACACTGTCAATGGCTGTAACTTGTACATATCCAAACAAACCAGTAGCAATGTTTTTATTTTATCAGTTTCATTATAACTATCCATGCAGCTTTGTGACCATACATGGAGAGTAAAGTACCCACTACGTCTAACAGTCTCAGTGTGCACCAGAGAAGCATGTTTTATGTTTAAAAACACCAGTGAAGAGAATGTACCTGATAATTAACATCAGCTCCATTGTTGACTAGCAGCTCTAGGCACAGTGCCCCATTTGTGGAAACGGCAGCAAAGTGCAAGGGGGTGAAGCCCTTCTCATTGGGCTGATTGACATTAGAGCCATTGTTGACCAGTTCGATGGCCACAGCATCCTGACCCATGTAACAGGCAATGTGCAGGGCAGTGTTTCCAAAGCAATTCGGTTCATCTATCTGTTTGGAGACAGTTTAGATTTAGAGCAAAGGAAAAATAAAATAAACCAACTGTATTTAAATTCTGTATTCTGAGTGTACATTCTTTATATAGAAACATGAAGATTATAGTTGTCTAAATGTATCATTAAAAGGAGAAACAAGTCTAAAGGAACTTTTCATGTCAGGCCTTGTTATTTTGCAGTTTTTGATTTTTAAAGTACCTACAAGAAAAACGTCAGCAATCAGAAATAAAAATGTCACTCTATACATCTTCTGTCTTACCTCCACACCCAGCTTCAACAAATACTTCACAATATCAATCCTTCCGCTTGAAGCAGCTGCATGGAGGGGTGTATAACCGTTCTTATCCTTTGACATGGCATCTGCTCCCTGAGATATCAGCAGCTTTGTAATCTCCAGGTGTCCTGAAAAGCATCAAGACCATGGGTCAAATGCAATCGGGTGCAGGAATTTCACAGTCCAAAGATTCCAGCAAGTTAGGGGAGGTAATGTTTAGCAAGGCAAAACATGGCAGGTTTTTCCTTACTAAACATTGCAGCTTTAAATTAATCTGCCAACGCCTTGAAATGTCTGAACTTTCAGATCCCACATCCCATTACAAATGGCCCCATATACACACACAAGAACCACAGAAACATGTCACTAGTTACTCCTTTCTCAGATATCGTTTGATAAAAAAAAACATACAGCATCTGTAAAAAATAAACGTTAAGCTATAGTACATTTTGCGGCTATTATCTAAAGAAAGTAATGCACCACAAATAGATCTAAGTTATGTGGACAAATGTAGGCCAGGATTGCAGTTACACTTACCCAGGTAAGATGAATACATTATGGGGTGCCGGTCCTTTTTATCACAAATGCTATGGTGCGCCCTCCTGTTCAGCAGCATTACAACAATCTGAAAAGTATGAATAAGTTATTACCGAGGAACTAGCACAATATGTACTCATGGTTCCTTGTGAGCTTCTTTAGCCACCCTGCACCCCTTATGTTTATAATATCAGATGCAGCAGGAAGTCAGAAGACGTTGGTTTCCAAATGTGGAAATATGCTAGTATCACACAGTGGTAATTTGTGATGTGCTATCACGGTGACCAGTGCTTTGTATAAATACATACCTCTATACTGCCACTGAGAACAGCATGATGGAGTACAGTACGCCCTGTGCGATCCGCTGTGTTGACATTTTTCATCTGCCCCATTAAGGTCTCCGCACATTTAATAGCTCTGTTAGCAACAGCTGCATGTAGGGGAGTCTGCCAGTTCTTGTCCCGAGCATTGACGTCCGCAGAGTGCTTTACCAGGAGGGAGATTGCTCTCTAAATGGTGCACAAAATGATTAAGTGTCAAACGCCTGACTAGTACAATCCACTCATAATACAGTTTATGATGACCTGAATAAAGGAGGGAGGGGGGGGGACAAAAAAAAAAAAACACACATACACAACAACCAAACAAAAAAAACAAAAAAAAAAGGAACCATAAACACTAAATTCTAATGTGACGTTGAATGATTTACATAAAAGGCCGGGTTTAGAAAACAAATTGTAAAAACCACACATTTAGTGGAATGTATAATGCCCACATCCTGTAAGGTGCAATTGGTTTTACTCTACATCCTCCGGAATAATAAAGTTAGTCATTTGATGGCTGTTTAATAATTTTCCATAAACGCAAAGGTCTTTCCCCGACACCTGGAAGACAAGATGGCCAATATAACAGAATCTACCTCATTTCGTGCAGCCGCAGCTCGGTGCAAGGGAGTAAGCCAGAGTGAATCCTTTGCATTAACATTAGCACCTAAAGAAGAAAACCAGTATTACTTTTGCAATAAACTGCTAAATTACGCCAAGACAAACTGCAAGATCACCCATACTAGAACAGATTCACTACCCACGTCATTAACTTGGTTGTATGAACAGGGTTTTAAAATAGATGCACTGAAATCTACAGTAATTTTGTGTAAATTTGATTTGCCGGAGATCCCTAATCGGTGTTGAAGAACGTTGGTCTCTCTTTTGTGGCTTCCCAGCCCCTCTCAGTATGACACTGCTTCTGTCACATGCAGTTCTGTCCACACTAACAAAAAGACAAATTGAGAGACCACTGCATCCCACAAGAAACGCTTGCTCCTATGCTGAAACATCTGCTGCTGTGAACATTTTGATAGAATTGGCTATAGGTAGTTAGATCTGTGAACGCCACCAACGCTTTTGTATATATTTTTTTTTTTTATTTTTTTTTTATTTTTTAAAGGATCGTAGCCGAATTTAAAACCAATGTCAATGAATCCAGACTATTCTTACCTGACTGTATTAATAGTTCCATAACTGGCGTGTCTCCTAAGTAGGCAGCAGCATGTAGGGGAGTGCGTCTCTCTTGGTCCTGTTAAAATGATCAAATAAAAGATGAGAGCAAGGAGAAACCATACAGCTGTGGAGTAACCTGTGTGAGAGCTTTGTTTCAGAAACCATAGCAATAACAAAAAAAAACAGAAAATAAGAAGTCCTCTCTAGCACAAATGGAGCCACGGGAACACCGCAGCAATATCTAAATGCGCACACAATCCTAAATCATATACTTTTCAGTGGAAATACAAACCGAAAAGACTGAAGCTGATTAATGTGTTTATACTGCATTCTATTAAAAAGTTAATTATTAATATAAGGTCATGTAGTCATGGACACTAAAGCGGATACACATTATAAAATTATCCGTCCAATCTTTCTGGTTGGGACGAAAGCCTGGTAATATATGGGAGCAGATACCAATTGACCATTTGCTTCCAAACACTGGAAAACAACAAAAATGGTCACTCAGACAAAGTGGGTAAATTCATTTGATGTAACCAATTTATTCTAACAAGTGTTGATCATTTTCCAGCTTTGGGAGCAAATGGTTGATCGTAATTTGCTCCCATACATTACCAGATAAACTTAGTGTGTATCCAGCTTTAGAAGAAGCTTCCACAACATTAACACCTACAAGGTTTTGTATATAGGATCCTGCAGAAAGAATCCTGGGGGGGGGGGGGGGGGGGGGAAGAGAGAGAGAGAGAGAGAGAGAGAGAGAGAGAGAGAGAGAGAGAGAGAGAGAGAGAGAGAGAGAGAGAAAGGCCACCACAAGAAACACTCAAGGATGACCAAGCATTCCCTCCCCCTCCCTTCCCAGACATAATCAGAGACCTCTACATTTAGAGACCTCTACAAGGTCCTTGAAGGAGAAGATACGGACGCAGTCGCAGGCGATAAGGTTCCTCGGACATCATGCTACATAGAAGAGTGTACCATTGCCGCCGAGGCCAATCTGGTGTGATGAGAATGACTGGCAGTCCCTCTCGACGAATTTGTTGAAGCAGCCGCGGAAGTCGAGGTATAGGAGGAAATACATAACCCAGCTGGAACCTCCAAGGAGCTACTATGGCATCGACCAACTATGCCTGAGGATCCTGAGACCGAGACCCTTACTGATGTAATTTTTTGTTGAGATCGATGTCAGGATTTCCCCACCGAAACACCAGTGAGAGGAACACCTCCTGATGAAGTTCACATTCGCCTGGATGAACTGTGTGGCAGCTGAGGAAATCCGCTTCCCAGGTGTTCACTCCCGGTATGTGGACTGCTGAAATGGCTGGATTCTATGACTCCGCCCAGTTGAGAATATGAGATACCTCCTTCATGGCTCTCCAACTACAAGTTCCGTCCTGCTAGTTGATGTATGCCACTGTGGTGGCATTGTCCGATTGAATGCGTACTGGCTGACCCTGTACAACAAACTGCACTTGAGCCAGTGCATACCGGATTGTCCTCAATTCCAGAATATTTATCTGAAGGGACAATTTCTGAGTGGTGCAGAGACCTTGGAAATGGTGATCTTAAAAAACTGCTCCCCAACTGGTGAGGCTGGTGTCTGTGGTTAACACTATCCAGGACCAAATGGTGAAGGGAGCCCCCTTGGACAGATTGGAACTCCGAAGCCACCACAGAAGAGATTGCCTGGTCTGGACCAATAACCGAAAAAGCTGCACATCCAGGTTTTGTCCCGTCCACGACCAAAGTCTGAGAAGTTGAGCATGAAGAAGCAGAGCACTGAATCTGGCATACAGCACCGCCTCGAATGTTGCCACCATTTTGCCCAACACCTGCATGCATTTGAGCACTGAAACCAGAGGTAGCTGCAAGAGAATTCATATCCATGACTGCAGATCCTGAACTTTGTCCTTGGGTAGGAACACCCTCTGATTCCTGGTGTTGAAGGGGAGACCCAGAAAAATCATCTCCTGGGACGGAAGGAGTGATGATTTTGGTAGATTCACTATCCACCTAAAGGAGAATAGAGTGGTTACTATGAGTGTCAAATGTTGGTGGAGAAGTGACTCTGATGGAGCTTTCAGTAACAGGTCGTCCAGGTACGGAGTAATATTTACTCCCTTACATCTCAATACCGCAACCATGTGAGCCATTATCTTTGTGAACACGCGAGGTACCGTAGACAGGCCGAATGGGAGAGCCTGAAATTGAAGATGACAAGAGTCTAATGCAAATCGCGTGTAAGTACGCGTCTTTTATATCTATGGAAGCCAAAAACTTGTTCGCTTCCATGGCACTAATGATTGAACAAATGGATTCCATCTTGAATTTTTCTACTGTAGGGTATGGATTTATACACTTGAGGTTGAGAATTGGTCGAAACACACCGTCCGGTTTCTTTACAAGAAAAAAACTGGAGTAAAATCCGTGACCATGTTAGCGAGACGGAAACAAAAGAACTACTCCATTTTCTAAAAGTAAGGAAACTGACAGGATCAGAAGGAAGGGGAGTGATGAAAAATCGGTTGGGAGGTGTTTCCTCGAGGTCTAGTATATATCATCTTGAAAGCACCCCAGTTACCCAACGATCCAGGCTGGATTGGGGCCACTGGTCTCTGAATTAAAGTAGACGGGCCCCAACCACCAATAAATTCCCCTGAAGCCTTGCACCGTCATGCGGCAGGCTTGTCGGCAGTCTTGGCGGAAGGTCTACGGGTTGACCGATTTCCTCTACCTCAGAATGTTCCTCTATGAGTGAATCTAGAGAAAATCTGAGAGGACTGGAAGCTGCCTCTGCCTTGGGTGCGAAAGGACCGAAACTTTGTAGGTTTTGTCTTTTGAGCGGCTACTGGAAGAAAGGGACTTTTGCCCCCTGTGGTATTCAAAATAATTTTTGTAAACTCAGAGACAAACAGAAATTCCCCTTCAAAGGGACCGGCAGTCATGGTCTGCTTGGAATCAGAGTCTGCATTCCACGCACGAAGCCAGAGTGATCGTCTAGCTGTAACCGCCAGCACAGACACCCTAGATTGGAGAGAAACAGAATCCAAAAGGGGCCTCGCCTGCATAAGTGAGTGCTTTGGCAATCTATTCTGCTAATTGAATAGCCTCCGAAGGATCATCAGACTACATACCAGTGACTACCCTTGCAAGCCAGTCATCCACAGCTTTAAGGACCCAAGCACTTCCAAGGATAGGTCATAATAAAATACCAGAGAAAGTAAAAATAGTTTTAAGGACTGCATCAGTCTTCCTATCGGTTGCATCTTTTAAAGAGACCGATTGTACAGACAGAATGTCCGTCGCCTTGGCCAGATGTGTAATAGGAGCATCGACCCTAGGGGGTGTTTCCCAAGGTTTTGTATCTTGTTCAATAAAAGGATATAAATATCTTAGCTTTTCAGGAGCCAAAAATTTAGAATCTAGTTTAAGCCAGGCCTCCTTCAAAATATCCCCAAAATGAGAATACGAGAATAGAGCGACCCATCTCTTTTGTCGCTTAAATATAAGTTATGGTAAGAAGTTACCATTGATAACGGAATTTCTCCTAAGTCCACAGGATGCACAGGATAAAATTGGGAAATGATGAAGTGACAGCGGATTTGCACCAATCAGTCAAAGCTTTTCGGCCTCCCAGCATGTAAGGGCCCGTCCATATATTCCTGGCTCAGGCAAACCAGTTGTATTCCCAAAGCTCAAGGCAGAAGCATCATAGATAGGCCTAATCAGGCGAGAAGAACACACACACACACACACACACACACACACACCCTTCCGTACAAGAAGGTAGAGGTTAGTGAGCAAAAGGATCCTCAAATCAGGTGCGTCAGGGTGGGATTCCTGTGGACTTAGGAGAAATATCGTTATGAACGGTAAGTACTTACCATAACGTATATATTTCTCCGGCAGGGTTCACAGGATAACATTGGGATTTCCCAAAGCAATTTAGTGGTGGGGGCGCTCCTGATTGGACAGGAGAATCCTTCAGCGTCGTGAGAGGCAAAGGTATCCATGGCATAATGTCTAATGAATGTGTTCATGGAAGGCCTTCCATATCTGTTCTGCTGAAACACCACGTTGTGCTGCCCAAGATAGACCTACCTTACGAGTAGAGTACAGCAGAGACATTAGCCCGAACACAGAGATCAGCTTGAGAATATGCTTCTGAAATAGTCATCCGAAGCCACCTTGATAGCGTCTGCTTATCAGCAGGCCATCCTCTTGTGAAATCCGTAGAGAACGAAGAGAGAATCCGTCTTTCTGATGGCACTGGTACGATCCACGTAGATCCTTAAGGTACGGACCACGTCCAGCGATGCATCTCCTACAGAAAGGCACGGTTCCTGGAAAGCCGGGACTACAATTTCTTTGCTAAGATGAAATTTAGACACCACCTTGGGAAGATACCCAGATTTAGTTCTAAGAAACTCCCTATCTGGATAAAAGATCAGAAATGGAGGAAGACATAACAATGCCCCTAAATCTGATACTCTCCTAGCTGACGCCATGGCCAGTAGAAAGAGAACTTTAGCCGTCAACCATTTAAGATCCACTTTATTAAGTGGTTCAAATGGGGCAACTTGAAAGGCATTTAGGACTAAATTTAAAGTCCCAAGGCACTGTAGGAGGAACAAAAGAAGGTTGATTGCGCAGCACTCACTGGAAAAAAAGTATGTACAGCCTGTAAGTTGGCAATTCTCTTTTGGAACCATACAGACAACGCTGAAACTTGCACTCTCAAGGAAGCCACCTTCAAACCTTTATCCATTCCTGCCTGAAGGAATGCCAAGAACCTAGAAACTCTGAATGACCTAGGGTCCATTTTCCGTTCACTGAATGTATATTCAATGAATATAGGTTTGCCATTTTCGGTGATAAATGAGAGCTGAGGAAGGTTTCCTTGCTCTGAGCATTGTTTGAATTACCTGTTGTGAGAATCCTCTTTACTTCAGGATAGAGGTTTCAAGAGCCACGCCATCAAAGACAGTCGATCCAGATGTCTGTGATAACAAGGAACCTGCATCAGTAGATCTGGACGTTGAGGGAGCAGAAGTTGAGCACCCATTGACATTCTCTGCAGATCTGTGTACCAATGCCTTCTGGGCAAAGCCGGAGCTATTTGTATCATGGCACCCTTTCCTTGCTTTATCTCTCACCACCCTGGGTAATAAGGTGATTGGAGGGAACACATAGGCCAGATGAAAATCCCATCTCACCAACAGGGCATCCACAAAGATCGCTCTGGGATCCTTTGTTCTTGACCCGTATGCGAGAACTTTGTTGTTCTGATGGGACGCCATCTGGCAACCCCCACTTGTCTACTAGAGTCTGGAATACCTCCGGGTATAGAGCCCATTCGCTTGCCTGAATGCTGTGTTGAATGAGAAAATCCGCTTCCCAGTTTAGGACTCCTGGAATGAACACTGCGGACAAGGCTGGCTGACGAAGTTCTGCCCACTTTAGTGTGTGACTTGCCTCCTTCATCTCTTTTTGGCTGCGAGTTCCTCCCTGATGGTTGAGGCACGCTACTGCCGTCGCATTGTCCGAGCGGATCTGAACTGGTTTTCTCCGAAGAATGTCCTTTGCCTGAATCAGTGCCATGTATATGGCCCAAAGTTCCAATATATTTATTGGCAGGCGACCTTCTTCCTTGGTCCATTGCCCGTGGAAACAAAACCTTCCTGACACTGCTTCCCAGCCCTGGAGACTGGCATCTGGTGTCAGAATTCCCAGTCTGATATCCAAAAGGGTCTCCCCTTGTCCAGATGGGATGTCTGTAGCCACCAGGCTAATTACCTTCTTACTTCTATCGTAAGAACCATAGTCTGTGTTTTTATCTTCTGATGCAACCCATTACATTTGGCAAGGATCAGATGCGGCAGAGGCCTCGAGTTGAACTGTGCATACTCCACCATGTCGAATATTGACACGATCAATCCCATCACATGCATTGCTGCATGAATGGATACCTTTTGAATGTGTAGCAACTCCTGAATCCTTGACTAAACCTTGGATATCTTGTTCACAGGTAAAATTACTCTAAAAGGCTTGAATCCAGTAAAGCCCCCAAGTGAGTCATCCGCTGTGACGGAACCAGAGACGATTTTACCCAATTTATGAGCCACCCGTGCCTTCGCAAGCACGTTATTGTCTGTTGCAGATGACATAGGAGCAATTCCTGCGACTGTGCCAGGACTAACAGATCGTCGAAGTATGGAAAAAATTCTTATCCCCTGCTGGCGGAGATAAGCTGCCATTACCACCATAATTTTGGTAAATAATCTGGGGGCTATGGCTAACCCAAGAGGTAGGGCCTGGAACTTAAACTGCTGTTGGGAGGATAGCGAACCTGAGATAGCACTGATGGGACAGTGCTATAGGAGCATGTAGGTAAGCATCCTGGATATCCAGGGATATCATATATTTCCCAGGCTCCATGGCCAAAATGATGGAACGTAAAGTCTCCATATGAAACCAAAAGTACCCAAATGTATTTGTTCAGCACTTTGAGATTGAGAATGGCCCGGAATGACCCATTTGGCTTCTGAACTAGAAACGGGTTGGAGTAAAAACCCTGTCCTCGTTGTGCAGGAGGAACTGGAATGATTACCCCTGACTGAAGCAATTTCTTAACTGCCTCTTTCAAAGCCCTGGCCTTCGTCTCTACCCGGGATGGGCTGGTACAAAAAAACCTTCCAGGATGGTGCTTCCTGAAGGCAAAAGCATAACCTAGAGATACCGCTTCCTGCACCCAGGCATCTGTTGTAGACTGCTGCCAGATTTGTGCAAACTGAAGAAGTCGGCCCCCCACCCTGGGATCCCCCAGGTGGAGGCCCGCACCATCAGGCTGATGGCTTATTTTCTGTAATACCAACCGGTCCTCTGGTAGCCCAATGCTTTTTAGCCATACCAGACCTGTTGTAGTGTGGATGCCTGCCATCACTTTTTCCTTTAGCTTTTCCCTGAGACCAAAAGTGTTGAAAATCTGGAACTTTAGGTTTGAATTTGTATGTGGAAGGAAACTTTACTTTCTTGGAGTCTGCTTCTGACTCCAAAATATCTGTACATTTTTTACCAAAAAGAATATCTCCAGAAAAATGCAAGGATTCCAAAACCTTCTTAGATTCTGAATCAGCATTCCACGTACATAGTCAAACTGCTCTACGAGCAGCTATTGTTGAAGCAGATGCCCTGGAAGCAATAGTACCCATATCCAATGCTGCTTCTTCCAAGAACATCACAGCCTGTTTTATATGTGCTATATGAGATTTTTGCTCTCTAGATGCTATTGAAAAATCCCCCTCCAATGCATCAGCCCAGGCAGCCACTGCCCTTGCCATCCAAGCTAAAGCCATGGCTGGACTTATGACTGCCCCAGACAGGGGAAAAAAAAAAATTGTTTTTTTTTTTAAATCCATCCACTCTCCTATCCGTGACATCATAACAATCCCCAGCTGGAAGAGGATAACTGGAATTCCATTTCGTAGGAATTCTAAATTTCTTATTGGGCGTGATTTCCGTCAGCTGATCTGACCCCGGAAACTCAGTCTTAACTGTTTCGGGACATTTAAACACAAGTGCCTTGGTTTTTAACAGGATCTGATGAATCCTGTTAGGATAGAATGGATTTCATGGCTTTAATTAACTCAGTATATCCACCGAGACGAGACCTCCTCCTCTTCGTATGCCAAAGCAGTTTATTGAGCTTTCATCCTCCAATGAATCCTCATCTGAAACATGTGTAGCCTGTGAGGATGAAGATTTACTTACCTCTGGTTTATCAGCCTGTTTTTTTTGAAAGGCTGCTGCTTGAAGTGATAAACTGCAGGTGGGAAGCTGCATGTAAGGGTTAATTGTGTAACCTATCCCTGGTACAGGAGTTGGAATCATCCGTTCAGCTATACTGGATAAAGTCTGTGCAATTGTAGCCCAAAAGGTGGATCAACCTGCACCTGAATCTGCCTTGTATTTTTCAAGAGACCCTGATGAAAGCGAAAACAATTTGATCACAAACCATCCTGAACCAGATCCTGAGAGGTTAACCCAGCTTTGCAAGTGCATGATATGAGTGTTGGTGTTGCTGTGAGTGTATCTTCCTCACCTTTGCCGCTCTTCAACATGATAAATAATGGACACTTCCACAGTGTACTACATAATTTGTGACTGTAAATAAGAATTTACTTACCGATAATTCTATTTCTCGGAGTCCGTAGTGGATGCTGGGGTTCCTGAAAGGACCATGGGGAATAGCGGCTCCGCAGGAGACAGGGCACAAAAGTAAAGCTTTCCGATCAGGTGGTGTGCACTGGCTCCTCCCCCTATGACCCTCCTCCAAGCCAGTTAGGTACTGTGCCCGGACGAGCGTACACAATAAGGGAGGAATTTTGAATCCCGGGTAAGACTCATACCAGCCACACCAATCACACCGTACAACTTGTGATCTAAACCCAGTTAACAGTATGATAACAGCGGAGCCTCTGAAAAGATGGCTCACAACAATAATAACCCGATTTTTGTAACTATGTACAAGTATTGCAGATAATCCGCACTTGGGATGGGCGCCCAGCATCCACTACGGACTCCGAGAAATAGAATTATCGGTAAGTAAATTCTTATTTTCTCTATCGTCCTAGTGGATGCTGGGGTTCCTGAAAGGACCATGGGGATTATACCAAAGCTCCCAAACGGGCGGGAGAGTGCGGATGACTCTGCAGCACCGAATGAGAGAACTCCAGGTCCTCCTTAGCCAGGGTATCAAATTTGTAGAATTTAGCAAACGTGTTTGCCCCTGACCAAGTAGCTGCTCGGCAAAGTTGTAAAGCCGAGACCCCTCGGGCAGCCGCCCAAGATGAGCCCACCTTCCTTGTGGAATGGGCATTTACATATTTTGGCTGTGGCAGGCCTGCCACAGAATGTGCAAGCTGAATTGTATTACACATCCAACTAGCAATAGTCTGCTTAGAAGCAAGAGCACCCAGTTTGTTGGGTGCATACAGGATAACAGCAAGTCAGTTTTCCTGACTCCAGCCGCCCTGGAACATATTTTCAGGGCCCTGACAACATCTAGCAACTTGGAGTCCTCCAAGTCCCTAGTAGGTGCAAGGCACCACAATAAGCTGGTTCAGGTGAAACACTGACACCACCTTAGGGAGAGAACTGGGGACGAGTCCGCAGCTCTGCCCTGTCCGAATGGACAACAGATATGGGCTTTTTTGAGAAAAAACCACCAATTTGACACTCGCCTGGTCCAGGCCAGGGCCAAGAGCATGGTCACTTTTCATGTGAGATGCTTCAAATCCACAGATTTGACTGGTTTTAAACCAATGTGATTTGAGGAATCCCAGAACTACGTTGAGATCCCACAGTGCCACTGGAGGCACAAAAGGGGGTTGTATATGCAATACTCCCTTGACAAACTTCTGGACTTCAGGAACTGAAGCCAATTCTTTCTGGAAGAAAATCGACAGGGCCGAAATTTGAACCTTAATGGACCCCAATTTGAGGCCCATAGACACTCCTGTTTGCAGGAAATGCAGGAAACGACCGAGTTGAAATTTCTTTGTGGGGCCTTCCTGGCCTCACACCACGCAACATATTTTCGCCACATGTGGTGATAATGTTGTGCGGTCACCTCCTTTCTGGCTTTGACCAGGGTAGGAATGACCTCTTCCGGAATGCCTTTTTCCTTTAGGGTCCGGCTTTCCACCGCCATGCCGACAAACGCAGCTGCGGTAAGTCTTGGAACAGACATGGTACTTGCTGAAGCAAGTCCCTTCTTAGCGGCAGAGGCCATAAGACCTCTGTAAGCATCTCTTGAAGTTCCGGGTACCAAGTCCTTCTTGGCCAATCCGGAGCCATGAGTATAGTTCTTACTCCTCTACGTCTTATAATTCTCAGCACCTTAGGTATGAGAAGCAGAGGAGGGAACACATACACCGACTGGTACACCCACGGTGTTACCAGAACGTCCACAGCTATTGCCTGAGGGTCTCTTGACCTGGCGCAATACCTGTCCCGTTTTTTGTTCAGACGGGACGCCATCATGTCCACCTTTGGTATTTCCCAACGGTTTACAATCATGTGGAAAAAACTTCCCGATGAAGTTTCCACTCTCCCGGGTGGAGGTCGTGCCTGCTGAGGAAGTCTGCTTCCCAGTTTCCATTCCCGGGATGAAACACTGCTGACAGTGCTATCACATGATTTTCCGCCCAGCGAAAAGTCCTTGCAGTTTTTGCCATTGCCCTCCTGCTTCTTGTGTCGCCCTGTCTGTTTACGTGGGCGACTGCCATGATGTTTTTCCCACTGGATCAATACCGGCTGACCTTGAAGCAGAGGTCTTGCTAAGCTTAGAGCATTATAAATGTACCCTTAGCTCCAGTATATTTATGTGGAGAAAAGTCTCCAGACTTGATCACACTCCCTGGAAATTTTTTCCTTGTGTGACTGCTCCCCAGCCTCTCGGGCTGGGCTCCGTGGTCACCAGCATCCAATCCTGAATGCCGAATCTGCGGCCCTCTAGAAGATGAGCACTCTAGAACCACCACAGGAGAGACACCCTTGTCCTTGGATATAGGGTTATCCGCTGATGCATCTGAAGATGCGATCCGAACCATTTGTCCAGCAGATCCCACTGAAAAGTTCTTGCGTGAAATCTGCCGAATGGAATTGCTTCGTAGGAAGCCACCATTTTTACCAGGACCCTTGTGCAATGATGCACTGTTTTTAGGAGGTTCCTGACTAGCTCGGATAACTCCCTGGCTTTCTCTTCCGGGAGAAACACCTTTTTCTGGACTGTGTCCAGAATCATCCCTAGGCACAGCAGACGTGTCGTCGGGATCAGCTGCGATTTTGGAATATTTAGAATCCACCCGTGCTGTTGTAGCAGTATCCGAGATAGTGCTACTCCGACCTCCAACTGTTCCCTGGACTATGCCCTTATCAGGAGATCGTCCAAGTAAGGGATAATTAAGACGCCTTTTCTTCGAAGAAGAATCATCATTTCGGCCATTACCTTGGTAAAGACCCGGGGTGCCGTGGACAATCCAAACGGCAGCGTCTGAAACTGATAGTGACAGTTCTGCACCACGAACCTGAGGTACCCTTAGTGAGAAGGGCAAATTTGGGACATAGAGGCAAGCATCCCTGATGTCCCGGGACACTATATAGTCCCCTTCTTCCTGGTTCGTTATCACTGTTCTGAGTGACTCCATCTTGATTTGAACCTTTGTAAGTGTTCAAAAAAAAATTTTTAGAATAAGTCTCACCTAGCCTTCTGGCTTCAGTACCACAATATAGTGTGGAATAATACCCCTTTTCTTGTAGTAGGAGGGGTAATTTAATTATCACCTGCTGGGAATACAGCTTGTGAATTTTTTCCCATACTGCCTCCTTGTCGGAGGGAGACCTTGGTAAAGCAGACTTCAGGAGCCTGCGAAGGGGAAACGTCTCGACATTCCAATCTGTACCCCTGGGATACTACTTGTAGGATCCAGGGGTCCTGTATGGTCTCAGCGCCATGCTGAGAACTTGTCAGAAGCGGTGGAACGCTTCTGTTCCTGGGAATGGGCTGTCTGCTGCAGTCTTCTTCCCTTTCCTCTATCCCTGGGCAGATATTATCTTATAGGGACGAGAGGACCGAGGCTGAAAAGACGGCGTCTTTTTCTGCAGAGATGTGACTTAGGGTAAAAAACGGTGGATTTTCCAGCAGTTGCCGTGGCCACCAGGTCCGATGGACCGACCCCAAATAACTCCTCTTCCTTTATACGGCAATACACCTTTGTGCCGTTTGGAATCTGCATCACCTGACCACTGTCGTGTCCATAACATCTTCTGGCAGTTATGGACATCGCATTTACTCATGATGCCAGAGTGCAAATATCCCTCTGTGCATCTCGCATATATAGAAATGCATCCTTTAAATGCTCTATAGTCAATAAAATACTGTCCCTGTCAAGGGTATCAATATTTTTAGTCAGGGAATCCGACCAAGCCACCCCAGCTCTGCACATCCAGGCTGAGGCGATCGCTGGTCGCAGTATAACACCAGTATGTGTGTATATACTTTTTATGATATTTTCCAGCCTCCTGTCAGCTGGTCCTTGAGGACGGCCCTATCTATAGACGGTACCGCCACTTGTTTTGATAAGCGTGTGAGTGCCTTATCCACCTTAAGGGGTGTTTCCCAACGCGCCCTAACTTCTGGCGGGAAAGGGTATACCGCCCATAATTTTCTATCGGGGGGAACCCACGCATCATCACACACTTTATTTAATTTATCTGATTCAGGAAAAACTATGGTAGTTTTTTCACATCCCACGTAATACCCTCTTTTGTGGTACTTGTAGTATCAGAAATATGTAACACCTCCTTCATTGCCTTTAACGTGTGGCCCTAATAAGGAATACGTTTGTTTATTCACCGTCGACACTGGATTCAGTGTCCCTGTCTGTGTCTGTGTCGACCGACTAAAGTAAACGGGCGTTTTAAAACCCCTGACGGTGTTTTTGAGACGTCTGGACCGGTACTAATTGTTTGTCGGCCGTCTCATGTCGTCAACCGACCTTGCAGCGTGTTGACATTATCACGTAATTTCCTAAATAAGCCATCCATTCCGGTGTCGACTCCCTAGAGAGTGACATCACCATTACAGGCAATTGCTCCGCCTCCTCACCAACATCGTCCTCCTATATGTCGACACACACGTACCGACACACAGCACACACACAGGGAATGCTCTGATAGAGGACAGGACCCACTAGCCCTTTGGAGAGACAGAGGGAGAGTTTGCCAGCACACACCAAAAACGCTATAATTATATAGGGACAACCTTATATAAGTGTTTTCCCTTATAGCATCTTAATATATAAGCATATCGCCAAATTAGTGCCCCCCCTCTCTGTTTTAACCCTGTTTCTGTAGTGCAGTGCAGGGGAGAGCCTGGGAGCCTTCCCTCCAGCCTTTCTGTGAGGGAAAATGGCGCTGTGTGCTGAGGAGATAGGCCCCGCCCCTTTTTCGGCGGCCTCGTCTCCCGCTCTTAACGGATTCTGGCAGGGGTTAAATATCTCCATATAGCCTCCGGAGGCTATATGTGAGGTATTTTTAGCCAAAATAGGTATTCATTTGCCTCCCAGGGCGCCCCCCTCCCAGCGCCCTGCACCCTCAGTGACTGCCGTGTGAAGTGTGCTGAGAGGAAAATGGCGCACAGCTGCAGTGCTGTGCGCTACCTTTAGAAGACTGAGGAGTCTTCTGCCGCCGATTCTGGACCTCTTCTTACTTCAGCATCTGCAAGGGGGCCGGCGGCAAGGCTCCGGTGACCATCCAGGCTGTACCTGTGATCGTCCCTCTGGAGCTGATGTCCAGTAGCCAAGAAGCCAATCCATCCTGCACGCAGGTGAGTTCACTTCTTCTCCCCTAAGTCCCTCGTTGCAGTGATCCTGTTGCCAGCAGGACTCACTGTAAAATAAAAAACCTAAGCTAAACTTTTCTAAGCAACTCTTTAGGAGAGCCACCTAGATTGCACCCTTCTCGGCCGGGCACAAAAATCTAACTGGCTTGGAGGAGGGTCATAGGGGGAGGAGCCAGTGCACACCACCTGATCGGAAAGCTTTACTTTTGTGCCCTGTCTCCTGCGGAGCCGCTATTCCCCATGGTCCTTTCAGGAACCCCAGCATCCACTAGGACGATAGAGAAATCACCTTAAGCTTTTTAAAGTGACATACAATCCGACCCTACCCTGCCATGCACCAGCACTGAGGATCGGAATAGAAAAACAAAACAAAAAAAAACTGACAGAATATACAGTAAAGTCAGCAATCACACTACCAGTCAGTCACGTTATACATTAGTATAATAAGCACATCATCAACTACAAACACATTTCAAGCATGTAGGAGAACATATTACTGAATCATGTTTAAACAGATCTACCGTATTCAGACGCATAGCGAAAGAACCCACAGTAATAGTATAAAGACTCATATACAATAGGCACTTATCTAACTATAAGTACTCAAAAGGTAGACAGAGACTCAGGGGGTCATTCTGACCTGATCGCTGCACTGCGATGAACAGTGAGCAATCAGGTCAGAACTGCGCATGCGCCGGCGCATGGTTGACAGCCAACGGCCGTCATTGCCTAGCGTTCACCTCTGCCTGATTGACAGGCAAAGGCGGTCGCTGGTTGGGAGGGGGCGCCGTTTGCCCGCTGTTTTGTGGGCGCGGCCCAGCCAACGCAGGCATGGCCGGACAGTGTGGGTGGCGGGCCCCAGCGGCTGTGTGACATCACACGTAGCCTCTGCAAGCCAGGCAGCGATGAGTACCTCCCGGCCAGCACGCAAAAGCTGCGCTGGCCGGGAGCTACTCCTGAAGTGCAAAAGCATCGCCGCTGTGCGATGCTTTTGTACTTCTGCGACGGGGCAGGGACTGACATGCGGGGCGGGATAGCCCTGTGCTGGTGTCCCCCACCATGCCTGTGTTACTGATTGTAGCTGTGCTAAATTTAGCACAGCTACGATCAAGTCAGAATCACCCCCTTAGTGCTGTATTACCCATACTCAATAAAGAGTGGGATACAGTGAGACTCACCCCGCTTCCAGGACCAATCAATACGTTTGCGAACACTGAGTGGATCCACACGCTACTAGTGTACACTTCCTCTCCATGAACCTATAGTGAACACAGACGCACCAGTGAACACAGACGTACCAGTCACACAGCCGCCTGTGCTGCAACTGGGTCTGAGACAGAAGCGGGAAAACAGTTCATGGCGGGAGACTGAGGAAACTGGTCATGAACCGGGGGGAGGGGCGACCAGGAGAGTGTCTGACTCCCCACTGCTGACATCAACCCTAGGGATAGCGGCCTCATACTATTCCTGGAGCCTATGATTCCTAAGGCCTAGCGCTGGTGAACCCGAGGTGGCAGCCGCGTCAGCGACTGTTTAGTAGTCTCTTCTGTGTCCGTATTCCCCTTCTAATCGGAACAGACGCCTTACCTTCTCCCCGGTCCTCAGGACCCCACACAGTGCATGTTTCCCAGCAGGTGCACAGGTGTATTAATTACTCACTGACACATTTTAAAAGGTCCACAGGTGGAGCTAATTATTTCACTTGTGATTCTGTGAGACCTGTAAAACATGCACCATGTGGGGTCCTGAGGACAGAGTTTGAGAACCTGTGGTCTAAGGTATCACTAAGTGCGACAGTCAATATGAATAAAAGGGTGATGTAGATTTCTAACCCTTAACACATATTGCCCAATACCTGCCTGTAAACCTATTAGGGTGAGATAGGCTGTGAGAAAATTCAGTTAGTATGAAAAGGGGGTGATGCAAAGAACTGATCTAACCCTGAACACACATATTGCCTAATCCCCGCCTGTATACTTATCAGGGTGAGATTGGCTGTGTGAAAAATCCACTATCCCTCCTTTGTATGCTGTGCAGCGTCCTCCTGTCAGTCATTGCTAAATCAGAGTACGTGCTGTTAAAATGGCGCACCAGCAGTGGGCAAAAAAATACTCATCAATCCAGCAGGAAGGTGCAATTAAGGCTGCAGGGAACAAGGTACCAGCGGATACAGGAGCGCAGCATCCTCTCAGTAGAAAAGCTGAAGCAGCATGTGTTTAGAATGGCAGCCGAGCATCCTGCAAGCATGGAGCCCCTTTTACCTCCCAGAGCGTCTGGCTGTGGCCTGTATCCTGGGAGCTGAGTGTGCATACACCACATACGCCAAAGGAAGGCATACACCACATGAATCCATGGATCAAGCTTGCCAGGTATGAACAATTCAGGCTGGAAGTGGTGTAGTAATGTTGTGGCACATTAGGTCCTTTAATGCTCCAGCCTGAGTATTATTACTGACCATGTGCCATACCTTATGGCAACATTCTACCCATCTCCTACATGCAGCAGAATAAACTAATGTTACAAACAGGCCAGCTCCACAGCTGATTCCACAATCATGTCAGTTCACTGTACTCCAATGACCTCACAGCAACCAGATCTCTATTCAGTACAGCACCTTTGGGATATGGGGGAGGTGGATGGTAGATTTGATGAATGTACAGCTGAGAAATCTACAGTAACTATATATGTTTCCAGCACCTTGTTTACACCATAACAAAGTATTCAGGCTGTTCTGTAGCAAAGGGGTTCTACTTAGTGCTAGAAAGGTGTACTAAATAAAGTGGTCTCCGAGTGTGTGTATATGTCATTGGGTACCCAAAGTATGAGCACGCATCATAGCAATTGAATGGTTGCTCTGATCGGGCGCCCATTACTTTTTAATTACCCAAAAGACTGGGTTTAGCTGCTAATAGCAGCTTATCCCGCCTAAAGTAATTCCCACATCAGGAGGCAGCGAGCAGAATTATCGGTGCCTGTGGTGATTGCACCATAACAGCAGAACAACTGAATGGCTGCCGTCGGGCTCCACCTACTTGCTGTGCCTGAAAAATAAATGATTGCTGCCAGGGATAGTGGGGTCTTGTGGTGCTACATTTTAAAATGCTATTCCATTATTTTCTGACAGCCCGAGTTGTTGTTGGGACGTGTCCTCAGTGCTATCGACTCTTGACTATTCCTTTCTACAAAGAAAAAATAGGATTTTAATACCTACCGGTAAATCCTTTTCTCTTAGTCCATAGAGGATGCTGGGGTCACTTCAAGAACCATAGGGTATAGACGGGATCCGCAGGAGACATGGGCACTTTAAGACTTTCAAAGGGGTGTGAACTGGCTCCTCCCTCTATGCCCCTCCTCCAGACTCCAGTTATAGGAACTGTGCCCAGGGAGATGGACATTTCGAGGAAAAGGATTTATTGTTAAACTAAGGTGAGATACATACCAGCTCACACCTCAAGCACGCCGTACAACATGGCATTTAATACAACGCAAGTCAACGGCATGAACAACATCAGCAACAGGCTGACTATAAACGTAAAACAACATGTGTGTAACCACAACTAACAACTGCAGATACAGTACGAACTGGGACGGGCGCCCAGCATCCTCTACGGACTAAGAGAAAAGGATTTACCGGTAGGTATTAAAATCCTATTTTCTCATACATCCTAGAGGATGCTGGGGTCACTTCAAGAACCATGGGGTTTATACCAAAAGCTCTAGAACGGTAGGAGTGTGCGGATGACTCTGCAGCACCGATTTACCACACGAGGTCCTCATCAGCCAGGATATCAAACTTGTGGAACTTCGCAAAGGTGTTTGAACCCGACCAAGTAGCCGCTCGGCAAAGCTGTAATGCCGAGACCCGCAGCCGCCCAGGACGAGCCCACCTTTCTGGTAGAATGGGCCTTCACCGATTTCGGTAACGGCAATCCAGCCGTAAGAATGAGCCTGCTGAATCGTATGACAGATCCAGAGCGCAATAGTTTGCTTGGAAGCAGGAGCCCCAATTTTGTTGTGAGCATACAGGACAAACAGAGTCTCCGTTTTCCTAAACTGAGCCATTCTGGCCACATAAATTTTCAAAGCTCTGACAACGTCAAGAAACTTAGATTCCAGCAAGGCGTCAGTAGCCACTGCCACCACAAAAGGTTGGTTCAAGTGGAACGACAAAACCACTTTCGGCAGAAATTGCTGACGAGTCCTCAACTCTGCTCTATCTTCATGGAAGATCAAATAAGGGCTCTTGTGAGACAAGGCCGCCAATTCAGACACCCGCCTGGCGGATTCCAAGGCCAACAGCATGACCACTTTCCAAGTGAGGAATTTCAACTCCACCTTTTGCAAACACCCACGGTGACACTAGGGCGTCCACTGCTATTGCTTGGGGGTCTCTCGACCTGGAACAATATCTCTGAAGTTTCTTGTTGAGGCGAGACGCCACCATGTCTATTTGAGGAATTCCCCAAAGACTTGTCATTTCTGCAAAGACCTCTTGATGAAGACCCCACTCTCCTGGATGGAGATCATGTCTGCTGAGGAAGTCTGCTTCCCAGTTGTCCACTCCTGGAATGAAGATCGCTGACAGAGCGCTTGTATGCCTTTCCGCCCAGCAGAGAACCTTTGTGGCCTCTGCCATTGCCGCTCTGCTCTTTGTCCCGCCCTGGCGGTTTATTTACGCTACTGCTGTTATGTTGTCCGACTGAATCAAGACGGTCCGATTGCGAAGAAGATGATTCGCTTGCAGAAGGCCGTTGTGAATGGCCCTTAATTCCAGACCGTTTATGTGTAGACACATTTCCTGGCTTGACCATCTTCCCTGGAAGCTTTCCCAGTGTGACTGCTCCCCAGCCTCGGAGACTCGCATCCGTGGTCACTAAGATCCAGTCCTGGATCCCGAACCTGCATCCTTCTAGGAGGCGAGAGCTGTGCAACCACCACAGGAGTGATATTCTTGTCTTGGAAGACAGGGTTATCCTTCGGTGCATGTGTAGATGGTACCCGGACCACTTGTCCAACAGGTCCCACTGAAACACTCTGGCATGGAATCTGCCAAACTGAATGGCCTCGTAGGCCGCCACCATCTTCCCCAGCAACCGAGTGCATTGATGGATCGATACTTTTGCTGGTTTCAGAATTTGTTTGACCAGGTTCTGAATTTCCAGAGCCTTTTCCACTGGAAGAAAAAAATAAGAATTTACTTACCGATAATTCTATTTCTCGTAGTCCGTAGTGGATGCTGGGAACTCCGTAAGGACCATGGGGAATAGCGGCTCCGCAGGAGACAGGGCACATCTAAAGAAAGCTTTTGGATCACCTGGTGTGCACTGGCTCCTCCCCCTATGACCCTCCTCCAAGCCTCAGTTAGGATACTGTGCCCGGACGAGCGTACACAATAAGGAAGGATTTGAATCCCGGGTAAGACTCATACCAGCCACACCAATCACACTGTACAACTTGTGATCTGAACCCAGTTAACAGCATGATAATAGAGAAGCCTCTATAAAAGATGGCTCACTACAACAATAACCCGAATTTTTTGGTAACAATAATTATGTACCAGTATTGCAGACAATCCGCACTTGGGATGGGCGCCCAGCATCCACTACGGACTACGAGAAATAGAATTATCGGTAAGTAAATTCTTATTTTCTCTGATGTCCTAGTGGATGCTGGGAACTCCGTAAGGACCATGGGGATTATACCAAAGCTCCCAAACGGGCGGGAGAGTGCGGATGACTCTGCAGCACCGAATGAGAGAACTCCAGGTCCTCCTCAGCCAGGGTATCAAATTTGTAGAAATTTACAAACGTATTTGCTCCTGACCAAGTAACTGCTCGGCAAAGTTGTAAAGCCGAGACCCCTCGGGCAGCTGCCCAAGATGAGCCCACCTTCCTTGTGGAGTGGGTATTTTAAGATTTTTGGCTGAGGCAGGCCTGCCACAGAATGTGCAAGCTGAATTGTACTACAAATCCAACGAGCAATCGTCTGCTTAGAAGCAGGAGCACCCAGTTTGTTGGGTGCATACAGGATAAACAGCGAGTCAGATTTTCTGACTCCAGCCGTCCTGGAAACATATTTTCAGGGCCCTGACCACGTCAAGCAACTTGGAATCCTCCAAGTCCTTAGTAGCCGCAGGTACCACAATAGGTTGCTTCATGTGAAATGCAGAAACCACCTTAGGTAGAAATTGAGGACAAGTCCTCAATTCTGCCCTGTCAGAATGAAATATTAAATAAGGGCTTTTATATGATAAAGCCGCCAGTTCTGACACACGCCTGGCTGAAGCCAGGGCTAACAGCATCGTCACCTTCCATGTGAGATATTTTAAGTCCACAGTGGTGAGTGGTTCAAACCAATGTGACTTTAGGAAACTCAACACAACATTGAGATCCCAAGGTGCCACTGGAGGCACAAAAGGAGGCTGTATATGCAGTACCCCTTTTACAAATGTCTGAACTTCAGGCACTGAAGCCAGTTCCTTTTGGAAGAAAATCGACAGGGCCGAAATTTGAACCTTAATGGACCCTAATTTTAGGCCCATAGACAGTCCTGTTTGCAGGAAATGGAGGAAACGACCCAGTTGAAATTCCTCTGTAGGGGCCTTCTTGGCCTCCCACCACGCAACATATTTTCGCCAAATGCGGTGATAATGTTTTGCGGTTACGTCCTTCCTGGCCTTGACCAGGGTAGGGATGACTTCATCTGGAATGCCTTTTTCCTTCAGGATCCGGCGTTCAACCGCCAAGCCGTCAAACGCAGCTGCGGTAAGTCTTGGAACAGACAAGGCCCCTGCTGGAGCAGGTCCTTTCTTAGAGGTAGAGGCCACGGTTCGTCCGTGAGCATCTCTTGAAGTTCCGGATACCAAGTCCTTCTTGGCCAATCCGGAACCACGAGTATAGTTCTTACTCCTCTCCTTCTTATGATTCTCAGTACTTTTGGTATGAGAGGCAGAGGAGGGAACACATACACTGACTGGTACACCCACGGTGTTACCAGAGCGTCCACCGCTATTGCCTGAGGGTCCCCTGACCTGGCGCAATATCGGTCTAGTTTTTTGTGTAGACGGGACGCCATTATGTCCACCTTTGGTTTTTCCCAACGGTTTACAATCAGGTGGAAGACTTCTGGGTGAAGTCCCCACTCTCCCGGGTGAAGGTCGTGTCTGCTGAGGAAGTCTGCTTCCCAGTTGTCCACTCCCGGAATGAACACTGCTGACAGTGCTATCACATGATTTTCCGCCCAGCGAAGAATCCTTGCAGCTTCTGCCATTGCCCCCCTGCTTCCCGTGCCGCCCTGTCTGTTTACGTGGGCGACTGACGTGATGTTGTCCGATTGGATCAATACCGCCTGACCCTGAAGCAGGGGTTTCGCTTGACTTAGGGCATTGTAAATGGCCCTTAGTTCCAGAATGTTTATATGAAGAGATGTCTCCAGGCTTGACCATAAGCCCTGGAAATTCCTTCCCTGTGTGACTGCTCCCCAGCCTCGCAGGCTGGCATCCGTGGCCACCAGGACCCAGTCCCGAATGCCGAATCTGCGGCCCTCTAGAAGATGAGCACTCTGCAACCACCACAGGAGGGATACCCTTGTCCCCGGTGACAGGGTTATCCGCTGAAGCATCTGAAGATGCGACCCGGACCATTTGTCCAGTAGGTTCCACTGGAAAGTCTTGCGTGGAATCTGCCGAATGGGATTGCTTCGTAGGAAGCCACCATTTTTACCCAGAACCCTTGTGCATTGATGCACTGAGACTTGGTTCGGTTTTAGGAGGTTCCTGACTAGCTCGGATAACTCCCTGGCTTTCTCCTCCGGGAGAAACACCTTCTTTTTGGACTGTGTCCAGGATCATCCCTAGGAACAGAAGACAAGTCGTCGGAACCAGCTGCGATTTTGGAATATTGAGAATCCAATCGTGCTGCCGCAACACTACCTGATATAGTGCTACACCGACCTCCGACTGTTCCCTGGATCTTACCCTTATCAGGGAATCGTCCAAGTAACGGATAACTAAAATTCCCTTCCTTCGAAGGAATATCATCATTACGGTCATTACTTCAGTAAAAACCCGGGGTGCCGTGGACCATCCCTACGGCAGCGTCCGAACTGATAGTGACAGTTCTGTACCATAACCTGAAATACCCTTGGTGAGAAGGGTAAATTTTGACATGAAGGTAAGCATCCTTGATGTCCCGAGACATCATGTAGTCCCCTTCTTCCAGGTTTGCAATCACTGCTCTGAGTGACTCAATTTTGAATTTGAACCTCTGTATGCAAGTGTTCAAAGATTTTAAAATCGGTCTCACCGAGCCGTCTGGCTTCGGTACCACAATAGTGTGGAATAATACCCCGTTCCCTGTTGCAGGAGGGGTACCTTGATTATCACCTGCTGGGAATACAGCTTGTGAATGGTTTCCAAAACTGCCTCCCTGTCAGCGGGAGACGTCGGTAAAACAGACCTTTGGAAACGGCGAGGGGGATACGTCTCGAATTCCAATTTGTACCCCTGAAATATTACCAGAAGGATCCAGGGGTCTACTTGCGAGTGAGCCCACTGCGCACTGAAATTCATTGAGAACGGGACCCCACCGTGCCTGAACTTGTAAAGCCCTAGCGTCATACTGAGGGCTTGGCAGAGGCGGAAAAGAGTTTCTGTTCCTTGGAACTGGCTGATCTCTGCAGCCATTTTCCTCTCCCTCTGTCACGAGCAGAAAAGAGGAACCCTTTTGTCCGCTTGCCAACCAGGCCTGCGCCTGATAATACGGCGTCTTATTTTGAGAGGCGACCTGGGGTACATCCCCTCTTTTAAGGCAATACTTCCAAATGCCGTTTGGAATCCGCATCACCTGACCACTTTACTGGTATAATTGGACAACGCACTTATACTTGATGCCAGTCGGCAAATATTCCGCTGTGCATCATGCATATATAGAAATGCATCTTTTAATTGCTCTATAGGCAATAATATACTGTCCTTATCTAGGATATCATATTTCCAGTCAGGGAATCCGACCACGCCAACCCAGCACTGCACATCCAGGCTGAGGCGATTGCTGGTCGCAGTATAACACCAGTATGTGTGTAAATACATTTTAGGATACCCTCCTGCTTTCTATCAGCAGGATCCTTAAGGGCGGCCATCTCAAGAGAGGGTAGAGCCCTTGTTCTTACAAGCGTGTGAGCGCCTTATCCCCCCTAGGGGGTGTTTCCCAACGCACCCTAACCTCTGGCGGGAAAAGGTATACTGCCAATAACTTTTTAGAAATTATCAATTGTTATCGGGGGGAAACCCACGCATTTTATTTCTCAGATTCAGGAAAACTACAGGAAGTTTTTCCTCACCAACATAATACCCCTTTTTTTTGGTGGTATTCATATCAGAAAAGTGTAAACTTTTTTCATTGCCTCAATCATGCAATGTGTGGCCCTATTTGGAAATCACGGTTGTCTCTTCACCGTCGACACAGGAGTCAGTATCCGTGTCGGCGTCTGTATCTGAGGTAACGGGCGCTTTAGAGCCCCTATGAGACGTCTGGACATGCACAAGCTGAGTAGCCGGCTGTCTCATGTCAACCACTGTCTTTTATACAAAGCTGACACTGTCACGCAATTTCCACAGTACATCCACTCAGGTGTCGACCCCCCAGGGGGTGACAACACTATTACAGACACTCTACTCCGTCTCCTCATCATTTTTCTCCTCATACATGTCGACACAAACGTACCGACACACAGCGCACACACAGGGAATGCTCTGATAGAGGACAGGACCCCACTAGCCCTTTGGGGAGACAGAGGGAGAGTTTGCCAGCACACACCAGAGCGCTATATATATATATATATATATATATATATACAGGGATAACCTTATATAAGTGTTTTTCCCTTTATAGCTGCTGTATTGTTTATACTGCGCCTAATTTGTGCCCCCCTCTCTTTTTTAACCCCTTTCTGTAGTGTAGTGACTGCAGGGGAGAGCCAGGGAGCTTCCCTCCAACTGAGCTGTGAGGGAAAATGGCGCCAGTGTGCTGAGGAGATAAGGACGCCGAGAAAGGGGCGGAGCCTATCATCCGTTTTTCTGTATGTTTTGGCAGGGGTTAAATGCATCCATATAGCCCAGGAGTTATATGTGATGCATTTATTTTAGCCATATAAGGTTTTTATCGATTTATTGCGTCTCAGGGCGCTGCCCCCCCAGCGCCCTGCACCCTCAGTGACCGGAGTGTGAAGTGTGCTGAGAGCAATGGCGCACAGCTGCGGTGCTGTGCGCCTACCTTTATCTGAAGACAGGAAAGTCTTCTGCCGCCGATTTTTCCGGACCTCTTCGCTCTTCTGGCTCTGTAAGGGGGCCGGCGGCGCGGCTCCGGTGACCCATCCAGGCTGAACCTGTGATCGTCCCTCTGGAGCTAATGTCCAGTAGCCTAAGAAGCCCAATCCACTCTGCACGCAGGTGAGTTCGCTTCTTCTCCCCTTAGTCCCTCGATGCAGTGAGCCTGTTGCCAGCAGGTCTCACTGAAAATAATAAACCTAAACAAACTTTCACAAAGAGCTCAGGAGAGCCCCTAGTGAGCACCCTTCTCGTCGGGCACAGAAATCTAACTGAGGCTTGGAGGAGGGTCATAGGGGGAGGAGCCAGTGCACACCAGGTGATCCTAAAGCTCTCTTTAGATGTGCCCTGTCTCCTGCGGAGCCGCTATTCCCCATGGTCCTTACGGAGTTCCCAGCATCCACTAGGACGTCAGAGAAATAGGATTTTAATACCTACCGGTAAATCCTTTTCTCTTGGTCCGTAGAGGATGCTGGGGATGCTTCAAGAACCATGGGGTATAGACAGGATCCGCAGGAGACATGGGCACTTAAAGACTTTAAATGGGTGTGAACTGGCTCCTCCCTCTATGCCCCTCCTCCAGGCTCCAGTTCTAGGAACTGTGCCCAGGGAGACGGACATTTCGAGGAAAAGGATTTATTTAATTTTTAAACTAAGGTGACACACATACATACCAGCTCACACCTCAAACACGCCGTACAACATGGCATTCAACAACAACGCATGCAACGGCATGAATAACATCAGCCACAGACTGACTGAACTCAACACAACATGTGTGTAACTATAACCAATAACTGCAGATACAGCCCGCACTGGGACGGGCACCCAGCATCCTCTACGGACTAAGAGAAAAGGATTTACCAGTAGGTATTAAAATCCTATTTTCTCATACGTCCTAGAGGATGCTGGGGATGCTTCAAGAACCATGGGGTTTATACCAAAGCTCTAGAACGGGCGGGAGAGTGCGGATGACTCTGCAGCACTGACTGACCAAACAAGAGGTCCTCCTCAGCCAGGGTATCAAACTTGTAAAACTTTGCAAAGGTGTTTGAACCCGACCAAGTAGCAGCTTGGCAAAGCTGTAATGCCGAGACCCCTCGGGCAGCGGCCCAGGATGAGCCCACCTTTCTGGTAGAATGGGCCTTCACCGATTTCGGTAACGGCAATCCCGCCGTAGAATGAGCCTGCTGAATCGTATTACAGATCCAGCGCGCAATAGTCTGCTTGGAAGCAGGAGCCCCAATCTTGTTGGGAGCCCACAGGACAAACAGAGCCTCTGTTTTCCTAATCGGAGCCGTTCTGGCGACATAGATTTTCAAAGCTCTGACCACATCAAGAGACTTCGATTCCGCCAAGGCGTCACTAGCCACTGGAACCACAATAGGCTGGTTTACATGAAACGATGAAACCACTTTTGGCAGAAATTGCCGACGAGTCCTCAACTCCGCTCTATTGGAAGATTAAACAGGGGCTTTTGTGAGACAAAGCCGCCAATTCAGACACCCGCCTTGCGGATGCCAAGGCCAACCGCATGAATACTTTCCAAGTAAAGAATTTCAAGTCAACCTTACGTAAAGGTTCAAACCAATGAGATTGCAGGAACTGCAACACCACATTAAGATCCCATGGTGCCACTGGGGGTGCAAAGGGAGGTTGGATGTGCAGCACGCCTTTCACGAAGGCATGAACTTCTGGAAGGGAGGCCAATTCTTTCTGAAAGAAAATTGGTAGACCAAAATCTGTACTTTAATGGAGCCTAACTTTAGGCCCGCATCCACACCTGCTTGCAAAAAATGGAGCAAACGCCCCAGCTGAAATTCTTCCGTAGGAGCCTTCTTTGATTCACACCAAGACACATATTTTCTCCAAATATGGTGGTAATGCTTCGCCGTTACTGCTTTTCTAGCCTGAAGTAGAGTGGGAATGACTTCACTGGGAATACCCTTTCGGGCTAGGATTTGGCGTTCAACCGCCATGCCGTAAAACACAGCCGCGGTAAGTCTCGATACACGCACGGTCCTTTCTGTAACAGGTCCTCTCGTAGAGGAAAAGGCCAGGGATCTTCTATGAGCAATTCTTGAAGATCCGGATACCAGGCCCTCTTTGGCCAGTCCGGAACAATGAGTATCGCCTGAACTCTTGTTCTTCTTATGATCTTTATCACCTTTGGAATGAGTGGAAGTGGAGGGAACACATACCGACTGAAACACCCACGGTGTCACCAGGGCGTCCACCACTATTGCTTGAGGGTCCCTCGACCTGGAACAATAGCTCTGAAGTTTCTTGTTGAGGCAAGACGCCATCATGTCTATTTGAGGAATTCCCCAACGATTTGTCACTTCTGCAAAGACCTCTTGATGAAGACCCCACTCTCTTGGATGGAGATCATGTCTGCTGAGGAAGTCTAGTTCCCAGTTGTCCACTCCTGGAATGAAGATTGCTGACAGAGCGCTTGCATGTTTCTCCGCCCAGCGAAGAACTTTTGTGGCCTCCGCCATCGCCGCTCTGCTCTTTGTTCCGCCCTGGCGGTTTATGTACGCCACTGCTGTTACGTTGTCCGACTGAATCAAGATGGGCAGACCGCGAAGATTATGTTCCGCTTGCAGAAGGCAGTTGTAAATGGCCCTTAATTCCAGAATGTTTATTTGCAGAGAACCATCATTTCCGCCATAACCTTGGTGGAAATCCTCTGAGCCGTGGACAGACCAAACGGCAACGTCTGAAATTGGTAATAACAATCCTGAACAGCAAACCACAGATAAGCCTGATGTGGAGGATATATGGGGACGTGTAAGTAGGCATCCTTTGTGTCGACCGACACCATAAAATCCCCCTCCTCCAGACTGGAGATCACTGCTCGGAGAGATTCCATCTTGAATTTGAATTTTTTGAGATAGAAATTGAGGGATTTTAGGTTCAGAATAGGTCTGACGGAGCCATTCGGCTTCGGGATCACGAACAGGCTCGAATAAAAGCCTTTCCCCTGTTGTGACGGGGGTACCGTGACAATGACTTGATTTTGACACAGCTTTAGTATTGCAGCGCATACTACCTCCTTTTCTGGAAGAGAAGCTGGAAAGGCCGATTTTAAAAAGCAGTGAGGGGGCACGTCTTGAAACTCCAATTTGTACCCATGGGCTACTATTTCCAATACCCAAGGATCCAGGGCCGAGCGAACCCAGACCTGACTGAAGAGTCGGGGACGTGCCCCCACCGGTGCGGACTCCCGCAGAGGAGCCCCAGCGTCATGCGGTGGATTTGGTAGAAGCCGGGGAGGACTTCTGCTCTTGTGAACTTGCCACAGTGTGACCTTTTTCCCCTTCCTCTCGCAGCAAGGAAGGAAGACCCTCGTCTTTTTTTTGTATTTATTTGGCCGAAAGGACTGCATCCGATAGTGTGGCGTTTTCTTTTGTTGTGCAGGGATATAAGGTAGAAACGATGACTTACCCGCGGTAGCCGTAGATACCAGGTCAGCAAGGCCGTCACCAAACAAGACACCACCTTTATACGGCAGAGACTCCATAGCCTTCTTAGAGTCAGCATCAGCATTCCACTGATGAATCCACAATGTCCTCCTAGCCGAGACTGCCATGGCATTGGCCCTTGATCCCAAAAGGCCAATATCCCTCACAGCTTCCTTTAGATAGGCTGCAGCATCCCTGATATGACCCAGTGCAAAATAACGCTATCCCTGCCCAGGGAATCTATAACAGATGACAAGTTATCTGCCCACTTTTCAATAGCGCTACTCACCCATGCCGAAGCAGCGGCAGGCCTGAGCAGCGCACCTGTAGCGACAAATGGATTTTAGTGTATTTTCCTGCTTACGATCCGCAGGATCCTTTAGGGCTGCCGTGTCAGGAGACGGAAGCGCCACCTTTTTGGACAGACGCGATAGAGCTTTGTCCACAATGGGGGGTGACTCCCATTTTTCCCTATCCCCAGAGGGAAACTGATACGCCACTGGAATCCTTTTGGGAATCAAACTTTGTCAGGATTTTCCCAAACCTTTTCACAGAGCGTGTTCAGTTCATGAGAGGGAGGAACCGTTACCTCAGGTTTCTTTACTTTATACATACAGACCCTAGTATCAGGAACAGTAGGGTACTCAGTGATATGTAATACGTCCTTTATTGCCACAATCATGTACTGAATGATCTTAGCCAGTTTGGGATCTAATCTGGCTTAACTATAGTTGACACTTGAGTCAGTGTCCGTGTCGGTATCTGTGTCTGCCAGCTGGTTAAATGAACGTTTGTGTGACCCCGAGGGGGTCTGGACTTGTAACACATCATCTACGGATTTCTTCCATGCCTGGTTCTGAGACTCAGATTTATCCAATCTCTTATTTATCAGAGCCACATTAGCATTCAGAGCATTCAATACATTCACCCAGTCAGGTGTCGGCGGTGCCGCCGACAGGGTCACTCCCACAGCCGTTTGTGTCCCTGACAGTCTTCCTCCTGGGAAGAGCCCTCCGCCTCAGACATGTCGACACACGTGCACCCAACACACGCAGACACACTGGCCTAAAGAGGACAGACCCACAGTAAAGCCTGTCAGAGGGACAGAGGGAATTACTGCCAGCCCACACCCCAGCGCCCAACCCGGTCTGACCACCACAGAAATGCCCCAGACCTGCAGCGCTTTTATAATTTATCAACAATGCAGAAAAATAGCTGTGCCCTCCCCTCCGTTTTTCACCCCGATACTCATGCAGCAGTGTGAGGAAGGACCAGCGTTTCTGCAGCCTTGTGAAGAGAAATGGCGCCGGGCTGTGTGGGCTAAGCTCCGCCCCCAAAATGGCGTGCTACAGACCCGCTCTTTTTTAAATTAATTATTTTTATACTGGCCGGGGTCCGGACAGTGCCACGGCACTATGTCCGCTCTTGCCAGTCATTATGGAGGTACGATATACTGCCCAGGGCGCCCACCCCGCGCCCTGCACCCTGTAGTGCCGCTTGTGTGGGAGCATGGCGTGCAGCGCGATCGCTGTGCGGTAACTCAAAGCCATCACTGAAGTCTTCTTTTTCTTCTTCTACTCACCTGTCTTCTGGCTCTGCAAGGGGGTGACGGCCGGCTATGGGAATGAGCCCCTAGGCGTACCTAGTGATCAAACCCTCAGGAGATAATGGTGTCCTGTAGCCAAAGAAGCAGAGCCTTGAAACTCACAGAAGTAGGTCTGACTTCTCTCCCCTAAGTCCCACGAAGCAGGGATACTGTTGCCAGCAGTACTCCATGAAAATAAAAAACCTAACATCAAGTCTATTCAGAGAAACTAAGTAGAGCTCCTCCATGTGCATCCAGTCTGCCTGGGCAGAGATTGTAAACTGGAGTCTGGAGGAGGGGCATAGAGGGAGGAGCCAGTGTACACCCCTTTGAAAGTCTTAAAGTGCCCATATTTCTTGCGGATCCCGTCTATACACCATGGTTCTTGAAGTGACCCCAGCATCCTCTAGGACGTATGTGAAAAGGAGAGGAAAGAATGTCTCTTTGTTGGCGCACAAGAAGTAATATTAAAATTTAACTTTTATTAAATATATTAAGATTGTCCAAACACGAAATAAGACAGTACACTAACTATTCCAAAGTGATATACATGTAACACACAGCGAGTGAATGACTGAATAAAGTGAATTTTAAAACCAAGGCTTGCTACCTGTGTTGTATCTTGTATTGAGTCAATTTAATTTTGTTATGAATCTAGATGCATTAAAATAATTATCCAATAATCAAAATATAATATGTTGGAGAGACTATAATAGGTCTATTGGATTAAATATCTAGACCAGTGATTTTCAACCTTTCAATTCGCGGCACACCACACAAGATCTGAAAATTGCCAAGGCACACCATCAGTACCCCACGGAAACACACACACACGGGGAAATAAAACAAACATATTTCTCTTTCATCCACTAGGGGACACTGGAGTCCTATACAGTAGGGGTGTGAAGCCTTGAACCGGAGGTGTGGCACAATCTAAAATTAGCATTGTCTGCACAGCCGGCTCCTCCCCCTTCACATCCCTCCTCCCTCAGTTTGAAAAACTGTGCTGGAGGTACAGCACGTGGAGCACTGAGCTCCTGACTAAAATCTAACAGAGTGTGCTGCGTCCACCTAATAAAAGGGAGACAAAGCCACATATATATTGGAGAGACAAAGATCCCTTCTGAAGGGACCTGCATCTCTCCACAGGAGATCCTCCAAGTTCTCTCACAGTGAGTACTGGTCGAAGGACGAAGTAGCTTAGGCTAGGGTCCTTTATGTAATATATTTTTTGTTTGTTTTTTTGGTTGTCCTTCCTTATTTAATGTCACCCTCTATCACTGCTGCCTCCTGTAATAGAGTTTAGAGCTACAGCAGCGGGCGCAGGAGCAGTGCGGCGCGGGACTCAGCCTTTCCTCCCTGTGAGCAGGGAGAGACGGCAGAGCGACGCGCTGCACAGGGACGGAGAATGACAGACGAAGCGGAGCACAGGCGCCACTACGGGAAACTGTCCCGGCGCACGCCGGCCAGCGGGTCCGGAGCACGCCAAATAGTGGTCTCGGCGAGCGCCAGCCAGCAGGCAGCGGGAGGGGGCTAAAAATCAATACACAGCGATATATGGGGCAGCAGCAAGTGCTTCAGGAGGAAGAGGGTTATACAGTCTTAAAGGACATTTAGTGGGGGCCATATTTAATGATTATGGCGCCAGGCTGGGATAACGGATGGGTCCTCCCCCCAGTAAAGTACATAGGGGAAGGTTGTTTATTAAAGAATTAGCTCCCCCTGCTGCACTGCCTGAATAGTGCATAGATTAATATAGTAGAGAGATCGTTAGGTAATCGCTCCCTCTGCTGGTGTACAATATATATACAGTTTATGAGGATCTCCTGAAAAGTAATCAAACTTACAACTTATATTTTCAAGGGACTTCTGTTTCAAAGATCCTGCAGAAAATACGCGGAAGCAAGCGAATACCAACTCTAACATCGTAGCTGATTTACAGTTGGGGTGTGCGGATTGAGAGTCAGCTGGTGTTTTTTTTTTTTTATTATTATTATTTTTTTTTAATTAAAGTAAAGATATTGGCCTGCTCCTTTTATATACGAAAAGGACAGGTAATTCCAGCCGGATCCAATACCTTCGCTTCCGTCATCTCCCAGTCTCTCTCTTCCTAGTTTAAAGGGTGAAAGCGCTGCGGGCTACTCTGGTAGAGGGTTTTAAAAACAACATGTCTAAGGCAACCAAGACCTTTAAGACCTGTTATGTTTGTACGAAATGTAACAAGAAGAGCACGCGGGTTGGCAGCTCCGGGGTGTGCGACTCCTGCTTAGACAAGGACGCTCCACCTGGGAGCAGTGCTCTGGCTAAGGCATGGGAAGACAACCTTGCTAATAGAATCTCCATGGAGATGGCAGAATCGCGCAAGCAGCAATCGGAATGGGCTGCGGGATTCTCAAAGACGATGGAGGAATTTCTCATCAAGTTAACGCCGCCCGCACACGCAGAAACGTGTGCGCAAAGCTGTTAAAAGAACTCTTCCTATGATACCAGAATCCGAGGAGGATTTTCTTCTTGATACGGAGGAAGGCGAGTTAATTGAACCTAACCTAGACGCAGACTTTCCAGAAGAGGACTCGGCAATCTCAGGTCTAGACTCCTTAATTGACGCGGTAAAGGAGATCCTAAGCTTTAAGGACGAGGAAATACGGAAGCCGGAAGATTTCGATTTGTTCGAATCCCAAAAGCCGCGTTCAGCAGTGTTTCTCATTCCTAAATCCCTCCAATCTCAGATAGAGGAGGCTTGGAAACAACCTGACAAACGGTTTCAGGTAACTTATCCCCTACCTAAGGGTGTAATGGACAAGTGGGAGACTCCGCCGGTAGTGTATGCTTCACTAGTAAGGTTGTCAAAAAAGACAAAATTTTACCAATTCCTAACGTAACTACTTTAAAGGATGCGTCAGACCGTAAAGTTGACACTGCGTTAAAGTCAATTTTTGTTGCAGCTGGTGCAGCGCAGAGACCTGCGATCGTCTGTGCTTGGGTCAACAAGGCCATGAGTGCATGGTCCGGCCGTATTGTACAAGCTATTGAGGAGAAAAATAGCTTAGAAGAGATTACCCAACTGGCAGAACACATTCGAGAATCTGCATCGTACTTATGTCAAGCTTCTAAGGATATTAGCAGAATAGCATCGCGCATATCTGCATCGGCCATATCGGCTAGAAAAATTTTATGGCTCAGAGAATGGCAGGGAGACTCTGACACCAAAAAGGCGGTAGAATCCAACCCCTTTGGGGGTGAAATGCTGTTCGGACCAGAATTGGACAAGTGGATTTCGCAGGCTACAGCGGGGAAGTCCACTTTTCTACCTACTCCTTTATAAGAGAACCGCTCCACAAACTAGGAGAGGTTATTCGGGACCAGCGTTTACTTAATTTAGATCACAGTCCTTTCGAGTCCGAGGAAGGGGTTTCGGTACACAAGCACGTGGTGGCAGAGGTAGAGGCCGCACACAGGCAGCAACCAGAAAGCAGGATAAACCTACTGACAAAACCGTGGCATGACGGCCTCCCAGCTCACCTGGGGTCCCCCTTGGTGGGCGGCCGACTGGAAGGTTTTCAGGACATCTGGGCCAAAACCTCACCAGAACTTTGGGTGAACAACTTAATCTCTCAGGGATACAAACTGGAATTTCAACAGAGGCCTCACAGTCAGTTTTTTACAACAGGATTGCCTCAGTGCCCTCAAAAAGCAAGGGCACTACGGGCAACAATTCTAAAATTGCTACAGGCAGAGGTCATTATTCCGGTTCCCGCTTCTCCGAGAGGAACGGGGTTCTATTCCAATCTTTTTGTCGTGCCAAAGCCAGACGGGACGGTCAGACCAATACTCAATTTAAAAGTTTTCAACCAGTTCGTAAGGGTCTACAAATTCAAGATGGAATCAATCCAATCGGTCATTGCAGGCTTAGAACAGGGCGAGTTCATGGTATCCATGGACATAAAAGATGCATATCTGCATATTCCAATCTGGACTCCTCACCAGGCTTACTTAAGGTTCGCACTGATGGCGGATCACTACCAATTCCGGGCCTTGCCGTTCGGTCTATCATCAGACCCAAGAATCTTCACAAAGATCATGGCAATCATGGTTGCAGGACTGAGACTGTTGGGGGTCACGATTATACCTTATCTAGACAATTTACTGATCAAGGCACCATCTCAGAATGGTGTTTTAAACTCAAAGTTAAACCAAAAAGAGATTAATGTGTCTATAATTGTATTATAATTATATTGTCCTCCCACTGAGATAAGCTATTGCCTCGAGATCGCTCCCTCTCACGATCTCCGCTGCCGGCAGTGGCTTCGTGTGTGAAGCCGTCAGACGGAGATAGAGAGCGGGGAGTCCCGGCGTCAGCCCGCACACACGCTGAGCTCAGTGCGGCCAGCGGTATTAAGACGGGCGGCCGGATTTCATGTGCTCACCGTATGATCACGGCATACAAAGCTATATGGTGCTGTGACCGCAATACATTAAATACAATCACTATCTACAAATAGTCAGTATTATCAGATAGGATAATAATTTAATTGAAAAGAAACATTACTGACATTGAGAGATTGTATTGAAATAACAGTGTTATGCACGGCTGCTTATAATATATATAATTCTCTGATGGGATGGAAATGTGATGGTTAATACATACAGGCTGACCAATTGCTTATGAGCTTATGAAACAACACATTTGATATGGTGGGAAAGACATCACCTGAATGATATTGTAAGGATGGTGTGCGATTCGGTATCCGTTCACATGGGTCGACCATGTTATGGTCGACAGTCATTAGGTCGACCACTATTGGTTGACATTGACATGGTCGACACATGAAAATGGTCTACACATGAAAGATCGACATGAAAAGGTCGACATGAGTTTAACTTTTTTTCTTTTGGGGAACTTTTCCATACTTTACGATCCACATGGACTACGATTGGAACGGTAAAGTGTGCCGAGCGAAGCGAAGGCACCATGCCCGAAGCATGGCGAGCGAAGCGAGCCATGCGAGGGGACGCGGTGCACTAATTGGGGTTCCCAGTCACTTTACGCAAAAAACGACACAAAAAAAAAAAAAGTTTAAAAACTCATGTCGACCTTTCATGTGTCGACCATTTTCATGTGTCGACCATGTGTCCATGTCGACCATGTCAATGTCGACCAATAGTGGACGACCTAATGACTGTCGACCATAACATGGTCGACCATTCATACCGGAACCGTGCGATTCTTAGATAAGTGGGCAACACATATCAAAAATCAAGCTATTATCAAATAGCTATAGTATATAAGAATTTACTAGCAAGTGTTGCATCAATTAAGGATAATTAGTGGAGGAATCATCTTCCCTGTATAAAGACTAGCAGTGACACATCCTTGAAATAAAGCTAGCAACATCAAAAAGCTACAATCTATAAATAACAGCAAAGTAGCTATATTGTATAAGAGCATATTGGAAAGTGTTGCAAAAGGATAAACAATAATACTGCCAGCCTGTTGTACCCACTAAAAAGCAGTTTATAGGACAATATCAATAAAACACATGGACACTGTTACAGGCAATATAGCCTTTATTGAATTAATACTTTGAGGGATCACCATCCGGAAACTAGTAGTTTTTATTATTTTCACATTCTGTTTTTCTAATTTACACTATTTTAATATTTCACCAAATTCCTAAAAATGTTTAATGCATACCTAACAAAGAATAAGACATTTTAAATAAACAAATAGTGGTTGAGTGCGTCCAAGAAAATGCTTCTTTCTTCTTTTTTTCTTTGGTAGTTTCATAAGAGTCTAGGACTCAAAAGCATTTGGAGAGCACCTGCGTACAGGAGTCATATAGGGTCGAGATAACCCAAGATATTTATGGTAACGCAGAAGGTACCACAATACATTTGAATTGTATACACAAGAAAACATAATAAACTGGTGCGGGATTACACAATCTATATGTACCATCTCAGAATCAACTGCTCAAGGATGTTCAGACATCCCGTCAATTTCTAATTCAATATGGTTGGATTGTCAATTTCCAAAAGTCCAACCTCATACCGACTCAACGGATTCAATTCCTCGGTCTCATCTTGGACACGGTACTATTACGTGTGTTCCTACCAGAGAACAAGGTCCAAGACCTACAGAGATTAGTGGCTCAGGTACTGAGGACGCAAACTGTTTCTCTGCACCTCTGTGTGCAACTTCTCGGGTAGATGGTGGCGTAGTTCGAAGCTCTCCAGTACGGCAGACCATTCCAAATAAACCTCATTTCTCAGGGAGCAGGCTCGCACTGGCTTCTCCATCGGAGAATCAGACTTCAACCGCAAGTACGGGTCTCCTTGATATGGTGGTCGTTACACAAGAACCTTGCAGCCGGTAAGAAATTCGGCATTTGGGATTGGAGGATTCCGACAACGGACGCCAGTCTCAGAGGTTGGGGAGCCGTACTAGAGGACCATCAGTTTCAAGGACGGTGGACGTTACAGGAGAGCAGACTACCCATAAATATCCTCGAATTAAGAGCAGTTTACAATGCGCTTCTCTTAGCAGAAGACCTAGTCATGAATCAACACATCAGGATTCAGTCAGACAATGTCACGACGACGGCTTACATAAACCGTCAAGGAGAAACAAAGAGCAGGATGGCGTTAAAGGAAGCCACAAAGATCTTGTTGTGGGCAGAAAGACGAAACATCATCCTCTCGGCAGTGTTCATTCCAGGTGTGGAGAACTGGGAAGCAGATTACCTCAGTCGCCAGGACATGCATCCGGGAGAGTGGTGCCTACATCCACGGATTTTCGACATGGTTGTGAGACGATGGGGTCTGCCTCTGGTGGACCTCATGGCGTCTCGGCAAAACCATCAGCTGCCCAGATATGTGTCAAGGACTCGAGTTCCGGCAGCAGAAGGAGTGGACGCATTAACGCTTCCTTGGTGTTACAGGAGGGTTTACATATTTCCACCGTTCCCATTCATACCCAGGGTTCGGAAAAGGGTAAAGCGGGAATGAGTGTGGGCGATTCTAATCGCACCAGATTGGCCCCGCAGGACTTGGTACTCCGACCTGCGGGGGTTACTTGCGGAAGATCCTTGGAGGTTACCTCAGAGAGAGGACCTGCTATCTCCGGGACCGTTTCTACACCACGACCTGAACAGGCTGCGTTTGACGGCGTGGCTATTGAAACCCGGATCTTAAGAAACAGAGGGATTCCACGAACGGCCATTCCTACAATGATTGCCGCTAGGAAGCCGGTCACAGCCAGGCACTACTACAGGATTTGGAGACGGTACATGGCTTGGTGTCAGGAACGGGGATGGAATTCAACGAACTTCCACTTATCCTTCAGGCCGGTCTAGAGGGAGGACTCAGACTGGGCTCTCTGAAGGTTCAGATTTCGGCTCTCTCCATCCTTTTTCAACAGTGGCTAGCATCCTTGCCAGAGATTCAAACCTTTTCACAGGGGGTTCTGAGGATTCAACCCCCTTTTCGTCCTCCCACGTCACCATGGGACTTAAATTTGGTGTTAGAATATTTGAAGTCACCGACTTTTGAGCCGTTGACAGGAACAGACCTGAAATATCTCTCTTGGAAGGTCACGTTATTACTTGCCTTGGCTTCGGCTAGGCAGGTTTCTGAGTTGGGAGCCTTATCCTGTAAGAGTCCTTTCTTAGTTTTTCATGAGGATAGGGCGGAACTCCGTACAAGAGCAGACTTCCTTCCAAAGGTGGTTTCGGGGTTTCACGTAAACCAGACAATAGTGGTCCCATCTTTCCAGGGTCTCACAGATGAGGACGTGTCCTTGAATGTTGTCCGAGCTTTACGGGTATACGTACAGGTTACGTCATCCTTCAGAAAGCCGGACCATTTGTTTGTTCTTTATGATGGGCCAAAGAAGGGTTGGCCGGCATCTAAGCAGTCTTTGTCTAGATGGATTAGACTTGCCATTAGGCAAGCTTATGTTTCCTGTGGCAAACAGGTTCCAGTTCAGACGGGTGCTCATACTACCCGTTCAGTGGGTGCCTCGTGGGCGGCTGCCAGGGGTGCTTCCACCACTCAACTTTGCAGAGCGGCGACGTGGTTTTTCAGCCCACACGTTCGCGAAATTTTACAAGTTTGATACTTTTGCGTCCGGAGAATCTAAGTTCGGACGTTTAGTTTTGCAGGCCACCGACAGCACTCCCTTCCTGGGGGTAAACTTTGGGACGTCCCCTACTGTATAGGACTCCAGTGTCCCCTAGCGGATGAAAGAGAAGAGAGAATTTTGGTACTTACCGATAAATCCATTTCTCTGAATCCTCTAGGGGACACTGGACGCCCGCCTCGGTGCGGTCAATCTGCTGTGTTCAAAGTTCTTGTTTTAAACAGTTCGTATAAACAGAGTTCCTTATTCGGTTAAGAGTTCTTGGTCGCTGTTTGATATGTTGTACGGTTCGGTTCCTCGCCATGTGCTATAGTGTCATGTCCTATTCTCTCAGTCAAATTTTTCAAACTGAGGGAGGAAGGATGTGAAGGGGGAGGAGCCGGCTGTGCAGACAATGCTAATTTTAGATTGTGCCACACCTCCGGTTCAAGGCTTCACACCCCTACTGTATAGGACTCCAGTGTCCCCTAGAGGATTCAGAGAAATGGATTTATCGGTAAGTACCAAAATCCTCTTATTGGTCCCCAAGGGGGAAAAACATACACACATTGTCCCCAACAGTAATTAAAACAATGTACTGGCGCCCACAGTAATTGAACACACTGTCTGCCACAGTAATTCCACACATTGCCACCCATAGTAATGCCACCACACACACACTGTCCCCCTGTAGTAATAATGCCACCACACAATGTCCCCCTGTAGTAATAATGCCACCACACACACAATGTCCCCCTGTAGTAATAATGCCACCACACACACAATGTCCCCCTGTAGTAATAATGCCACCACACACACACAATGTCCCCCTGTAGTAATAATGCCACCACACACACACAATGTCCCCCTGTAATAATGCCACCACACACACAATGTCCCCCTGTAATAATGGAGTGCTCTTTTGTTCTGTTCTTATGGTCTCTGTATATGCTTGCTTTCTAGTTTCATGGATTGTTCATGCATTTCCTTCTGAATTATTGATGACAATAAAGTATTATTATTATTATAATGCCATCACACACACACAATGTCCCCCTGTAATAATGCCACCACACACACACTGTTCCCCATAGTAAAAAAGCACTGGCTCCATAATAAAAAAAAAAAATGCACTGGCCCAAACCTTTTAAAGTCCTTTTCACCCTCAGCGTTGAGAGCGGTGGGACAGGGAGGAGTGGAGCAGCACAGGCGGGATGGCGACATGGTGTTTGTGACCTATGAGTCACACCACGTCGTAAGGGTCACAGGCCAGGCCGCGGAAGAGCTGACTCTGCTACCCGATAGTGATACTATAAGTGTATAGTATCACAATTGGGCAGCTCTTCCGCAGTCACGTCATGCAGTGAAGATGGTAGCAGCCAGGTCCGGAGCAACAGGTCTCTCTGACGGCGGCGGCACATATGACAACAGCTGTCGGCACACCAGTGTGCCGCGGTACAGCGGTTGAAAAACACTGATCTAGACGAATGTCCTGTCGGCACCCAAAATTTGGGGTGCTATAAGCTAAACAATAGCTACTCAAAGTATGCAGTTAATGGTTCCCATATAAGTATTGAGAACCCCTCACAGATGGAGTTGCACTAATACGTTAATATTCGGAGATTTTGGGTGCGATATCCCTTCTCCAATGTCTTATATTTATTATGAATGCGTAAATATATTACTCCAGAGTCATCAAGCATTCTGCAGTGATTTGATTACTATGTGTAACCCATTCATTTATAAGAATAGAGAGAAAGTCTAAAAACGAAACACGTGTCGGCGGCGCTATGGTCGCTACCTGATTTTATTTATGCATTCGTGTATCAGAACAATACAAATACGCCATTGTGCAAACACTGTTGATAGGAGACTTTGGGTTATGCAGGCTGTAACTACTTAACGTTTGCCCTGACAACATATGAGAAAAGCTGACTGCCACATAATTTAACATAGTATGCTAATACCTGTACAATTACACTGCTGATAGGAGATATTGGGCTGTGTATGCAGGCACTACCTAATGTTCCCCTTGGCAATTTATGAGAAAGCCAATTATTACAGTTTAACATAGTATGCTAACATCTATACAACTACAAATATTAGCAGCTCTATCTTACTATATGAGAATGCGATTAATATATTACACATTTCAACATAGCATGCTGGTATCTAAGCAACTACAAATACCAGCAACTCTATTCCACCTTATAGGAATGTGATTAATATATATACACAAACTATTGCAGAGAGAATTTAATAGCTGCAGCATCTATTGCATATAATTCTGTGATATAATATACTGAACTAAGTGCTGGAACAATATAATGTCCCCTTTGAAAATTAAATGTGTGAATTGAATACTGCACATATCAGTACATCATTCTAATATCCATATGATTATACGTGGTGGCAGACTTATCCCACTGCATGTCAATATGATGATCCTATTGCATTTACTATTCTGCTTGTACCTGTGAATAGTACAATCTAAGAGCTGCAGCATTTAGCAGCATCTATTAATTAGTAAATAGGCTAGCTCATGTATGTTAAGAAATATATATATATATATATATATATATATATATATATATATATATTTTTTTTTTTTTTTTTTTTTTTAATTACTATCAATACACAAGCAGCCTTTTCATTATACTCAGGGACTAGGGACAGACCCAGTGATCTCATCTCAATAGATACACTGTATGCACCTGCTAGCAATACAGTCATCTGCTGAAAGTTACAATTGTTTCTACTTTGCAACAGAGGAAGTTACATTTACACATCCTTATCCCTCACAGCTGCCAGCAATAAAGACATGATATGTGGAACTCAATGTTGCTACAATAGATACTATGCATAGATACTAGTAGCACAGATATAGCTGTGTAACGTCTAATACCAAGGGAAGAAACTATTCTTATGAATGAATGAGTTACACGTAGTAATCAAATCACTGCAGAATGCTTGATGACTCTGTGGAGTAATGATATATTTACGCATTCATAATAAATATAAGACATTGGAGAAGGGATATCACACCCAAAATCTCCGAATATTAACGTATTAGTGCAACTCCCATCTGTGAGGGGTTCTCAATACTTATATGGGAACCATTAACGGCATACTTTGAGTAGCTATTGTTCAGCTTATAGCACCCCAAATTTTGGGTGCCAAAGGGACATTAGTCTAGATATTCAATCCAATAGACCTATTATAGTCTCTCCAACATATTATATTTTGATTATTGGATAATTATTTTAATGCATCTAGATTCATAACAAAATTAAATTGACTCAATACAAGATACAACACAGGTAGCGAGCCTTGGTTTTAAAATTCACTTTATTTAGTCATTCACTCACTGTGTTATATGTATATCACTTTGGAATAGTTAGTGTACTGTACTGTCTTATTTCGTGTTTGGACAATCTTAATATATTTAATAAAAGTTAAATTTTAATATTACTTCTCGTGCGCCAACAAAGGGACATTCTTTCCTCTCCTTTTTTCTTTGTACAATTCAATTGTCTCTGGTTGCACCCCCGAATATCCAGATATAAGGGACTGATTCCTTGACAGGTATTAATCAGGGTTTTCTTTTTCAATTATTTAGCTGATGCAGAGCATACCCCATCTCCCTTTCCCCTTTACGCTCTATTCCTTTCTACTAAAGTTTCCAAACTGTGTCCCATTATAACAGGAGAATCCCACACTTCATTACAGTGACCAGACCAACCTATCCTAATGTGATGCCAGTTATGGCTTCCGTAAAGGAACCCTATGCTCTTTGCTGCACCTGTATTGGTGGTAGCCACCCAGGTTATATGTGCGCACATTTTAAATGCTTGTTTTAGATGCATAAGTGTGTGTGTGTGTGTGTGGGGGGGGTGCACACATTAATGAGTACTCAAGAGAGATTGTGTTGATAAAAGTGCAATGCATGAGAAACCATTTTGGTTCTTAGGTTATACATAGAGAGAGATTTCTCTTACTGTAATCAGGAAATGCAAGACGCGGAAGCATGCATCAGGAAAAGAGGTGATGCACAGACAGCAAAACGGAATAACCAATCAAATCACTGACTGAACATACTGTACCACTCACCAAAATGTTGACATTTTCCTTCTGGCTCGACAGTAACTGTTGTATTTCTTCTATGTTGCGATTGAATATTGCTTGGACCAGTGGATGCTAGAGAGAAAGAAGAAGTATTTATAATCACATTTTATTCTCCTGTTGCAGGTCTAATGAAATATATTAATCATTAATTATATTAAAGTGTTAATGTTTTTTCTTAGTCCTTAGCCAACGTTATTTAAGAAAGAGAATATTTTCACAATACAATAGTGGTCAGATATGGTGCCTGAGGTGCAACACAACTAGTAATCTTTGACTACTTTCACATCAAGAAAGCAACAAAATCTGACCAATCTCAGCTTTTCAAAGGGGACTGTCCTTTCCGGCAGAGTCATCAAATGAGTGCAGGTTGAGTATCCCTTACCCCAAAAAATGTGGGATTTTGGATAAGAGATACTCGACCTGTATTACATTGAGCACACTGGCCCAATCCTTTACCCCTAACCCCTCCCTCTAGTGCATAACTCTCCCCGCATCCTATCCCTAATGTCTACATTCTGAGAATGTCAGGATTTCCCAAGTCAACAGTAACAATGTCAACATGTTGTTACATTACATTTCAACTAAGTCAACGTAGCTGTATCCCTTTGTTTTGATACCATAAGTGATATACAATTACCAGCTTTACATCACCTAGGGCTATCCTAATACCCCCGATAAGCTGGCACAAACTGCAGCATATCAGGGTCTTTCCGTTATTGTACCAGGTGCTGGCTTCTGACCGCTCCCAATGCAGACATCGCTGGACCCGCAGTCACATGGGGGTGGGGGAAAGAGTGGATGTGTAGTTCCCTGCCAGGGGTCACATCACTGATTGCCAGTTCACGGGCGCCCTCACTGCAGTCCCAGCCTGCTGCTGTTGCGGCAGGCATATGACACTGACAGGTCGCCGCAGCTTATCGGGATTTTGATTCACCTACCTCAGACAGGAAAAAAAAAATTCCCAATAAGAGCCGGCTTTGAGGGTCATCGGCGGCAAAAACACATAGGTTTCACTGAACCTGTGCGTTATCGCTTTAAATTTTTTTTTTTTTTTTCAGGGAGATGTAATTGGATATTCCATACAAAAATATATTGGTGAAGCAGCATGGAAAAAAAAACGCAGGGTTCAGGATACCGCCCCATATATTTTTCACATCCACTATAACCAAAGTAGGAAAGTGCTGAAACATTGCTGAAATGTATATAAAATCATGTTTCCTTCAGCTGCAGTGCTGCAGAATCTGGTTAGAGCAGTCAACCCGGTCCTCAAGTAATCTCAACAAATCATGTTTTCAGAATTCATTTAAACATGCATAAACACACACACACAGAGCCTTCACTTGAAGCTGGGTAGTTTACAGTTTGCCTTTTAATGTATTAAATCACCACCCATGAGAGTCAAGGTGACAGAGCCATTTATCTTCCTTAAAAGAAATACTAGTATTAGTGACAATCTGCATCCACTGAAAGTTCCCTTTAGAAGTGCGGTGATGACTGCCGTAGCAGAATACAATGCTTCATATACAATAACCAGATACATTTGGTGGTGGTAGAACAAATGCAATTTTGTGACTTGCATTTTACTAAATCTCCTGCCGAAATGTCTCCTGGGGTGAGAGCAGAAATCAGACTAAACTACGGCCACAATGCTGCTTCCCGACTTTAGCACAGCGCAGTCAGCACTGTGGCAGGCATTTAAGTTCTAGAATGCACGTTCTTGCAACTAAACACCTGGTTTGAGAAGTGAGAACCGGCATTCTTAGTCATAACAGCATGGTGTTAGCGCTATTTATATCACACAGAATTTAATCCAATTAATATTTATTCTAATAACGTATATATATGTTTTAGAACTCGAGGGTACAGCATAAAATACACATAAGGGCCATTGTTTGGTTTTTCGGCTACAAGAGGCAATAGCACATAACTGGTCAAATGTGTCCAGTCCACTTGTCTTTTGGTGCTGTTGTATTATTATATTGGGTTTCTCAGTTGTTAAGGTGTATACACACGGCGAGATTTTGGCTATCTTCGATTTGGACTATGCGATATGGACTGTGTTTGCTTGCGATATTGGCTATGTGCAATTTTGACTAAGTGTCAATTTTGACTATACTTTGTAATAGATAGTCAAAATTGACTTGCCTGCCTGCATAGTCTATCTAACCTTGTGATCCCGATGTGCAGTCCAGCAGGGTCAGTATCGCAAGGTTAGATAAACTGTGCAGTCAAATCAATTTTGGCTAACACCTTGTGATTTGCACCAATTTACCTTGCGATTTTGACTATCTAGTCAAAATCGCAAGGATAAATCTCACCGTGTGTACACACCTTAAGAGTGATGTCTTTTCCAGAGTGCATTGTAGATAAAGAAAACTTTAGTCGATTCGGATGAAACGAAACTAGGGCGAGTTTGTTGTCAAACTGTTTCAAACTATCGCTAACCATGGGTCTGAGAAACCCAACTTCTCAATAACAATTAAACTATCAACATTTTCATACTATGATCTATATCACCTAAAGTAAGGTACTTAAGATATCAGATTTAACAAAAATTGTTTTCTTTACAAATGTGAAAAATGTTTGGGTCTGATAGACCCATGGTTAATAGGCAGGAAAGGAGAGAAAAAAAAAAAAAAAGAAGTTAGTACAAAAAGTTACTACGTTACTTATACACACTGTAGTCACTGGAAACCAAACAGAGACAATCACGACAAAGCCTGTTCAATAATCAAGTAACAATAGCAGTAGTAGCAAGGCAAATGCATACATCCAAACCACAGTAATCTAGTAAAGA